>NC_090266.1:227424217-228042050 GCF_040414725.1 Anabrus simplex | reverse complement strand
ATGGTAAAGAACTTGGCCTGTCGAAACCACGATAATCAAGAGTGAAGATCAGGAAGGGGCACAGATTGTAACACCAACTTACGGTTCAAAGCCCTGTAATCAATCACAGGCTTGAAGCCACCTCGGGCTTTCGGCACAACAAAACTGGGCTAAGAATACGCCGACTTAGAAGGTCGAATGATACCATCCTTTAACATCTGCTCGACGATTTCCTTAAGAGTCTTCATTTAGGAGGGGGCAGTCTTTATCAGTCGGATACCTAACTGGAATCGAATCCGTTACCTCGATCTTATATTCGAAACGATCAGTAACGCCAAGAGTATCAGAGATTATATCAGGAAAGGACTGACATAACTTTGGAATACTTTCAACCTGCTCCTCAAGTAGATGTCTAAGATCTAACAACATCGCACAATGGGTAGGTGAAACAGATGAACATGACACAGAATTACATATTAAAAGGGATATGTTACAGTTACTAGCAAATTTGAACGTGCACGACTTGCTCTGAAGGTTGAGCACAAGACCAGAAGAAGACATTAAATCGGCCCCCAATATTGCAGGGCAAGACAATTGTTTAGCGACCAACAATTTCACTTTCCATGTAAATTTTGAAATACGAATTTTAGCCCAAATGAAACTTAAAATTTCTAATGGAGAAGAGTTAGCCGAATCACATTTAACAGCAGAGGAACTATAGTCCGGAAACTTCCAAGCATTTTATAATTTAGAATACCATTCTTTCGAAATTATGGAACTCACACACCCTGAGTCTAATAGACCAGTGACGGGTTCATTGTTTACTTCAATTTTCAGAAATAGCAATCCTAAGACATTCTCTAGGGCCTTCAAGTGATACTTTAGAAGAACCATTACCCTTAACAAAACTTTTACTGGATTTAACAGGGGCTGAGCCTCGGGAATGTAAACATGCTGAATCAGCCGATGACACTGGTCATGTCCTATTATCAAGTTTAGCGGAGGTAGCACCAGAAGTTGAGCGGTAGGGTGTGCTAGTGATGTTAGTGTAATTCTTGGCGAGATTAGTAAAAGAGACACATTAAAAAAAACTTCAGATGAACCTGCTCCGCTCTTATTTTATCAATGGGCATTTATTGCGAAGATGTTCAGTTGCACCACGAGCATAACGTTTGCGGGTGGTGGAAGTTCGGCGAGGTGGAAGCTGAGAACTGTTCGAAGACGGAGGTGGCTCCTTAGTAACTCGTAAGGTACCTTACTCCTTCGGCTGACACCGCTATAGCCTCTAATTCCGTGAATGTTTGTGGTCGGGATGCAAGATAAAGATAAGACATATAGGGCGGAAGAGATGCCTTCAAAAATTGTTTGCACTATTTGGTCTTCAGAGAAATGAAGAGCGAAAACCCTGGTGTAAAACTGATATCTTGGATAAAGCCTGCAAGATTTTCATCCAATCGCTGTACTCTAAAATAGAACGTTTGTATGAATGATGACATTGCTCTGGCCGGAATAAAATTTGCCAGGAGGGGGGCGTGGATGTCTTCTATGGATGATCGATCAGCTATGGCTTTGACTATTTTGTCCGAGAGGACGCCTACAGAATAAGGATACATAACTTGATGTGTCTGGGAATGAGATAGGGAAACACTAACGCATGGTCTTGACATTCTACTAAGAATCTTAGGAACGACATGACTTCATTCGTTGAGTTTACTGAAAATTTTGAAATGCCCTTAAGCAACATAGCCAGTGGATGAGACAAACTACTGAAACCAGGTGACATAATCGGTGACGGCATAGGAGGTTGAGAAGTTATTCAAAAAGAAAGGTGGAATTTGTCTAGAATGAACAGACTCAGCTTCCAATGCGGCAGATGTTTGTTGAGTTGCCAGAGATTTCCTACTTTCAATACATTTACTAGGATCCTTCTCAGTAGCTAAGTTTACCAATGGGACTTGGTCGGATTTGGGAGCAGCGGCCCCAGACAACAAGTAACTAACTCTATTAGGCATGTCTGACAGATGTTCAACCAAATTGCCAGCCTCTTTAGCATGACCCTCCTTCAACTTAAGAGATAATAGGTCCCTAGCCCTATTATAGAAATGAAACAGTCTAGCCTGTACTCTCTCAAGTTAGTTCGCAGATGGATCGCTCACTTCAAAAACTAACTACAGACGCTAGCTCGCTGGTATTGTCTGTGATAGTGGATAGAGCCTCATCAATTTCTTTTTCCCCAAAAACTGGGATACAAATAGCTAGTTCTAAGGACTCTTTAAGTTTGGCACTACCTGCCACAACCGTGCCTCCAGATTGGACCTTTCTAATTAGGAGCTCATAAATCAATTTCTCCTTGCGCAAGTACCCGGGATTGAGGACTTCGCGAGGACCAGACATGTTGACCGAAATATTTTGGAAAATTCCCAGCAACCGAGAAAATTCCTAGAGTTCGGAGCTGATCCCACGTTTAGCCGTCAAAAAGGGCTTAAACCAGACCTATTCAACCACGCACTGCTACCAATTGTTCCTGGGTTATCTGTCGAACGCAGAGGTGAAAGAAGGTGCTGGTGGGAATGGGTCTATCTACGATATCAATGATTAATATATAACACTAAAATATAGGTTATATTTCTTTTCAGATCTCAAACTTAACAAAATTCTTCACTAGGCGAAGGAGAAAGTTATCTGGTACAATAACAATTTTGATATAAGAATAGATAAACCCAAAAATAGGGAATTTACATGTTTTGTGCTTCAAACTCCAAATTTACAAGTTTACCACGTCGCAAGTTTTGCGTTTAGTTAGGTAAGGGGAGATATCTACCAATACACCATTTTCACGAGCTCTAGGCTCCAACAGTAACAATTTACGGCCTTCCAAAGGCACCACTCGAAAATTACACACATCTCTGAAAATAGCTTACATGCTCTACAAATTCAACCAAGGGGGCTGCACTCCCAAACACTTATAGCCTACTCCAGGCAACTTTACAAAAAACTTTACAATCTGGCCTCTCTAGGCACAACCTACAATTTACAATCTAGTTAATACAGGGGTATCTAGTAACCATACTACTGAGCCTTCGTGAAAAGAAGAACAGGTTAAATTACTGGCCCCAAGTCAAAAATGTTTGGAGGCGTACACTTGCGCTACTTGAAAACCAAGTTTTAAAATCCTACTAGTGACCCGATGATGCAGAGGCTAATCCCAAACTACTAAGGTGACTCGAAGGACAAGTTAATTTATGATTTATATGAGAAAAACAGTTATAAAATCGTAGTCACCTCCAGATAAATTGAAGGGGATATACAGTTTAAGACTTGATGAAATTTTTACATTAGAAGAAGTTTACATTTTAGAATACAGTTGGTTACATAGATAAAGATTAGAGATTAGAAACTTCCCCTCGGGTAAGTTTGCGGAGATAGCTATAGAAATATAAAACTTCTGACCATTATCTGGGCTGATGTTCTGCCTGCCGAAAAATGAGGCGGTTTGCCTCCCATCTTAATACACACACCCAGCAATTCGACGATCAATAAGACAAGGTAACTTGTAAAAACCGCAGCTGTTATACCCGAGAGGAGAGTTCAAGATGGCTCCGGACTAAATCCGGACACACCCTCTCATTTTTACTGGTTAAACAAAAAGGTACATGAAGCTCGGCGGAAAAATAATTACAGATAATTTGTAATTGGCCATACTCAAAAGCTGGCGTGATGAGAAGGAAGTGTTGCAAACCTTGAAGTACCAAAATAAATGAAAGTCAATTTAGTTGAAAAAACCTATAAACAAAATATTCTCCAAATCACTAATTTGAACCATTCTGTTCATTGGAACAATTGTATTAATTTGAGTATTGGATATTGGAATCACACAAGGCCACCCACGAAGCCGATGTCTTACAGTATATGTCATAAAGGGGTCCAGAAGAAGCGTTCTTATGTGAAGTGAGCGCGAGCGTCATTATGAGAAATCTCCAGAACTCATTAAAAGGAGTTATGTCCCAAGCCAAGCCTCTTGATGAAGATTGGGGACGCTTTCCAGTTCCCGGCTAAACTTATTGTAGGAGGGAAGAATGAAATAAATTAATATCTTTGGTTACGGAAGAGTTGCATTGGATTTGAGACAAGAATTGCAACCTGTATTATTTCTGCTTTATTTTGATAGGCATTAGGGCTGCATTCATTAATGCATTCGCTAATTTGAGCTCATGATATAATTAATGCGGGAAAATTTCCCGGGCGCGCTAAGATTGCACGCAGTCAAGCGGCTTGATGACGCTATCCGGAATTATAAATTAAGGCCGCCAGGGCATATCAGAGTCATTCTTGGACCGAAAGGCTGCGTGAACGAATCGTCATACTGCGTGTTGGTACTGAGAACAACGCTTTGTCTTCGAGCTACACCGACTACCCGTACTGCTATTTCTGCAAGGAAGTAAGTACTCAACTTGAATATTCAGATGAATTTAAGATTTTACCTGTGAGATTATGCTATGGGGAGATGAGGTACTGCTTATAAGAGACTAATGAACTAGTAGCTTCAATTTTCTGTGAGGTCAAGGTATTACGGACGAACTGCTAGAATTAATATTGGCTCAGGTTAGGAATTCTGAAACTATATGTTGTCCGTGTGATAGGGTGATAGAACAGTGACTGAGAGTAGTGAAGAAACTATTGTGTACCAGGTTAAAACTCTGAACGAGACTTGGTCAGTGTGACGTGTGAGACACGCTAGTAGTGGAGACAGGCATCGAGTTTGGACAGTCTGTAATATATGAATTTATTTTCAGTTACCCCAGCATCAAGTCAGAACGAGTGTTTGACAGCATCATTGCAAAGAAGCCACAACCAGGAGCTGAAGCCAACACAACAACGGGCATCGATCCAGGAACGTTGGGAGCACCTGATCAGCACAACATCGAAGGGGACACCTTCCGACTACAGAGGGAGCTGTACGAAGACGCCACACAAGCATGAATGTCTCCAAGTGGTCAACAGTATCTGATGCCAGCTCTGCAGTCTATCAGAATGTGGTAGATCCAGTGGTCCACAGGGATGGCCGCTCCGCTATGTCCCCGATAAATTAAGGTCAGAGCTTTCCAATTCTGTTTCAAGCATGTCATTTAAATTTAGATAGGAATATGGGGGCCGTCAGTCAACAGATTTGTGGTAGTAGGAAAATTTCCCTTGTAATTTAGAGCTAGGCCTCAAACTCGAACCCCGTACTTTAAGGTAGATGTTATTTGTAGAGTCCTTGTTAGCGAAGTTATAGTTCATTTTGATTGCGTTATTTTAATGTACGTGTTTTTGTAAGGGTCTGATCGAACTCATTTAGGCATGGAGGTTAGTCTACAGATAGGTACTTTGATTAGATCGCATTTAGGCATTTGTTTCTGCAGACGTAGAAGTGTATCGTTATGACCAAGTCGTGACCAAGCCGTGACCAGTAATTCACCCAGATTCACTGATAGAGCGAGCGAGTCCATATATTTAAGAGATTTGAGCCCATGAGAGGCAGAAGTAAAATTTGCAGTTGGTATGAGAGAGCCCAACCATTGAAAGTTTATTGAATATATTTTGGAAATGCCTAGTATGGCCATGTGACGATCGCTTAATGATTAGTGTTTTGTAGCACCAGGATTTAGCCCATGAGAGGCATAAGTAAGATGAGCGAGATTGCTGGAGGTATTGAGACGAGGGCAGATAGCCCAGGTATATTTAAATGAGGGCTTTAGCAGCTGACTACGTGAAGTGTTCTTTTGAAAGGCAAGACTTTAGCCTGTCACCCCGTTTGAGCTCATAAATTAGGGGGCTGCCGCAAGTGGAGTGGTGAGGGTGGAGGTCATTGAGCTTGACGTCACAGGCTTGTGTGTTGGTCGTCTGCAGTATGTCAAGTATGCCGGGAGGGGAAGAAACGACCTTCATGTTTTGAAAGCAGAGAGAGAGATTTGTTTTATGTCCTATTTGTTTTACGTAATATTTTAACACTGGCCCGTTTTATCCTGACACCCATGTATGTGTTGATTGGGTCCTTTTATATTGTTTGCATAGGTATCTTGGACGCCTTACTTGTCATGGGACTTGGGTTCGTGACCGAGTCAGGTCATTGTAAATTTTGTGGTGATTTTGGTTTGCACCGGGGTTCGACGGCGCGAGGCATTGTAAATTTTTATGGGAATCATTGTTTTTGTGAAATTAAGCAGATATCCATCTTTCTAAACTTCGTTACTTACACTATTGTAACATGCTTGTTGCAGTTCACGTGTTTTCATGAAGGCAGTGAACTGGTAGTCATCGGCTCAGCGTCATTTTACCATCTCATATTGAAAAGCTCTTTCATTTGTAGATAATTCAATTTTATGTAATAAATCCCTATTTGTTTAACTTTGAATGCAGCGGTGTTTTCTGTTAGATATTTTATTTTTATTTTTAATTTAGTCGAATTCTTACCTGAGTAGGCACATGTCCTAGTGTTTTATCTTTATGTTGCCCCGTTATACCCATGTTATCCCTGAGAAGAGCGCTCTCCCGGCTGATTGAAGAGGACTATGTTCAGGTAAGACTATGTGCACCAGCTCACGTCTGTGAGAGTTCGTTCACTACTGTACTCTGGGTTCGAGACCGGCCTTCGCCTGGACGGAACTTTAAAGTGCAGTAGGGCACAAATTATTCCACCTTGCACCTCAGTTTTTATAGTAGACTAGCTGATGTACCCGTGCTTCGCTACGGGATTCTCAGAAAGACTGACTTTGTGTTTTTTCTTAATTGAAGTCAACATAGGTCATTACAAAAACGTCAGTAGGAATGTAGCGATTAAAAGCAATGTTATCACATAAAATATTCGATCAAATGAAAAACTACACATTTTCTCACTTTTAACGAACCGTACTACGGTGCCGATCTAACAGTCTAAAGTTCCAGTGCTGGAATGACCAGGCCACAGACAGCCGTAAACACTCCTCTGCCACTATTCCGTTACATATGCACACTTCTCATTGTAGGGATTGAATAGCTCTAATGTTATGATGAACCAGTATGTTACCTGCCAGTAGCATCGGGAAATTTATGAAACGGGAATGGCATGCTAAAGAAGAAATTTAACCTAATTCCACAACTACTCCTCGCCAATATTTAGGCAGGCTGTTACACTCGTACGACTGGGCGAGTTGGCCGTGTGGTTAGGGGCGCGCAGCTGTGAGCTTGCATCCGGGAGATAGTGAATTCGAACCCCACTCTCGGCAGCCCTGAAGATGTTATTCCGTGGATTCCCATTTTCACACCTGGCAAATGCTGCCAAGGCTGCTTCCTTCACTTTCATAGCTCTTTCCTATCCCATTGTCGCCATGAGACCTAACTGTGTCGGTGCGACGTAAGGCAAATTAAAAAAATACTCGGTACGCAGCAGTAACCCTATCTATCGGAGGTGAGTGGCAACAGAAAACAAAGCACATCACAACAAACAATGGTCAATGTAATGTTATTGTTGATCAATTTTATGAGGTTTCTATATTGTAGGCCTTTACACTTAGTTTTCTTTCGACTCTGTGATATTAGGGAGTCTTATGAAATTATTTATAGTGTAGACTGTAATCCCTCATTCTCCGACTTTACATACTGATTTTCATTAAATCCTGCTTACCCATTTTCACGTGGCTCGGCGCTCATACGGACTTGGTAACGAAAATCCAAATTCATGAGTATTCCTGATCATAGCCGCTATGGTAACAATGTTTAATACATAAATGATCTGAAATATAATACTACATAACTAAAATATTATGTAGTCTTTATCGATACGACCACTAATAACAATTATTTCGGAATTAAGTTTTAGGCCTACCCCTAAACTACCATTTCATTCAGTGTGAATAACATTACTTATGGCCTAGATTATAGCGACTTATTCCTCGACTTTGCATACCGATTTTCATTAAGATAGGACCACTAATAACATAACTATTTGAGAATTCCTTTGTAGGCATTTCCCTAAACTATAATTTTTTTCAGCGTGAATACAATTAATTATGGTCTAGATTGTAGCGACTTATTCCTCGACTTGCCCTATCGATTTTCGTTAAGATACGACTATTAATAACAAATATTTGAGAATTAAATTTTAGGCCTTCCCCTAAGCTACCATTTCAGTCAGCGTGAATAAAATTATTTATGGCCTAGATAGTAGTGACTTATTACCCGATTTTGTATACCGATTTCCATTAAATTCTCTTCAGCCGTTTCCTCGTGATGCGTGTACATACAAACAGACAGAAGACAGACAGACGGAAATTATGGAAACGTAGAAAGTACATTTCCTTGTTACTGTGGGCACGACTGATACAGAAATACCATCCTTTTTAAATTCTGAGCAATGTACAGACAAAACTCTTATTTTATATATAAGGTCATTTAGGGATATCTCGACACGCTAAGCAAAAACCTGTAATTTTGATCATGCTTTATTTGCAAAATAGTTCAATTTTTACCTGGTGAATTTGTACACAGTTAGTGTATGTTTTCTATTATTTATGGCAAAAAATAACACTTCATATCATTGTAAATTAGAAAATAAATAAACGATGCAAAAATGTCCACTTCTCCCGCACTTAGGGAGAACCTGACACTAGGTAGGACCTCGGAAGAGTTACACAACTATTGTACACAGTGGGCACAAATAAACTGTTCGTCGTTTCCATTTTCCACACACATCTTGTGGAACCATTTCCTGCATTCCCCACTACACTGGACCCATGCCCCATTTCGGTTGTCGTCATAGAAATAGCCACCACATACTGCGCAGTAATTCTCCGAGCAATTACGACTGCTTGAGGAACTAATCCTGAGAAGTCACCATGGCGGATTCTTGCACTCTTCTTACACTTCCTTTTCCAGATAGGAGTCTTAATATCGGAACAGGAGATAACTCCTGCACTGAGCAACTCGGAGGTGTAAATGCAGGTGAGGCTTCATGTTCCTGTGATAATGTAGGTCTACTGGCCTTAGCTTCTACAGCAATATCTTCTCCAACATGTACGTGATTTGAACCATTTTCGTCTTGCACAAGGTCGTATTCAAAAATGTCTTCTTGGAGGATATCGGGATTGTACGGATAAATGCCACATTTCCTAAATCCGCCGGTAAAATTTCCTGCTGTTGCCGATTTGTCCCAAGCCATCTTTAGAAGGTCTCCAAAATTATCTTTAGTGATCCCTTTTCCCGGGAGTGTCGGGATCTCCCACGCTTGTCATGTCGACATCTCCCCGAGTTACATTGGCAGGCAAGAGGTGGCAGCACTTACCACGCTGAATGATTGGCGATTTGGAAATGACGTGGCTGCTTCTCCAAAACGTGCTTTGTGCGCCTAACCTCAAACATTGTCTTAAAAATATCGCATATCTATTTATTTCGTTATACAACCTACTCATTATCTTATAGTACGTTACTTTTCCATCACATATCGCTTACATACTCACCTTCAACTATTCAGATGTCTTGTATTTATAGTGATAATCGTCTGCTACCAGGAACACAATGAGCACAACACCCTACGGCTCTAATACATGTAGTTACTAGTTCGACCTGTAGAGTACTGTGGTCACCAGTGGCGCTAAGCTTAAAAGTGTCGAGTTCTCCCTCATGTCGGGATCTCCCTAAGTTACCTTATAGATTGTGGTGCTGTAATTCGGAATATGCCCAAATTGTTATTCTAGACCAGGCCATACTACTACTACTACTACTACTAAGTCAGCCTCTGCCCTAAGTATGCATTTTGCTCATTCAAAACAGCGCGTCAGAGTAGGGATCGAATAACTGGAATACTATGAAGAACCAGTGTGTTACGTACCAGCTGTATCAGAAAATGTATGGACCAGAGAAATGGCATGCTAAAGAAGAAAGTTTTCTAACTCCCCTTCTATTTCCCGACAATATTCAGTCAGGTTTTTATCCTCGGTACGCAGCAGTAATCCCATCTATCGGAGTTGAGAGGCAGCATAAGAAACAAATAACATCACAACAAACAATGGTCAATGTAATGTTATTGTTGATCAATGTTATGCGCTTTCGATATTGTAGGCCCTCACATTTAGTTTTCTTCCGAATCTGAAATACCACTCATCATAGTCAGTACGGTAAAACTGAATAAAACATAAATGATCGGAAATTGTATTCTCTGTAACTTTTGTTATGTAGTACTTTTCGATAGGACCAAAACATAGGTATTTAAATTTTAGGCGCTTTCCCCTAAATGACAATTTCCTGTTTTTTTGGCTAGTGGCTTTACGTCACACCGACACAGAGAGGTCTTATGGCGGCGATGTAATAGGAAAGGCCTTGGGTTGGGAGGAAGGGGCCGTGCCCTTAATTAAGGTACAGCCCCAGCATTTGCCTAGTGTAAAAATGGGAAACCACGTAAAACCATCTTCTGGGCTGCCGACAGTGGAATTCGAACCCACTATCTCCCGAATGCAAGCTCACAGTCGTGTGCCTCCAACCGCACGGCCAACTCGCCCGGTAAACTACAATTTCATGCAGGGTGAATAAAATTGTTTATAGCTTAGACTGTAGTTTCTTATTCCCCGACTCTATATACCGATTTTAATTAAATTCTGTTTCCCCATTTTCTCGTGGCTCGGCGTCGATGTGGACTTAGCAACTAAAATACAAATTCATGAATATCTGTGTTATCATAGCTGGTACGGTAAAAATGCATAAGACATAAATGGTCGGAAATGTCATTCTGTATAACTTTGGTTATGTAGTATTTATCGATAGGACCACTAATAACACAGATATTTGGGAATTAATTTTCAGGCCTTCCCCTAAACTACCATTTCACTCAGCGTAAATATAAAATGATTTATAACCCAGATTGTAGCGACTTATTCTCCGACTTTTCATACCAATTTTTGTTAAGATAGGACCACTAATAACATAAATATTTGAAAATTAAATTTTAGGCCTTCCCCTAAACTACCATTTCAGTCAGTGTGAATAACATTATTGATAGCCTAAATTATAGCGACCTATTCCCCGACTTTGCATGCCAATTTTCGTGAAGATACGACCACTAATAAAATAAATATTTGACAATTAAATTTTAGGCCTTCCCCTAAACTACCATTTTTTCAGCGTGTTTAGCCTATATTGTAGCGACTTATTTCCTATCTTTGCCTAACGATTTTCATTAAGACACGACCACTAATGACAAATATTTGAGAATTAAATTTCAGGCCTTCCCCTAAACTACTATTTCGCTCAGCGTGATTAAAATAATTTATAACCTAGATTGTAGCGGTTCATCACCCGACTTTACATCCCGATTTTCATGAAATTCTCTTCAGCCGTTTTCTCGTGATGCGTGTTCAGACAGACAGACAGACAGACAGACAGACAGACAGACAGACAGACAGACAGACAGACAGACAGACAGACAGACAGAAATTACGGAAAAGTAAAAAATGCATTTTCTTGTTACTGTGGACATGACCGATACAGAAATACCATTCTTTTCAAATTCTTAGCAATGTACAGACAAAACTCTTATTTTATATATATAGATACATCTATGGACAAAATTTCAGGTTCTTAATGTACATCAAAACAAAACAAAGAAATTCAGTCAGTTTAGGAAACTTCGAAATTACATATTACTCAGTTATTCAGTAGTGACATCTTCCGATCAATGTCCCAACTTTATGCATTAGCAGTTTCAAGTTTGTTCGATAGATTGTGTTCCTTAAGGTGCTTCTTTTAAATGTGCGGGGTTGAGGTGTACCTCCCGGTACATGTAGATCACGTAACTTAGGTTAGTAACGTAAATTGCAAGTATTTTGAATTAGGGAGAGATCTGTGAGTGGTCTTCATATTGTTTTAGATATATTCATCTAGATGGGAATATGAGCTAAATTTCGGGCCTATAAAATATAAATTTAATGTAACGCATGTGCGTGATTTAACGATGACATTTCGGAAAGGCCGAGTGTGCTTTAGAATTAGGAGGGCAAAACATTGATTTGTATTATTGATGATTTCAAACCGTAATATGTATATTTTTGATTTATGGAATATTCAATCTAAGTTTTGGTAATGCATGGCGATAGTGTCTGAAAATGCCAGTATTGGCATAATGATCATGGGTATAGGAATTCAATCTTGTTTTAATGTAATTTTGCATGAAGAGAATATGTAGATGCTAGTATTAATTATTTGTGTAAGTTGTGACAAGCCTGGACACGAACGAACGCCCTTCCATCTTTAGATAAAGTTTTCCTTTTATGTCAACACGTGTATGCTTTTCCTTAATATTTGAATAAAATTATGGATGCGTTTAAATCCATTTTTGATTTTGTTTGAGTTCAAACTGTTGGAAACTATAGGCTGAAGTTTTCTATCCAATTGACTGGATGTGAACCTGGATATTCTAAGTCTATGAATGTGACACTGAAAGGATGAATAGAGGCTTGATTTTGAGTTAAAGAATTGTAAGCGGGCAGAGAATTAGTAAGCCAATGGAGTTATGGAATATGATAAGAGGATATCAGTTGAAATGATATATAATTACCACCATCTTTTTCTCAGGGAGACGTTAGGCCTCGCCTTGAATGTATTTAAAAGGAGTGATCTCCGGCCATCCATTGCTAGGTGTGGTTCTGCGCTGTAGTATGATTTATGATTTTAGAAACGGTGCGTTAGCACTCCCTTGTTAAAAGCGTCACTGCTGAGAGTATTGTTCAAGCTTGTCCACCAAGACTGAATGCTTGGGGTTTCGCGTAAATCCGATTGCATTTAAAGGATTTCTTTTTAACTCATTCATGTTTATTTCTGTAAAGAAATTAAATAACTGGAACGCCAGTATTGTATGGTTTATTGACCTTATGAATAAGTGAGGGAATTTTTAGAGACCCGTTTGTCGGTGGCATCCTGGAGACCACCGGTTCGAAGTCCAAGGCGGACCTTGGATTTTTTGTCACGCACAAGTTTATTTACTTTTTGTTGTGCAGCAAGTTGCATGTGTTTATTGTTTATGTTTCTGTTTTATAATATGTGTACATAATTTTCGAATATGTATTTTGAGATGGGTTTAATATCTTTGTTTGAATTCCAAAACGGGTTCTATCTCGTTATTTTATTCAGGTTCATTGCGATGTGGGTTTGATTCTGGACCCGACATCTTTCTAATTTTATTTTATGGTTGTGATTTTGCCCACTAGTGTTAGCTTATTCTTTTGTTATCAGTTAGTAATATAATTAATTAGTTAGGCAACCACTCCAAGTTGTCTCCCATTTTTCGCATAGATAATTTGTTTCTTCTAACAGTGAAGAAAGCTTATATAGAGAACCGTCGCATTTACCAGGATATTTTGTACCTACCAAGCATTCAAAGTAATAATAATATCGGTGTACTAATTGTCATGTCAAAAGGAAAACAATCGATCAACCGAATAAATGGTCAAATATAATGAATTATTAAAAATTCTCAATGAAAGGAGTGACATCTCCAAATTTGTATTTAGTCCATCGGACATTGTCTATTTTTCTTCTTTTATTATTGTAGAATCATCCAGGGTTACTTTCTATTAATCATGGTTTTATCAAGGAATAATAAATAGTTTTTAAATTTTCCTTTGCTTGTCATTTTGCCGTAAAAATTCATCCTAAATTTTCCTCCGTTCATTTATGCATTTAAATTGGTTTAGTGCTGTATTTAGATCTTATGCTGCGAACGCACCGTGGCCCTGAGAGGCCGTTGGTTTGATTCTATGGAACGGAGGAGTGCAGTTGATCCTTGCACGGTCGAAAGAGCTTCTGTTCATCCATCACTTTAAAGTTTATTTTTCTGCACATTCTAGATGAGGTGGCATTTTACTCTAGACTTAAGATGTTCTATACCATCCATTGCCTAGGAGTATGGTACTATATGGCGGTAGCCTGAAATTTTGGGGACAATTATGCTGTCGTATTGTTCTATGGGGCAATGGCATGTGTGGTATGGTTGCAGTACCCTGAAAAAATGACACATACTTCCACCAATTCTCACTGTAGTCCAATTGTCAACATACATGTCTTTGACTGCTTTTATTAATCCATCGTTATATTGAATAGTATTATGGATTACAATCAGAATAATTTTATCATTTAATTAAATTTGGTTTTGGTTTAGTTTTCGCAGGCGCGATGACGATTTACTGACATAAGACGCATTCCAGACAGGGGCCGCCTTCTCACAGTCGGACGGCTACTCAATTGTACTAAAATAGGCTGGATGGACCTCGAACCAGTCCACAGATCCAGGTAAAAGTCCCTTACCTGCTCGGGAATCGAACCAGGGGCCTCCAGGTGAGAGACAGGCACGCTAACCCCAAACCGCTGGATCGGCCGCCTGTGAAAACCTCTATGTAAAAAAATTAGCTGAGACCTTCGGCCAGTAAGGTTCTGTCATTTAAGGTTCAATATTGTGCGAACAACGTCAAAGGATTCTCGCTCTTAAGACATGTGTGCTGCGGGTCAGTATTTCTCACAGAATTGTAATGGGAGCATACTTGTATCGCACTATATTTGGTAGCATAACACATTATTTTCTGGTATTTTACTGCTCTTACCTTCAAGCACATTACTGATTTGAATAATAATACTGCATACTAGATTACTTTCCAGCAGTAAAGGGAATTTTGTAGTAACCGCTTTTCCAAGTGTCGCTGGAGCTTATGCCAATTCTTCTACTAGGTATTCTACGCACTGGACTGATGTCAGCAGTGGCACTTCTTTGTTTCCAAATTCTCCAACATAGTAGGTATTATTTGCACACTTTTCAGTGATAGATTTTTGTACTGGGTTGAGGAGTAAGGAGGGAGCACTGCCGGTTCCGGTAATACTGCCAACTGAATGGAAATGAAATAAGAATTGAATCGATAATATGATCAATCGATATGCATTTTCAAAACCTTTATTGTCTCAAGATAACAACTGTGTCACACACACATTATATAACATTTCTCGATGCGAATCTTGTTCCTAGCGCGCATTCTATAGTTTGGCTTTGCTGTGTAAACAACAACAGTACGAGCACGTAAAGTGTACACCAGATGTCGCACAGCGATGCATAAGCGATTCTTAGTTTGTGTTTCAAAGGTTGCCAATACGAATCTCGAACATAACCGAGGTCGACCGATTCAGCACTAGGGTGTCCATCTATCACTAAAAGATGCGCGTACTATACTTCGGCAAAACGTGCCGTGCGGTTAGAGGTGCGTGCTGTGAGCTTGCATCCGGGAGATGGTGGGTTCGAACCCCAAGTTTTCCATCGTAATTCAGACCACGGCCGCTCTCTTCCCACTCCTAGGCCTTTCCTATCCCTTCCTCGCCATAAGACCTATCTGTGTCGGTGCGGCGTAAAGCCAATTGTAATAAAATATCCCTATGTATTTCCTAGGTCTCCTGTAATGTTTCCGCTGCTGCGAAGTTGCGCACAGTTACTTGACTGAGACCGACAGTTGGCCGTACGGTTAGGGGGCGCTCAGCTGTGAGCTTGCATTCGGGAGATAGAGGGTTCGAACCCCAATGTCGGCAGCCTGAAGATGCTTTCCCGTGGTTTCCATTTTCACACCGGGCAAAAAATGGGGCTGTACCTTAATTAAGTCCACGGCTTCTTTATCCTCACTCCTAGCCCATTCCTCTCCCCTTGTCGCCACAAGACCTATCTGTGTCGGTGAGAAATAAAACAACTTGCACTTGACTGAGAGTCAAACTTGTAAATCCTCTGCACAAAAAATAATAAATGAAAATCACAACAAATTTGACAAGATATTCATTATAAAAGCATGTTTGCATCATTTAATTCTATACCAGTGTAGGAAATGACCCATTAAATAAAGTTTCATCGTTAAAATAAATATAACTGAGGAGAAATTTGTAAACTTTACAAATTATGTAACAATAAGAAAATTTCACGAAATATGAACATTTGTGTAAATTATTACGAAATATGTCCGACTCGTTGGCTGAACGGTCAGCGTACTGGCCTTCGGTTCAGAGGTCCCTGGTTCGATTCCCGGCCGGGTCGGGGATTTTAACCTTAATTGGTTAATTCCAATGGCACGGGGGCTGGGTGTACGTGTTGTCTTCATCATCATTTCATCCTCATCACGACGTGCAGGTCTCCTACGGGAGTCAACTCGAAAGACTTGCACCTGGCGAGCCGAACATGTCTTCGGACACTCCCGGTACTAAAAGCCATACGCCATTTAATTTTCATTACTAAATATGAACTTTTCTTGGCGTACACTGTCTCTAAATTTCGTCATTCGGAAATATCCTACTTTCGAGGGAGCAAAAGAGCCATGGTTTAGAATATGAAACACCGGGCGAGTTGGCCATGCGGTTTGGGTCGCGCAGCTATGAGCTTGCATACGGGAGATAGTGGGTTCAAACCCCACTGTCGGCAGCCCTGAAGAGGGTTTTCCGTGGTTTCCCATTTTTTTGCTAGTTGCTTTACGTCGCACCGACACAGATAGGTCTTATGGCGACGATGGGACAGGGAAGGGGTGGGAGTGGGAAGGAAGCGGCCGTGGCCTTAATTAAGGTACAGCCCCAGCATTTGCCTGATGTGAAAATGGGAAACGACGGAAAACCACTTTCAGGGCTGCCGACAGTGGGGTTCGAACCAACTATCTCCCGAATACTGGATACTGGTCGCACTTAAGCGACTGCAGCTATCGAGCTCGGTGGTTTCCCATTTTAACACCAGGCAAATGCTGGGGCTGTACTTTAATTAAGGCCACGGCCGCTTCCTTCCCACTCCAAGGCCTTTCCTGTCCCATCGTCGCCATAAGACCTATCAGTGTCGGTGCGTCGTGAAACAAATAGCATGAAAGAAACAGAATATGAAATTTCACATTGTGCCTGTCCCTAGTCATTACAATGACGTCAGTATTCTGAAGGCCTTTTGCCTCCCCAAAAAAAGGGGGAATCTCGTTTATACATTTTTTCCAATTCTTGTAAGGAAGCTCGTGACGTGACAATTCCTTTATTGCCTCTGCTATGTAGTCTCTAAATAAGTAGAACGGATATTATTCATGCAGAATATTGAATTAAATTTAATTACGTCAGTTTTCCGGTTAATCCACCATCCTAGTGGGAGCCTGGGCGCTTAATTGGAATCATGCACCTAATGTAACCCATAATCAATTTCCCTACGGTAAACCGGGCGTAAATTCAAGGGTTGATCCATACTGATGCACTAGATAGAGGTAAATAATGGCCTTTAGTTAAGTGAATACGTAATTAGTGGTCCGAAGCTCAACTAGTCCAAATATCAGTGCCTATTCCGGAAAATGATGCATATCACAAACTAAAATGCCCTGTGTGTGTGAATTTTTTTTTTGCTATGGGCTTTACGTCGCACCGACACAGATAGGTCTTATGGCGACGATGGGATGGGAAAGGCCTAGGAGTTGGAAGGAAGCGGCCGTGGCCTTAATTAAGGTACAGCCCCAGCATTTGCCTGGTGTGAAAATGGGAAACCACGGAAAACCATCTTCAGGGCTGCCGATACTGGGATTCGAACCTACTATCTCCCGGGTGCAAGCTCACAGCCGCGCGCCTCTAAGCGCATGGCCAACTCGCCCGGTGTGTGTTAATTTTATTAGATCTTGAGACATGTATCCTATTCCATCTCCCAAACAGTTTTAGAGGTTGTAAATCTCTCTGTTAATATCCGAATCCCGACCTCATTAACTATATTTCCTTATTCATTTTTTACTAGTGGTTTAACGTCGCACTAACAAATTGAAGTTTTTCGGTGAATTAGGGATGAACAAGGTCTAGGACTGGAATGGAAGCGGCAGTGGCCTTAATTAAGGTACATCCCCAGCATTTACCTGGCATGAAAATTGGAAACGACGGAAGACCATCTTAAGGGCTGCTGACGGTGGGAGTCGAACCCACAATTTCCCGAATTCAAGCTCACAACTACGCGACTTTAACCACAAGACCAACTCGCTCGGTATTTCATTATTTTGTCAGGATGATTATTGTTCGTTCTCTTACATCTTTGACTTTGCCATTCCATATACAGAGGTAAAGAGGACTAGGACATGTGTGGGATATTAATATTTCCTTGTACATTTTAGAAACTGCTCATCTCGTCTGGGAAGGCTGGAGGAAGGAGAAAGCGCTGCTGGGTAGAATAAGGGTAGTGGCCATGGAAGTGAAAATGGGAGGGTGCGCTAAGACAAGTTATCCTCAGGAACAAATTCTATAGTTGTGGGGCCAAATCACCTGAATGTACAGTACTAGATTACACAATATAGTGCTATATCTCCTGCCAACAGCTAGCAGTGGTGATTGTTGTTTGAGGGGAATACGAGATAACATTTCCCTCGCATCTGTAAAGGAAGAAAGGAAAATATCCTTCCAATACTGAAACCGTAGAACGTACAGCCCACTAAGGATCTTGGCTTGTGAAGACGACTGCTGTCCAGCCATATGTCCTGCAGAAATTCGAGTGTCACGTGGTCAGCGTAACAACATCAATTACCGTATTGCTAGTCGTGATTGAGTCCACTGTCCCTAGTATCAAACAGCTCCTCCGTTAGTCTTAAGAGGTTAAGTGAACCTGAGTCCAAAATCAAAATTTTTGGACTGGCCGGTAGGAGAACCAGGGTCCTGATACCCATAATGGAAGAAATGACAAAATATTGACAAAAGAAAACGAACAGCTATGGAATTGTGCGAATAACAGACTCCCTTGGCCTCGCAAACCAAATTCCCTAAAGGTCGGAAGAGAGCGAGGGTTGACCAAGGAGGTCAGATAGAAACGATGACAACGAGGAGACTGGCACAACTAAGTGGAAGCTATATTTGTTGAGGTGCTGTAGTCGCTATTCCTTTCCCTTAACTTCAGAACTCCACCAGGGAGAGAGTGTTAACAGTTGGTGGTACTAATATTTAGCCTACAATTTCATTTCATTAATAGTTGAACATTGAGTTTCCTCGCATACTGATGATATTATGAACCCCCAGTTTCACGGCTTACTCACAATCAGAAAGATAGAAACTGGCAATGGTTAAACGCGGTATTAACTGAGGGGGTATCGAATATTCCGTTTTATGCCATAACACCTGAATTGTGGAAGCGAATAATGATAATTTTTTGCGAAAATTGGGATTGGCCAGTCTGTAAAAATGAAATGGCGTATGGCTTTTAGTGCCGGGAGTGTCCGATGACATGTTCGGTTTGCCAGTTGAAGGGCTTTTGATTTGACTCCCGTACGCGACCTGCGCGTCGTGATGAGGATGAAGGGATGATGAAGATGATACATAAACCCAGCCCCCGTGCCAGCGAAATTAACCAAATGATGGTTAACATTCCCGACCCTGCTGGATATCGACCCCCAGTACCCCTTTGACCAAAGGCCAGCACGCTAACCATTTTGCCATGCAGCTGAATGGCCAGTCTGTATGCGCATCATGGTCGAAATTCTCATACAGCGCGGTGTGATAGGCTGAAAGTGATGAGGAAGCAAGGGATATAAAATTAGTAAACATTGCAATGTTGTAATTGGTAGTGCAGAAATAGCGATGACGCGGGATGCATTTAACGGTAAACCTCCTGCGGGAAGTGGAACAAGCAGTACGTGGGAGCCAGTCTTCCTGAAATGATCCAAAGTAAAGCAAGATGATTTGTTCTTTGTGGTTTACCACAAATGAGTAGTATTAAGAAAATGTTGCAAACACAGGGCCGGGAGACTTGAGAGTAAGGTGATGAGCTGCTGGATTAAGCAATATATTCCGAGATGTCAGGGACGAGATGCCGTGGTATGACATTTGTAGACAAATGAGCATGAATGCAGTTTTTTTACCAGTAGGAAAGATCATGATGTGGAGATAGAGTTGAAATTCAAGAGGTCAAGTTTGGGCATATATTCGTTTATAGGAATAGGAATTAGGGACTAGATTAATTTTTTAATTAATGTTCGATAAAATTCCAAATTCTTTGAAATAATTTAATACATGGGGGACAGTTGAAGTAGAACTGAAGGTCAGTATCACGAATTCTGGAGTGTGTTCGCAGATTGTACGATTACAGTGCAGTTCTGTGTTATTAGTGCATTAACCCGATTTTTCACTTGTGGTGGCAGGCAATGTGAACAACCTCAGTTAAGTGGTTCTACAACGACATTGAAAATGTAAGGACGACTGTGTCATGAAGCGAAAAAATTTCGCACTCAGACGCCTGAGATAAGAATGATTGCCGGTGTTCGAAATTAAAAAATCTTTAGAACCTCCGAGAATCGGAGGGCAATCCGTTATGACTTTACTCAATGCAGTACATGACCGTAACACGCGGAATAATTTCAGTACTCTAATAACGCGTCCTTTTCAAAATGTAGACAAAATAACAGAGCAGACAGGAATTTTTATTCAAATTTGTAAAATCATAGGGTACAAACCTAGAGAGACGGTGTTAATATTGATACTCATAGTACTATGAGCTCCTTTTCTAAATTCGTGCAGTAGAATAACAAGAAAAAATTCTTCTTTTCTGTAGTTCTTTCAACATCCTGATGGAGTCGCCGGTGTGAACTGTGGTGCACATATGCATATGGCCATGTTTTACGGTCAGATGTCCTTCCTGACACATACCAAATGTGATAGGATATATTAAACCTAGCGTGTTCCTATCGTGGTTGGTAGTGTGGTGTGTTGTGTGGAAACGAAGAAATATAGACAGAGTGGACGGACACAATACCTCCACCCCGTGTCAGAGAAATGAAACAGACCTGGGTAAAACCCCGATCCGACCGGGAATTGAACCCCACACCTTCTGAACCGAAGACCACGTTGTTAGGCAAAGAGACGTAACATTTTTTTTGTGAATATAGAGTGTAACATATATAGGTAGGAAATGTTCGCTTTATATTACATTTACGCTGTCATTCAGCTGATTCTGAGCTGTCAGTTATATTATACCCCTGTTTCCCTTGCCCTTGCACGCCGAGTGCGTAACCACATTAAGAGTAAGAGGCGTGACTAATTCGTGTAGTAAAATCAAATTCTCACAGTACTCTACAGATATTCTGGCGGCAAGAATGTGTAATAAGGCATAAACGGGCGTCTATGTCATCAGAAGCTGCTGTTCTCCTCAGGTAAAATTTGTGATACAGGAAAGTGTGCGTTTACGCACTAAATGTGTTTCAAGTGGGAGTCCAGTACAACCCATACACTTTAGTGTAACCGAAAGGAGCACAGATGTTAGACTTATGAAGCTGTAGTTTGTAAGGACGAATTCATAGATTTATATCACAGGCTCATATCTTTCACACGTTGTGATGATAAACCTTCACCCGTTATCTAGTCGCAGGAAAGTAGCCGACCTTAGATTCCTATATAACGCTGTTAACGGTTTATTTCGTTCTCCTGAACCTGCATCCTTCTTTTCCTTACATGTTTCAACTCGCAAAACCAGGAATAATCCGCTCCTTCATATTCTGTATTCCCGCCTCTCTCTCGTTCAAAGAAGTTTATTTATCCGCATACCAACCCTCCATAACTCTTTATCTTCTGACAGGAACTTGGACGTTTTTTCTTCGTATGCCTCCTTTAATGGATTCTTCCTTAACTTAACCTAGTTCATTTTCTTCATATTCCTTTTTCCTTTTCTCATTGCTGCCCTCTCTTTTGTACATAATGTATTTTTTTTACTGTACTATACCGTTACTTAAGTGTTATATTCTGTATTTATCATACTGTGCCTAGCTATAAGTTTTTTTTGCTAGTTGCTTTACGTCGCACCGACACAGATAGGTCTTACGGCGACGATGGGATAGGAACGGGCTAGGAGTGGGAAGGAAGCGGCCGTGGCCCTAATTCAGGTACAGCCCGAGCATTTGCCTGGTGTGAAAATGGGAAACCACGGAAAACCATCTTCAGGGCTGCCGATAGTGGGGTTCGAACCTACTATCTCCCGAATACTGGATACTGGCCGCACTTCAGCGACTGCAGCTATCGAGCTCGGCGCTGTTTTTCTCTTCGTTTTACGTTCAATCTTCAATTTTTTTCGTTGTTTCTTTAGCCTTTATATTTTGTTGTTATTTGTTGTGTCTCTACAGTTATTTTGTTAGTTTTTAATTTTTTTCCTCTATTTTTATCGTTAGACGTTATTTCGTCATTGTTCTTCCACTTATTTTTTATGTTTGCCTTGTGCTACTCTATTGTTTTTCATTGCGGAACTCTGTAATTCGGCTTCTCGCTGTTTTGGTTTCCCAAATAAATAAATAAAACCATAGGTGACAGGGATTATATGGTTGGGAACAATAACTGTTGCTCACCTAGCATCACCCGTGGGACACTTGCAGAGTTCTGTAGAGTACAGTACGTGAGCAACGTTCATCCCCCTTTCATTTAGGCAACGTTGCACCAGGACTGGAGCTATAAGAAAATGGCGCTAGGCTGTCACTATTGAAACGGCCGCAGGGTTTTGAGGGTTTGGTAAACTTACTCATTAGGAATAAGTTCCAACTCTTTCTTTTGCACGTTTTACCGAATCGTAATCAAATCTTTCTTTAAGATCATTCAATTTGTTATTACACTGACTTACAGAGCAAATGCAACACCAAGAAGGAGTGGTCAGAACTTTATGCCAATTGCAGGGTAGACTGACGTCACTGAGGTATGCTCATGACGTGAAATGCGCCGCTGTGCTGCGCACGTAGCGAACGATAAATGGGACACGGCGTTGGCTAATGGCCCACTTCGTACCGTGATTTCTCAGCCGACAGTCATTGTAGAACGTGTTGTCGTGTGCCACAGGACACGTGTATAGCTAAGAATGCCAGGCCGCCGTCAACGGAGGCATTTCCAGCAGACAGACGACTTTACGAGGGGTATGGTGATCGGGCTGAGAAGGGCAGGTTGGTCGCTTCGTCAAATCGCAGCCGATACCCATAGGGATGTGTCCACGGGGCAGCGCCTGTGGCGAAGATGGTTGGCGCAGGGACATGTGGCACGTGCGAGGGATCCAGGCGCAACCCGAGTGACGTCAGCACGCGAGGATCGGCGCATCCGCCGCCAAGCGGTGGCAGCCCCGCACGCCACGTCAACCGCCATTCTTCAGCATGCGCAAGACACCCTGGCTGTTCCAATATCGACCAGAACAATTTCCCGTCGATTGGTTGAAGGAGGCCTGCAATCCCGGCGTCCGCTCAGAAGACTACCATTGACTCCACAGCATAGACGTGCACGCCTGGCATGGTGCCGGGCTAGAGCGACTTGGATGAGGGAATGGCGGAACGTCGTGTTCTCCGATGAGTCACGCTTCTGTTCTGTCAGTGATAGTCACCGCAGACGAGTGTGGCGTCGGCGTGGAGAAAGGTCAAATCCGGCAGTAACTGTGGAGCGCCCTACCGCTAGACAACGCGGCATCATGGTTTGGGGCGCTATTGCGTATGATTCCACGTCACCTCTAGTGCGTATTCAAGGCACGTTAAATGCCCACCGCTACGTGCAGCATGTGCTGCGGCCGGTGGCACTCCCGTACCTTCAGGGGCTGCCCAATGCTCTGTTTCAGCAGGATAATGCCCGCCCACACACTGCTCGGATCTCCCAACAGGCTCTACGAGGTGTACAGATGCTTCCGTGGCCAGCGTACTCTCCGGATCTCTCACCAATCGAACACGTGTGGGATCTCATTGGACGCCGTTTGCAAACACTGCCCCAGCCTCGTACGGACGACCAACTGTGGCAAATGGTTGACAGAGAATGGAGAACCATCCCTCAGGACACCATCCGCACTCTTATTGACTCTGTACCTCGACGTGTTTCTGCGTGCATCGCCGCTCGCGGTGGTCCTACATCCTACTGAGTCGATGCCGTGCGCATTGTGTAACCTGCATATCGGTTTGAAATAAACATCAATTATTCATCCGTGCCGTCTCTGTTTTTTCCCCAATTTTCATCCCTTTCGAACCACTCCTCCTTTGTGTTGCATTGTCACTGTCAGTCAGTGTATATGCAACCGACCACGTCATATTCACAACGACAGCTAACCTCCAACTGAAATTTAAATCGCGTACGCCTTTTAGTGCTGGGAGTGTCCGAGGACAAGTTCGACTCGCCAGATGCAGGTTTTTTATTTGACTCCCGTTGGCGACCCGCGCGTCGTGATGGGGAGGAAATGATGATGAAGACGACACATACACCCAGTCCCCGTGCAAGCGGAACTAACCAATTATGGTTAAATT
Source organism: Anabrus simplex (assembly GCF_040414725.1). Classification (NCBI taxonomy): domain Eukaryota; kingdom Metazoa; phylum Arthropoda; class Insecta; order Orthoptera; family Tettigoniidae; genus Anabrus; species Anabrus simplex. The sequence goes on along the minus strand of NC_090266.1, from coordinate 228,017,832 downwards.
TTCCGACCCTGCAGGGAATCGAGCCCGAAACCGCTGTGACAAAGGCCAGCACGCTAACCATTTATCCATGGAGCCGTACAACCTCCAACCAAGCGCGCGAGTCAACACAGCATAATGTTGTGACAGAGTATGCGCGTGACGTCTAATATTTAGCACAAAATTTGCCTTATTTTGAAGCAGTATTTAAAGAAAATTTCCGGCCCTATGGTGTAGGGGCAACGTGCCTGCCTCTTACCCGGAGGACCCGGGTTCGATTCCCGGCCAGGTCAGAGATTTTTACCTGGACCTGAGGGCTGGTTCGAGGTCCATTTAGCCTACGTGATTAGAATTGAAGAGCTATCTGACCGTGAGATAGCTGCCCCGGTCTAGAAAGCAAAAAATAATGGCCGAGAGGATTCGTCGTGCTGACCACACGACACCTCGTAATCTGCAGGCCTTCGGGCTGAGCAGCGGTCTCTTGATAAGCCAAGGACCTTTAAGGGCTATAGTGCCATGGGGTTTGTTGGGGGGTATGGGGGGTTTTAATGAAAATTACCTTTCAGATTTTCAATTATCTTTGCAACAGGGAGCCTCATCTTTTATCTGTCAATTTAGGTATTAATCTTAATCGCAAGTTAAATATTTTCGGCGATATACGCGTTCATTTTTTTACAGTTTATTTTACGTCGCACCGACACAGATAGGTCTTATGGCGACGATGTGATAGGAAAGGCCTAGGAGTAGGAAGGAAGCGGCCGTGGCCTTAATTAAGGTACAGCCCTGGCATTTGCCTGGTGTGAAACTGGGAAACCACGGAAAACCACCTTCAGGGCTGCCGACAGTGGGGTTCGAACCCACTAACTCCCGGATGCAAGCTTACAGCTGCGCTTCCCTAACCGTACGGCCAACTTGTCCGATCTATACGCGTTCTACCCGAACACTAAAAGCGTCTTAACATTTTTCTTTCAATGTATCCATTGTCCAGGAACGTAAGTCTACGTTAAAATATGAGCAACATCATCCAGAAATTGTGTTGTACAACAGTGGTGTTCTCGGCATCAACAGAAAACTACTCCACGCTTTGTTTGACTTACTTCGTTGTGGAGTATAGCTGAATAGCCCTATTCAAGTTGGTTCATGCCCAACTCAATAGGTCGATTAGGATGATAACTGGTGCAATATACGAAGGTCATAAACCGATGCAACAGCTTCGAAGAGAAGAAGCTTTATTTCGAGAATACTACAATATCACGCAGCTCTACCAAGCAAGTTGGTTATGCGGTTAGGGTCGCGTGGCTATGAGCTTACGTTCGGGATATGTGTGTTCGAATCCCATCGTGGGAAGCCCTGGAGATTGTTTTCAGTGGTTTACTACATCTACACCAGACAAATACTGGGGCTGTACCTTAATTCAATCCCTGATCCCTATCCTCCCATCCCTCTGTCGTCCGGTTCCAAGGCTGAGTGGTTAGCGTGCTGGCCTTTGGTCACAGGTGTCCCGAGTTAGTTTCCCGGCAGGGTAGAGAATTTTAACCATAATTGGTTAATTCCCCTGACACGAGGGCTGGGTGTATATTTCGGCTTCATCATCGTTTCATCCTCATCACGACGCGCAGGTCGCCTACGTGTGTCAAGTTAAAAGACCTGCTCCTGGCGAGCCGAAGTCCTCGGACGCATCCCGGCACTAAGAGCCATACGCCATTTCATACATCCCTCCGTCGCTATAATAATGGCGTGTGGCCACAGAAGCGGCCTAGTACAGGTCTTCCGAGTTGATTCCGTATAGGTTAAAAACCCCGATCCGGCCGGGAATCGAATCCGGGACCAATGGGCCGAAGACAAGCACGCTAACCATTCAGCCGTGGAGCAGGACGCTCCGTAGCTGAAAACCTTCGATGTGTTAGTGCAAAGTTAAACCATAAGCAAAAATATAAATAAATAATTAATTAAATCATTCAGCTCCTTCAACTCACCTGGTGTCTTATGAATAGTATGAATAGTATACCTGAGTCTATTCAGCTTTCACCTCTGTACAGCAAAGTTGATCTCGGAATAAAACCAAGCCTTAGGAAGTTCTAGTTATCGCACCTGTGACCTTACTACACTAGCTTTGCTGCAACTTGATTCGATTTCATCTTCCAGACCATTATCCTGGTATGGTATGCATTACAAGTTCTTGAAATTATTTGCCTCTTCCAGTTTCATATTACCTACCTTGCGTTCAATCCTCGTACGTTTGCTCACAAGTGACATCAGTTAAGTCCTGGAAATGTTTGTTGTGTATTACACTTAGGCTGTCGTCCAATGTTCCAAACAGTAACATATATTTCAAGTCTAGAAAATCGAGAAATATATTTACTCAGTGCGATATCAGTTTTAGAAAATGTATTAATCACCACAATGGTAGTCAATTTATTTTACTTTTCATATTATTTTTACACCAAAATGAATCCTTTCCTGCCATTTTATACCTTCCAGAAAATATGTCACTTAAACTTCCAAAAATAAAAAGTGAAAAATGAGTGAATGACTTCAGCATTCTTCAACCTCTGAAACTACATTGAACGTAAACCTCATTCTACTTTCAGTTCTCACTGTAATTTCATTTCCGGGCATTTAAGTAAACATCTTGTCTAGTATACTAATCGACGACATACGTCGATATGTATAGAAATCCTTCCTACACTACTGGCTGCATATTGATGTAATAATACTTTCGTCCAGTCAGAGGGTACCGTACCCAATTCACATGCTAAGCCGGTTACTTCCTGAAGTAATTTTATCCGTATATTATAATTTCTGACCGAATTTCGTTTATTAATTCTGATCAATACAGTGCTGTTTAATTATTTTTTTACAATTTGTTTTACGTCACACCGACCCAGATAGGTCTTATGGCGACGATGGGATAGCAAAGGCCTAGGAATGGGAAGGAAGTGGCCGTGCCCTTAATTCAGGTACAGCCCCAGCATTTGCCTGGTGTTAAAATGAGAAACCACGGTAAAACATCTTCAGGGCTGCCGACAGTGGGGTTCGAACCCACTATCTCCCGAATGCAAGCTCACAGCTGTGCGCCCCTAACCGCACGGCCAACTCACCCGGTGGTTTAATTACTATCCTTTCTACTTCCTCGAGTATGATTTCATTACCATTACCGTTTTCTTTGCAATATTCTTTACTTCATCAGAGGGATAGCATATGGCTCCAAATTATAATCGTGATTTTAAGAAACGTAACTCTGTTTCTATGGACTAGCATGTACTACTCTGGATATAATTCACGGAGAGCTAGTGTCCATCGTGAGAGACAATACAATATCAAGCAAATACCTTCTCCGTATGGAGCCAACTTTTAAAATGAGAATAATCACCACAACGGTAGTCAATTTCCTTAATCTGTAATATTTTTCATGGAAATATTGGATTTTTCGAAATCACCTAGTTTGTCCTTTAATGTCTAGGATCATTTCATTGTTACTTACTTTTAGCGTCAATTAATTTGTAGGATATCAAGTAATTTATTGTCTGGTATTTCCATTAGCCGTGTGTTCTTGTGCCGTTCTTCGGTTCTTATAAGCTGTATCATTATTGGGTCTGTGGAAAGACCCACAACCTCAATACATTTCATTTTATTCATCCCAGTCATATAACCTTAGTGATAATACTAAACTTTGTACCGAGACATTATTGCTGGCACGAGATTTTCCAATTCTCTAATATAAATCAACAATAAGAACAGTTAGGATAGTTTTCAAATTAGTGGGCTGGTGTTACGCGAACAATCTAATGCCCTTTGATTAAGGAGTCTATGCAATTTTTTTTTTTGCAAGGGGCTTTACGTCGCATCGACACAGATAGGTCTTATGGCAACGATGGGATAGGAAAGGCCTAGGAGTTGGAAGGAAGCGGCCGTGGCCTTAATTAAGGTACAGCCCCAGCATTTGCCTGGTGTGAAAATGGGAAACCACGGAAAACCATCTTCAGGGCTGCCGATAGTGGGATTCGAACCTACTATCTCCCGGATGCAAGCTCACAGCCGCGCGCCTCTACGCGCACGGCCAACTCGCCCGGTATGCAATTTTATGGAACCGTAAATGTCTTGGTTCAGGGATCTAAATAGGTTCTCAGAAAAACAACGTATCAATTATTTAATTATTTCACGGAGTGAGCGAGAAAAGCAGGTGGGTGAACTGTCGTAGTAGGAAAGCCAGAGATTAAGGAAAATTGCTTTATGACGGAAATGACGGTGATAGCTGTGTTTGAGATATTCACTAAAAAATGTGAGATTCGAACCTCAAGCTCAGGATGATTTAAATTCCCCTTTCTTTGAGGAATAGAATTAACGATTCAACTGTGAAGCTGGATGGGACTTTTTCTTATAGGCATAATTGCTTATGTCAATGGTTGCTAGATATAATTAGTATGCAACGTTATGAACGAACATGCTTAGAACATTCAAGGAAAGAGGCACAAACAAAATAAAGAGATATCCCTTATAATTAATATAATCATGTTTCGGTAGTTCTCAATGATTCGTTATGGATAATGTTCATTCGCCGTTAACAGGCTATTAAAAACTAAAACGCTTTGTGAGTCATGCAGTGAAATTGCAATTGTGGCATTCGTTCTAGAATACGAGTTGGAATTCAGATGAATTAGGTGATGGAGTTATACGTTACAGTAATGTTCAAACATCATCATCATCATCATCATCATCATCATCATCATCATCTTCTTCTTTTTCTTCTTTATGTGTTTACCTTCCAGGGTTGGTTTTTCCCTCGGACTCAGCGAGGGATCGCACCTCTACCGCCTCAAGGGCAGTGTCCTGGAGCTTCAGACTCTGGGTCGGGTGATACAACTGGGGAGGATGACCAGTGCCTCGCCCAAGCGGCCCCACCTGCTATGCTGAACAGGGGCCTTGCGGGGGATGGGAATATTGGAGGGGATAGACAATGAAGAGGGAAGGAAGCAGCCGTGGCCTTAAGTTAGGTACCATCCCGGTGTTTGCCTGGAGGAGAAGTGCGAAACCACGGAAAACCACTTCGAAGATGGCTGAGGAGGGAATCGAAACCACTTCTACTCAGTTGACCTCCCGAGCCTGAGCGGAGCCCGTTCCAGCCCTCGTGCCACTTTTCAAATTTCGTGGCAGAGCCGGGAATCGAGCCCGGGCCTCCGAGGGTGGCAGCTAATCACACTAACCACTACACTTCAGAGGCGGACTTCAAATAATATACGTGTGAAATTTACTACGTAGTGTGAGTCTCTTCTTATAGAAAGCACATTTTGTTATTTGAAGGAACTATGTTTGTGGTAGTTATTCTTACTCCCTATGCAAGGTGAAATGTTGTCACGATTCGTTTTATTTCAACAGTCATAGAATTCCTCAGGCCTCTCCACTCAGGATGACTCTTCCGTAGTTCATTTGTGATGTCAAATTTCAATGGAACTCTAGTGTTGGCGTTATTGTGGTTTATTTTACGGGCTTAGGACATCGCGCTCAACGTTCCTGTGTACATACAGTATGTTGATTCTGTCTGATAAGTTGTTGTACTGTGGTGTTTATTTTGGTGCATTCAAACCCACCTGTCTCCAAGCGCATGGGAACTTACCACCACTGCCCGAGCTATAACGGTAAATGATAGAACTCATAATGGCTGACTTTTCACGTTAGATTTTATCCATTCGGTTTATCCGTTGAGATATATTTTTACATCGAGCAAAGCAGTAAAATCATTCATTTTTAGGGTGTCAGGTAAACTTAGTGTCCGGGATTTCCATTAGCCATCTGATCGTGTGCAGATCAACGGTTTTTATAAGCTATATCATTGTTGGGTGTGTGGAAAGAAAATAGTCATGAAATTCATTTCATTCATCCCAGTAACGAGTTAATTTTTTTTTTTTTTTGCGAGTTGTTTAAAGTCGCACTAAGACATCGATAGTTTTCAGGGATGCAAGGATGGGAAAGGGCTAGGATTATGAAAGTAGTAGCCTTGTCCTTAATGTAAAATACAGCCCTAGAATATGCCTGATGTATAAATATGCAACCACGGAAAATCACCTTTTGAGCTGCAGACGCTCGACTGCGAGATTCGAACCCACCATATCTGAAATGCAAGCTCACAGCTGCGTGACGCTAACCGCACGGCCAACTCGCTCTGTCATTTAATTTTTTAATATAGTAAGTAGTATAGAATTTCTATCACCTGCTATCTTTCTATACTACTACTACTACTAATAATAAAAATCATAATATCATTTTTCGCCTCAGCTACCATGTTGTAGACATTTTGATTTGACAGGATTTTGGCTGCCTGTATGTTCATTTCGACGTTCCGTTTCACTGTACGGGGTGGTAAAGGTACCAGAGCTTCTCTGGGTGACCAATAGCTGAGTTTTCAATTAATCTTGTCTGATAACACCAACTGTCCCACCAGAGATCCCTTCCATCGAATGACACAAAATGCCAGATGGACTCCCCTCCGTTCTTTTTAAAAGAAATCTAACTACCTGTGTCGAGTTTAAACCTGCGATCTTCTGTACCGGAGGCCGACCTACCACCACTGACTCACAGAGGGAGCTACCCATTCACTCTGCTGTACCAGTGACACAATTATGATAACTGATGAGCATTGGAGATATATCGATGTCCTTTCGGTGGATGTGTGAGCTATAGCTGTCCACCTTGGATCTGATATTTAACTGAACAGCAATTAGACCTCTAAACGTATACGTACGTTGAATTAATATTCAACTAGAAGGCAAAACCGTACCCAAATAGGCTACGAAGTCTCTTGAAGGAGAGAAAGCTGCACTATAAGTCACCTCGACACTCAGCCGGGATACAGTGGCTAAACCCAAGTCTTTGCACCGTGGGAAATAACCCTGGTACTCATTTTCGACCTAGCCTTAGTGAGCCTCAGAAACATGAGCCTCTCAAGATGTAGAAGCCTCATTTCTAAATTTTTCGACTTTCGGGCGGAGGATCGGATTAGTGTTATGGTTGATCCTAGTACGCAATTGCCGCTCGGGTAGGAGGAGGTCCCCTTTCTCAACAAGAGGACCCTCATTTAATTTACGAAGTAGTGAACATGGGACATTTCCCATTTCTTCAACGGATATGAAAGAGAAAGGCGAAACGGATATGCAGAAATTTTTAGACATTGAATGAAACAACTACAGTAGCGGCTTACTTAAATGTGGAAGTTAGTGGGACGTAAAACAAATAGCATTATTAAATGTGGAAGTGATATTTCGCTCTTTATGGAGATGCTGTTATCATGGATATGTTCAAATATAATACAGATATTGTTTCCTGCAGCCCAACACACGTGAACATGGTTATAGGGGTGCTATTTCCTTGCAGGCGTACTGTATGGTACTAATGTTCAGTGAACACCTTTTGTACACGATTCTGAACCCTAGCGAAATGCTATATCATGACACCTTTAACTCATGTAGCAACATCTTTTTACCAGTTAACTATGTTAATGTGTCACCTCGTGACCGGGTGTAACGCAGAGGGGAATCAATGCATACAACTAGGTAACAGTACAGTAACTAATGTCTTAAAGACAGAATCCGATAGCGTATGTACCATGCTCTCGAGTACTATAAACATATTGCCAGCAGTATAGCGTAGCGGGTGCGATTAGGCGTTCGCCTGGCAATTAATGGAATGTGCCGGCGACGGTTCGAATTCTGCACCGTTCAAATAGTTTTGCATCGGTATGATGTTTGAATATCTAAACACAGGCCCACACTTGCCACATTCAAACAGTATAATGACGCTGTTATTCATATTGTGTCCTGCGCATACTCCGATGGTAAGGGCCTCAATGTACTGTAATATCTGCTGTCATTCGGCATGTATTCCACAGAGAAATACGTTGACATGCTCCTCATTTATGGGGAAGCAAGAAAAAACGCGTGTGAGGCACTACGTCTGTACCAGGAACGGTATCCCACCATCCACACCCGGCTGCTACGAGATTCCGCCGTGTTGAAAGATGCCTAAGGACAACAACAGTGATTTCTAACCAGCCACCAGTCCGCGATAGGCCCGTTATATCGGGTGAAACAGAAGAAGACGTTCTGGAGGCAGCTCGTAATAATCCACACATCAGTACTAGGGCGACTGCACGACAGGTGAACACCAGCCAGCCGTCCATCTGGTGAACACTGCATGAACATAAGTTTCAAGCATACCATCTTGAGCTACACCAAGAGCTTCATAGGCAGGATTTCGAAGCTGGAATGGAGATCTGTCGGTGGCTGTTAGGCAGGCTGCACAATGTTGCAACATTCGTAACGCATATCTTGTTCTCGGACGAATCACCCTTCCACAATAATGGGAAAGTCAATCGGCACAACATGCAATATTGGAGTCCGGACAATCATCACTGGGTGTGACAGGCGGCCCATCAAGTACGATGGTGAGTGAATGTTTGGCCTGGAATCTTGGGGGATCGCCTGATTGGACTTTATTTCTTTGAGGGCCATTGGACGGGCTCACGCTACCTGCACTTTCTGAGTCAGGAACTCCCACTGCTCCTGGAGGATGTGCCATGGCATGATCGTTTGACTTTGGGGTTGCAACAGGACGGAGTTCCACCACATTCGACTTTGCCCGTTCGTAACCATCTGAACGAAAATCTGCCAGAGAAATGGATAGGACGTGGAGGCCCTGTTCCTTGGCCCGCCGAAACACCGGATTTAATACCGTTAGACTTCTTCTTGTGGGGATACTTGAAAAAAGTCGTTTACACTGAAGCGCCGGAAAACACCTACCAGCTCCGGCAACTTATCACGAGCACCTGCCGAGCAATTACACCTGGAATGCTTCAGCGCGCAAGACGATCTATTGGACACCGGGCCAGAATGTGCAAAAACCAAAACGGTCATCAGATCGAGCATTTCTTGCGATAAAGCATTGTAAGGGTAGCTGTGTTTCTATTATTTCCGGTCTGTATGCGTCCGGCCTGCTAGGTAATCGGCCCTTCTTAGGGCTATAAACAAATTCATTCCCACACAATTTGCATGAAATCGGGTATTGAACTTACATTGCGTGTCGTACGTATAAAACAAATATTTAAAAATTAGCTAATCTTCGCCCCGGACTCGAACGTCTCACCTGACATGCAAGAACGCACCGCCACGACATTACCAACTACACCACCGTTCCCTACGGCGCTCTCGGCAGCTTATGGCACGCATTGGGTGTACTGCGGTCACAATATCAATTTAGTGTTTCGCCGGCGTGCCAGGTTCATATGATCTAGAAGCCACACGCATGTCTTCCAGTATTTAATACGAGTATAAAATTACGGCGTCCTAACATGGTGAGGCGGTAAATACCAAGATATCCGGTTGTGTTGTCTGAGCATACCGTCAGGGCTGATGTTTTCAGGACGGAATGAATATTGTGAGTTGAATAACACTACAATGAAAGAGGAGGCTGAATCACGCAGTATATTAAATCCCTCTTAAGCCTTTAGTATCACAGAGAAAATGGTAGTTCACATTTTCCAAGCTACTAACCCCATGGCACTACAGCCCTTGAAGGGCCTTGGACTACCAAGCCAACGCTGCTCAGCCCGAAGGTCTGCAGATTACGAGGTGTTGTGTGGTCAGCACAACGAATCCTCTTGGCTTTCTAGACCGGGGTCGTTATCTCACCGTCAGATAGCTCCTCAATTCTAATCAAGTATGCTGAGTGGATTTACCAGCCCTCAGGTCGAGGTAAAAATCCGTGACCTGGCCGGGAATCGAACCCGGGCACCCGGGTAAGAGGCAGGCACGTTACTCCTACACCAAGGGGCCGGCAAACCCCTGAGCCGGCCGGAAATCGAACCCGGGGTGACAGGCGGACGCGTTGCCTCCATTCCTAGCTACTACATATGTATATCTACGCTGACTGTCCAATATTCATTGGAAGACATTGATTGTGATGTAAATAACGAGTTGATCCTCTACGAGCCATCAAAACAGCAGTAATACGGTGAGGCACCAACTCTCCAAGATGTTGGAATCGTTCTTGCACTGCTACCCACAATTAGTCTTGCGTAGTTGCGCGGGGTTTCTGGAGTGTATACCAGCATCGACAGCAATCCATAAATGATCGATTGAATTAAGATCGGGGGATATTGAGGCCAATTCGTGGTCGTTGCTTCAAGGGAGTGCTCGTCCAACCACTTGCGTGCCACCACAGAGCGGTGACATGGCGCATTATGCTGTTGAAACATGGGACCTCCATCAGGACACTCTAGGGCCAGAAAGGGATTCAGGTGGTCTGAAAGAATGTCCACATAACATGCATCTGTCAGCGCTCCCTGCAGCTGGACAATGGAGCCATGAGAGTGCCTTCCAGACCGGAACTGAGTCACCTTCCGTTTGGAACCTAATCTTGTTGACAAGCAAGAACCATAGTTCCATGGGGCATACACCACACTCTCAAGCGCCAATCAGCTCGATACAACTAGAACCGGGATTCATCGGGTCATACCACACGCCGCCACCGCCATTGCCGGTGTTTGCTGGCCCATGCACGTCGATGAGCTCTGTGTAGAGATGTCAGCAAAGGGACAGGAGATGGTCCTCGGCTGGTGAAGCCTATGCGGTGCAGTTACCTCCTTACAGTCATGGTAGAAATGAGTTCCTGACTCCCAACATTCAACTGGGCGGTGATGTGATTCACAGTAGCCCGTCGAGTGCCCAGTATTGTTCTGCACAGGCGACGTGATGTCTGTTCGTTAAACACATGTGGTCTTCCCGTGCGGCGGTTTACGCGGGCGGAAAAATGTTCTCTGCGATATTGAAGATCCACCCTCGACGCTGTTGACCTCGGAAACCCAAATTCGCGTGTAATCTCCGCAATACCATGACCCATGCGCCGTGCGCCGATAATCATCCCACGTTCAAAGTCGGTTAACTCGCGAAGTGTTGCCATCTTCACGACACCGGTGTCTGTGAGAGACTGCTCAGCTACGCCGCAGCTAGCCGCAACGCCCAAGGGTCATACACATATTCTAATGGGACACCCCCTCTTGTAAATTTTGGCCACTCAGTGTATATAAAAAACGAGTTTTGCCTGTGCATTGCTAAAAATAAAAAAACAAAGAATTGTACCTCGGTATAACTCGTGACCGTAGTTAGAAGGAAATGCAATTTTTGATTTTTGGTCATCTCTGCCTATCTGTCTCTCTGTGTGTATGAGCTGTACACTTTAAGTAGATTACGGGTGGCGCATGTGTGTATGCATTTATGTACGCGCATCGCGAAAAAGTAACTGAACAGAATTGAATAAAAATCTGTATGTAAAGTCGGAGTCCGCCTCTGTGATTAGCTGCCACACCCAGAGGACCGGGTTCGGTTTCCGGTTCGGCTACGAAATTTGAAAAGTGGTACGAGGGCTGGAACGGGGTCCACTCAGCCTCGGGTAGTCAACTGAGTAGAGGGGGTTCGATTCTCTCCTCAGCCAACCTGGAAGTGGTTTTTCGTGGATTCCCATTTCACCTCCAGTTAAATGCCGGGATGGTACCTAACTTATGGCCACGGCCGCTTCCATTCCTCTTTCTGGTCTATCCCTTCCAAACTTCTCGTCCCCCACAAGGCCCCTGTTCAGCATAGCAGGTGAAGCCTCCTGGGCTAGGTACTGGTCATCCTCCCCACTTGTTTCCCCAGACCCAGAGTCTGAAGCTCCAGGACACTGCACTTGAGGCAGTAGTGGTGGGACCCCTCGCTGAGTCGGAGGGGAAAACCGATCCTGGAGGGTAAACAGATAACGAACGAATGTAAAGTCGGAGAATAAAGCACTATACTTTAGTATATAAATAATTGTGTTGACGCTAATTAAAATGTAATTTAGGGGAAGGCCTAAAATTTATTTCTCAAATAGCCATGTTACTAAAGCTCCCATTGATAAATATTACTTAGTAGAAGTTGTAGAGAATACAACTTACGATCTATTATGTCCGATACAGTTTTACAGTAAAGGGTTAGACTATATCAATGCCGAGCCACGAGAAAGTAGGTGAACAGAAATGAATGAAAATTGGTACGTTACGTTGGGGAATAAGGGACTATAGTTTAGGCCAGGCATCGTCTATGGAGAGCGAAATGCCTACGTAGCCCGTTTGCTACGAGAGCAGCTTAGCGAGCACGTACGGGAAGAAGTAGGGGAACTGCATGACGTAGTACGTACTGGAGGCTAGTGGAGCAAAGGTATAGCACACCTTTCTGGACAGGTTAGATTGCGACACGATACGCGTGAACCTCCGTGAGGTGACAGTAGTGCGTTTCCGCCTTTATCTTTACTCCACGTGCCGTTCAAAACAAGTCGGCAGATGTTGCATTTCTAAATTGTACACATTTAATGCTCACATTGTAAGTATATTCGGATCGACTTATTAATGTGAGCAGATGTTTTCGTTAACAAAGATTTGTAAATCTAGACACATAAGTAGGCTCACCGTTGAAAACTTTTTTTTGGTTGCTATTTTGCTTTACGTCGCAACGACACAGGTAGATCTTATGGCGACGATGGGACCGGAAAGGCCTAGGAGTGGGAAGGAAGCGGCCGTGACCTTAATTAAGGTACAGCCCCTGCATTTGCCTGGTGTGAAAATGGGAAACCATGGAAAACCATCTTCAGGGCTGCCGATAGTGGGATTCGAACCCACTATCTCCCGGATGCGAGCTCATAGCTGTGCGCTCCTGACCGCACGGCCAACTCTCCTGGTCGTTGAAAACGTGAAATATTTTTTGTGACTTGCCAGTATGCAAACGACAGTACCAAACATTGATACAATACTATCTAACGAGCCGAAAGGTCCGGTGAAGGAGTACACCAGTGATATGTTTCATTTCGCGGGTTTAATTTGTATTCATAGTCATAAATGCCATGCAAATATTGAAATGTATGTTAATGAGAGTGCAAAGAATGTGTACAAATCACTTAAATTGTATTTTCTTTCGATAAATGTACGGGTCCCAAAGCATCAGTCAATCGTGAAAATGTATTTTTTTTCAGGAATTATTACACACTGCTGTATATTCCCTTTGTCAATGAATAATTTTCGTGTCCTGTTTTACTCTGTGGTCTGTGTCCTGTTCGTCCCACAACCCATGCTCGAAGTTTTTATTATTATTATTATTATTATTATTATTATTATTATCATTATTATTATTATTATTATTATTATTATTATTATTATTATTATTATTATTATTATTATTATTTCTTTCTTAATATGTTTACTCTCCAGGGTTAGTTTTCCCTCGGACTCAGCGAGGGATTCAACCTCTACCGCCACAAGGGCAGTACCCTGCAACGTGAGACTTTGGGTCAGGTGATACAACTGTGGAGGTTGACTAGTACCTCGCCCAGGCGGCCTCACCTGCTACGCTGAACAGGGACCTTGGTGGTGGATGGGAAGATTGGAAGCGATAGACGAGGAAGAGGGAAGGAAGCGGGCGTGGCCTTAAGTAAGGTACCATCCCGGCATTTACCTGGAGAAGTGGAAAGCCACGGAATACCACTTCCAGGATGGCTGAGGTGGGAATCAACTTCATCTCTACTCAGTTGACCTCCCGAGGCTGAGTGGACCCCATTCCAGCCCTCGCACCATTTTTCAAATTTCGTGGCAGAGCCAGGAATCTAACCTGGGCCTCCGCGGGTTGCAGCTAATCACGCTAACCACTATACCACAGCGGTGGATTATTATTATTATTATTATTATTATTATTATTATTATTATTATTATTATTATTATTATTATTATTATTATTATTATAATATCTGTTGTTCGTATGGTAATATTTCCGAGCGGCAAGTACATAACCGACCTGATAACATTTCTCACATACTTCCAAATATTTCTGGAAATATTAATCCTATCTACTCAGTGCGTCTAACGACAGTATAGAACTATTTTAAATAATTTATGTTTCCTTCAGGTCTCATACATTTTTACCTTACGAGCTAAAACAATGGGGATATTCGTGCATTTAAGACTTTATTGGCAAGTAAAACAACGTCAGTCCACCTCTGTGGTGTAGTGGTTAGTGTGATTAGCTGCCACCCCCGGAGATCCGGGTTCTATTCCCGGCTCTGCCACGAAATTTGAAAAGTGGTACGAGGTCTGAAAGGGGGTCCACTCAGCCTCGGGAGGTCAACTGAGTAGAGGCGGGTTCGATTCCCACCTCAGCCATTCTGGAGGTGGTTTTCCGTGGTTTCCCACTTCTCTTCCAGGCAAATCCTAGATTGTAGCTAACTTAAGGCCACGGCCTTCCTTGTCTATTCCTTCCACTCTTCCCATCCCCCAGCAAGGCCCATGTTCAGCATACCAGGTGAGGCAGCCTGGGCGAGGCACTGGCCATTCTCCCCAGTTGTTTCCTCCGACCCAGTGTCAGAAACTCCAAGACACTGCCCCTGAGGCGGTAGACTTGGGATCCCTCGCTGAGTCCGAGGGAGAAACCAACCCTGGGCGGTAAACAGATTAAGAAAGGAACAACGCCGAGCATTGCCGACGGGGATAGACTCTTTTGTACAGTCGTCATGGCAATCAACTAGCTGGTTATGATGGTGATTGTCTTGCTATTGTTTAGGGGAGTCATGACTGAAATTTTGAACTTCTACAGTTTATCACTTATCAAAACCAAATTTAAAACGCTAGTACATATTAATAAGATGTAGTCCCGCATATAATTTGGTGTTAATAAGTTGATTTTTTGCATTGTAATTGACATACATTTTTCATATGTTGAATGAAAAATGTTCCATGCACCACAGTTTTCATATCTTGGGCTCTAATTTGCCAGACTTGTCTCAAATACTCATATTTTTAAGAATAACTCCGGGTTTTTCAGTCAGGTGTAACCTATAGAGGTAATTTTTTTTTCATATTTTCATATCTCATTCAATAGGTAAAAATCAAGTCTAGTGCTATTTTAGGAGAAAAATATGAAGGTAGTATTCTACTGATAGTCCGGCTCCATGGATAAATGGTTTGCGTGCAGGCCTTTGGTCACAGGGCTTCCGGGTTCCATTCCCAGCAGGGTCGGGAATTTTAACCATCACTGGTTAATTTCGCCGGCACGGGGGCTGGGTGTATTTGTTGCCTGCGTCATCATTTCATCCTCATCACGTAGCGCAGGTCGCCCACGGCGTCAAATCTAAAGACCTGCATCTGGCCAGCCGAACATGTCCTCGGACACTCCCGGCACTAATAGCCATACGCCATTTCATTTCATTGAACTGATAATAAAATGCAGAACTAATGTTAATTCCAGTACATATTCAAACATTCTCTGAAAATTTCAGGTGAATCTGGTTAGAACTCTGTTGCAAGGAGAATTTTATGCATGGCAAAGAGCTGAAAATATTTTTAAGGTAGGAAAACGCAATTGAAAGTTTTAAGGAACGTACTTGTTTTAAAACTGCGCTGGACTGTAAACTACTCCTTCACACGTCTTTCTCTTCTTACGCACAGTGTGAGGCTACTACAAAGGTAAATATATTTTAAAAATTTGTTTTACGTTGCACCGACACAGATAGGTCCTTTGGCGACGCTTTGATAGGAAAGGCACAGGAGTGGGAAAGAAATGGTCATGGCCGTAATTATGGCCTGGTGTGAAAGTGGGAAACTATGGAAAACCATCTTCAAGTATGCGGAGACTGGGGTTCGAACCCACTATCTCCCAGATGCAAGTTTGCAGCTGCCCGCCCGTAACCGAACAGCAGTGGCAGTTGAAATGGTAGTCCGAAAGAACATTGAAGCTATTGTCTGACAGCGTGAGAGAGAAAGTGATCTGAGCTTGCTCTATATACGCCGTACCACTACCATTTATATCCGACATTTAGAGCTTAGGGAAAATTGATACCACGATTTGAAAGAGGCAGAATTAGTGGAATTTTTAAGGTTCAAATTGAAAATTTGATTCTTGGTCGAAAATCGCAACATTTGAGTCATGACTTCATAAATAAACTTTGAATCCGCTGGGATATTAGCCACTATTGATCAGGAAGGTAATGATGATGACTATCGAAATGGGAAGAAAAACGCGATCACTAGAAGAATGAGGAAGGAGAGAATCATAAGGGAGGTGGTTGCTATAATATCACCGAGCTCAGGAAAACAAAATATTATGGCCTACAATGTCCTAAGTCCGTTACACTTATCAACTATAACATAACATTGTTTCATTATCGGTAACTGAGTTGTTTTGCCACTTTACTGCCTCAATTATAGAAACAATAACCCGCCAACGACGGACAAAACAGCTAGAATAGGATGTATTCATTTATTTTTAAAGAACCATCCATCGATTACTGCAATATGAACTCCCAACAAAGTTTTGAGACCGTGAAATGTGGTACAATATTGATACAGATCTATAAATAGCGTAGACTTGCCAGTGAGGACAGAAATACCCTGCAGTCACCTCATATTAATGCACGTACTGCCAGATCATGTCATTTCAAACACAGGCTCACTCGATGTGCAGTTTTTATTTCACTTTCATAACATCCAAGAATGGATTATGAACTCAGTTTTTATAGATGTGCGAGTTCGTGTGTTCTAATAAATTCTGGACAACATGGTATAATTCCACCGAACGTGGCATTATTGGCGACCACAATTCAATTTTGATAGGGCCACCATCTTCAATTCACACTTACTGTATATTCTTTCAATGAATGCCACCTGCCAAGAATCATTACTGACCTCTTGCTAAAAATAACGCCTTTAAACGACATTGTAGGCTACATAGCGTATGGGTCATTCCACGCCAAATTGGACAAAAATATGCGATGAAATTAGGATTTTATATTTCAATTTCCAAAAATTGATGTAGAATGGCGTCAATATAGTTTTTAACTTTAATAACGCGAACAGGAAAAGTAATTAAAATCATTCTATAATATAATTTTCGTAACATCCAAAACCCATGTTTTAGTTATCCTTAGAGATATAATATTGAACGAGTGTTTGTTTCACACACTTAATACACTGTATGAAATGTAAATCGTGTGGATTATCACAATATTATTAAGATATTAATTAAAATGCTAATGCAATTTTTATTCTAAAGTGGAAACATCTGAATATATAAATACTTGTAGCTTAGGAAGTTGATTACATCAGTGTTGTCAAATTTACGGGACCAATAATGATGTACGAATACTAGAAGTTTCTCGCGGCTTCGCTCGCGTGGATTTCGTAATTTGATAACGGTAATCGTTCCTCTGTACTGTACTAAGACGTTATCTAAAATACATAAAGAATAAAAAACTCACCGGAAAACGGAGTTCCATTTACCTCAGAAAGTCTTTGTGAACGACGTTTGTGGTATTGCCTTTTTGGGCTAAGGTGACTATGCGACATAGAACTGTACATGTGAGAAACAGTCTAATATCAAGACGAAAATAAAATACATGTTTATTTATTTTTAAAGGAGATTCCAGATACTTATTTCAACGTCTGTAACATCTTCAGTTTTTGAGATATACGTATCCCCATAAACAAATTCAACCCTTTGTCAGTACTGAACCCACCCCCACCTAAATGGAATTTCCGAAAACAAAAGATACATGTTTCTTTATTTTTTAAGGAGATTCCAAATACCTATTTTGACGTCTGTAACATCTACAGTTTTTGAGATGTAAGTATCCTTGTAAAACAATTTAACTCCTTTAAAGTGCCTTTTCCGAAAAGAAAAACAAAATACATGTTCCAGTATTTTAAAGGACTTTCCAAATTATACCAAGTTTCACGTCTGCAACATGTTATGTTTTTGACATGTACAGTAGACATACTGGTACTCAGTTTAAAAATTCACCCACTTTTTCAATTCTTTTCACCCCGTTAAGTGGATTTCCGTAAACAAAAAATTAAGTGTTTATTTATCTTTCAAGGAGATTCCAGTACTAGTTTTCGCGTCTGTAACATCATCAGTTCTTGAGATATAAGTATCCTCATAAAAATAATTCAACTTCATCTTCTCTCCTTTCCAGGCAATTCCTCCTTTAAGAGGGCTTTCTGAGAACGCAAAATACGTGTTCTTTTCTTTTTAAAGGAGAGTCGAATTACCAACTTTCACGCCTGTAACATATTCAGCTTTTGAGATATATGTATCCTCATAAACATAATTCAACGTCTTCTTTACTTGTTTTCACCTCCCGACCTTAAGTACATATTCCGAAAACTAAACAGTATGTGTTTCTTTATTTCTAAAGGAGAATCCAAATACCAATTTTCACGTTCGTTTTTTAGATATAAGTATCCTCATACAAATAATTAAACTAATTTTTTCAATTTATTCACCACCCGTAAGTGGGATTCAGACAACAAAAGATTACGTGTTTCTTCACCTTGAAGGAAAATTCCAAATACACATTTTCATGTCTGTAACACCTCCAGTTCTTCAGATATGAGTATCGTCATGAAAAAAAAATTCAACTCCTTTTTCACCCCCTCCCCAATTAAGTTATTTCCCCTCCAAAAAGTGCGTATAACTTTAATATTAATGGAGATTCCGAATAAAAATTTTCACGTCCGTAATATATTCAGTTTTGAATACAAGTATCCTCATAAAAAGAATTCATCGAGATTTTTATCCCTCCTTGTTAAGTTTATTCCCCCCCTCGCGAAATTGAGCGTCTCTTTATTTTTAAAGGACATTCCGAATACCTATTTTCACGTCTGTAACCCAAAGGTTTTGAGATATATGTATCCCCATAAAAAGAATTCAATTTTTAACTTACTTTCACTCTCCCCCTTAAGTGATTTTTCCGAAAAATGTACGTGCTTCTTTATTTATAAAGGAGCTTCCAAATACCAGTTATCATGACTGTAACATCTTCAATTTTAGAGATATATGTATCCTCATAAAATGAATTAAACTCATCTTTCAAACCCCCTCACCCAAGTTGACCCCCTCCCCCAAATGCATCTTTTTTATTTTTAAAGGAGATTCCAAATACCAATTTTCAAGTCTTTAACATTTTGAGATATAAGTAACCTCCTACAAAGAATTCATCTATATGTTCAATTTATTCACCCCCTTAAGTGGGTTTTCCAAAGACAAAAGAATGTGTGTTTCTTTACATTGAAAGAAGATTGCAAATACAAATATTCATCCCTGTAACATCCTCAGTTTTTAAGATATAAGTTTCTCCACAAAATAATTCAATTTCTTTACTTCCATTCACTGTCCCCCCTTAAGTGAATTTTACGAAAACAAAAAATACGTGTTTCTTTATTTATAAAGGAGCTGCCATATACCAATTATCACGACTGTAACATCTTCAGCTTTTGAGAAATATTTTCCCCATAAAAATATATAATTTTTTGATATTATGGCGACGATGGGATGGAAAAAGCCTAGGTATGGGAAGGAAAGGTCCATGGCCTTCACTAAGGTACAGTGTGAAAATGGGAAACTACGGAAAACCATCTTCAGGGCTGCCGAAACTGGGGTTCGAACCAACTATGCCCCGGATGCAAGCTCAAAGCTGCAGTCCCCTAACCGCACGGCCAGCTCGCCCGGGATAAAAAGAATTAAACT
This sequence comes from Anabrus simplex, assembly GCF_040414725.1. NCBI lineage: Eukaryota > Metazoa > Arthropoda > Insecta > Orthoptera > Tettigoniidae > Anabrus > Anabrus simplex. The sequence goes on along the minus strand of NC_090266.1, from coordinate 227,998,285 downwards.
CCTTTTTTCACCGCCCTACTGTCCTAGTTGTTTCCCCCAAAATTCGTGTTCCTTTATTTTCGATGGAGGTTTCAAATGACAATTTACACGTCTGCAACATCTTTAGTTTTTGAGATATAGGTTTCTCCATAAAAATAATGCAGCGTTTATATTCCCTTTCACACTATCCCATTAAGAGAATTTTATTTATAAAGAAGCTTCCAAATACCAATATTCACGATTGTAACATCTTCAGTATGTTTTTGTAATATATGTGTCATCATAAAAAGAATTCAACTTAATTTTCATCCCCCCCTCGAGCAAGTTGATTTCCCACCCAAAAATACGTGTTTCTTTATTTCTAAAGGTGATTCCAAATATCAATTTTCACGCTTATAACATCTTTAGTTTTTTACATATACGTATCCTCATAAAAATAATTAAACTCATTTCATTTCATTTCACCTCCCTTAAATGGATTTTCTAAAAACAAAAAAAAATTGTATTTATTTACTTTTAAAAGAGATTTAAAATATCAATTTACGCATATGTAATATGTTAAGTTTTTTGAGATATACTGTAGATATGCTCATTTTAATGTTTACCCCCTTTTTCAGTACCGGTACCACTTAAGTGCATTTTCCGAAAACAAATTAGATATGTTTCTTTACATTCACAGGGAATTCTAAGTACCAATTTTCAAGTCCGTCATATTTTACCTTTCTGAGATAATTTGCACATATGAACTTTTTAAAAATTAATTCCGTTTGTCACTCCTGTTCATCCCATATTCATTGGATTTTGCAAGTAAAAATGTACGTGTATCTTTATTTGCAAAGGAGATTCCAAATACTAATTTTCGTGTTTATAACATCTTCAGTTTTGAGATATATGTGTCCTCATAAAAGGTATTCTACCCGTTTCCGCCCTTTTTCACCCCCCACCAATTATGGGATTTTACGAATACACAAAAGTACGTGTTTCCTTATTTTTAAAGGAATTCCAAATACCAATGTTTACGCCTGTAAACTTTTACGTTTTTGAGATATAGATAATCCCATTACAAAATTCAGCCCCCTGTTCACGCCCTTAGTGCCCGACTCGTTGGCTGAATGGTCAGCGTACTGGCCTCCGGTTCAGAGGATCCCGGGTTCGATTCCCGGCCGGGTCGGGGATTTTAACCTTTATTGGTTAATTCCAATGGCTCGGGGGCTGGGTGTTTGTTCTCTCCCCAACATCCCTGCAACTCACACACCACACACAACACTATCCTCCACCACAAAAACACGCAGCTACCGACACATGGCAGATGACGCCCACCCTTATCGGAGGGTCTGCCTTACAAGGGCTGCACTCGGCTAGAAATAGCCACACGAAATTAAAAACACCCTTAGTGACAGTATATGAAAACATTTTCCCTTAGTGAGCACTTTTACCCTAATTAAAATGTGTCAGCAAAATTTCATTTCTTTATGTCCAGTAGTTTTGCCTCGGCGATAATGAACCTGTCAGTCAGTCAGTCAGTCAGTCAGTCAGTCAGTCAGTCAGTCAGTCAGTCAGTCAGTCAGGACATGTTATTTTGTATATATATAGATTATACGAATATAAATGAATATCAAAATTTGGTTGAAGGTAATTGCTCTAACTGTCGGTCTGATTGTGCTTACTCCCATGAATAGGTATGAGTTCTATCGTCAACAAAAGTGCTTATTGTATTACAGTGATTCCTATGGTGAGATTTAACTCCTAAAAATCAACTAAGATTCGTAGTTACTCAAATAACGGGTAGCAACGCAGCCGTGTTCGACTGTAGTGCATAGAGATTACAACTTCCTGTTGGTAGCAGTTCGTGTAGGGATGCATAAGTTAAGACGTGAGTTTTTAAAACAGAAGAAAATAAATTATGCTTCATACAATAACTACAGAATTGTCTCCCCAGAAGTTTCGTAAACACCCTCCATCTTCTGCTTTGGGGGTTAAAACCGTAGTGCGTTTAAGGTAGTTTTCTATTCTAATATGGAGAAGTGGGTCATATTTTATATTTAAAAACCCAGAATGTATTAATAATAACTAAATTCTTAAGACACTTATTACAGCATTCTATATAGTATAGGTTTTCACGATTATATTGAAATAAACGACTTACCTCGAATACTTTTTTCCATTTCTCTTACAAGTTTACTTTCGGAAAAATATATTATATTCAACATATCACACAATGTACAATGTTGAACAGTAGAAGCTGATATTGTGTAGATACGCATATCTCCAACAATTTTCTTTTCTTGGGGAAAGCAATGGGAAGCTACATCACTCCACATTTCCCTTATACGTGTCTTTAGTGACACAGAATGTATCTAAGACAGCTGATGGTGGAAGTACGGTGATTCTGTGTGCCTTAGGGCTGAGGACTCAGAATACAGGAGTTAATTTGAATTCAACAGGTCAAGACTGCAGTACAGTCGAAAACGTTTATTGCGACATCGCTTTTGGATATAGGCCTAATGGCGAAATCACATAGTCCCGTGTACATTCTATATAAGCACTGTATATAAAAAAAATCGCCTAGTACGACATCGGTTATCATGACATATCGTATCAAACAATGTATTTTGATCACATTTTCGGCTATTACGTCCAATGTTGATTTTCTGTTACGTGTATAGAGACTGCTGACAACAATATAAAGCTAATTATTGTAGATTTCAAATCAGTCTGTCTGTTAAACAGTCAAGGCAAGCATCGCTTAGGCCGGTCTGAACTCAAGATTTAAGGATTTAAAAGTCAAACAGACCTATTAATTAAACTTCTACATCTAATTGTATCCCTTAATACAACATCGACGTCGCAATCTCTTTTGTCGATAAGAACTCTCAAACAAATACGCTGTTATCTCTAAGGTAACTTCATCTTATGATCGTTAATATCGGATCAATAATCCATAAATAAATGTCTCAATTATAAAGCGATTATGATAATTGTCCATAACTATATGAGTTCTAAAACAATTGAAAGCGTGCTCCTGAAATATCTGTTATTATTCGGACATTACCATTGAATCATTCTGATGCTACAGATATTCTCAGTTACTCAAATGAAGTGGTATTTGTGTTGAGGATATGTAAGCAAACTGATAAATGATATCAAATCTTAGCACATTTTCTAGAACGCTCACGAGTTATTTTATTCTTGGAGCACAAAATGACTCGAAATAATAATTCTAGTAACAGATTAAATATTTTGTTTAAAGCATAGACATGAGAGTGATGCAAATCTCGATAAATCTTACCCTGAAATAGTTTATAATTGATCAATTTTAATCAACATTTTCAGTGTTATATTACATTCAGCTTCATTCTCATGGGATTTGTGTCATCGACTTCAGACGGTGACCCTCTAACGTACTCTAAGGGTATATAAAATATGACTTGCGAATTAAGTGAAGGAACAATATTTCGCTTAGTGTTGTACTATATTGCCTTTGCTGGCAGGACCTAGTGTTTACAGTGCACTATGTCTTCTAGTATAGGCTAGAATAATTTTGTTACTTTCATTGATCTGTCTCTGTCTTATACTTGGCTTTGACAATATGAAAGTGACTGAGGTATGAGCGATGCTAGTAATGCCATTCCTTCTGCAGCCAGTCCCTGCTATGATTGGTGTGAAAATTTTGCGCATAGGGTCGGTTGGTGCATGCATTTCAGTGGGCTTGGCAGACTGATATGCAATAGCAACTTCTGACTCGATCAGGAAAGCAACGGGAAACTACCTCACTCCTCATTTCCCTAGTACACCTCTTCAGAGATGCCTAGGCCATCTATGACAACTGATGGCGGAGCTGTTGAGGATCCAACCAGCCTTAGGGCTGAAGAGTGAACATACATACACATCGGATGGTTTACCACTTAACATGGTTGAAGGATATGAACATGCTCTTGACCCAAACGTGAGCAATTCTTACTAAAATAGTCTACTGCTACTCGAATACAACTCTCGATGTAACAGAAAAACATCACAAAATTAGTAACGATATAAAAATGCTATGATTTGAATCGTACGGAATGCATACTGTACTAATAATACTATACCACTCTATTAAAAGACAAGGTTTCCTAGGAAGTGAATTACAACGTTTCTTATATTAAATACAAATGGAACCTCATTATCTGCATATGCTGAAGTCACTTCTTAAATGACAGTAGCTTAAAATCACGCAGATCACTAGCACATACTTTCTTTATTTACAGAGCGTAAACATGGAAACACGGAGATTAAAAAGTAGGCTTATTTGAAATAAGTCATTACAATTATTTTATAGAAGTACGGTACGCAGTACGATCCAAAGGTCCAGTAGTGCGCGCAAAGCAAAGGGAAAGCTGTATTGGAGAATCATTTTAATTCACGGGGAACAGTCCATTTGGAATTCTTTAATGAATATAAGACGGTAAACAAGAAGCCGTACGTCGTAAGTGCCTTGTGATGTGGTGAAGTGGACGACGATACCTACTTGCTGGAAATGCGCTTGAACGTAACTCCCTACAACAGTTCCTAGAGTTTCTTGCCACACATGAAAATTCTGTTCTTCAACATCTCACTCGACTGCGATTATTACGTCTTTCTAGGGGTGAAATAACCTTGTGAAGGAAAGTCAAGGGAAAGTCAATGGGAAAGGAGGTAAAGAGCGCAGGAGAATATCATGGCCGCGGAATATTGGAAAAAGGACCGGCAGACGTAAGGTGGGAAGTCTGATACGGCAACGAACCGAGGAGAAACTAAACAAACCAAGTGAACTGGCCGTGCAATTATGCTCGTGTAGCTGCGAGCTTGGATTTGGTGGATAGTGGGTTTGAATTCCATTCTCGGCAGCGCCGAAGTTGGTTTTTCCGTGATTCCCCATTTCGACACCAAGCAGGACCTGAGGCTCTACGTACATTAATTACAGCCACGGCCGCTACCTTCCTAATTCTGGCACATTCCCATCTCTCCGTCGCGGAAACGTTCAATGTGATAGCACGACGTTAAGCAAGTTCCAGAAAAAAAAGGAAAAATGTAGTCACAATCGTGCATTAGTGGAAATGCACCAGTACAAGAACAGTAAGAAATACATGAGAAGCAATGGCATTGAATTAAATACTAAACAATCAAGAAAATTATACGTGTCAGTGTTGTGCTATTGTATTTTCAGTACTTTTGATAGGCATAATGTGATAGACATAAGCACTGAGTAGTTATGTAATGGAACATTCTTAGCATTTGTTAATTGGCTGTAGTAGTTCTTGGGTAAAAGAGTTGATAACGTTGATTACGATTTGTACTCAAAATATTAAACGTAAGAAGACTGACACACATTGCTTATATTTTAAAAATACAGGTTTTATATCACATAATTTTCCGTCTTTACGCGATGCGAATTATGAAACTACCGGTACGTTCTTAAAAGAGAGAGAGTGCCAGAGGCATTGAGTGTAATGAGAACTGACGGCTCCATTGAAGGCACTTCATAAGATCACATCCCGCATCAATGTCTCTAGGCACTGCACAGAGCAATTGTCACTCCATGTATATACGCATCCTTGACCAGTAAGTAAGGTAATAAAGCATTTCGTCCTGTACAACATATCCTAATCAAAATCATTAATTTACATTTTAACGATGTTAATGATATATTTAATAGAGGTGGGATCATTCCACTCAGTTTAAATAGATTTAAGAGTAGAAAAGGATATCCTTATTTAAGAAGGCCCACATGTAACTACAAGTATCGCTTTGTTGTCTACAGGAAATGATGAAGTGAGCAGTCAGCATGATCTACCCCCTGTTGCTCCATTTATTCAATTGGAGTTCTCAAATTCGCCCGCTCTTCAAGTGAAACTGCACTTCATCACGCTTAAGTGGCTCGTACACGTATCCCTCCAAGGAAGCTTATGGCCCCTATGGTCTTTTCAAGTTGTCACATTAATACTACTGCCATCATACGCAAGTTATTTAGGAACTAGGGATGAGAACAATAAGGTCATACGTTTATATTTCAATTTTTTATTATTATTATTTAGTCCGTTTACGCTCCAGGGTTGGTTTTCCTAGGACTCACTGCCTCAAGGGCAGTGTTACACATTTGGTCGGGGATAAAACTGGGGAGGAGGACAGAACCTCGCCCAGGCGGTCTCACCTGCTAAGCTGAACAGGAGCCTTGTGAGGGATGGAAGGATTGGAAAGGATAGGCAAAGTAGAGGGAAGGAAGCGGCCTGGCCTTAAGTTAGGTACCATCCCGGCATTTGCCTGTAGAAGAAATGGGAAACGACGGGAAACCACTCGAAGATGGCTGAGATGGAAATTGATCACTTGACCTCCTGAGGCTGAGTGAGCCACGTTCCATATTTCGAATTTCGTGGCAGAACCGGGAATCGAACTTGGGCCTCCAGGTTTGGCAGCTAATTGCAATAACCACTACACCACTGAGGCGGGCTACTTTCAATTTTACTGAGCGATTTCCAGTTGAGCTATTGCATCTAATCACCAACATATACTCACAACCTCCACCCACTGTCGGCATCCCTGAAGATAGTGTTCCGTTGTTTCACACTTTCACTCCAGGTAAATGCTAGGCCTGTATCTTAATCAAAGACAGGTCGCTTCCTTCTCGCTCCTAACCCTCTCCTATCCCATCGTCGCCATAAATCCTATGTGTGTCCAATTCCAAACATCTGAGCAGTATTCTGATGTTGAATAGTCTAAAATAGGAAACGTTGTCCGTAAATTATTTCCGTCCACCCCTCAAGACGTTCCTGCCAGACGCTGGATAAGCTTATAAGGGGATTTTATTTTGTCGGCAGTTTTCTGCAAATTATTTTGTTCCTAAGAGACCTTTGCAACGTTACTCCTAGGTACTTTGTAGTGACATGATAAAGTAATCCGTAGTCCCTAGAGTCTAAAGGATACTCTTGGACTGTACTTTGTGCATTATTCTGATGAAATGCAGATGTTACAGTTTGCCACTGCTGCTTGAAGAGTTACTGAAAATCTAAAAAACTAGTTAATATTTGACATTCGTACATCTTCATTATAGGCCATTATGCCGTTGAGCGTTCTGTCTGCAAACCTCTATGAATTTCCTAACGCCACCAAAATCCTATATTTGTAACTAGTTCTGTAGTCTCCTTTAGTCCTACACCTATCTTTAAATCGTTATAAATTGAGTCTAACAATCGTCTTGGTTTACCTCTACTTCTCTTAACCTCCATAACAGAGTCCATTACTCTGCTAGCTAAGCTATCCTCCTCCATTCCCCTCACATGACCCCACCACCGAAGCCAGTGTATGCCTACATCGAGTTATTTCCTAACTTTGCGTTTATCTCCTCATTCCGAGTGCCCTCCTGCCATTGTTTCACCTGTTCGTACCAGCAATCATTCCTGATATTTTCATGTCTGTTACTTCTAACTTATAAATAACATATCCTGAGTCCACCCAGCTTTCACTCCCGTAAAGCAAAGTTGATCTTTAAACAGACCAATGTAAAGATAGTTTCGACCGGGCTCTGACTCCCTTCCTTCAGAATACATTTGATCGCAACTGCGAGCTCTCTGCATTAGTTTTACTGCACGTTGATTCAATTTCACTTAATATACTACCACCCTGTTAGAACACACATCCTAAATACTTGAAATTATATACCTCTTCTAGCTTTGTATCCCATATCTGAAATCCAGTTCTTTGGTTTTCTTACCTACTGTTTAAATTTAAAGACAGATGGAAATTTCTTCCCATGGCTTTCCTAGAATAGGTGGTCCACCAGCCCCTTGCGACCCAGTTTTATGCATCCCAACGTACGGAGCCCACTTCCCAATCTATATAGTACTGTGCTACCGGTCTGTGCGTTCACCTCCTGTTTTAAAGTACGTGTTCTGCGTATTTGTACTCGTTTTCGGGTTCATTCGAGGTACCCATAATGAATTGATAGTTTCGCTCACGATTCCTGCTGTCTTCTAGCCCGTAAACACACATCTCGTCATATTACCCCGGTTTAGGAAGAGGGACCGATATCTTTCAGAACTATAGTAAATGTGAAGGGATGCATAAAACTGGATCGCAAGGGGCTGGTTGACCACACGGTATAATGCAACACATTTTACTTCTCGGCCAATTTCGGTTTAAAAAATGGAATTTTGTTTGGGACATCTTTGAATATTTCCGCTGTCTCTCGTAGAGTTTCATTAATTTTCAATAAGTGGCATCGCTATAAGTAGCCTTCAAAATGGCGTCTGTAATGGAGGTGCTTTCCCAAGGGAGAGAAGTTACTGAATTTATTTTGGTGGAAAACAAGCGCATCACAGATATTCATAGGCGCTTGCAGAGTGGCTACGGAGACTTGGCAGTGGACAAAAGCACGGAGAGCCTTCTCCACGACAGCGCAAGACCTGACACAATTCTCCGCACCCGACAGGAGCTCACTAAACTTCAGTGGACTGTTCTTCCTCATCCACGCTATAGTCCGGATCTCGCACCTTCTGACTTCCATCTGTTTAGCTCAATGAAGAATGCACACCATGCGAAGCACTACGTGGATGATGGGGAAGTTATTGATGCAGTACGACGTTGGCTCCGACATCGACCAGTCAAGTGGTACCATGCAGGCATACAGGCCCTCATATTACGGTGGCGTAAGTCCGTAGCATTGAACGGAGATTATGTTGAAAAATAGGATATAATAGCAAAAAGGATTGGAGAATAACATGGTGTATTTGAATCCGCAATAAAACCAACTTGCTTTTAGAATAAAAAAGTTGCATTATGTACTGAGCTCCCTTCGTACGCCTGTAAAACTATTTGAGATGTTAAAGATTGATATAACTGGAAATGAACAAATTAAGATGATTCTATCATTATTCAGTCTTTTAGCATCGTTAAAGCTAACAAGGGAACTGCTTGGGTTGGATCACACCCATTGCAATGAAACTTGGTGTAATAAAAGTTAATAATCATTCTGCTGTAAAATAATATTTACATACTTAAACAATATAATTCTTTGCTGCAGTTTTAAGCGGATCGTGGTGTATCGAACACGTCGGCTTCAATGAAACTTTGTGGAACGACCGATTGAAACATCAGAACATTGCTGCACGCCATCATTGCTTCACGCTGACGAGAGTCTGACAAAATTGGTGATTCTGATCAGGAATCTGACAGTTCCCTCTTTTGTCCTAATAAATTATTATCTTAACAGCAGGCATATTTATGCCAGGCTCCTTGGCTGAACGCTCAGTGTCGTGGCCTTCTGTTCAGATGGTTCCTGGTTCTATTCCCGGGATATTTTTCATTGTAGAGGATATTGGATTGGTTCCTCTCTTGACAACAAACAGCCCATTCATCTACACTGTCCACGCTAACTTACCCATTCGCCATTTGAATCACGTTTGTTTAATTACTCTAGCTGGGGGGCTGGGTGCTTATGTTTGCCTTAATGCACATCTTCATTTATATACAGCACAGCATACTACAAACCCCACAGAAATGCGCAGCAGTGAATGCAACCCTCCTTAGATGGCAGGTGTCAGGAAAGCCATCCGGCCGTAAAATGGGCTTAATACACATATGTTGCCGAATTTATTTATTTATTTATTTATTTATTTATTTATTTATTTATTTATTTATTTATATTTGTTTATTTGTTCTCCAGTTACAACAAGCATTACATAGTTGATATTTAAATAATGTAATTCGGAAAAGTAACACAAAATAAAACAATGGATTTAAAGAAATTGGCATACACAGATCAGGATAAGATTTTACTTTGGATGTAAGGATATTGACTATTATTTCTATAAGCCATACAGTATATATATGTGTGTGTGTGCGTATGCAGGCAAGGAGATTCAAAGACAGATAAGGTGCATAATTAATTACTTAACCATAACAATATACCAATGATTACATGCTGTTGAAATTCATTGTGGGGCTCTGAATGAGTTTGCATAGTTAATTCTACTTTCTTTTTAAACTATGTTGCTTTCGTAAAGAACTATTTTATTTATATATGCTGAGATTACTTAGTAGTCAAGTTTTGAACTCTGATAGGGACACTGAGAAATCTCAAGTCGTGCTTCGTAACTAGCATATTAAAAGCAGAGCATTTTTTTGCCAACGGGGATTTTTTGTGAATTACTTTAGTAGATAAGGGATTGTAAAAGTATTTTCGAATAAGTAAGTTCGATTTATTTACGTTAAATTAAATTCTGGTAAGCAAATCACCACCGTATAAGTTATGCTGCAATTTATGATTTTGTGCAGAAACAATATTGTTGGTATATTTCCAAGCGGGTGTCTAATGATATACACTTGAGTTCTTCTATTGATTGACATTACTATTTTAGTTTCCTATCATTTTCTCAACTGTTAGGCATAAAGGTATTTTCCAATGTAGTGGATATCCGATTCGTTTTTCCTTGAAAACTAACAGCCTGTTGACCTGCACTTGTCACGCGCCACTTTCCTATATATTATTCTGTGTATTGTAGCATCATCCTATTTGATATTGTGCCAGTACCTCTTTGCCTTTTGCGCAGAAATAGTTTCTTCATACCAGCCTACATTAGGTTAGAAACATGATTGTTTCGATGTTTTTTACGTGACACCGACACAGACAAGTCTTGATTTGCGACAGTTGGATAGGAAAAGCATAGGATTGGCAGAGAAACGATCGTTGTCTTAAATAAGTTACAACCCCGCACTTGCCTAGCGATAAAATGGGGAATCTATGGAAAATACCTCCAAGAATGCTGACAGTGGGGTTCGAATCCACGTTTTCCCTAATGCAAGTTCACAGCTACGTGACACAAACCGCGTGGCCAACTTGGTCGGTCAATCTTCACTCTAACGCATTATGGTATATACCAACTACACCCATTTTAGTTTATCGTTTTTCCTTTCCAGATTATATAAATTACCACAGTGTTCCAGCCTTATAACATTTCACAGAGCGACTTGGATGTGCGGTTAGGGCCGTGTAATTGTGATGTTGCTTTCGGGAGATGTGGTCTCGAATTCTGCCGTCGGCTGGCGTTTTCCCGTGGTTTTCCATTTTCACACCAGGCAAAATATGCTTAGGCTGTACCTTAACTAAGGCCACGACCGCTATCTTCACAATCCTAGCCCTTTCCCCTCCTTTCGTCACCGATAACCTTCGACTTAACTCTTCCTGAAATCATTAAAAAACATTTTATTTGAAAAGTATTAGTTTTTACCTGTTTAATGATCGTTTTTTGTTGCGAAGTCCCTATCTCGAAACGCTAATGGAGATAAGTTTTAACTCTGGAATATGTTCTTTGGGGGAGACTATCATGAGTACATCATGCTATCATACAGAAGAAGATTCTAGACATTTACGGCTCTAGATCTCGTTGCCTTGAGGCATGCGGCAGTGTCAACATGGCGAAGAATTCTTGAGTTCTATTACAAGGAACGTTCAGTCAGTCATCCAGCTACTACCTTGGGAAATTCTGATAGAGTTGCTGCCGTCTATCGGTGAACCATTCATTAGTCTGGCCCCTCAACAAAAAACTATTATATTACAAGTGTGCTTACGGTTTAAAGTATGATAAATCGTCATAATGTAATGTCATATACATACATTCCAATGTCCTTAGCAGCAGAAGTAACGTACATTTTTCATACACGTATTTACTGTTCTTCACGCTGAAACCATATTGAATGCCAGTACTCTCATTTAAGTAACACCCCAGGTAACAGGCCTTGTAACGTAACGTTAACCTATAATTCACTCCGTTCTGTGGAGGAAATTTCATGTTCAAATCTATTGAAATTTATAATAGAGGATATAGATATTATATGAAACCTGTAGTTTCTTTATATTTGCCAGAAATCCAGTATAAACTTGGGATATATTACACAGAGAAGATGAAAACTGAAAATTCCATTGAAGGCTTAACTACTCTGGAAACTGTAGCTCTCGAAACTACAATAACGTAAAGAAAATATTGAAATGTATATATTCGTAGGAAAATATGCGATTCTACTATTGGTATGGAAGTATATATATAACAACAATCCAGCACTAAACGATAATATCTCGAAAGGAAACCGACACATCAGGGTAAATAAGTAAACAAGTAAACAAATAACTTTCTCGTTTTACATTCCAATAAGAATTCTTACGGCTTTCAAAGATACTATGTTGTCTGAATTTTCCCCAAAATATACGATTCTACTGTATTTGAGTAACTTCAGATTATGTTGAACTAAACAGGCATCGAATCTGCAAACTTGAGCTAAGAAAGCCAACGCTCTACCATCTGAGCCCAGCACATTATTCCTTGAGTTTATAATATGTAGCGGTTTCCTCGATGAGAATGAATATTAATTTCGCATACATTTATTTTCCTTTCTTCGTGTTGAATGTATACTGAATGCTAGTACCAAATCAGAACAGTAATATCCATAAATTTTACTCATAGAACTTCAACAGTTATTCTTCTTTTTCTTTATCTGTTTACCCTCCAGGGTTGTTTCTTCCCTCGGACTCAGCGAGGGATCCCACCTCTACCGCCTCATGGGCAGTGTCCTCAGCAGTTATTCATCGCTTTTATTATTTATTTCTCTTGAGTTTGGTGCACACTGATGTTATCCAAAGTGCTAGACTACATGGCAGAAAAATTAAGTTACTGAACAGATTCAGTTTTAGAATACCGATTTTGGCGGTTGCCATTCAAATTGTAAATGTTATTGGGGAAACAAAGATCAGTCAAGAGGCAGTCCTTTCGTATAATATCTTGAGGAATGGGAGTGAGACTCCGATACTCCCATAGGTCCAAATCTTGCTTAAAATGTTCTGTGCGTGCTCGATGAAAAAATTCTGTGAAGCAGGATGCTACCCTTACTTACACATAGTCCAAGTGAGGATCTCTCCTCTAGCAGGTTAGAGACCACTGGGGTCCCGTCTCTCAAGACCACTTAATAGGCCACTCAGTCGTTGTACATGGTTCACGAAATAGGACTTGACTATAGTAAAGCACATCAAGGGCTCCTTGGATACAACTTGGCGAACGAAAGGGAATTCGAAGGGGATCTAACATATTAATGGGGCTTATGTAAGAACGAAAGGAGAACTGACTGAGTCAGCAAAGGGATGCATCTGGATGTTTTAGGAGTAAATGGTATTCGGGTAAGGGGAGATCACTATTAAGAGATAGGAGATTATAAAGTGTACTTGAAGCGCAGTAAAAAGGGAGGGGCAGATTATGGGGTAGGACTGCTCATCAGGAATACTATTGCAAGCAACACACTTTATGTTAGGTACGTAAACGAGCAAATAATGTGGGTAGATTTGACGATTGGAGGAATTAGGACGAGAATTGTCTTAGTGTATTCACCATGTGAGAGTGCAGATGAGGATGAAGTTGAAAAGGTTTATGAAGCATTGAGTGACATCGTATCGGGGTGAACAGCAAGGATAGAATAGTGCTAAAGGGCGATTAAAATGCGAGAGTTGGAAATAGAACTGTAGGATACGAAAGAGTGATTGGTAAATGTGGGGAAGATATGGAAGCTAATAGGAATGGGAAGCGTTTGATGGACTTCTGTGCTAGTATGGGTTTAGCAGTTACGAATACATTCGTCAAGCATAAAGCTATTCACCGCTACACATGGGAGGCTAGGGGTACCACATCCATAATAGACTATATCATAATCGAATTTCAATTCAGGAAATCTGTCAGGAATGGTATTTCAGGGATTTTTTGATGATACATACCACAATCTGATATGTAGTGTCTGATATGTATCTGTCTGCAAACGAATAAGGGTAGAAAATCTCCAGAACGGAGTAATTAGACAGAAGTACGTGGATATGTTTAGTGAGAAGTTCCGAACAGTGGACGGTAAGAAGGCTCAGGATATAAAAAGAGAATGGGTGGCATACAGGGATGCTGTAGAAGAAACAGCAATGGAATGCCATGGAATAACTGTGTGTAAGGACGGGAAAAAACAAACCTGTTGGTGGAATGATGAAGTGAGAGCTGATTGTAAACGTACAGTAAAAAGAAGGCATATCAGAAATGGCTCCATGCAAGGACTGTGTAGGCAGGGAATTGCACGTAGATGAAAGAAACAGAGCGAAACAAGTAGTTGTTGAATCCAAAAAGAAGTCGTGGGAAGATTTTAGTAATAACCTGGAAAGGCTAGGTCAAGCAGCAGGGAAACCTTTCTGGACAGTAATAAAGAGGCTTAGGAAGGGAGGGAAACAGAAAATGAATAGTGTTTTGGGCAAATCAGGTGAACTCACAACAGATCTGAGGGAATCACTGGGGAGATGGGAGGAATAGTTTGAAAATATTCTCATCGTAAAAGGATCTCTCTCTTCTGATGTTGCAAACAACCGAGCTCATAAAGAGGATGAAAATGATGTTGGTGAAATTACACTTGATGAAGTGGAAAGAATGGCAAATAAAATCGATTGTCATAAAGCAGCAGGAATATATAAAATTAGACCTGAAATGGTGAAGAATAGTGGGAAGGCAGGGATAAAATGGCTTCTTAGAGTAAAAAGATAAGCATCAAGTGTTAGTGAGGTACCTTCAGATTGGATAAAAGCAGTAATTGCACCTATCTATAAGCAAGGGAACAGGAAGACTTGCAAGAACTATCGAGGTATCTTATTAATCAGTATAGCAGGCAAAGTTTGTGATCAGTGGTTGAGAGGAAGTTGGATGAAAACTAGTGTGGTTTTTGACCAGGATCAGGTTTTCAGTATGTGCCAGGTAATTGAAAAATGCTACGAAAGGAATATACAGTTACCGTATTTTACGTTTCGTAGATCTAGAGACGGTATATGACAGAGTAGCGAGGAAAATGTTGTTCGCAATACTGGGGCACTATGGGTTTAAACGTAGATTGTTAAAAATCAATCAATGGCATTTATGTTTACAATTGGGCTCCAGTGGGAATTGGCAATAGAATGAGTTCATGGCTCAAGGTACTTACAGGGGTCAGGCAAGGCTGTAATCTTTCTCCTTTATTGTCCATAGCTTACATAGACCATCTACTAAAAGGTATTAAGTGGCATGGAGGGATTCAGTTGGGTGAAAATGTAGTAAGCAGTCTACCCTGTGCTGACGACCTGGTTTTAATGGCGTATTGGGCTGAAAATTTGCAGCCTAATATCTTGGAACTTGAGAATGGGTGCAATGGGTATGGTACGAATATGAGTCTTTCAAAGACTAAATTGATGCCAGTCGGAAACAAATAGAAGAAAATTGAATGTTTGATAGGGAATACAAAATTAGAACAGGCAGAGAGTTTCATGTATTTAGGATGTGTGTGTTCTCCCAAGATGGCAGTACAGTAAGTGAGATTGAATCAAGGTGCAGTAAAGATAATACAGTGATCTCGCAGATGCGATCAACTGTAAGGAGGAAGTCAGCTATGGGACTAAACTATCTTTACATCGGTCTATTTTCAAACCAACTTTGCTTTATAGGAGTGAAAGCAGGGTGGACTCAGGTTATCTTATTCATACGTTAGAAGTAACAGACATGAAAGTAGCGAGAATGATTGCTGGTACAAATGTGTGGGAACAATGGTAGGAGGGTACTGGGAATGAGGAAATGAAGACTAAGTTAGGAATGAACTCGATTGATAAAGCAGTTGGGATAAACTGGCTTCTGTGCTGGGGTCATGTGCGGCGAATGTAGGAGGATAGGTTACATATTAATCTATGGGACTATGTTATGGTGGCTAAGAGGCGTGGAGGGAGACCAAGACGACGATGGTTAGACTCAGTTTCCAGTGATTTAAGCGATATAGAATTAAACGAGGCCACAGAACTAGTTAGAAATAGAGAATTGTTTAGGCGATTTGTAAATTCACAGATGCTTGCAGACGGAACGCTGAAAGGCATAACAGTCTATAATGAAGATGTATGTATGTATGTATGTATGTATGTATGTATGTATGTATGTATGTATAATATATTCTATCAGGTTGCAGTGAAGGGGCTGATTGCGAGACAGTGCCCTATTCAGTAGCAAAATTGGTTTGTCCTTAGAAGGCATAGAATTTTATCAATCTTCTGTTAACTAAATAGTGATATATTGCTGCAAGGTTTGACCGTACAGGCTGGATAGACAACTTGCACTCTTTCGTGACAACGGGAAATGAATTACTGAAATGAGCAGAAACAGGGGGAACCACAATGAAACCTGCATTCCTTGTACTTTGTGAAACTCTTTTTTTTTTTTTTTTGCTAGGGGCTTTACGTCGCACCGACACAGATAGGTCTTATGGCGACGATGGGATAGGAAATGCCTAGGAGTTGGAAGGAAGCGGCCGTGGCCTTAATTAAGGTACAACCCCAGCATTTGCCTGGTGTGAAAATGGGAAACCACGGAAAACCATTTTCAGGGCTGCCGATAGTGGGATTCGAACCTACTATCTCCCGGATGCAAGCTCACAGCCGCGCGCCTCTACGCGCACGGCCAACTCGCCCGGTTTGTGAAACTCTAATCTCACATATACCAACCGAGATTTGAACACAAAATGCCACGATAGAAGGGCGACCTCCTTAAATATGAGTGTTACGTCAGTGAATTAATCTATTTTGTTCTTGAAAATAAGAGAGAATGCTTCAGGACTAATATCACATGCAAGTAGGAAGATAATTAGTGCTTGATTATAAACTAACTACGACAAATACCGATCCTTATGAATGCTCTTCCTATTTCGTAACGTTGCATATAACTGGCAATGTGGTGACTGGACTATCTAAATGACGGTGCATCCATTATGAGCGAGTGACATAATTCCCATTTCTTCAGAGCAATACATGGTCCAAAATGATTTATGTCTCGGAAGAATATGGCACACATATGTTTATCTTCTTTGCTCTCTAAGTTCAAATCACTTCAAGTCGTAAATTTAGGACATTACGTAATTGGATACAGTTGCCTTCATAATAAACCCAATCAATATTTGCATATGTCAAACAGGATGTGAAATACTGGTGGAGGAACCAAAGCACCACACTACAAAGTATCTCGTCGACTTTTCACGGCATGACATTTCTCCAGTTTATTTTCCCTACTTCATAAGACGATTTTCAGGGTAGGAGAATTGTACTTAAACTGAAAGAGCGTAGGCAGCTCTGATATTTTCTGATGTTCAATCGAGTTTTCGTAACTTTGAAGTAATCTTCTTTCTCTATGTCTTCATGAGGAGCAATGCACTGTGAAGCTCAATATCGAACCAGCGGAGAATTCTTATCACGAGAGCAACCAGCAGTGGCGTATACTGAGGGTAACCAAGGCTATCGGTGAAGTCCAAACCTCGAATGAGAACGATGGAAATCTAAAGTACATTATAATGTAAGTATCTGACACATTATTCCATTTACACAACTTGAAAGCAATGAGAAAAAAACGTCGCACGTATTTCTGAGAGCAACGCATCGGAGACTGATCTCCCACCTCAGGTTCTGCGTTCCTCTCCCCTCGGCCTTCCTCGCACGACTTGCTGCTGTATGCCGGATCAGTATCAATCAATCAATACTGATCTGTATTTAGGGCAGTCGCCCAGGTGGCAAATTCCCTATCTATTGTTTTCCTAGCCTTTTCTTTTACCAGATAGGTGCGGGGACCGGGGGGAATAGATGTGGTAGGCTTCGGTCCGTCAGATAGCCACTGCTAAATATCAACTATGCGTTCCTCATCGTATATACTTCTTCACCTCATACTTCTGATTCATATAGATAGCAGAGTGCTTTTATTTCACTCCCGTTTACATCTACATCATTGTAGGATGACACTGCAGGGCTGCTATTATAGGAGTAATATAGTTTTCTTTTTATAGGTACCGGTAGATGTGCTAAACTGAAATGCAATCTTTTAAGTTTCGTTTTCTCTTTTGTTGGTTGGAATTAGCCGTGATCATGTGTCGGACACCACCACTGAACTCCCGAGAAAGCTAAGAAACCAGTGAACGATGTGTACAACCGCTGGTAATGTTGTAAAATTCAAACTTTTAATTTGTTAATAATAATAATAATAATAATAATAATAATAATAATAATAATAATAATAATAATAATAATAATAATGCATGGCATCCGTATAGGTTTGGTGGTAATTAAATTAAGTTAAAATTAATGGTGAATATGCCAAAAACACCCAATCCTCAAGCCAGGGGAATTGGGAACACGAGGGGATTAATTCTCAGAACTGAACTGGGGCCATCGGACCAAATACAAGCATTATATCCATTTAGCCACATAGCTAGACTTTAGTTTGCTAAATTTAGGCTACCATCTCCACTGATCAGCTGTTGATTTTTTTTTTTGCTAGTTGCTTTACGTCGCACCGACACGGATAGGTCTTATGGCGACGATGGGACAGGACAGGGAAGAGCTAGGAGTTGGAAGGAAGCGGCCGTGGCCTTAATTAAGGTACAGCCCCAGCATTTGCCTGGTATGAAAATGGGAAACCACGGAAAACCATCTTCAGGGCTGCCGACAGTGGGGTTCGAACCTACTATCTCCCGAATACTGGATACTGGCCGCACTTAAGCAACTGCAGCTATCGAGCTCGGTCAGCTGTTGATTATTGACAGTAGCAGGGGCCAGGGCAGTAGCATATGAAGCGGTATTGGCAACACAGAAGGCTTCTCCGTTGGCTACTGGCTGCAGCTCGAAACGCTTTAAGTTTGATGTTCACCAAACCAACAATCGGAAAGGCGTAACCTAAGTCTAGTGGAAGCCCACGTTTTGATCCCAGCATACGCCACTGGCAACCAGTCGCAAAACTGAATACATCTCGATCACGAAGTCTCTTCATTAAGACCTTTCTGTATTTTCAACAGTAGAAGGTTGAGAGTAATGACTTCTTCGAAGTACCTGAGACAATGATCTGTATTAGCTTCGAAACTCGTGAGACTTTTAGTTCTGGAGTTAAGTATAGAGCTAATATATTTAAGCTCTAATAGGTTAGTGCAGGTATATTCTAGCCTGAACAACGGTTATGCACTAAGATTTGCATAAATATTAGGAACACGGCTTATTAGAACCCCCTAAAATGTTTGTTATTCATTTGTAGACTGGGCTAGACGGTACTTGCTACTTGCAAAATGTGTGCATTTTAACCTACTAATCCTCAAATATCCAGGCTCGCAGGTATTACCATTCGTCCTCCTGTAACAGTTTAGTTGTTCACCACAGTTTTATTGACAAGTTATCAATTCGTTATCCTTGTATGTCAACCCCGTATCTATGTTCATGGCAGTATATTATTAAGTGTTTGTGTGTAGCTGTTCGCTTATACTCGGGAGATAGTAAGTTCGAATGTTACTGAATTAGGTTTTCCGTGGTTTTCCATTTTTACACCAGGTAAATGCTACAGCAGTGCCATAATCAAGTTCACGGTAGCTTACTTCCCACTCCCAACCCAGTCCTCTCACATCGTCCCCATGTGTCGGTGCGACGTTAAACAAATAGAACAAGACTCAGCTCAACTATGGCGCGACGGCCGGTTTTCGGGTCATGGCCTCCCCAGTTGCTCTTCGCCAAACTTGTCGATATCGCACAGCAACTCTTCAATTCCCGATCATTTCTGTTTTTTCCTATTTGCTTTACGTCGCACTGACACAGATAGGTCTTATGGCGACGATGGGATAGGAGAGGCCTAGGAAGTGGAAGGAAGCGGCCGTGGCCTTAATTAAGGTACAGCCCCGGCATTTGCCTGGTGTGAAAATGGAAAACCATCTTCAGGTCTGCCGACAGTGGGGCTCGAACCCACTGTCTCCCGATTAGTGGATACTGGCCGCACTTAAGCGACTGCAGCTATCGAGCTCGGTAATTCCCGATCTTCAGGATGTGTGCTGCGTCGTGATGTATACCATCTTCCCATCTGTTACGTGGTCTTCCCGCAGGCCTTCCTCCTCCAAGGTCTCCTAAGAATGCCTTCTTTGGGATTCGGTGTTCTTCCATCCTAATTAGATGACCTGCCCATTTAAGTCTCGTAATTCCAATGGTGTGTGACAGGGCTGCCTCCCCACACAGGGAATGTAGTTCATTGTTATATCTAATTCTCCATTCCCCTTGTACGCATATGGGTCCATAAATTCCACTTAGAATTTTCCTTTCGAAGGAGTCTATTTTCTCCACGGCTTTCTTTGGGAGGGTCCACGTATCACTTCCATACATCACTATACTGCGAATGAGGGTTTTGTATAGCATAACTTATAGGCTCTGGTTTATATCTCTACTTCTGAAAAGAGATAGGACTGCGAAGTATGCTTATTGGCAGCTTGAATTCTTGCCTGTATTTCTACCATTTCCTCATTCTTGTTGGTTAGATGTACACCAAGATATTGAAACTCATCCACCACCTCCACTTAGGATCCTTCAGGGACATTTGTATACTTCCTTCCCCGAGCCTGCACCATTACCTTCGTCTTTTGTTCATTGATCTTCATTCTAATCTCTTTGCCTTCTCTACTCAAGTCTTCAAATGCTTCTTTAACTGTCCTTGTTGTTCTTCCCATCAAATTAATGTCATCAGCATATCCAAGTAGTTGAGCTGTATTGTATAGAAGTGTTCCACTAGTGTCCACCCTTAACTTTCTAATCACTGATTCTAGTGCCATGTTAAATATAATTGGTGCTAAGCTATCTCCTTGCCTCAATCCCTGATTCACTTCGTAGAAGCTGCCTACTTCAGTCTCATTTTTCACTCCCACCATCGTATTTCTAGTAGTTAATTCCACCAGTCGCACCAGCTTTTCTGCCATCTTGAACTCTCTTAATATCTCCATTAATTTATCCATGTCAATAGAGTCGTATGCTTGTTGAAAGTCGATAAACATCTGTACAACATCTATGCCCCGTTCCCAACACTTCTCCAACACTTGTTTCACGGTAAATATCTGATCAATAGTGGATCTTCCTTTCCGGAAACCTGCCTGGTATTCTCCTAGAATTTCTTCCGCCATGGGCTCTAGTCTATTCTTCAGGATGGAGGTAAACAGCTTATGTACTGTACACAGAAGTGTGATCCGTCTATAATTGCTACATGCCAACTTATCCCCTTTCTTGTATATTGGGCATATGATGCCTTTGCGCCAGCCTTCAGGGATTTCTTCTGTATTCCATACAGTCACGATTAGATCATATATAGCTTCTTGTAGTGTGGTTCCTCCGCATTTCCACAACTCTGCAGGGATTCCATGGATACCTGGTGTTTTATTTTTTTCAGTTGCTGTATGGCTTCTATCCCTTCTTGAATAGTTGGTGCTGTGAATTCCGATTCATTTGTCTCATTGTATTCCTTGAGGTAGTTGGTGTTTTCCCTTCCAATTCTACCGGGGTCAGGAGGTGTTGGATATATTCCTTCCATCTGTCTTGGATCCCTTCTTTATCTCCCAAAAGCTGTCCATCTCTGTCCTTACACATGTTCGTTCTTCCCTTGAATTCTTCTTTCACTTCCTTGACTTCTCTGTAAGCCATGTAGCTATTATCTTCTTTAAATTCCTCCATTATTCTAGCCATTTTATCATTTAATTTTCTTCTCTTCTTTCTTCGACATACATTCCTTATTTCTTAATTCTGGTTTTCAACCTCTTGATTCTTCACTCTTATTGATCTCACTAGGTATGCTTAAATGCCTTATCTCTTTCTTCTATGGATTTTTGGCATTCCTCTTCAAACCATTCCTTTGCGTTCCTCTGGGTACAATGTCTAGCGTGTCCTTTGCCACAGCCTTGACGCTTTCCTTCAGAGCAATCCATTTGGTTTCGACCGTTGCTGTTTGGTCCTTATTATATTTCTCTACCAGAACTTCTGCCATTCTTTCCCCGTATCTTTCTGATACTTCCTTATTCTTCAGTTCAATAGTATTGTATTTTTCTATCCTACTCACTCCTTCCTTCCTTGCTTTCATAATGCGGCAACTTAAGATTGCCTTAATTAGAAAGTAGTCGGAGCCAATACTTGTTCCTCTGAATGATCTGTCATCCATGATATTGGATGCCCATCTTTTCTCCATCACTACATGGTCTATTTGATTACAGGTCTTTCCATCCGGCGATATCCATGTTTGCTTGTGTACCTCTTTATGAGGGAAACAAGTTGACATCATCCTCATGTTTCTGCTGGTAGCAAGGTCAAACAATCTCTGTCCATTATCATTAGTATCGTTGTGTAAACTATGGATCCTAATTGTTCCTTAATATATCTCCTACATCCCAATTTGTGCATTTAGGTCTCCTGTTATCATCTTAGCATCGTTTGAAGCGATTGAATCTAGCACTCGTTCAAGTTCATCATAGAACTGATCCTTGACTATCTGTTCCTTGTCTTCCGTTGGTGCATACACATTTACGATTGTTAAATTATAGAATCGCATTTTAACACGCAGGTTGCCAATTTTTCAATTACCTCCAAAAACTGTAGTATACCACCTTTGGCTTTTTTTCGTACTATAAATGCTACTCCTCCTTCTTGTGCATTCCTTGGCTTCACACTACTAAATATTGTGTGGGTTTTGGTGTCATAGATCTCATCTCTTCCTGACCATCTTTTTTATTTGATGGCTGCCATGTTCATTTTGTTGACTTCTAGTTTCTGCATCAATACTTTCAATGCCCCGGGTCGTAGAAGGGTGTATACATTCCATGTACCAATTGGGTAGTCGTCTATTAATTCCACCATTCCGAGGCATATTCTGGGGCTTCGCAACAGTTTGTTTTCCGGAGCGAGGTTGTTAGCCTTGGTCCAACCCCCAGCAATCCTGGAGGACCTATGTTTTCTGTTATGGTTGTCTCCCTTAGCTGATTGGTCCCTATTTAAGCGACGGGAACTCGCTTTATGCCCTTACATGACTTAGCCGTGTACCTTGAAGAATGTACCCGTTGCCCAGAGGCCACGGCGTGGACGTGCATGTATCGGACTTGGTAGGAATAAATGGCATTTCCTGTGTTTTGCTAGTGAACTCCCATCAGCAAGAAGTGCACCCACAGGACGAAATACCACCACTTCGACCACCAATAACAAGAAGAAACTATTTTAATGCACATGGGTGTCAGAGACCTAATGCCTCAAGCCATCGTCCATGCTGGTTTTATGCACTCTTCTCTGTAAGAAATCTCCGGAGACATGGACACGAATCACGTCTTTAGCATAAATTCCATGCGTTCATTTTTTTACATTATTTGCTGAAAAAGGTCGTGATCCTAAGGATTGGTCAGGCTGGGGGCTTTGATTCGATCTACATTAAGTTGTGAGCAATCAGACTGACCTGACATCGGTTAAATACTTACTTACTTACTTACTTACTTACTTCCTCTTTATGGATTAGGCTAATAGCCTGTTCCGACCTCAGATTTCATTCCATCTCTTCATAGGACGACCAATATCTCTTCTTCCTGTAGGACGGTATTCCAGGGCAAGTTTTGGGATTCTGTCGTTATCCATCCTCAGAACGTGGTTTTTCCAATTTATCCTGTTTTGGTATATTCTTTCATTCATTGAGAATATATTTAATTTTTTTCTTATCTCTTCATTTCGCATTTTATCTTTTAGGGAGTATCCTTTCACTGATCTTAGGTATCTCATTTCAGATGATTGCATTTTATTCCTATAGCTTATTTTATCTACCCATGTCTCACTTCCATATAGCAAAGTTGGTACAGCCATCGTCTTATAGAATTTAAGTTGAATATCTTCTCTTACTTTTCCTTTCAGTGTTCGGCGAATTGTCCCACACATATATTGAAATCGATGAAGCTTCTTCTTCACCTCGTCATCATCATTAAAAGATATTTCACAACCAAGGTACTTAAAATTTGGGACTTGTTCTACTGGTTGATTGTCGATTACTATCTTCGCTCTGATAGGATATTTCCCTTGCCACGCCATTACTTTCGTTTTTGTTCTGGATAGCCGAAGATTATAACTTTTACAAATGGTGTTTAACTGATGTATTGATTTCTGGAGTTTATCTTCATCATCCTGCAGGATAAATTGATCATCTGCAAAGAGCATAGTATTTATGTATGTGTTTGTGTTCAATTTTATTCCAGAGTGCACAATTCGTTTCCAATTTCTGATTACTTCATCTATATATATATATTGAATAGTGTTGGAGAGTGGCTGCATCCCTGGCGTACACCTTGATTAATTAATATTTCTTCCGTTAGTTTGTATCCTAAATCTAACACAATTCTCGTCCTTTTGTACAGACTTTGGATAACTTGAATAAGATGTTTAGGGTATCCATTTTTTACCATTATATTCCATAACTGTTCTCTATCTACCCTATCAAAAGCCTTTTCATAGTCGACAAAAGCGACATAAGTATTCAAGTTAAATTCTCTTCTCTTCTTCAGTATCTGCTTGAGGCTAAATATATTATCTGTACAGGATCTACCTTTCCTAAATCCACATTGTTCTTCCAATAAGAGCTTGTGTGCAGTGATTTTAAGTCTATTATTTATTATTTTAGCATATATTTTATAGCCAACATTTAATAAACTTTTTCCTCGATAGTTACTGCAAAAACTTCGATTTCCTTTCTTGAAAAGTGATATTATTTTAGCTTTTCTCCATTCTTCGGGTATATTTCTTCTTTTACAACAAAGATTAATTAAATGTAACATTCTAAATTTAAGAATGATCCCACCATATTTGAACAACTCCACATTTATGTTGTCTAACCCTGGTGCTTTTCTATTTTTGAAAGATTTCAGAACAGTATTAAGTTTTTCTATATCTATTAGATCAATTCCTTCAATGTCGATATCTACATCTTGATCTTCCTGACTCCATACTCTCCGTTATACCACAATTCTTTGTAGTGTTGTATCCACGATTCTTCTTCGATTACATTTATATTAGCAGTTTCTCTTTCATCACTGTTGAGGTGCTTCATTAACTTATATGCCATCTCTTGCCTACCATGGATATCATCCTCTATTGAGTTTATTAACCTATCCCATGATTCTTGCTTGAGTTTTCTCGTTAGTGACTTGACCTTGTTCCTGCTGTTTTTATATTCTTTCTCATTTTGTGGGGTGCAATGCTGTATCAGTTTTCAGGTATAATATTTGTTTTTGCTTGACAGCTTCTGAAATTTCTTTATTTCATATTTTAAGCCCAGTTTTTCTCCTAAATTTCTTCTTCACTCCAATGGCTTCATCTGCTGCCCTCTGAATTGCTGAGGTTATGATTTCCCATTCTTTGTTAATATCAGTACTTGTCGGAATCTGACCTAAATACTGTTGCAGCCGATTTTGATATAAGTATTTTATTCCATCATCCTGTAGTAAATATACCTTATAGATCTCTTGGTTTCTGTGTATATTTCTATTCAGCCTTTTCCTCCATTTAGCAAGAATTCTGATTTTTGCAATGACCAGATAATGATCTGTACATAAATCGCTGCCTCTATGTACTCTGACATCTGTTACATCTGGGCCTAACTTTTTATTGACCATTATATAGTCAATAATTGATCTCTGTCCTCTTGCAGTCCATGTGAATTTATGCATATCTTTCTTCTCAAAGAAGGTGCTAGTAATTTTTAATTGATTATAGGATTAAAATTATATCAATAATTTACCATTTTCATTCAAAGTTGGTTCACTTTTATTTCCCACTACTTCTGCAATTGGTTTGTTTTCTACTCGAGCATTGAGATCACCAGCCAGAACAACAAAGTCACTTTTACATATGTTATCCAACACTGATTGAAGAACTTCATAAAACTGTTCAGATTCTTCCTGTTTGTTTTCTTCAGGAGCATACACGGCTACCAAGGTTAATTTCCCTCTCTCTACCTTCAACGTCAGCACCAAAATCCTTTCATTTATAATGGTGTAGCTTTCTATTTTGTTTTTCCACTTCCTGTCTATTAATATTGCGACTCCTGCTGCAGCTCTTCTATCCTGTGTAACTCCGCTATAAATCATAGTGTATTTATCAATTTCTTTTGTTCCTTGTAATTTTTTTTTTGTCTCAGTAATTACAGCAACATTGATTTGTTTCCTAGCCAGCTCTCTATCCAGTTCTTCTTCTTATCCTTTTATGCCTCTCACGTTCCAAGTTCCCAACTTTAATGTATCTCTAATTCCAAATCGTTTGGCCTTTGATCTTGCCTTTGTCGTCATCATAGAATCCGTCCGGTTATTCATCTGAGATTTATGAGTGAGGTAAGTTTTTAAGTGGAAGAGTTACCAGCCCTTCGCACAACCCCCAACCTGGAGGACCAGGGACTCTTCTGTAGGGGTTGCCATACCTTAGCCGAGGGACCCAGTTTTAAGGCGCCAGGTACTCGCCCTCACCCATCCCCATGAGGGGTAGGATTTGCTGGTTACATTGACAGATGGACTGTCAACTAAAGCATTTCTTGAGTTTTAATGGCAGCACTTACTCGACATCAGTGCAACCCCCAAGACTCAACAACCAGCCATTGACCCTCCTCCTTTACCGGGCTTGGGACCGGCACTAGGAAATCCGAGTCATTCCTAGTGGCGGAGTTCCGGTTAAATTTCCCCTTATATTACTATATTCTAATATATATAAATAGGCGTACATACGCTTTACCGTTTACACTATGTAAAAATTACTTCTTGAACTTGAGGCAACTACTAACTCACAGTGTAGCAATAATGAAAATAGTTCCTTCCAGTTACCTTTTGAATATTATCTGAAGCGCAATTATTGCAACCTTGAGTTCATAATATTCAATTATTTCTTAACTCGGGTGTTTTCTCTCTTCTATTCTATTATAGAATCGCTTCTTTCGGACGCTGGCCTCCAGCTGTCGCCAGTTGACTCTCCAGGAAAGTAACGCAGTCCCACTCACTCGAACTCGGAACTTCTATTATGGACTCCTAACCTCAAGTATAAAGATTGAAGCCTGCCTTTACTAGGTCATTTCTCCAACGAGTCTACTCCTGTCTAGTATTTAAGCACATTCCTACGGGTTTTTACATCACATCTAATGTTCTCCGAC
This sequence comes from Anabrus simplex, assembly GCF_040414725.1. NCBI lineage: Eukaryota > Metazoa > Arthropoda > Insecta > Orthoptera > Tettigoniidae > Anabrus > Anabrus simplex. The sequence goes on along the minus strand of NC_090266.1, from coordinate 227,971,298 downwards.
TTGATTATGATTTAAATTGCGAAAGGACGTGGAAGGAATCGGCTGTGACATATGAATAGGAACTATCTCGGCATTTGGGTGAAAGTGAAAATGGGAAACCACGTTCTGTGCCTATGCATAGTTAGAATATTTATATTTTTCCCTTTTTGTCAGTTCCTTAGTTAAAGGTTAGGGAGCTGCATATTTCGTGTAGATTCAGGTTTTTTCTGTATAAAAATTACACAATTGAAACACTGAAGACAGACTAATAACCGGGCAAGTTGGTCGTGTGCTTGGGGCCGAGCAGCTGTGAGCATGGATCCGGGAGATAGTGGGTTCGAACCCCAATGTCGGCAGGCCTAAAGATGGCTTTCCCATCACACCAAGCAAATGCTGGGGCTGTACCATAATTAAGGCCACGACAGCTTCCTTCCAATTCTAGGCCTTTCCTATCTTATCGTCGCCATAAGATCCGTCTGTGTCGGTGCTACGTAACGCCAATTGTGAAAAATGACAAAACAAACACACTAATAGGTACACTTTCAGTTAACACACCACATCCACACAAATGACAAATATAAACAAGTATTATTGGCAACAAGTCGCCATCTATGTAGGATATAATGGGTCAAAATCTTCTACAAATGAGTGGATAGGTAAATGAAGTTGTAGGGTTGGACCTGGAAAGCCACTGAACGCAAACATTAAGAGTAGCAGAGCAAGGTTTGCTCTAAAACAATGGGTGCTGATTCAGCATTTTTCATCGAGGTCATTGACCCCTAGTTGAGTAGTAAGGCAATGCAGGTTCTAAACCATTGAACGCGGAGCCTTGCGTACGAGAGCAATCCTAACCTCACAGATTCTATTGTAGGAGCCTAATTGGTCGGGGAATGATCTGGTGTGCTTTTTGACACCCCTAGGTGAGGTTAAGAAATCATACGCAAACATAGGAGGTCAATGCAAATCCCACTGGCCAACCTGGTCTGTTGTTGACCGGTAGATAAGTTTATGACGTAAAATCCTTACGTATGAGGGCAATGTTAAACTCACGGGCGATTTTGGAGGAGCCGATTCGGAATGGTCACGGACCCCTTACTTACGAGGGCAATGCTAACCTCACGGATCCCTTTGGAGGAGCCGAATCGATCGGGTGGTTGTAGGTGACCTACAGATAAGGTTAAGACGTCATTATAACGTGTTAACCTAACCTTGCTCACGAGCGCTAATCTAACCTCACACAGAGTCTCCCCGTGGGTGAGTCCAATCGGTTAGATGACTGGTAGTTGAGTTTATGACGTGTTAACGTAACCTCGTTACGACGAACGAAAACCTAACCTCTGACGGCTTCCCTTTGGAGGAGCCGAACTAGTGATGTAACTTGTAGATGTGGTTAACACGTGTGTTAATCTAACCTTAGCCACGAACGGTAACATAACCTCACACACGCTCTTCGTCGTCTCCCCGTTGGAGTAGTGACGGAGCTGTGACGTAATATGCGCTTGCGATTTAAAAATGCATACTTGTCTTTATATAACCTGACGTCACAGCGTGACAAATGAGTATCAGATCCCGCTACGTACATATCAGTGCGCTTTCGCGGCGACTTTGTCAGTTACCGGGCTATCTTTACCCAACCGAACGCGCAGGCCTTCTCCTGACAGAGCTGTGACGTCACAGCGGAGGGGCCGGGGGGGGGGGGTTGATATGAAATGCCGACTGCAGGCTAAAGGTGCATGGCGTTATAACCTAACGTGTGCCCATTCCTTGTCCCTTTTCTCTACCGTGTTTTGTTTGTTGTGAGATGAATCTGTTAAGATGGATTTTTATAACCGCATGCCCTTCCTGATGTCAACTTCATCAGGGAAGATAATAAGATGAAATGAATGACGTGATGTATGATAGCAGGAAGGGAGGGGGTAAAACCCGGTAGTGGTACATAGCCTTCTCCTATCCAATAGCATCGAGAGGCCTGCTCAAGGCTTTACGTCGCCATCCGACGGACAAATGACTATCAACAGCGTTATAATTATGTCATCACCCCATAAGAGCACTTTGGAGAGGATTGGAATTCAATCAAAGCTTTCTTGTGCACACAATCTAGTAATTAGAAATTGTGTACCACCATCTGCCTTACCCTGCCAGGCTGAATGGCTCAGACGGTTGAGACGCTGGCCTTCCGTTACAAACTTTACAACTTCACCTCACCTCATACACGAACACTGTAGATAAACGGGACAAGGGTTGGACTTGTCAAGATCGAATTTTTATATCCGGATGCCCTTCCTGACGTCAACCTCATCAGGGAAGACAGTAATATGAAATAAATGACACGATACATGGTAGTAGCAAGGGAGAGATTAAACTTCGGTAGTGGCACATAGCCTTCTCCTGTCGAATAACATCGAGAGATGTGTTCAGAGTTTTACGTCTCCATCCGACGGACAAATAAGTATCAACACTCCTCCTCCTCCACTTCTTCCTCCTCCTCCTCCTCCTAAAACGCATCTCTAATTAGTTGAACAAAGTATTTGATAGGTATGAGGAGGCAAAGGGAATGCAATAAGAAGAACATTTTAATGTTAGTGAAATATTTATTGTGTAATTATTTACAAAATTATACAAATTACTACCGGTTATACTATAGTAGCTTTTACGCTGCCCACAAGGTTACTGTAGTAGTTAACATCTTACTGTGAAGAGGCAGCATCCTTCCAAAATAGTAATGCTCCCTGCAACATTCAAATTACACACAATATTTATTGCTTGTGAAAAGTTTTCAAAATCTATTATACTTCGTATTATGCATGCTATGCTTCACAAAGATGTTGACGGAGTTCTTACCTCGATGTTATCCATGTGTTTAGTTCCTTTCAGAATCATTGTCATGTAATGTGAAGAAGGGGAAAAGATTATGCATACACTGTGTAATGATTTAAATCTTCGGCTTGAGTTTACTAGAGAGTACCTTGTTTACGTACAAGTCTATACATGCATAGCCGTGTCGACGTGATAGCTACATGTTAGAACAGTGTGACCTTTGTATGGCACATGCTCAGTTCCACTATTATAGAACTGCACATAAACTGACTAGAGATGCGTTTTTGGAGGAAGAGGAGAAAGTGAAGGAGGGTGAGTGTTGATACGTATTTGTCGGTACGATGAAGACGTAAATCCTTGAGCATACCTCTCGATGGTATTCGACAGGAAAAGGCTATGTGCCACTACTACGTTTTACTCTCTCCCGATAACTCACAAAGTCGCCGCGAGAGCGCACTGGTATGTCTGTAGCGGATTTGATAGTAATTTATCTCGCTGTGACGTCGCAGCTTTGTCCGGAGAAGGTCTGCGCGTTCCGTTATGTAAAGGTAAGCATGCACTATTAAATCGCACGCGCTTATTACGTCACAGCTCCGTCACTACTCCAAGGGGAAAGACGACAAAGAGCGTGTGTTAGGTTAGGTTACCGTTCGTGGCCAAGGTTATGTTAGCACACGTGTTAACCACACTTACAAGTCACCTCACTATTTTTGCTTCTCCAAGAGGAAGCCGTCTGAAGTTAGGTGGGCGTTCATCGTAGCGAGGTTACGTTAACACGTCAAAACCTCAACTATCATTCACCTAATCGATTGGACTCCTCCAAGGGGAGCCTACATGTAGGTTTAGGTTGGTGTTCGTGCGCAAGTTTAGGTGAACACGTCATAATGATGTCTTAACCTCATCTGTATGTCACCTAACATATTTGTGGCTCCTCCATGGGGGACCCTCTTATTCAGCTCCTCCGAAGTCTCCCGTGAGGTTAGCATTGCCCTCGTGCGTAACGGGTCAGTAACCTTTCCGACTCGGCTCCTCCAATGGAGGCCCGTCCGTTTCGGCTCCTCCAAAGTAGCCTGTGAGGTTAGCAATGCCCTCGTGCGTAAAGATATGACGTCATAACCTCACCTAGGGGTCAAGGCACTCCAGGTTGGCCAGTGAGGTTTGCGTTGCCTTCCTTTGTATGCTTATGACGTCGTAACTTCACCTAGGGGGGTCCAAAAGCACCCAAGGTCATTCCCTGACCAATTAGCCCACTCCAGTGGAGTCTTGTGAGGTTAGGCGTGCTCTCGTACGCAAGGTTCCACGTTCAGTGATTTAGAACCTGCACTGCCTTACTACTCAAATAGAGGTCAATGACCTCCTTGCAGGAACAGCATAGCGTTACTACTTAGCTAGGGATCAATGACCTCGTAGGAAATGCTGACTCAGCACCCATTGTTTTAGAACATACCTTGCCCTACTACTACTAACTTTCATAAATAAATTAAATAATTAATTAATTAATGAAACGAAGGATTCTTGGAAATATGTTTATATCATTTTTTCTTGTTTCGGTGTAAGAAACCACTCCCCAAATTTTGTAAATGTATTTTACAATCTCCCTGTATATTATCACTATTAAAGTAACTGGAGGACAACATCATGGCGACAATCAAATGGAAATGGAGAACATCTCGAGACACCGGAGGCTAATACGCAGTGTGCATTTAACTCTGAGCTTGAACGACCAGATTTCATAACTGGATGATGTAGTCGGACTATTGGCACTCTGCGTGATCCACTGGAAGGCGCCGTTATCCAAAAGGAATCACCAGTTTTGTCTCAGAAGTTTAATAATGGTACACAGATAAACTAGTATTGGCATTTTACCGCAACGAAGCATCAGTACTCTCACAAAATGCACAGGCTTTTCAGACGAGTTTCCCAGTTCAAACCCGGTAGTTCGGCAAAAGTCTGCATTACCGAGCTAGTGGCTTCGTGATTTGATTCTTGCATTCTGGAGTTGGTGGTTTCGTAGCACACTGTTGGCAGCCGTGAATATGGTTTTCCGTGGTTTCCTATTTTCACACCTGGCAAATCAATCTCAAGGTCACTTTCTTCCACTCGTATCCCTTTCCTATCCCATAGTCGCCGTAAGACCTACCTGTGACCTGTGTGGTTGCGACGTAAAGCATATTGTAAACAAATTATAAAAAGTTTACATTCCTAATCCTTCCGATTACCTTCACCCTAATAATCAGCCTCATCCCCAACTTCACTTATATTTTCTAACACGTCATTTTATGTCCAACTTCAGACATTTTCTTTTAAATTTTCTCGTCCTAAATATCGCAGATTTGAATTTACGTAGCACATTTTACTATACAACTGTGCTACGCTCAACGGGCAATGTTACATATTTTGTATATTAGTTCTTAATCTTCAATTTCATAATTTTTTTTGTGATTACTATAATTACATTATTCATATTTATAATAATTATTAGAATTCATTTTGTTATTAATGATCCGTTATCATGTTCCGAGTAAAACGGTTGCTTATTTCAACTATACTTGAACATCCTTAGATCAAGAAGTGTAAAACCACAACCTTAGGCAACAGCAGCTTTTCGATCACCTTGAAGTGCCAATATTGCTTCTGACCATCCTGAGCATTCGAACAGGTATTGGAGTGTCATGGGATCAGCGAGACTTTTACCTCAGCCGTATTGCTTCGCTTTCATACCGGGGCCGATATCTCTCATTTTAGACTCCTGCTTAGTTAACTTTATGAGGTTGTGTTGAGTTCGTTCCACCCCTAAGTCTACTATTAAATTCATTGGTTGAACTGGGAATCTAATCCAAGACATCCAGACAAGAGGCAGATACAACTTGCTTGTCGGATACAATACGTAAAAGCACATAGATTCAATTAATTTTTTGGTTTTCACCCACCTGTACAAAACAACTGAGAAAAATTTCTTCAAAGCTCCGAGGACAACGATCTTTATCTTAACGATAAACCACGTTTGTTTTTACGACATTCTGTGGATGGATTTTATTGAAGACTTGAAGCCCGTATGCCAAATACTTTGCCAAGTATTTCTAGTTACTTGTATGATCGCGATTTTTCCATACATCTGTTACATGTATGATTCTGGTTGGCAAAAGTCTTAGTACAAATAATGCGGATACAACACAGTAGAACAGTAACCTAGATATTGCGTACTGACCTTTTCGAAATTAAATAGTTGGGGTAACTAACTATGAGTTAAAAATAGTTTTTCTATTCTATTTCCAAGGATAAAACTGCAAAATTACGTTCTAATGTAGAACAACGATTTAATCAAACCTTCTGAATAGAGTTTAGAAGTAAACGAAGGTAATCATTTCGGTATGGATTAATTTTGTTCCCGTCAGGGTTGTTTCCATCTCATGTGAAAACAAATATACTCTTTTGAGAGTTAAGGAAACGAAGTGAGGATAGACAGTTCATAAATAACCCACATACAATATCAAACAAACTTACATTTTAAATAATTCCGTATTTCTTTTCAGTAGCAACATCAAATGTGGGTTTATCATCCCATACAAATGATTGCTGTGTATATTCTTCTAGTATGTTGGGTTAGGATTTTGTTTCTCTTTTCAAAGGCTCTGCAACTCTGTGAATACTGCGGCTACAGAAACGTGTAATGTCATGTTTTTCATCACACATTGTCAATTCATTGCAGACTATGTGCATGCTGTTACCCTTTATGTGCGTTATCTGCGTATCAGTATGTGCTCCCTTCACATATTTGCCAACATTGCGTAGAGTGGGTTTATTTTCTCTTATCTCTTGCAACATTGTGTATGAAAAAGTGGCGTAAAACGTGTAGATTGTGCAGCGGGATAACTGAGCCCACTATGCGATATACGGGAAAGATTTCACGCGTATGAAATGCTGTCATCAATATTGCACAAGATTCCACGTAGCTATGGAATGGTAAATGTTTCATAGTACTTTCTATTAAAGGTGCAGCAGACGACAGAGGGAAAATCTGTATCTGAAAATGCAGATGTTTGGAATCTGGGCACGAAATGTCAAAACACACGAGATGTATAAATATTCTACCTAACTTGTAGAAATAATGTTTTGTTTCTTTGTTTAAAAGTAACTGTAGTATTTCTGTACGAGACATAGATAGTTCATTTGGTTACATATTTGGTAATAAGGGAGCTGTATAAGCGAGGTTGTTTCCATCAGAAGTCGTGTTTTCTATCGTCAGTGACAATTTGATATTTAGAGCAGAATCTTCCGCTTCTGGTTAGCCACATTGGACTGATGTTCATCCAACTTACAACAGAAATGAGTTTCAGGTTATTTCCTGGAGGAGAAAGATTATAGGGCGTTTAGCTGTTAACCAAATCCCACTTACTGTAGAAGAAAGATTAAATATAGTTTAAACCGTTACCTCTCACTCCTCTACGGGCCTTCATGTTTTGTGAGGGGATGTCTTCGCTCTTTTACTTCTTATGTTGAAAAACCGAACATGAATCAAAATCTGGCTGTGTCTTAATCAACATATGACTGAACTGTACGATAGACATGCCCCTGAAAAGAAGGCTCGAGTTACGCGGAAGCCAGCTCCCTGGCTCTCAGATGAGATTAGATCACTAATGGCTGAACGCGATGCTGCTTATAGACGAGTTAGGAAACATTGCACTCCTGACAATCTACTGAACTATAAGAGACTGAGAAACGCTACGACCCAACAGATTAGAAACGCGAAACTACGACACGTACACAGTTTAATTCAACCAAATGTTTCAACAGCTGTATTGTGGAAATCCATAAAGAGCTTTGGAATTACCAAAGGACGAGACGACGACGAAATAAATATACCCTTGGAAAAACTGAACGAATATTTTTCATCTAACTGCACATTAAATGCAGCCTGAAACAGGAAGTTCCAGACGGGAACTATGCAAAGACGCGAACAGATAGAAAAAACCTCTACTTCCGTCCAACAACCCACTCACAAGTCAGGTTTGCTATAAATCGGATAACATCGACGGCAAAAGGAAATGACAGTATAGGAATAGAGATGATAAAAATTATTCTGGATGTGATATTACCTGCACTAATTAACATATTTAACTCTTCCCTTGTAGACAGCACATTTCCAGAAATATGGAAAGTGGGCATTATACGTCCTCTAAAAAAAGTAGCTTCCCCTTCTGAACCATCTGACTACAGAGCCATCTGCATACTTTCTGCTTTATCCAAAGCGCTAGAGTTCATCGCTCATAGACAAATAACAGACTACATGACGACTTACAACTTATTTGTCCCACTACAATCTGGTTTTCGTCAAGCACACAGTACTACAATGGCACTACTGAAGGTTACAAAAGACATCCGAGAAGCTATGGACAACAAGGAAGTGATAGTTTTAATACTCCTAGACTTGAGCAAAGCTTTTGACTCTGTTGACATTGACATTTTGCTCTCGAAATTGTATTCCCTCCATTTCTCGGACAGCGCCCTTCTTTGGTTTCATTCCTACCTGTATGGCCGTTGGCAGTGTGTTACAGATAGAATAAACAAATCGAATTGGCGGTCTGTGCAGTGTGGTGTGCCCAGAGGGTCGGTGATAGGACCCCTGCTTTTTTCTATTTACATTAATAATGTCTCCCAAACCCTAACGCACTGCAAATACCATATTTATGCTGATGATGTACAAATGTACCTCCATACATCTCCAAATCTAATATTTTCAGCCATAGACAAAATCAATCAGGATCTAACATCGTTTTCTTATTGGTCTTTGAGATGTGGTCTTAGGTTAAACCCAGCATAAACGCATGCCATCATCCTTGGATACCCGAAACTACTCGCGATGGTCAATCGACCAGAGATTCCATCTATTAGGTTGTGTAATACTAACATACCACTCATGTCATCAGTAAAAGTCTTAGGCGTTACTTTCGATGATGACATGTCATGGAAAACGCATATTACGAACATCACTCAGAAAACATTCTCTGCATTGCACATGCTGCGCGCGTATAAATACTTATTTCCTGAAAAACTAAAAAAAAAATACTGGTAGAAGCTCTGGTTTTCCCTCATTTCGGCTATTGTGACGCGATTTATAGAGACGATCGGGGCAAGTTTTCGAGCAGATTACAACGTGGTCAAAATGCATGTGTGAGATACGTCTGTAACCTACGGTACTATGACCACGTAACTCCTTCATATGACCACCTATCTTGGCCCCGACTGGAAATCCGTCGCACTGTGCATACCCTATGCCATCTCCACAAAATCCTTCATATTTCACGGCCAATTTACCTTACTTCATATTTCAAATACCTATCCTCTTATCACAGTCTTATCAACAGATCTGCTAATAATTCCATCCTTGCTTTACCTACCCATAGAACTGCCATCTACGATAAATCATTCACAGTAATTGCCTGCCGTGAGTGGAACCTCCTTCCCGAAAATATCAGGGAGTTTAGCTCTATTCGCACTTTCAAGGAAGCACTTTGGAGACATTTTATGCACCATTAAGAATCATCTGTAAACTTGATGCTGCTACTTACAACCATTCTATTGTTATGGATGTCCTAATAGAGAGTCTAAAATTCTTATCCGATTTGTTTTTAAAATCAAATTTTATGTACTGCCTCTTTTATTTTACATGTAGGATATTAGTTTTAAGAATGTATCCTTTTATTATATCTGATTTATTTCATCTTAATGTAATCTCACCATCCTTGCATTATTATTATACTTTGAATTAGATCTAGTTATTGTAAGTAATACAATGTAATATATGTATATTTAAGTTCCTGGTTAGATGGAAGAGAAGGCCTGAAGGCCTTAATCTTGCCAGGAAAATAAAACATTACTAACTAATTGTCGGAGCCTATATCATCGTCACTAGCTCATATATAAAGTTAGTTCAGTCGAATCTGGATAAGTTATGTCCAAGGGTCGCGAGTATTTCTCTCTTATCCGCGTTTTTACTTCATATATGTTAAGCTACTATTTTCCCTTTATATATTTTAAAGAAGTCAAACGCAAAAATAAATAATCCTGTATTCTGTACAGCGTATCCACAGTACGGTAGTGCAGTCGTTATAACATTCAATAAAGATAAAATAAAATAATAACGAGTCAATAAAATTCAGTTACTGTAAAATCCATAAAAATCAAATAATAACTTTCTGACAGTACTATTAAATTTAACATAGGGATGCCTCATATGATATGAACTTTTATTTGGTTATTTGAACACGAGAAAAAGCTTAAATTGGAAATGAATCACTAAATTGTATGGTAATAAAAACACACTTACTAGCCCAGATCTTCATTACATTTACGACATTGCCCATTATTGAAAAGATTGATGCATTTGTACGTAGAAAAGACCAATCCAGTTTCTACAGAACAAGATGATCTTGACTCCTTTTACACCCATGCCATCATCTTGATAATTCTTATATAAATTCTACTGAAATTCTGGGTCATATTTTATACAACATAAGGTCATTAATCCCGATTCAATCTCATGACAACTTCCAAGGTACTGAAATAGCCTTAGCAAGTATTAAACATTGTTTCCCCTTAATTGCTTGAAATTAATTTATTTTAAGTCAACAACTATATCACCTACAATTGGTTGGAAATATAATATCCCATAAATCAGTGGTAGAGACAGTGAATTATATCCTTTATACATGGTTTCTAGGCCCGTATTGTTTTGTAATCCTTGTACAACAAACAATTGGCGTGACGGAGGTTTCATTAAGTACCGAAGCTATAGTTGAACTACATTATTTAGCCGTGGCGTTAAAGGCGTGCTCGGTTTATCCGCAAGGATGTGGATCCCATTTCTCGCCAAGAATTCGGAAAATGTAGAAACTAGGCTTCATCTGGAGAGGTATGTGGCCCTGGTGGGGACTCAGCCGTCACCACAAGTGAGAAATGAGGGAACGCTGGACGGGCAAAATGGTAACCACTCTATCCTACAAAATGCTGAGGTTAAAAATAGTAGTCTCCCCCCATGGCACTACAGCCCTTGAAGGCCCTTGCCCTACCAAGCGACCGCTGCTCAGCCCGAAGGCTTGCAGTTTACTAGGTGTCGTGTGGTCAGCACGACGAATCCCCTCGGACGTTATTCTTGGCTTTCTAGACCGGGGTCGCTATCTCACCGTCAGATAGATCCTCAATTCTAATCACGTAGGTTGAGTGGACCTCGAACCAGCCCTCAGGTCCAGGTAAGAATCACTGACCTGGCCGGGAATCGAAACCTGAGCCTCCGGGTAAGAGGCAAACACGCTACCCCTACACCACGGGGCCGGCAATAATAGTAGGGCAACACGCTTATATTGGATCACCGCGTAGAGTGGACCATTCATATAAAACATTGCAGGGAATGAAGTAAGGTAAGCTAGTGGCATGAATGCGAAGTTCACGTTGTACTGTTTTGTTGGGTGAATTCGGCTGCGGTACGAGCGTGTGGTGAGTTGACAGTTGTGTTCTTTAGTTTGGACTCTATTTCATGTTAACTTAATTCTGCACAAAAAGTAATGGAATATTTTGAAATTGGGTACGTTATATCATAGGGCTTGTGTAGTCCTGCTCTAGGTGGTAGGGAACACTGTATACACACAGATAATTCAATTGTTTGTTTACAAAACAACATATGTTGCTGCCTACGGTCTGTGCTGATCCTGGGGTGAACTGCAGTATACCGTTTCAGGTGAAGGCTGGTATTCGTGTAAAGAGTGCAGTACGAGCATCAGCTAGTGTATATACACGTGGAATGTAAATTTCCAAGTTTGACATAGCCAGAATTGGTGCATTGAATCAGGACATTCATACACAAGCAGCAGTATCACGCCTCGTACGGGTTACCCAAAGTGCAGTGTCAAAAACGTGGAAAAATACGATGAGAACAATGATGCGACTGGCAGATCGATAGGAGATGGATCGAGGATGACAACGCCAAGACAAGATCGGTATATCGGAGTAATAGCGCAGAGGAGAACAACTTCGACTGCTCAACAATTACGAGCTGACTTTTTGAGGGAAACCGGGGTCCGAGTATCTGCACGAACAGTACGCAGTCGGCTGCATAGTGCCAGATAAGGAATATTTCGACTGATATGGCATGTTCTCCTTGAGAATCGTCATTGTCATCGTGTTTTGGGGAGAGGTTTAACCAGTCAACACTTGAACAAGGGGTTGAATGAATGGCACAATGTCATGTGCGCCAACTTCGGGTAATTATTTGGGGGGGGGGGGAATTATTAACATGAACACAGGCATGTGAAATGATGAACAACTCTCAATGCAAACATTCCTCTTTCCCATATGTTAACAGTATTCAAAAACAGATAAAGCAGAACAATAGTACAGCTTGTTTCTCAAATACATTTTTGGACGAGTCATATGTACTGCAACCGTAAGCTACAGTCGGATAACACCGAGACACCTCAGGTGTGCTCAGTTCATAAATTAGACGCCCATATAACAAATCGAAGGATGTGGCATGCATAGGAAATATGACTGAATTGTGGCATATAACAAATAAAATACAGAAGAAAATTAATATATGGCATGGTTTATTAATCACAAAATACTCTCAGATTGTCATCCTCCTAACTTGTGATGATGTGAATGATCGTTAACGAATTAATAATGTATCTCTTGAAGTACAAAAGAAATAATCAAATGGGGTGGTACATGATTTCATACCCTATCTTGTCCTAGCAAATCGTAATTACATATTCATTTAATATTTTGATCAGATAGACAGATTCCGTTTGATTTATTGAAAGTTCTGGATTCAGACGATCAGCTCTGAAATATTAAAAGAAAAAAAAATTGAATTAACTTTTGCTCAAAATCCCATTAAATTTCCACTTATCGATTCAAAAATTTACGATTCTTTACAATTACATAATTTGATGCTTCAATTTCAGTTTAAAACTGAGTCGGCTCAATGAAATAATAATCTGTTCCATTACCAGTCGCTTACTGGATTAACAAAATTAAATAGATAAATTACTGAAGTCTGAAAATGCAATACGCATTTAAAATGGTCTGCCTAACTCAAATTCAATTTCTTCAATGCCATATCACAACTACTAAATGCAAATAACGAAGACATTAACATCATCCGCATCGTGTAACAATATCTGAGACAAAAAAAAATCAACTCCAAAACACCATAACCATACAATAATACAAAAATACACTACTATTTACACCCTATTTTACATTATCTACACATGTGGCTACATAAAAACGATCATATTGTCAGAGTATTACAGAATAATTTGATTATATTGTCGGAGTGTCATTGTATAAGTTTATCATAGCTGAAGGTATCGTGAAATTTCTAAAGTTTAATCCGATGACCTGGATGAAAATCCTCGAATATACTGGAAATCTCGAGTTCAGGCAAAGTCTCGAATGGTGTTCTAGAACTATTGTAAATTATCGTGAACATTAAAGTCGTGAATAATAGAGAACTCGGAATAAATCTAATTAAGATTACCTCTTCGAAAACGTACACAAATTCAAACATACGTAGGTTCAATATCCTAAATCACGCAAATATTTATTATAATCCACTATCAACTTATCACTTGCCTCAATAACTATATGGCGTGATTCTACTCTCGAAGAATTACTTCGCTTATTCATTACAAAATCACTTCTCTCGAAGACTAAATTATGACATCAACCGTAGCAAAATCTCCAATAACGATTCCTACTATACAATTATACATTTGTGATCCACCCCGGGATATCACAAACTCAATCTAACATCACATAACAAGTTCTACGCGTGTATAATTCTCGAAGATTCAATCCACCTACCGGTTCTCATATCTGGATTCAACTATCTTTGTTCCGCAGGATTATCTACACGGGTTCTGATCCAAAATAACGGAATCATTTCTCTTTTAAGACTTTAAGTTCCAATATTTTACGATTATACACCCTATAAATACCATGCACGGTTATATCTCATCTCTGTACGATGACTGTACATCCAGAAACATCTATTCTACATAAACGAATGCTCTAACATTATTCCATCAATTGTGGCTATAATAAAGCTGAAAGATACACTCCGAGAATTGTCACTACCTGACACACTTACTATACCACATAAGCCGTATACGCCGTTCAAATATCACGTTATTATCTGACAAGAATAAATAGGAAGATTTTCTACTGTCATTATAATATGGTAAAGTACTACAACAACATAACTAAAATATACTGCCAGACCATTACTAATTACTACTACGTAACTACACTTCTACCAAACAGATTATCTTAGACAATTGTGTCGACTTAGCTTTAAGGCGTCTTCACGATGTCGAATAACTGGTCGTCATCTGGAATAATATAGTCATAGGTGCCTTCCTCTCATCCTGTTGCCTGTCAGCTGGTCACATGGGTTTAAGCTTCCATTTCAGCACCAACACATGTAGTAGTACGTGACAAAACCATGATGATATTCATCACTATCCTCTTGAATCTCAGGCTGAAACTATTACAAGAAAGATTAGTAAATTTGCCACACAACACTTCCTGTAGATATCGTTTAAATATTACACACGGTAGGCAGCTCAACTTAACTTGACGTCCGCTATGTTACGTACGTTGACAAGAATAATATTCTGAGTAGTATATTTGAATGGTCCAACTAAGTTAATACAATCCAACTTCCACAATTCAATCTTTAATTATCGCCGTCCGCTCTCGAACCAAGGACTTATCTCAACAGCGTGTCAAACTCCACTGAAGTCCGGCGACTAGCAGACACACTAACCCAATAACCTACTTCTCTTCACAGCTGACCGGCTGGACTCCTTGATTCTCCACGCACGCGCGTTCGAGCCGGAACTCTAGTCAAATCAGCAATAATAATAATTTTCCACACTGGTTTCATTTGTAAACTAATGTTCAGGAGCGTTGTTATCATTATTATTATAATCGTTATTTTTGACATACACATTAATTTTCTATCATGCTATTCTGATAGTATCACAAATCGTTCATATGGTTTGTTATGACCGGTGTGAAACTCAGTTTCTCGAATGCTAGCGATGCGCGCTCTGTTTTTCTTTCTTTCTTTCTTTCTTTTCTTTCTTTTCTTTCTTGGGCGGTTACTCCTAGTCGTTGACATCCAAATACAGTTTTATAGCTTAAACCATTAATTCGAAAATTATTATGCTCACAGGTGAATTCATTGAGACTCCAAAGAGTACTAGTTCGAAGATATGCCACTCCATCCACATATTCAAGCCATCCGGCCTATTGAAACTGTCACAGTACAGAGTTATCAATAATATTCACAAGTAGACAGAAAAATAGATCTCGATTCATACATATTTTGAAGGAATGTCTTATGTACGACGCTATCGAAAATGATCACATGTATAAAAAAAGAACCTGCTCCATAAATACAATTCCTGAGTAAATGTCCTATTATTGTATATCTTTCATTTCATGATATAAAATGTGAAAAGTTCTACCACCAGATGTACCTCATGTACCATTGGGAAATGCAGTTCTCTGAAGGAATGGCCGAATTCTAATCTCATGTTATGGTATAAAATCGTGTGCCACCTTCCCTCGATTTAACACTCCTTGTGTAGTCCTAAATGCAGATGACTAAATTAATTTAGTCTTTGCTGTCCTGTAGTTGTACGGAAATAAACCTTCAATCTTTTTAAGACCTGAGAAAAACCTCTCAGCCGTTGAAGTTGTCACGGGAATTTTCATCACTATTTTAAAAAGTGAATAGTTAATCCTTGAGATAATAACGGCGTGTAGCCTACGGAGAGGCCTGGTGAAGGTATTTTTCAAGTAGACGGCCAATAGGTGACCTGCATGTCTGTGACGATGGGGCCATACATAAGATTCGAAATAATCTGGTAGTAAAATGGTGAAGACGGCACACATACCCAGTCCTCGAGCCAAACGAACCAACAGATTAAGGTTAAAATCCCCGACCCAGCCGCGAATAAACACGGGACTCTCTGGACCAATGGCCAGAATGCTAACCATTTAGCCATTGATTCGGACATGATGAAGATGTGCTAGTCTTACTTTCTTGAAATAATATTTTGGTGTGTGGGCATCTAAAAAGCCTGGTGCAGCTCTTTCGAGCTGACGCCTTATAGGTGACCTAATTATGAAGACTGCGCATGCACTCAGCTCCCGAACCATTAGAATTAGCCAATGAAGCTTAAAATCCCCTACCTAGCCAGGAATCGAGCCCGGGACCCACGGGACAAAAGGCCAGCACGCTAACTATTTAGTCATGGAGCCGGATTTGCTTGAAGTAATTGGTAATGTCTTCTAAGTTATGAATTATTTTTCCTTCATTCAACAACGATTCAACAACGACTCATGAAACCTTCCTCCGTGAAGCGAAATATGATCAGAGTCTTCATCGTCTTCATGACGTTGTAAAATTTTGTCTGTGCATTATACCCAACTGGAAACTGCTCGAATTCAAGTAAGAGTTTGTAATGTGATATGTAAATCAATTAACATTGGTATCTATGAATGCAGTCCGCGCCTGTGCTGTACTGGTTGGTGTGATTAGCAGCCACACCTGGAGACCCGGGTTCGATTCCCAGCGTTGCCACGAAATTTGAAAGGTTGTACGAGGACTAGAAGGGAGTCCACTCAGCCTCTGGACGTCAAATGAGCAGAGGGTACCAGCTCAGTCATCCTCGAAGTGGTTTCCATGGTTTCCCCACTTCTTCGCCAGGCAAATGCCGGGATGGTACCTAACTTAAGGCCACGGCCGCTTCCTTCCCTCTTCCTTGCCTATCCTCTCGTATCTTCCCTTCCCTCACAAGGTCGATGTTCAGCATAGCAAGTGAGGCCGCTTTCCCTGTTGTATTCCCAAGACCAAATGTCTTACGTCCTGTTGACGCTGCCCTTCAGCTGGTAGAGGCTGAGTCTGAGGAAAAAACCAACCCTGAAGGGTAAACGGATTTAATAAACAATCGATGATAGCAAAGAATGGACAAACGTACCGGTACCTTTGCTCAACTGAATCAAACAGTTCTGCAGAATTATCATCAGAAACGTCATACCGATTGGAAATCTTTCTCCTTCTAGGCAGAGTGGCTGAATGAACTTCTGCAACTTCTACCGTTCATACATCTCGTCACGCACCTTTCTTTTTACACTATTCTGAATGAATTCTCGACTGATCGTACGGCATGGTTCGTGGTTGTGAGCGGAGGCGCCGACTCCGGGGGTGTTACGGTGCTCGAACACCCCACAGACCATTTTTGGTGGTGTTCCGCATCCCCGACAAACCGGGAGAAGAAAGATAAAATATAGATCACTCGCTGACGGACCGCGCCACTGATCTTGTTTTCTATTGCGTCAGTAATTGCGTAGCATTGTGCGAAATGATGTAGTGGTTTTAAGAGAAATAATTTAATTTCTGCATTGATTGTGGGTCAATAAAGGCAATAGAATAATATTGTTTTAGTGACAATAAAGGTTAATTAGTATAACAAGTATAATACACGAAAGCAAAGTTACTCCTTATAGCTTTGGCAACAATGATGCTCGTGGTTGAAATGTTGAAAGCACAAATCAATCAATCAATCAATCAATCAATCAATCAATCAATCAATCAATCAATCAATACTGATCTGCATTTAGGGCAGTAGGGCAGTCGCCCAGCGGTCCTACACCAACCACACCTAACGAAGCAAGGGTTAGGGCTTAATATCACATGTCCCATATTTTCCTTCCAACGCAAAAACAACTTTGCCTATGTTGATTACCATTATACAAACAACCACTTGTCCCATACAACGATCATAAGCGTGTCAGCGTCGCCGCAAATCAGCTGTCGAACAGTACCAGTTGCGGGTAAGGTATCTTGTCACGCACCTTTCTTTTCTTTACCCTGTTCTGAATGATTTCTCGACTGATCGTACGACATGGTTCGTGGTTGTGAGCGGGGGCGCCAACTCCGGGGGGCTACGGTGCTCGAGCACCCCCGGACCTGCGTAGGCGAGCGCGCTGAATCTAAGTTACGAACTTCACTTTCTGATGGTCATACGAAGTAATTTAGGAAAGAAGTATTTTGACCATTGTCATTTCATGATATTATTATATAAAAAATTTACGTAAGATGATAAATGCCCCGGTAGGTGCCCTTCCCTTCTAAGAAAAGTTTGTTCACTTTGTTTTCTATCATAAATGAGGTATATGTATAGTTTATTAATTAGATCTGATTCATCAAAAATTCACCAAGGGTAACAGATTTCAGAGATACAGTAGTAGCTAAATATCGCTTGAAGTATGACCGTTATTTTCACCCTGAGAAGATTAAAACCTTAACTGCGCAGTACCATGACGCAAAGAAAAATGAACGACGATGCAATCATGCATGTCCATTATTAAGAAATGAAAATAAATTGCGGGGAACGTTTTAATCAAACGATCGACTGTTCGTAGGAACACTCTTTATGATTGAGAATTAAAGATTATAATTTTGTGTAAAAGACGTAAGACTTTCAGTTCCCTTTGTTATTATTATTATTATTATTATTATTATTATTATTATTATTATTATTATTATTATTATTATTATTATGTCCGACTCGTTGGCTGAATGGACAGCGTACTGGCCTTCGGTTCAGAGGATCCCGGGTTCGATTCCCGGCCGGGTCGTGGAATTGAACCTTCATTGGTTAATTCCAATGGCCCGGGGGCTGGGTGTTTGTGCTGTCCCCAACATCCCTGCAACTCACACACCACACATAACACTATCCTCCCCCACAATAATACGCAGTTACCTACACATAGCAGATGCCGCCCACCCTCATCGGAGGGTCTGCCTTACAAGGGCTGCACTCGGCTAGAAATAGTCACACGAAATTAAAAAAAATACTCTTCCATTCTTTTAATTCACATATACTTAAAAAGTAACATCTATTGCATTTTCATGATGAAATGTCGTATGGCTTTTAGTGCCGGGATATCCCAGGACGGATTCGGCTCGCCAGATGCAGGTCTTTCTATTTGACACCCGTAGGCGACCTGCGCGTCGTGATGAGGATGAAATGATGATGCAAACAACACATACACCCAGCCCCCGTGCCATTGGAATTAGCCGATTAAGGTTAGAATCCCCGACCCGGCCGGGAATCGAACCCGGGCCCTCTGAACCGAAGGCCAGTACGCTGACCGTTCAGCCAACGAGTCGGACATTTTCATGATAAATCACAATTTTACGTCTTATGTTCATTTATGTGGAATTTTGTTAGTACTCATTCATTATTGTTGAAAAAAGCGTCTAATAAAACAATAGTGTATGCTTTCTAACAATGTTGCTCATTCAAAAACACCTAAAACTGCATCTTTCACTGAGGATTATATTTCAAGATATTCTTTCTTTTTGGACTGTGAGTTAGAGCACCCACACTAATCTTCAAAACACGGCGCCCGTGATTGTGAGACCCACATAACAGAAAGTTACTACTATTGAACATGGCGTGCTCGACTTCCATTTCATACAGTATTGTGTTAACTCATACTTATGTAACTTATATTTTACTATAACTCGCAATTCTGCACCTCTTTTGACTGTTAATTGCACTGACTAATTCTACGGAAAACCGAGCTCGATAGCTATAGTCACTTAAGTGCGGCCAGTATCCAGTATTCGGGAGATAGTCGGTTCGAATCCCACTGTCGGCAGCCCTGAAGATGGTTTTCCGTAGTTTCCCATTTTCACACCTGGCAAATGCTGGGGCTGTACCTTAATTAAGGCCACGGCCGCTTTTTTCCCATTCATAGGCCTTTCCTGCCCCATCGTAGCCACAAGAGCTATCTGTGTCGGTGCGACTTAAAGCAAAATAGCCAGAAAAGGTCATTTAGAAGCAGTAAACGTAACCTAACCTATAATAATTGGGTTACAAACACATGATTAATCATAATTACTTAATGATATTTTCATTTGTACATATAGCCTAATTTGCGTCAAGATGGCACCACTGCCTGTAAGTACAGAAGTGATTAATTACTTCACCGTACAATGAAATGCGACTTTCAAGACAAGATTTGGTCAACCAGGGGCCATAAAATATCTAGAAGAACAGTGGTTTGTTTAGAAAAACTAGAAAAATTTTAAAATCCGGTGTATGAATTGCAGTCAGAGGGCTCGCCAAGCCTGAAATACGGACGGGCCGGAAAATAATTAATACTATATTTTTTAACAGTGCCTGTAGAATAATTTATACTGTTCATGTAAAATAATTGTTTTAATTGTCCAATTTTAAAAAACACGGATTGTTCTATTTAACATAATCTACTCCTAAAATGGTCTTTCACAGACTTTGAATAAAATTTAAATTGTGTTATCTCTAACATTCAAAATGGCATTTTAAATTCATGGTTCTGGTGGTAATAAATATGTTTCTAATACAAAACGATTGTGTCTACATAACCTTCCTTTCAATTCACTGTCAATGTTCTCAAGGTCTAAGACGGCCCAACATAGGCGGCGTTACCCTAGAAACCTCATCTTCAGTTCCTCCAAGGGCCTTCGGAGACAGCTTTGATTTACACGTTTGATGATATCTGAGCAATGGTGTAATAGACGATGTGACAGCTATTTTCATAAGAGGAAGCCCACGCCACTTTATATATGCTGTCTTGAATTCGCGTTAGATTTTATGCAATATCCGGCTGCTGGAGCCATACAACCAGCTGACAGAAATGAGCAACGAGAGCTAATTTATTTAAATATTTTAGTGCAAACGGACTCTTTCAGAGAGGTTTCTTTCTTTGACGTACTATAAAATTCAGTCTCCTGGGATTACCGCATGGAATTCACGTTCTGTACTCATTTCGGCGTACGCATTGAGATTGAAAATAAAAGTATAATGAATTCTGAGAGGTAGAGGTGTGATATTCTTGCTTAAAATTCTCTTTATGCGAAGAAACCTTCTATTATGTTTCTTTTCTTTCTTTACTGGAATATATTACGTCTACAACTTCCACTCGATTGGACGATACGAAGAGTGAGAAAAACGACTTTCCAGATTATTAAAACTTGAAGCGCACAATTTCCTCTCTCTTGGTAGACATAAACGTTAGTTTATTGCCTGGCTATAAGAGTGCGTTCGATCTGCTTTCTTTGTTTCTCCGAGAAGGGGAAGTAGGAGAAGTTACGACCGTACGTGAATTAAATAGTCAAGGGAACCTGTGGATGAATGACTAACTGACTGGCTGGACGACTAACGCCGCTGACTAGCTGAATGCACGATCTAATGAATACATGATATGCCTAAGTAACGAAAGGAAAAGACGCAGTTTTCTCTCTCAGTGACATAGTTGTGATGTTGCTCACATTGTGACATCGACTTGGACTTAATCGCCCAAGGATGTGCTGATGTAATGTAACTGTAGCTTGATGCTTTTTGCTGTAGTGTATCATAGATCGATCATTCATACTAGCATTTGCTGCTTCATCTCCTAAGTTAAATTGTCAACAACCCTATGTGTGACATAAAATTGTCAATATTTTACCAAATTACTAAACAATTAAGTGATTATTTTACTTGATTGTTAGTGTCAATTTTTTTGAATTTTTTTTGCTACTTTGCTTTAGGTCGCACCGACACAGATAGGCCTTATGGCGACGATCGGATAGGAAAGGCCTAGGAATGGGAAGGAAGCGGCCGTGGCCTTAATTAAGGTACAGCCCCAGCATTTCCCTGGTGTGAAAATGGGAAACCACGGAAAACCATCTTCAGGGCTGCCGACAGTGGTATTCGAACCCACTATCTCCCGGATGCAAGCTCACAGCTGCGCGCTCCTAACCGCACGGTCAACTCGCCCGGTAGTATATTTATACATTTTAATGCATCATGAATTTTCTTGCTCAAAGACTAAAAAAACAAATTAATTCATTTAACAGTTTCATACCTCACTATTTACCTACAAGAGTAAAAAATATACGCAGAAATTTAAATTAATCTCCAAATGAACTGTTTATTTCATAAATAACATTAGTCTGTGTGACGGTAGCCCTTAAGTGATTATAATAAAAATCCTGCTTACAAGTATATTGTTATCCTAAACATAGTGTCAATTTTGATAGAAGTTCTGTGCCATATTTGAGAGGCGCTTGTCTCTTTTTTTAGTAAAAAACAAATTTTAAATCAATGCTTCATGTTTATAAAAATTGTTCTTTCCGAAACAAACATATAGTTCGGCTAAAAGTTATTTCCTTAAATACTTTGGAATAAATATAAACATAAAAACTATTCAATTTAGTAACTTCAATGTTGGATGAAAAAACTAATTACTCTCTAGATTGTGAACAATATGTTACTTACACAGTGGCCAGTCGTATAATTGTTTTCTCATAGAATATTGTAGTTTCTTCCTCTTGAGGGATGTACACAATTAGCTTGGGAATGTCATGAGCTCATTTTTGTATTGGAATACGCCTTTCAGGTAGAGAAAAGTAATTCGAAACTCTTTATGTGGAGTTACTCTAGGCCAACAATATTAACTACACAATCGTTACCGATAAGATGACTAATGTGCTTATACTCACTGATTTTAAACAGGAGCTTCTCTTCCTGACGCTCAGGAGACGTCACAGTTCTTGTAATACCTTCGTCACCAAAGCTTATCAGAACAATCTGGGACCATTACTTGAAGGAGGTCCTTACTTCCTTCATATAGGTGCTGTTATGTACAGAAACAATGTAGGTCAATGACTTATGTGACTTGCCTGTTACCTGAATTAAAATATCTTTTCCATAGCACTCCAAATCTAGCAATAATAATCTTACTAATGATTAAATGGTAAATATACTTAGGAATTCACTGTTAACACAAAAGGACCAAGAAGTTAAGTTATTCTGAAATAATTTATTAAAACAGTGGTGAGTAATGTTCTTCTGATCATATGTACAGGAAAAGTTTAATACATTTTTATGTACTGTGATATACATTTGGAGTTTCAAGTAAATTTCTGCATTTATTCCGTTTCTCTGTGTCATACAAAGTTTCCATGAAAGAAATGATATGATACGCTGCAATGTGATGATCTGATGATATATTCCATACAATGGAACTTGAAGAAGAAATATATTACCTCGTAAAATGATCCAGTATTACATGTGGATTAAACCAAGAAGTATACGTTTATTCGCTTTAATGATGTTAAATCAGTGAATTGAATTACTGTTACAACATAAGCTTGTTGTAATTCAGTGTATAATTAGATCTGGCAGCAGATATGACTGAAGGTTGTCTTGTCTCACGAATTCACTCCTATATCATGGGAGGAAAACACTACTCGATCTTTCCAACTAGCAATCTGCCATCAGCGGGTGCATTGTCACATTTATCAAGCAATAGGCTTGAACTACTCGACTAGAGTGTACAGTGTGCCTCAGCTCTCGTTCCAGGTGGATCATCACCAGATGTTCGGTCAGAAATATGATGTGGTACGTCTATATTAGAAAAATGAATATTACACACTCACTCACAGATCAATGTTCTCATAGTCCATTATTGTGCGAAAATCCGAGTATTTTGACTACGCTCTATTTTTTGAACGGTGTTAGAGACAATTGCGTCCTGTAGATTCAGACAAGGCCCGAACCTAATACTTAATTGAAATAAGTGAACAAACTCCCAAAGAAATCATATTTACAACAGTCACAAAGATGTATAAATCCCGGGATTCGGTCAACGAAACATAGCTTCTAAATCATTGTTTGCTGAACAACCACTGTACTTCTTTACAATCTGTAAGGTGACCCGACGAACTACCGGAGAAAGCGATGGTGTTGATTGATAAAATTTGATCCTTTTACTGGTAGAATAATTATAATTCACTCGTATATAAGTAATGACGAAGCTGTTGTTTCAGAAAGTGTTCATCTGGTAAGGGAAATGGTTTAGATTTTCTGGTGAGTCCTGTGGAGTGCATCAGCGATTTTTTAAACAATATTGCCAGCAATACATGCGATACTTTGTATGTTTTTGTCAGTTACTTCTAATTTACGAATACGACATCATGAGTCCACCCAGCAAAGTTGGTCCGAAGACGTACCGATGTAAACATAGTTTCGTCCGGCAGCTGACTTCTTTCTTCCTGAACATTGTTGATTTCAACTGGGAGCTCACTGCATTAGATTTGCTGGACTTTGATTCATAATACTATCCTGGGAGGATACATATCCTAAATATTTGAAATGATCTACCTGTTCCAGTTTTGTATTTCCAACTAGATATTCATTTCTCTTAGGTTTTTTCCCTACTAAAATAACCTTACTGTCTTGGAAATTATAATTTGCATATCATATTTTATGCACAGTTTCTCAAGTTCCAAGGTGACATCAGGCTTTCTGCACAGTCTACCATTAAGACCAAGTCGTCGGCATAGGCCGAACTGCGTACTAAATTTCCGCCTAACTGAATCTATCCCTTCCACATTATACCTTTCAGTAGATTATCTATGTAAAGTGAGAAAAGCATAGGTAAAACATTATAGCCTTCTCTAACATCTGTAAATTACGTTGAACCAAGAACTCATTCTACTATCAATTCTCAGTGTAGTCCAATTGATAACACAAATGCATTTAGTTGATTATAATAATATACCTTTATTCCCATAATCCACCAGCAATGAGAACATTTATCTTCTCGGTACTCCGTCATACGCCTTCTCTAGATCCAGTAAATATAAAAATAACTGTATATTACTCTCGTAGCATTTTTAAGTTTATCTGGCGCATACTGAAAATCTGATTATGACAGCCCGTCTGTAGTCTGAAACCACACACTGGTTTTCATCCAGCTTATTCTCAATAATTGATCGCTCCCTCCCTTCCAAAACGCAAGTGACCACCTTCCTTGTTATACCGATCAATTAAATACCCCGCCAGTTGTTGCAATCCTTCATGTTCCCTGCTTATAGATAGGTGAACTCTCTGCTTCCGTCCAATTAGAAGGCACGTAATAATATTCCATGCTAATATTATTAGCCTTTTAGGCCATTTCATTTCATACCAGCCTTCCCACAATATTTCACCATTTCAGGTCTGATTTCATTTATTCCTGTTGATTTATGAAAATGGAGTTTATTTGCCATCCTTTTCAGTTCTTCAAGCGTAATTTCACTAACACCATTGCCTCCTTATTAGCTCCGTTGTTCGCGACGTCAATATAAAAAATTCCTTTTGAGTTGGGATTATTTTCCAAACATTCCGCCCACCTATCCATTGATTCCCTAGTAGGATCTACGATGAGTTCACATGATTTACCCAAAACAGTATTCATTTCCTTCTTCTCTCCCTTTCTTCATTCTCTCCAGAAGGGTTTTTCTGCCGTTTGACCTACCGTTTCTTGTTTATTACGGAAATATTCCTTCTTCTTGGATTCAACAGTTATTTATTTTCCACTGTTCCTTTCACCTGTGTAAAATTATCTATCTGCTACAGTCGTTGTTAGAAGGTATCATAGGCATTTCATTTCTGTTTCTACTTTAGCTTCTGTGTGTGTCTCATATCCTTTTTCCGTATCCAGAATATGCTTATTGTCAACTTTTGGAAATTTTCTCCAATCATAACCGTGTACTTCTGTCTAATTACCTCGTCCTGGAGATTACCTTCCCTTATTGTCTGCAAATTGATTTCACTTTCTCTACTAGACCTCGAGATACTTAGTTCATTGCTGATGAAGTGTTAGACTGTATCATCGAAAACTACCCGTAATTCCTAACAGATTTCGGGTAATTCAAAATCCGTTATGATTTCGTATCTGGAGCCCCTACCCTCCCATGTCAATAGTCTTATGCCTGAAGAATATTTTCCTAATTGCTATTCCCATACTAGCACAGACGTCCAGTAAACGCTTCCATTATTATTAGATTACACATCTACTCCACATTTACTGACCCCTTCTCAATATCCTTCAGTTCTATTTCTAACTCTCGCATTGTAATCACCCGTTAGAACTATCCTATCGTTGCTGTTCACCCTGGTTACGATGTCACACAGTGTTTCATAAAACATGGCAATTTTATCCTCATATGCATCCTCACATGGTGATTAGGGTAAGACAATTCTCGTCCTAATTCCCAGAACTGATAAATCTACCCAGAACATTCGCTCATTCATGTGTCTATGAGAAACTATGTTGCTTTCAATTGCGTTCCTGATGGACAATCCTATTCCACAATCTGACCTTCCCTTTTTAATACCTGTTAAGAACTCCTTATAATTTCCGATCTCTTCCTCGTTACTTCCTTTTACCCGAATATAATTAACTCCTAACAAACCCTGACTCCGTCAGTTCTACTTTCTTTCGTCCTTAAACTCCATTAATATTGTGAGCACCCCGCAAAATTCCATTTTGTTCGCCAAGTTGCTTCCGAGTAGCCCCTCGCCTCTAAAACTGAACTGCTACTCCGTTACTCCCATAGGTCCGAGGCTCTCTTACGGGACTTTCAGAGAATGGGGTTACCTGCCAATTTATAAATTTCATCTCATTGTCTGAAACTGAGGTACAGAAAAATGTCATGAACTTTACTGTACAGCACTGTAGGAATGTATATTTACATGACATATTTACCAACTCTTATGTATTTAAGGTTCATTTTCCTTTACACACACGCATAGGAAAATGAACTCAACGTGGCGGTCTTAAGGGAAATAATGGATAAGAAGAGCATTGTCACAGTTGCGGATTTGGCACAGCAGCTACGATATTATTTACGGCCAGGATAACTATAAAAATTTACTCACCAGGTATATGAATGACTACTATTATGGATCGTTGTGGACGTTCTCAAGGGGCTGCCTGACCGAGGCGGTAAAGGCGTGCTCGGTTCCCCCGGAAGGACGTGGGTTCGAATCCTCGTCAGGCAGTCGTAAAATTTAAGAAATGAGACCGGCTTCCGGAGGTACATATGACCCTGAGGTTCACTCAGCCTACACCAAAAATGAGTACCAGGTTAATTCCTCGGGGCAAAGGCGGCCGGGCGTAGAGCTAACCACTACCCCATCAAGTGCCGAGGTTACGGATAGTGGAAGCGTTTACCTTCCACCCTTCCAAGGGCCTTCATGGCCTGTACGGAGATGACTTTGCTTTGGTTTTTTGTGGACTGTCTGATTAAAAGCTTTACATCCTACCGAGGCAAAGTATCACGAGTGAAAGGAATTTTTGGATGATTAAGGTGGGTAATATGAAGGAAAATATAAAATATTCCTTAAAATGAAAGGTAGAAGAATCAAGGCACATTCATTAGTCACATGAATTTACGACATGGCAAAAAATAACAAAAGAAACTGAAGTTATTGAAAATTTGAGGAAGATGAGTAATATTAAATATTAGTACAATGTGCATCCTATTTGTTCTTTGAAAGAATACCTTGATACGAAACAAGCAAAGAAATGTAAAATAACTAATCGTCGCTGCCGGGACAAAACCTCTTACGTGAAATATTTTGGCTTAGAACTTTGGCTAGTAAGGTTCGGTCATCTAAGGTGCTATACTGTGTGAATATTGCCAAGGCATTCTCGCTCTTCATGGTGTAAAGTGCTGCGGGTCAGTATACCTCGTATCTCCAGAAATGTTTTTTTTTGTTTGCTAGTTGCTTTACGTCGCACTGACACAGATAGGTCTTATGGCGACGATGGGACGGGAAAGGCCTAGGAGTGGGAAGGAAGCGGCCGTGGCCTTAATTAAGGTACAGCCCCAGCATTTGCCTGGTGTGAAAATGGGAAACCACGGAAAACCATTTTCAGGGCTGCCGACAGTGGGGTTCGAACCTACTATCTCCCGAATACTGGATACTGGCCGCACTTAAGCGACTGCAGCTATCGAGCCCAGAAATGTTATCACATAGGTGGTTTTGTACCGGCGATGATGAAATATTACTGAATAATTTCAACGAAAGTTGCTCACTACTGCTTTCACTGGTACATTTTTGATTCCTAGTTTTTGATGACTCTTCCCTAATGAGACAAAATAGAAGTGAAGTTTTAATATTCACCATAGTGGGACTTTCAGAATCTGAGTCTCTTCAACATCTCCCTTTATATAACATCAAGCAAGTGTATTGAGATTTATGTGTCTTAAAACATATTGTAAGAATGAAATTTGACACTCAGAATAACCGAAGGAATATACCTTGTAGGGCTTCTTTCAGAGGAGAATATTATTTTCCTAAATTTATTTAAAATATCCATGTACAAATATTGTTTGTGTATTTGAAGTACAAAAAATTGTCTTCCATTGAGTTAATTCTTCAAAAAAACTTGTAATTTGCAGTATCTCATAACAGACTAATTTCAGTTCAAGATGCAGCACGTTCAATTACTATCAGACAATTTGGCAAATCCTTGTCACTAATACCAGGAACGTATAATTGACATCTCCCGTATGAATATTAATAACGTGTGGTTGTGTATAAATTCAGGTGGCGGGATGTGATTGCGTTCCGCATTGCATAATAATACACAGACATTGCCTAGGACATGAGTGTACGTTACCACCATCACCGATCATATGAATTCAGCGCTCCCTTTATCTCGCACGTTGATATAGCGAGTCATTTTCTTACCGCTTACATAACGAGGGTACGAAAATGAATCAGTATTGTTACTTCGCTAGTGTACCCATTGGTTAGGTAATTTAATTACAGTATATTAATTAGTGTTTCATTAATGTTCTAAACGTTCGAAGCTAAATGTCTCGTACTACTACTACTACTACTACTACTACTACTATCCAACAGTGTTATTTACTCAGCAGATTCTACGAAATCCCTGAATATAAGCATCGATAGAGGTATTGAAAATTCTCAACCATTTTATGGCACCCAAGTTCTACTCCCGCCTTAACAGCGAATGTCATGCTGCTTTGGGAGCAGCTTCCTGAAGACCACTAAACAGATCTGTGAATTAATTTACCACCCCCGACCATCTTAGGACTCACTTTTCGCGGTTTCCTATTTTAGTTCTAGGTAAAAATTTGAATAGTAATTAAAACTAAGGCCAGGCATATGCGCCATGAGCCTAATTAACTACAAATAAACACAACGGCACAAATATTGCAGCCACACTAGCAGACTGGTGACGTACCAGGTTCACTGGGCTGTGAATCTCGAATTCCTAAGTGAAGGAAATGAAACAGTAACAATAAGAAAGACGCACTGACAGATATTCTCTGACAATTCAGGTGAACCAGCGCCCGATATTTAAATGAACGATTTTGTTACAAACTTTTTTATTTTTATGACGACGGTAGGATGGGCAGGGGTAGCACTGGGAAGGAGGTGACCATGGCCTCATTTAAGGCACAGCCCAAGCAGTTTAACTGATGTGAAAATTGGAAACCCACGGAAAACCATCGTTAGGACTACCGAACGAATGAGTGGTTCGAACTCATTATCTCTTGAATGCAATCTAACAGCCACACGCTTCAAACCGTAGAGTCAACTAACTCAGTGATGTTCCATTATTATTATTATTATTATTATTATTATTATTATTATTATTATTATTATCATCTTCTTCTTTCTTTTCCTGCCGCTTTTCCCACACCTGCGGGGTCGCGGGTGCGAACTGTGTCGCACATGTGGATTTGGCCCTGTTTTACGGCCGGATGCCCTTCCTGACGCTAACCCTCTATGGAAGGATGTAAGCACTATTGCGTGTTTCTGTGGTGGTTGGTAGTGTAGTATGTTGTCTGAATATGATGAGGAGAGTGTTGGGACGGACATATACACCCAGTCCCCGAGCCAGAATAATTAATCAGAAGCGATTAAAATCCCCGACCCGGCCGGGAATCGAACCCGGGACCCTCTGAACCGAAGGCCAGTACGCTCACCATTCAGCCAACGAGTCGGACATTATTATTATTATTATTATTATTATTATTATTATTATTATTATTATTATTATTATCAAATACCATTTTATATCCGATTTATACTCATTGGTTGCCGTCATGAGTTTATAAATTTCCCAAACAAACTGGAAAGCAGTTTCAGCTGCAAGGGCAGGGCTGAGTAGTTCAGATGGTAGAGCGTTATATTTTTGAGCATAGGCTGGCGAGTTCGACTCCGACTGAAACACTAATATACAGCCTATGGTGTTATCTTGCTGAGCAACAGCAGAACAAGAGCATATCTATATCATTAAGATGCATTATACAACAGTTACGGAAGGAGTTTATGAGATCCCGAGTGGGTGAGATTGTATGTGGATATGAGTGAGCGGCCTAGCTAAGGTATATGTGGGGGTCCTAGAGAGAGAGAGAGAGAGAGAGAGGGCGAGAGAGAGAGAGAGAGCGAGAGCGTGTGTGTGTGTCGAATTTCTGGAATGTTGAATAGGTATTATGTAAATATGCCTATGTAAATACGGTAAATGTATATAAGCACACTATGTAGAATGCAGCTGTATATCTGAATATTGTAATTTTAAGTGGTGATGGAGGCACTTTCGTGTATGCCCTTTCTCCATTCACCATCCCTAATTTTTACCTACAATTAGTGGAAAATAAATAAATAAATAAATAATAAATAAATAAATAAATAAATAAATAAATAAATAAATAAATAAATAAATAAATAAATAAATAAATAAATAATAATAATAATAATAATAATAATAATAATAATAATAATAATAATAATAATAATAATAATAATAATAGTATACTACGCTCAATCAAAGATATTCCAAGTGGCTGGAGTACGATGACAGGAGATGATATTTAACACATTATTCGTGGTGTGATAGCTGAATGTCATGATCGGTAGGTTCCCAACAAACAGCCAACGTACATCACATGCATGTTGAATTATTATAAGAAATGCCATCTCTCTGTGGTTCGGATTCTGGGTAAAACTGCAAGTGCTGTAGTTAAGGTTACAACATAAACAGTTGCGTTTTCCACAAGTTTTTTATCAAAGTATTTTATGCACTTTTTAAATAATATTGTGAACGAATTATTTTCGAATTGAAATTTCTGCTGAAATTACGTGTTGAAACAGTCTGCACTAGTTCATTTGTAGCACAAGGAGCACATCGATCGCCATCCAAAGACATTGGTAAGTCAGAATAACCGAATGCCTTCATAACATGTACAACAACGTAAATATATTTCCTAAAATCTCTAGAGCAGTCCTTCGGGCTAGCATAACATCTTTCGCAGCATTACAACTTTCAAGCATGCTCTAAAGCCGTGATCTTCAACAGGTAGCTCGCAGTCCGCATCCACACCGCACCGTACATTCAGCACCAGTGAAACAATTAACAAAAGAACATTTTAGTAAATTATTGCCCTTACACTGTTTTTATTACCCGTATGAAGTACCTGTCAAGTACAAGCAGTTTTCAATTGCAAGAAGTATCCCCATAACTGCAGGTCATTTAATTCCAAGACCATGCAGCTTGGAGCATTCACGGAGTGAGTTAGTCGTGCGGTTAGGGTCGCACTGCTGTGAGCTTGCATTCGGGGGACAGTGGGTTCGAATCCCACTGTCAGCATCCCTGAAGATGGTTTTCCGTGGTTTTTCCACTTTTACACTAGGCAAGTGCTGGGGCTGTACCTTAATTCACGCCCGCTATCTTCCCAATCTTTCCCATCCATCCGTCGCCTAAAAACTTCGACAATAACAACCATTCAAGAATTTATATTCAGTTATTACTAAGCTGAGGGCATTTAGGGATTAAGAATCCTGTTTTAAGCTGACTAAATAAGCATTAAGAAGTTTAAAATGGGCCCTAGCTAAATTTGTATAATGTTGCATTAACTTCTTTATATTCCTCTGTCCTTCCACATTTATTACACGCTGGTGGGGTCACTGGTACGAATGGTGATGCACAAGTAGACAGGGCCTGTTTTCCGCCGGTCATCCTTCCTGAAGCCTACTCACAAGGGAACATCCACAATGGTGAAGTCGCCGATCGCGATGAAACTTAGCAAACACATTGAGGTACATGTAAAATCAATGCCAGCATCAATTTTAGGCGCCAACATTCATTAGCGCGTTAACTAAGGGGCCTAAAAGTTGCGACAGTTCAAGTTCCGCGCGAACAGCGATGAATTCCTCCTGACCATTGTGGATGTTCCCTTGTCAGTGTTGAGGTATGTATTCAGTATTCCATGTTTCTGTTGTAGCTGGTAGTCTGTTGTGTGTATAAAGGGAGTTTGTAGAGGTAAATACAAATACTTAGCCCTCTAGTCGCATAAATTAACTAGACGCGGATAAAATCCACGACGTGGCCGGGAATCTGACCCGAAATCCTCTGAACTGAAGGTCTCGAAGCAGGACATTTTATTAACTAATTAAATATTTAAATTTTGAATTTTCTGAAGAATTTAAAATTGGAGTCTTATTGTATTTGGAAGTCGCAATTTGTTATCGATCTCAATTATATGAAAACAGAATAAAAAATGTACTGAAATTACTGAAACAGCATACTCTCCAGCTACATTACAGTTAACTACTACGAATTTTAAAAGTTCTCTGGTATTTATAAAATAATTCTCCGAGCTTCACAGGCTGTGATCGCACAAAAGCCTCTGCTGTATAACGAGATAATTATATCGAAGCAAATAAAGAGATAAAATTTAAATAATAAAATTTTGGGGGCATTAAATAGGCATTTATCACAATATGGACGCTAATCGTCAAAACGGGCTTTTACAAATCTGTTTTATTCATCATAGTTTTACATAAAATGATTGTTTTATTTCACTCTGAATTTTAATCAGTTACAGTAACTAATGGGCATTTTGAGAAATATCATCAGCTCAATTATTACCTATAAACAGTTTTGGTAGAACTACGTGTCCGTAAAGAAATATTCAGAAAGTGATACTGAAGTTATGCACGCTATTTCGTTCAAATTACTTTGTAAACATAATTTAAAAAACAACGTTATAAACAACAAAATTACATCACGATTAACTAACAATTTCTCGAAGGACCGGCTGAAAACTGATTACAAAAATTTAAAATAAGGTTGAACATGTGAGCCACTCACTTTTGCCATAGGTTCACAGTTGTAGCAGCTTCTCCAACACATTTACTAGGAGAATGTATGGGCAGAGCCATAGATTTACCAAGTCATCACACGGAGTAATCAATAGATATCAGTCCCGTTTTCTAGGAATCGTACATACTGTACAATATTTTAATAATTTGGGCGTGAGATAAGCCAACATTAACACAAATCCGATTATAAACTGCTTGTCACTGAAAGTGAACAGACTCTTGTACGGCAGAAATAGCCTCAAAATCTATAAAACTCGTCGCGTGCTTCGGTATTTCGTAATAAAATAAATTGTGGGTTTACAAGTATGAATGGTCGCTTCTTTGTGTTCCGGGTCCGATTCCAGACGGTGTCGGGGATTTTAATCGTGCCTGATTAACACTTGTAGCCCAGGGTCTGCGTGTTTGTGATTGTCCCCACACTGTCCTCTTCACATTCAAACAACACTCCCAACTACCAGTCACCACAGAAACACGTAAAAGTGATTACATCCTTCCACATAAGAATGGCGCCAGGAATTGCATCCGTCCGTAAAACAGGGTCAAATCCACATGTATGCCACAGGCGAATCCACGGCCCTACATATGATGGAAAAGCGGCATAATAATAATAATAATAATAATAATAATAATAATAATAATAATAATAATTGTACCGGAGGTATGTCAACTCTCCGTACATTCAAACTAAGCGCCTTTTAGAAGGCCATCTGTAATATGAACGGTGAAATTCACTTCGGAAGAAGTTTGAACGCTTATCGGCAGATGTCCCTATAGTCGATTTAGGTGCTCCCTCTGGTCGGAAGATGAACAATTAATTTTCTAAGAAATTTGTAATTTTGAGGTTTTCAGCACTGAAGTGTTGTGAATTATTTTTTGTGTTCTTCGGTTATTAGCACGGTTATCCCTTCCTTCTTCTTCTAAATGTTCGACCAATCAGGAATTTTTGATATTCATTTGTTATCCAATGATATTTGTGGGTGTTTCCAGGGCTTCGAACCAGTGAATTCTGAAACCTTCCTCTCCACTAAAGAAGCTGGGACATTTCGGGCCATGTTGACTTTTGATCGCTCCAGTCCAGCAGTAAAGTGTGTTCATAGAGGAGGTAGGGGACACGCCTCGTCCATCTCCGGAAGGCCCCCCAGCTCAAGGTAATGGCAGAAACCTGGCAATCATGTAATATAGTAAGAAAGCTAGGCAGAAATTTCGAATTTTAGATTTTAAAATTAAAATTTGATCCTTTCTCTATCCACCCATCCATGCCCTCACCTTATTACACGTCTGTATACCACGGTATCCCCCGAATAATAATAATAATAATAACAATAATAATAATAATAATAATAATAATAATAATAATAATAATAATAATAATAATAATAATAAGTGGGGTTACAAGTAAAACATGTTAGGTCATTTATTGGCAGTTTTTCACTGCCCTGCGTGATATTTTTCCACTCGGTTCACTGCCGATATGCATTACGACGTTCGGGGTCACTCGGTTACTAATTTTATCATTTTAATTTTCTTGTTTAGTCACGAGAGGGAAATTTCATTCAGATAAAGCACATTAAGTGAATTCGTGTGTTTAAGCAGATTCTAATTGTGTTCTGAGTAATTATTTTGTTGGACTTAATATGATTTTCCTCTTAATATTCAATGTTACGTGTGACCTACTCGCATTATTGATTGATTGATTGATTGATTGATTGATTGATTGATTGATTGATTATTTTAGTGCCGTGATAAGTTATATTGACTCAGCGTGGATAAACATCGTTTCTAAGTATTGTTGTCGTTAGTTGTTGGTGACATTCCGTGTTACTGTTCACATTCATTTAATTAAAATTTAAAAATGTAGATCTTCTTCAGAATAAGGCAACAAGTTTCATTTTAATTGCTCTAAGCGCTGTATGTAATGATAAATAAAAAGGTGAATTGCACATAGTCTACGTAGGCCCAGTTCTTTCATTTTTTTAAATACTTGTGGCAAGTAAAAACTTAAAGCCACTAAAGTCGGTGTATCTATATATATAAAATAACTTGTCCTGACTGACTGACTGACTGACTGACTGACTGACTGACGGATTCATCATCGCCGAGCCGAAACTACTCGACATAGAGAAATGAAATTTTGGGGATACATTCATATTAACATGTAGGTGCTCGCCAAGGGAAGATTTTAGGATATCCCGTCGCTAAGAGGGTGAAAAGGGGGTTGAATTTCAAAAGTGAGCATATCTATATCTCAAAACTTAAATGTTTAGAGTCATAGAAATTGGTATTTGGAATCTCCTTTAAAAGTAAAGAAACGTATTTTATTGTTTTCGGAAAATCCTACGAAGAGGGGAGTAAAGGGGGGAGGGGAAGTGGTTGAACACCTTTTATGAGGAGACTTATATCTCAAAAACTGAAGATGTTAGAGACATGAAAATTTAAATTTGGAACCTCCTTTAAAAATAAAGAACCACGCATTTTTTGTTTTCGGAAAATCCAAATAATGCGGGGTGAAAAGAGGGGGTTAATTTTTAAAACGAGTGTATGTATATCTCAAAACTTTAAAAGTTTACACATGTAGAAATTGGTATTTAGAATCTGCTTAAAAAAATAAAGAAACACGTATTTTTTTCCGGAAAATCCGTATAGGAGGGGTGAAAATGGGTGAAGAAGAGGTTGAATGCCCTCAATGAAGCTACTTATATCTCAGATATTACAGACCTGAAAATTGCCTTTTTGGGATCTCTTCTTGAAATAAAAAAACACCTATGTTTTTGTTTTTAGAAAATCAAATAACGGGGGGTGAAAAGGGGGTGAATTTTTAAAATGAGTATATCTATATCTCAAAACTTTAAAAGTGTACAGATGTAAACATTGGTATTTAGAATCTCCTTTATAAAACAAAGAAACACGTATTATTTGTTTTAGGAAAATCCATGAAGGAGGGGTGAAAAAGGTTGAAAAACGGGTTGAATGCTTTTAATGAGGCTACTTATATTTCAGAAAATGAAAATATTTAAGACCTGAAAATTGGTGTTTGGGATCTCCTTTAAAAATAAAGAAACACAAATTTTTTGTTTTTGTAGAATCCAAATAACGGAGGATGAAAAGGGGGCCTAATTTTTAAAATGAGTGGATCTGTATCTCAAAACTTTAAAAGTATACAGATGTAAAAATTGGTATTTAGGATCTCTTTTAAAAATAAAGAAACACTTATTTTTTTGTTCTCAGAAAATCCATACAGGAGGGGTGAAAGGGGGGAAAAATGGGTTGAATGCCTTTAATGAGGCTGCTTATATATCAGAAACTGAAGATATTACACATCTGAAAATTTGTGTTTGGGATCTCCTTTAAAAATAAACAAACAAGTATTTTTGTTGTTGGAAAATCCAAATAACGGAGGGTGAAAAGGGGGTGAATTTTTAAAATGAGTGTATGTATATCTCAAAACAATAAAAGTTTACAGATGTAAAAATTGATACTTAGAATCTCCCTTAAAAGTAAAGAAACACGTACCCCGGTATTTTTTTGTTCTCTGAAAATCCCAGTAGGAGGGGCGAAAAAGGAAGAAAATGGGGTTGAATGCCTTTAATGAGGCTGCTTATATCTCAGAAAGTGAAGATATTACAGACCTGAAAATTGGTATCTGGGATCCCTTTAAAAATAAAGAAACACTATTTTTTTTTTGTTTTTTTAAAAATCCTATTAATGGGGTTAAACAGGAGTGACAAATTGCGGTGAATTTTTAGAAAAACCTTATCTACCTATATCTCAGAAACGTAAAATGTTACAGACGTAAAAATTGGTATTTGGAATGTCCTGTAAAATTAAAGAAACATGAGTGATTTGTTTTTGGAAAATCCACTTAACGGGAACTAAGAAGTGGGTGAAATATTAAAATGAGAGTTTCTACAGTATATCTCAAAACCTTAACATGTTACAGGAGTGAAAATGGTATTTTTATCTCTATTAAAATGAAGAAACGTGTACTTTTTATTTTCGGTAAAACCACTTTGGGTGGGATACTGATATCTCAAAAACTGAAGATGTTACAGACGTGAAATTTTGTATTTGGAATCTGTTTTAAAAGTAAAGAAACACGTATTCTCGGAAAATTCAATTAAGCGGCGGGGGTGAGGAGGTGAAAGATTAAAAAATTAATTGAATTACTTGTATGAGGATACTTACATCTAATAAAATATAAGGTTGGTACAGACGTGAAAATTGGTATTTGGATTCCTTTAAAAACAAAGAAAAATGCGTTTTGGGGGAGAAATTCTCTTGGGGGGCGGGAGTGAAAAGGAGTTTAATTACTTTTATGAGGACACATATCTCAAAGACTGAAGGTGCTAGAGTCGTGATAATTGGTATTTAGAAGATCCTTTACTACTGAAGAAACAAGTATTTTTTGCCGGAAAATTCACATAGGTGGGGGGGGGGTGAGATTGTGAAAAGCAGTGAAAAAAGTGAATTAATTTTATGGGGATACTTACATCTCAAAACTGAAGGTAACAGACGTGAACATTGGTACTTGAAATCTCCTTTAAACATAAAGAAACACGCCTTCTTTTTTGGGAGGGGGTAATCAACTTAACAGCGGTGGGGTGAAAATGGAGTAGAGACCAATTGATTTTACCGTTCATAATGTACATATTAGGAGCCTCTGTGGCTCAGGCGGCAGCGTGCCGGCCTCTCACCGCTGGGTTCCGTGTTTCAAATCCTGGTCTCTCAATATGGATTTGTGCTGGACAAAGCGGAGGCGGGACAGGGTTATCTCCGGGTACTCCGGATTTCCCTGTCATCATTCATTCCAGCAACACTCTCCAATATCATTTCATTTGTCATTTATTATTCATTGACCCAGAGGAGTGCGACAGGCTTCGGCAGCCGGCACAATCCCTATTCTCGCCGCTAGATGGGGCTTCATTCATTCCATTCCGGTCGAATGACAGGAAACAGGTTGTGGATTTTCAATGTACTTACTGTGATCATAAACCGATCATTTTTAATCCTTCCTGGGTTCATTTTCAAGAGCCATATTTTCCTTTGGAGAACGTTCTTAGATTAGAGTAGATTCTCCTGGCATATAAATCACAAATTAAACATATTTGAAATAAACGATAGGAATGATATTGGCGGTGCAATTGTTCACCTCCATAATAAGGTCAATAATGCACGGAAGTATATCATTCGTATCGCCAGAAATCCTGGGCACTTGCCTACGCGCGACAATGGTGCTGGTCACATAGTCAGCAATGACAATGGCAGCAGATGTAATTTACCGCCAAGCAGCGGTCTTGCTTCTTGCTGTGGGACCCTGAACATCAAGAATAAGAATAAGAATAAGAATAAGAATAAGAATATGAATAAGAATAAGAATAAGAATAAGAATAAGAATAAGAATAAGAATAAGAATAAGAATAAGAATAAGAATAAGAATAAGAATAAGAATAAGAATAAGAATAAGAATAAGAATAAGAATAAGAATAAGAATAAGAATAAGAATAAGAATAAGAATAAGAATAAGAATAAGAATAAGAATAAGAATAAGAATAAGAATAAGAATAAGAATAAGAATAAGAATAAGAATAATGTTCTGGACCGTCGTCAAAATGCGCGGTCTGGTAATGACTACGAATACAGTCCGGCCGCGGGTTCAATACCGCCAAGGCACCCAAGACGACACCACGCCGGATCTCCTCAGGGATTTGATCCATATTAAATATGCTTATAGGAAAAGATGGCAAAGATTTAGGGACCCAGCTGACCGGGTGGAGTACCTGGATCTAGCCCGGCAAGTACGAAATAGATTGCTGGGAAGATAGATTGAAAAATGGGAGGAACTTTGCCGTAATCTCTCAGAAAACCAGTCAGTTCAAGAATTTTGGCGGATTCTCTCAGAAAACGAGTCAGATCGCGATTTTCGGAGGATTATATATAAAACATTCAGCATTCAATTATAAATTTCAGTCTAATACCGTAGCGAAGCACGGGTATCTTGCTAGTCTATATGTATAAAAGAACATGTCCTGACTGACTGACTGACTGACTGACCGAAGAACTTTAAACTTTAAACTTTAAAGAAAGATGTATATTTTCCGGGAAAACCACTTGGCACTTGAGTGGTAAATTGATTGTAAATGGGGTTGAATTCTTTTAATTAAGATACTGATATCTCAAAAACTGAAGATGTTGAAGACGTGAAATTTGATATTTGGAATCTCCTTTAAAAATAAATACGTACTTTTTTCGGAAATCCCCTTAAAGGGGGGATTAAAAATTACTTGAATTATTTGTATGAAGACAATATTATCTCAAAAACGAAAATTTTGCAGACGTGAAAATTGGTATTTGGAATCTGCTTTAAAAGTAAAGAAGCACGTATTTTTGTAAAATCCAATGAAGTGGGGAGGGAGGTGAGTGAATTGAAAACTTAATTGAATTAACTGTATGAGGATACTTACATCTAATAAAAACTAAAAGTAGTTACAGACGTGAAAATTGGTATTTGGTTCTCCTTTAAAAACAAAGAAAAGCCATTTTGTAGGGAAACATCTTGGGAGGGGGAGGATTTCAATATTTTTTATGAGTACACACATCCCAAAAGCTGCTGAAGATGTTAGAGTCGTGATAGAACCAAAAGTTACATTGTAGTAGATTCTCCTGGCCAATAAGTAAAAATTTAAACACATTTGAAATAAAAGATAGGAATGAAATTGACCGTGCAAGTGTTCACCTCTATAATAAGGTCAATAATGCACGGAAGTATATCATTCGTATCGCCAGAGATCCAGCGCACTTGCCTACGCGCGAGAATGGTGCTGGTCAAATTGTCAGCAATTACAATGGCAGCAGGCGTAATTAACCGCCAAGTAGCGGTCTTGCATCTTCCTTTGGGGCCCAGAACATTAATAATAATAATAATAATAATAATAATAATAATAATAATAATAATAATAATAATAATAATAATGTCCTGGACCGTCCTCAAAATGTGCGGACCGGGCTGGAAACGGGTCGTGGCCGGGTAATGACTAGGAATGCAGTCCGGCCACGGGTTCAGTACCGCCAAGGCACCCAAGACGACACCACACCGGATCTCCTCAAGGATGTGATCCATATTTAAAATGTTTATAGGAAAAAATGGTAAAGATTTATGGACCCATCTAACGGGGTGGAATACGTGGAACTTGTCGGGTTGAGTGGCTCAGACGGTTGAGGCGCTGGCCTTCTGTCCCCAACTTGGCAGGTTCGATCCTGGCTCAATCCGGTGGTATTTGGAGGTGCTAAAATACGACAGCCCCATATCGGTAGATTTACTGGCACGTAAAAGAACTCCTGCGGGGTAAAATTCCTTCACCTCGGCGGCTCCAAAAACTGAAAAATTAATTAGTGGGACGTAAAGCCAATAACATTATTATTATTATTATTATTATTATTATTATTATTATTATTATTATTATTATTATTATTATTATTATTATTTAATACGTGGACCTAGCCCGGGAAGTACGAAATCAATTGCTGGCAAGAAAGTTTGAGAATGGGAGGAACTTTGCCGTAATCTTTCAGGAAACCAGTCAGTTCAAGAATTTTGGCGGATTCTCTCAGAAAACGAGTCAGATCGCGATTTTCGGAGGATTATATATAAAACATTAAGCTTTCAATTATAAATTTCAGTATAATACCGTAGCGAAGCACGGGTATCTTGCTAGTCTATATATATAAAATAACGTCCTGACTGACTGACTGACTGACTGACTGACTGATTCATCATCGCAGAGCCAAACCTATTGAAATTACAGAAATGAAATTTTGGGGATACATACATATTAATATGTAGGTGCTCGCTAGGGGACGTTTTTTGGATATACCGTCGCTAAGGGGTGAAAATGGGGGTGAGTTTTTAAAATGAAGATATCTATATCTCAAAACTAAAATGTTTACAGACGAAAAACTTGGTATTTAGAGTCTCCTTTAAAAAGAAGGAAACACACACCTTTTGTTTTCAGAAAATCCCGTTAAGGGGGGTGAAAAAGGGGGAAAATGTTTGAACGACTTTTATGAGGAGACTTATATCTCAGAAACTGAAGATGTTACAGAATGAAAATTGAAATTTGGGATCTCCTTTGAAAATAAAGAATCACGTATTTTTGCGTTTTGGCATAATTGGATGAATAGGGGGTGAACAGGAGTGACAAACGGGGTAAATTTTAGAAAAGACTATATCTGCAAAGTATCTCAGACACGTAACTTATTACAGATTTGAAAACTGGTATTTGGAATTTCCTGTAAAAGTAAAGAAACCATAAATATTTCCTTCGGAAAATCCACTTAAGGGGAACTGAAAAAGGAGGTGAATTTTTAAAATTGCCTATCTACAGTATATCTCAAAACCTTAACATATTGCAGACGTAAAAATAGGTACTTGAAATCTCCTTTAACAATAAGGAAACACGCATTCCTTGGTTTTCTGGAAATAACCTTAACGGGGGGAGGTTTAGGGAATTGAAAAGTTATTGGAATTATTTCTATGAGAATACACACACATATATATATATATATATATATAAAATTACTTGTGTTGACTGACTGACTGACTGACTGACTGACTGACTGACTGACTGACTGACTGACTGACTGATTCATCATCGCCGAGCCAAAACTACTGGACGTAAAGGAACGAAATTTTGAAATACATGCATATTCGCATGTAGGACTTTTTTAATATCCCGTGGCTAAGGGGCTGACAATGGGGGTGAACTTTTAAAATGAGGATATCCATATCTCAAAAGCTTAAAAGTTTACAGACGTAAAAATTGGCATTTGGAATCTCTTCTAAAAATAAAGAAACACGTATATTTTGTTTTCGGAAAATCCCGTTAAGGGGGGGGGGGTGAAAAAGGTGGAAAAATGTTTGAACATCTTTTATGAGGAGACTTATATCTCAAAAACAGAAGATGTTACATACATGAAAATTGAAATTTCGAATCTCCTTTGAAAATAGAGAAATACGTGTTTTTGTGTTTTTGGATAATCCGTTGAATAGGGGGTGAAAAAGAGTGACAAACGGGGTGAATTTTTAAAAGACGATCTCTGCAAATTATCTCAGACACGTAACACATTACAGATTAGAAAACTGGTATTTGGAATTTCCTGTCAAAGTAAAAAAACGTAAACATTTTTTACGGAAAATCCAACTAAGGGGAATTGAAAAAGTGGGTGAATTTAAAAAAATAGCATATCTACAGTATATCTCAATATCTTAACATGTTGCAGATGTGAAAATTGGTATTTGGAATCCCCATTAAAAATAAGGAAACATGTACCCTTTTGGTTTTCGAAAAAATCCTTAACGGGGGGAGGGGTGAATGAATTAAAAAATGAGATGAATTGCTGTGTGATAATG
Source organism: Anabrus simplex (assembly GCF_040414725.1). NCBI lineage: Eukaryota > Metazoa > Arthropoda > Insecta > Orthoptera > Tettigoniidae > Anabrus > Anabrus simplex. The sequence continues at coordinate 227,929,013 of NC_090266.1, read as the reverse complement.
TATGTGCATATAGCAAAAAATCTAAAGATGTTACAAACGTGAAAACTGGTACTTGGAATCTCCTTTAAAAATAAAGAAACACCCATTTGGGGTGGGGGGAATCAACTTGGTAGGGGGGCAAGAAAACTGAGATGAATTCCTTTTACGAGGATACATATATCTCAAAATCTGAAGATGTTACAGTCGTTATAATTGGTATTGGAAGCTCTTTTAAAGAAACGGGTACTGCTTGTTTTTGGAAAATTCACTTGAGTGGGGAGTTTGAAAGGAAGTAAAAAGTTGAATAATTTTTCTGGAGAAACTTATATCTCAAAACTGAACGCTACAGACGTGGAAATTGGTATTTGGAATCTCCTTTAAAATAAAGAAACGCGCAATTTTTAGGTGGGGGGAAGCCAACTTAACCGGGCGGTGGTGGAGTGAAAAAAAAAGTTGAATTCTATTCATGAGGATATTTATATCTCAAAAACCAAAGTTGTTACAGACATGAAAATTTGTATTTGGAATTTTCATTCAAAGTAAAGGAACACGTAATCATTTGTCTTTATATAAACCACTTAAGGTGGGTGAATTAATTGAAAAAAATAGATGAATATATTGTATGAAGTTATTCATATCTCAAAAAATAGAGATGTTACACTCGTGGAAATGAGTATTTGGAATATCCTTTAAAAATAAAGAAACAGTCATTGGGGGGGGGGGGGGGTAATCACTTGGGGCGGTGGCGGTAGAAAAAGGACTTTAATTCCTTTTTATGAGAGTAGTTTAAAGTGGAGAGTCCTAGCGCCACCACCGCCACCGGCCTTCTGCAGAAGCCTCCGCCACCTTCTCCTCCACACGCTCTCAGGAAAGGCATCCTCCACACGCTGGCTAAGAGCGCGACCCTAAACTCAGATCCGCCATCTTGGAGGGGTTTAACCTAACTTTTATGCGTAAGAGAGCTAACCTAACCACATGGAAGGGCCTCCTCAGTTTTACAGCCGGATGCTCTTCCTGATGCCTAAGAGCGCGAACCTAACCTCACATCCACCATCTTGGGGGCTTAACCTAACTTCTTATGCGCAAGAGAGCTAGCCTACCCTCACGGAAGGGCCTAACCTCAGTTTACGAACGAATGCCCTTCCTGACGCGAGCCTAACCTCACATGCGCTATCTTGAAGGGCTTAACCTAACGTTTGACGCACAAGGCAGCTAGCCTAACCTAATGGAAGGGCCTAACCACAGTTTTACGGCCCGATGCCCTGCCCGACGTCAATTGCACAGGATGGCGGCAATACATGACTCCTTATGAGACGCCTTAAGGGTGCCTGCGAAAGATGGCGGTCGCAAGATGGCTGCTATACATAGGCTCTTATGAGACCCCTGGGGATGCTTGCGCATGATGGCGGTCACAAGATGGCGGCTACACATGGCTCGCTATGAGACACCTTACGGGTGCTTGCGCAAGATGGCGGCTGCTCTTATGAGACGGCTTAAGGGTGCTTGCACAAGATGAGGGCTGCTCTTATGAGATTCCCTAGGGATGCTTGCGCAAGATGGCGGCTACAAGATGGCGGCTATACATAGCTTCTTATGAAACGGCTTAAGGGTGCTTGCGAAAGATGGCTGCTATACATAGGCTCTTATGAGATGCCCTAGGGTTGCTTGCGCAAGATGGTAGCCACAAGATGGCGGCTATACATAGGCTCTTATGAGACGTTCTGGGGATGCTTGCGCAAGATGGCGGTCGACAATGACGGCCATACACAGCTCCTTATGAAACGGCTTAAGGCTGCTTGCACAAGATGGCTGCTGCCCTCATGAGACTCCCTAGGGAAGCTTGCGCAAGATGGCGGTTGCTCTTATGAAGTAAGGTAGCTTAGACACAAGATGGCGGCTGTTGTTATGCATGCAATTTGAAGTTCTACGTGCTTGCGGTCATCTTTAATCAACAGAGCATCGTGCTGCCATCTTTAGCTACTACCTTTGAAATGTGGTGGCGGAATCAACAGAGCATCGTGCTGCTATCTTTAGCTACTACCTTTGAAATGTGGTTGCTGCAATTTCTACATGCTCTCTTAACAGAGGCCATCCTTAATCGTGCTGCCATCTTTACGGCACTACCTTTGAAATGTTGTAGTGGCAATTTCTTCCTGCTTTCTGACAGCAGGCATCTTTAATCATGCTGCTATCCTTAGCTACTACCTTAGGCAGCTGTCATCCGCTATCTTTGATCGGAAACCTTAGTGCTGTCATCTTTAGCTACTACCTTTGAAATGTGGTGGCGGGTAATTTGAAAAATTCCGTTAGCTATCATCTTTAAACAGTAAAACTTTAGTGCATTCGCGAACCTAACCTCTCATCTACTATCTTGCAGGAGACTACCCTTCGTTTACGACAAGATGCCCTTCTCGACGCTAATTACACAAGATAGCACTTAGAGGTTACTACACAAGATGGCGGCTGCTGTTATGACCTTCTTCCCTGATAAGGTACAAGTTTAAATATGCATCGGGAAGGCTAGAGTGAGCACGTACTGCAGTAATGACGTCATTGTGCATGTTTAGACTTGATCGTTTTCTCAAGAGTGAGTAAGGAACGCAATAAGTGTGCATCATAAACGCAAGGGTGTGCATGTGCTGCAGCGATAACGTTATCATAGTTGTGCATGTTTAAACCTGTTCGTTTACTGAAAGCTTTAGTCTTCGAGATACAGTGATAGAGAGTGGAGAGTGGAGCGCAAACATGACGAAAACATTAATAGTTGATGTACAAGGCTTTAAAGTAAACGGCAACACATTTGCGTTTAAAGAGGTGGCTTTGTTAGATTTCAGTGTGTTGTGGGCACCAAAACTTGTTAGTTTAGTATTTAGTCCACCTTTCCTTTGTCCTTTTCTATCTTTAATGGTGGACGCACATTTGTAAAGAGCAGATCTTGCTTTTTAAAGGGTTGTGAAAAGATAGAATGGTTGCGTGAATACCTACCATTATCGTGTGAAATTATCGACATGCATGAATTAGGGTGTCCATCATTTAAAGCTCTGCTGAAGGAGCATAGTAGAGAAACAAGTAAACAGTCTTTACAACATGTGTGCATGCTCTTTGATTGGTTGTGCTGCAGTGCATGCCGGGAGGTAAACAAAATACGTAAATAGCAGTGTCGAAATAACGTTAATGTAAAAGAAACATTTGTTGAGTAAAGATCTCATGACATTTCTAATTGATACTAAGTGTAACGCAGTTGAAAAGGCAATCGTAAAGTTTTATGCATGCAAAAAGGAACTAAACACTTTTACTGAAGAAGAGTTAAATGCATTACCAAAGGCATTTTTGGTTAATGTAGCAGCGAATGCTGTAAGGAAGATTTGGGATAAGGTGCCTCGTGAGTGGACTCAAGATCCTGTTTTGTCAGAGCTTCAAACGTGTAGTTTACATCATGAACATGTGAGTTTAGGTAGAAGACCTTCTGTGTGTCAGTGCCGTACGTGTCAACTTATTAAACTGCATCACGGACCTAAAACTAAGGAGTTGTCTTCGCTCATGGACACTTATCATGGCTGCGAAAAGAGTAAACAAGGAAAAGGTGAAGAAACATGCTGGGAGAAAGATGAGGAAGCATGCTGGGCATGGGCTAATCAAGAAAGTGATTGATCTTCTTCCCTTCGAGCATCATCTTCTCTGTGGCAATAGAACACGTTTACCTGGCACGTGGTTAGACGCTGTCTGCAAAGAGCATGTATACAAAACAATCATTAACTAAGAAGTGTAGTTGATAAAAGTCTGCTTCGAATGTTATGCTGCGTGTGTTATTACCTAGTGGTTTAGTTGCTGAGAAGATAGCAGCACTTGTTGTTGGTGCAATAAAAGGAAAACTGGGTGACAAAGACAGCAAAATAAAGGAAAGATAAAAATGTACATATATTCTAAAATAAATATGAATTGTGGAAACGTATTACAGGTGTTGTTTAATCCTAGAGCATGTCCTAGTAACTCAGAATAAAGGAGAGGTAGAGGATTGAAAAACCCACACAAGATTTAAAGCACACACACACTTTATTAATCCATGAATTAAAGTTGTTATTAAAACCAAGCCATTTAACATACATTTTATTCCCACGACGTCGAATAACACGTTCAACTAAATATTGTTTTCTGCAGTTCTTCGATGTAGAATCCTCCTTCAATAGGCTGTCCTCTGAGATCGCGAAGTAAATACGTAACTGGACTAGTAAGCTTAACACTTCTGATTTGAAAAATTTCAGTGCTCCAGTTAGGTGTGTATACATTTGCAAAGATAGATTTTTGTTTGCTGATGCGAACAAAATCACCTTCTTTAAGGCGATAGCGACGTGGATCAGCTGTTTTAATTACAAGGTGAATAGCATCTACGCGAGTTGTATTCCTTGTAACAAGACGTGGCTTTGTTCCGATAGTGCGATGAGGTGTATCGTTGTAAGTAGATACATGTCTAGGTAGCAGTTCAATCCAACGATATGAACCTTGTGCTGTAAATTCTCGCCACATCATTGTTTTGAGTGTACGATTAAAGCGTTCTACAACACTTGCTTTGAGATTGTTGAACGTAGATTATTGTTGAATGCCAAGTAACTTGAGGTAAGAAGAAAAATCCTTGTTTTAAAACTCTTTACCTTTATCAGTTTGAAGAAGCCTTGGGCAGGCTTTTGATTCTTCAACAATATGTTTATTTTTTTTAACTTGAGCTGCTGTCTTAGAACGCACAGGTTGTGCAAAAGCAAACGTTGAGTACACATCGATAACAGTAAGTAGATACTTATACCCCGTAATACTAGAGGCATATGGAAGCATTTCTACTAAGTCTGCTTGCCAGAAATCATCTTTTCCTCTTGTAATAACGCGTCTGCGACAGTAGGTGCGACGTGCTGGTTTATGTAACTCATGTGCGATGTTTACCTTTACAGGTGTGATCTTCTCTTGACGAGCCATTACAAAATAATTCCGGCATAACGTAATTCTCTTTCTATTTCTAGAATGATTCGTGACCTGTGTGACCAGCATCTTGCGATGCTCTTACAAGTTGTAATCGTTCAACGAGTAAGTTTGGGTCATTCCAGTATCTTACGTCCACATGCGGCAACAAAGGCTTGTAGATAACATCAAGAGCACATGCAGTCGGAAAGAGCTTAGAAATAAACTCACGATACTTGTAACTCTTATTTGCATTTACAGCTTCTGTTCTCATGTAATTACGTCGTGTTGCGTCAGTAGCAAAAGGTATTGCTTTATAGTTTTTAAGATCATCTTGTAAAATTATATCCTTGTCAGGTATTCGTGAGAAAAGAAGTTTAAGAGTCCTTTCATAGGTTTATAGGTAGGTAAGTTTGTTGCTATTAATCTTAACATTTGAATTCCCTATCCAGAAACAGTCCTATTCGTAGTGAATACCGTAGATAGTGTCAGTTTGTCCTGTAAGCAGTTTTTCTATATAAGGTGCAATGAGAGATCCATAGGTATCTTGAATAAAAGTTCTAAACTGATTACGATACTCTGGCGTGATCATAACCTCAGACAAAGATTGTAGATCTTGCGTCTATGTAGAAGGTGTTTCAGCAATAACATCTGTAGTTAAAAACTCAACACGCTTAGATGGTGATGTATCGTTAAGTTCCTTTTCCTTATCCTCCTCCTCTTCTTGATCTACATCTTGCTTCGTCTCTTCCACATCTTGTTTATGCTTTTCTTCTTCTTCATGCTTCTCTTTATTATATGATGTTTGCATAGAAGCAAAACTTGACGTAGACTGCGACAATGAAATAGAATTAAAAATTTCTTTGAGTGGTGTACTTAGTTGTGTTTTTAAAAATAAATCCGTGTCTGCTTGAGTACGTTTAAGCTCTTTAAATTTCCGTCGAATATTGTTTCGAGCTTGGATGATATGTTTTGTAATCTCCTTGCTAGATGTTAACATGATGATGGTTTTTGATCAAGTAATCACTGTAATTCTGTGTTAATGCATATAAAATGATCGAAACCCGTGTCATATCGTCCATGCTGAACATCAGTTTCTTTATCAATAACTAAAAACCTGTAACGGAGTGATGACCAACATGTAGCACACATACGATTAAAGTCTTTGAATATCATACACGTGTCGCATGTTGCGCTCATCTTCCCGAAAAAAAGCACAATAACATTTGCGTTGTCGCCTATCAACTGTTTAGGTACACGAGAATAGGTTTGGCATAAATAGATGCAATCAACATATTTATGTCGTCCCATACTAAAGAATGGACGAATAGAGTTTTCCTGTTCTGTTGCGACATCGTCAAGGATCATAAGAGAATTAGGAAGCACATCGTCTGGTGATGGTACTTGCTCATGCGAAATTAATTTAAAATATCTTATTCCATATTTAACTAGATCGTGCATTACAGTTTGTAAGAATGGTATATAGCGGTCGATAGAGTGACATTTCAAAAACGTAAATATTCTCGAAGCGTATACCATTTAAAGAAGTAATAAGTGTAAGTAAAAATGTGGTTTCATTCATCCCGATGGGCCTGATATAATTCATCGAACAGTAAAAGGAAACAACGTTCATTACGTTTTCTTGTAGTTGTACTAGAACTAGGTAAGAGATGTGGCACAATGTCCCTAACAGGAAGTGTGTCTTGCTGCTGTATAATATTCATGAAGGCTCAATCATAAAGTAGGCAATAGTAATATAAATATTACACGAAACAAGAGGTAACGGTTGGTTTATGATTTGCTCTTGACGAGTAAAGACGTGTACAGCATGGTGATACAACGATATCCAAACGATATGAAGAAGAAGAAATAAAAAACTGTAGGGGGAAGAAATGTTATAAAGGCTGCCCAGAAAGCCATTCGAGGGGAATACAATACAATTACTAAGGCATTACGCCCAGCAAGAGCGAGAATTTCTCCAAAGTGCAGAGCAATGTTTAGTAAACGTGCACGAATTATTCCTGTACCAAAACGAGGAGGATTTTTTCATGCGCTGTTTTCTCGCGTAGCAGCTTTACGGTCACTGCTGGGTGTTACTAGTGCTGTAGAAAGTACTGTTAAAGCTGTAGAAGGAGCGAACCAACAGTTGAAGGAGAGTGAACGTCATAACAAGACGATGGAGGCAATTGCATTACAAAGTAAAGATGTACACATAGTGTACACACTATACAAAAAATGGCTTGGCATCTACATTTCTCCAAAAAACGTGTACTGAATACACTGCCACATCGAGCTCTGACGCATGATGAAGTTTTTAGGTGTGCTAAACAACTAGGAATTCGTGATTTTCGAGGTATGTATATGCGCGATCAACTAACAGCGCTCCCACGTGAACGTGAAGGTGCCATAATTAACTTGGAAAACAGTCGCGGACCTGTAACTCATTACGTTGCTTATGTAAAACGTAAATTTAAAGTATGGTATTTTGATGGCTATGGAAGCTTACCTCCTCTCTTTGAGCTTATACGTTATCTCGGAAGCAGTGAAAACATTGTTTACAATAAAAACCGTGTGCAAAAGTTTAAAACACGCACGTGCGGACGATTATATCATATGTTCTTATATCAAACCAAGACAGTAGAGAAAGAACATTAGTGTGCAAGTGATGACTAACAGTGAAAGAACGTTTGCTGTACGTGGATAAGGACCTGAAACCACCACCTATTTTAATCCGCCGATCGAACTTGGCTATCAGCCACATAGTCTAGGACTAGTATCGTTTGAAAGCTACAATAAAATCTATAATGTGTGTGATGGTGTAAATAAGTACTATTACGATGAGTATGTGCTAACGCTACCCTCAGGCAGTTATTCAGTAGGCGACATTCATAACTATATTGAACGTTGCTTAATTCATCACTTTGGAGAAGATAGTTTTAGTAATCATAATTGCAAGTTCTCAATCACTGTAAGCAACATTACACATAAATGTGTTATTGAATCATCATTTAAGATTGACTTCAAATGACAACGTGATTCGTTTGGACCCTTGCTTGGATTTTCATCAAGGGACCTCCTACCGAACATACGTTACGAGTCTGATCAACCTATAACACTCTACGATTGTTATCATGTGAACATTACGTGTAATATTATTACAGACTTGAATAGTAATCTACAACATTCGCGCGTCCTGCAAGACTTTATTACTACAGAGGAACGTGGATATACTATTCTTGAAAAACCAGCAGTAGTTTCTTATAATCCTGTGTCTGTAAAACACGTTAGTACCATTACTCTTAGGCTTGTAAGTAAACATAATCAGCTTATTCATTTAGATCGGCACGCGTACGTAGCTTACAAACTTCATCTCAAACCCGTATGAAAAACATGTATAAAAGACGGTGTACATTCCGAAGACATACTACATGTGTGCGAAGACTCATCGAGTTAACAGATATCCATAAGCAGATACTCCAAGATTTAGGTTGTACGCTACTAAGAGAATGGAGGAAATGGTAGACATTACGAATACAGTAGAAACTCATGAAAGTGTAGTACGAAGTGAGCTTCATTCCTATCAGCCTTTTACGATTGGATTAAATAAAAAAGATGAACTTCATTTTATTAATTGTCAGCAATTTGTATAGACCTTACCACATGAAAGCTACCTCTATATTGAAGGACGACTAGATAAGTCGGATGGAAGTGGACGGAGCACATCACAACTAAACAACCATGCTCTAGCTTTTCTTTCCAGAAGCGCGATATGAAGTAAATAATGTTGAAATAGATCGAACGAAGAATGTTGGTATTACACATGCAATGAAATTCTACCCTTCTTTTTGTGATGAAGAAAGTAATCTTTTGCGGATGGCAGGACTGTGTCCAAAAGCTACTAACAACTGGATGATTAATGAGGATGGAACCTTTACGGTATGTTATCACTGAAACATATTTTTGGCTACGCAGTAGAATTTACACGTATTATAATCAACGCATACAAGAGCTTATTCTGATCCGTGATCGAAGTGATTACAATTCTCTTATAGCAGCAGAAACACCAGTGGAATCGAAAATTACACTTCATCGTATATTGTGGAGGATCTCACATGTAACCTTATCTGATCGTGAAAAACTTCGATTGCTCATGATTGTAGAAACTGACACACATTACCTACACGTTTTCGAAGTTGGCAACTGAATGAATATCCTGTGTTACCATCTACAAACAAGCATAGCTGGGCTGTTACAACATCACGTTTTACTGAGAAGCCCTAGTATATTATTTTTGGATTTCAAAACAATCGTAAATTCAATCACGAAAAAGATAGCTCACTGTTTGATCACTGTAAATTAAGACATGTTAGACTGTATCTCAACGGAATTACGTATCCCTACGAAAACATAGACATTAACTTTGAGAAAAATAAATTTGGGATGCTCTATGACATGTTTTGTAAATTCCAATCATTGTATTGTCAGAATGAAGATCGTCTGCTATTTTCCTCTCAGGAATTTCAAGATAAAGCACCAATTGTAGTTATAGACTGCTCTTATCATGAAGAATCTATAAAAGAATCTCCTGTTGATATTCGTTTAGAATTTGAAACATCTGAAAACATTCCTGCTAACACAGCAGCATATTGTCTTATTCATATGAGTGATGTTACTTACCATCCGCTAACGTATATTGTTACTAGACTATAAATATGAATAGCTCTTTATCATTTACATTAGTGTGTGCTTCGACATCGTACACTATGGAACAAAACTATAAATGTGCATGCTGTTTGTATGCTCATACGCAAAATCTTATTTATCTTGCACGGGTAAGTGAGGCTATTAAGATGTTCTATAAACATAGAACTTCGATTCCGAAACATCTTATTCAATACTTACCGCGTGGATTTTTATCTACATACGCTGCCCCTTACGTAAATGATTTTTGGGACATCCTTCTTCTACACAGTAGGATGTCAATCGATGTAGCTATATGCAGAACCTGTCAGCGTCATTACAAGCATCGAGGAGAAAATGGTGATGATGATTGGGATGGACCAAATCCGAGGATTGAACACTGTGCACAGTGTATGAATGAACTTTTTCTAGTACCTCATATACGATGATGATTCAGAAAGGGAATGACAACAAGGTAAGAAGTGTATTATCTTCTTTGTAAAGCATAATATTCTTAGAACAATATATTTCTAAATGTTTTGTTTAATTTGCATGATACAGGAGGCATTTTGGAAGCATGCTTCCTCTTTGCAAAACGTTGTTAAGAGGCATACCAACCTTGTCAGCAGCAAAACGAACACTTTTGTAGTACATTGTAAATAAATATTTGATTGCATCGTAAATGTTGTACTTATTGCATTCCTTACACCTACTCACTCTTGAGAAAACGATCAAGTGTAGACATGCACAATGACGTAATCACTGCAGCACGTGCTCACTCTAGCCTTCGCGATGCACGTTTAAACTTGTACCTTATCAGGGAAGAAGGTCATAACAGCAGCCGCCATCTTGTGTAGTAACCTCTAAGTGCTATCTTGTGTAATTAGCGTCGAGAAGGGCATATTGTCGTAAAATTAGGATAGTCTTCTTCAAGATAGTAGATGAGAGGCTAGGTTCCCGAATGCACTAAAGTTTTACTGTTTAAAGATGATAGCTGACGGAATTTTTCAAATTACCCGCCAAAACATTTCAAAGGTAGTAGGTAAATATGACAGCACTAAGGTTTGCGATGCAAGATGGCGGATGACAGCTGCCTAAGGTAGTAGCTAAAGATAGCAGCATGATTAAATATGGCGGCTGTCAAAAAGCAGGTAGAAATTGCCACCACCACATTTCATAGGTAGTGCCGTAAAGATGGCAGCACGATTAAAGGTGGCCGCTGATAGGAAAGCATGTAGAAATAGCCGCAACAACATTTCAAAGGTAGTAGCTAAAGATAGCAGCACGGTGCCCTGTTGATTACGCCACCACATTTCAAAGGTAGTAGCTAAAGATGGCAGCACGATGCTCTGTTGATTAAAGATGACGGCAAGCACGTAGAACTTCAAATTGCATGCGTAACAGCAGCCGCCATCTTGTGTCTAAGCTACCTTACATCATAAGAGCAACCGCCATCTTGCGCAAGCTTCCCTGGGGAGCCTCATGAGGGCAGCAGCCATCTTGTGCAAGCAGCCTTAAGCCGTCTCATAAGGAGCTGTGTATAGCCGCCATGTTGCGACCGCCATCTTGCGCAAGCATCCCTAGGGAAACTCATAAGAGCCTATGTATAGCAGCCATCTTGCGCAAGCACCCTTAAGCCGTCTCATAAAAGCAGCCGCCATCTTGCGCAAGCACCCGTAAGGCGTCTCATAATAAGCCATGTATTGCCGCCATCTTGTGGCTACCATCTTGCGCAAGCATCCCTAGGGAATCTCATAAGAGCCTATGCATAGCAGCCATCTTGCGCAAGCACCCTTAAGCCGTCGCATAAGAAACTATATATATAGCCGCTATCTTGTAGCCGCCATCTTGCGCAAGCCTCCCTGGGGAATCTCATAAGAGCAGCCCTCATCTTGTGCAGGCACCCTTAAGCCGTCTCATAATAAGCTATGTATAGCCGCCACCTTGTAGCCGCATTCTTGCGCAAAATACAGCTGAAAAGAGTTGGAAAATCGAGTGAATTTTAAAAATGAGTACCGGTATCTTCTTTTCCTACCGCTTTTTCCCACACCTGTGGGTTCGCGGGTGCGATCTGTGTCGCACATGTGGATTTGGCCCTGTTTTACGGCCGGATGCCCTTCCTGACGCCAACCTTTTATGGAGGGATGTAATCACTATTGCGTGTTTCTGTGGTGGTTGGTAGTGTAGTGTGTTGTGTGAATATGAAGAGGAGAGTGTTGGGACGGACACAAACACCCAGTCCCCGAGCCAGAAGAATTAATCCGAAGCGATTAAAATCCCCGACCCGGCCGGGAATCGAACCCGGGACCCTCTGAACCGAAGGTCAGTACGCTGACCATTCAGCCAACGAGTCGGACAAAATGAGTACCGGTATATCTACATTATATGTCAAAAACTTAACATGTTACAGACAAGATTCTTGGTATGTGGAAAGTCCTTTACAAATACAGGAACATGTACCGTTTTGCTTCGGAGAAGCCTAGTTGAATTACTTTTTCTGAGGACACCAAAACCTTAAAAACTGAAGATGTTACAGACGTGTAAGTTGGTATTTGGAATCTCCTTTAAAAATAAAGAAACATGAATTTGTGTTTTCGGATTATACACTTAGATGGTTGTGGGGATGGAGGAAGGACTGATCAAGGAGTTGAATTCCTTTTATATTTAAGCATATCTCAAAAGCTGAAGAAGTTACAGATGTGGGACTAGGTATATGAAATCTCCTTTAAGCATAAAGAAACATGTTTTAATTTTCTTGTCTTCCGAGAATTCTGTTTCTCACATGTACAGTTCTATGCCGCATGGTCGTCTTAACCCCAAAAGGTAATACCACAAATATGGTTTACAAAGAATTTCTGGGGTAAATGAAATTCAACTTTGGGCGAGTTTTTATACTTTAGGAATTTTCAAATAATGCCTTTGTACAATGCCGATGAACGATTACTTTGATCAAATTACGAAATCCACGCGAGCGAAGCCGCGGGCAATTGCTAGTCTATATACACAAAATAACTTGTCCTGACTGACTGACTGACTGACTGACTGACTGACTGACTGATTCATCATCGCCGAGCCAAAACTACTGGACATAGCGGAATGAAACTTTGGGGACACATTCATATTAAGACGTAGGTGCTCGCTAAGAGAGGATTTTTGGATATTCCTTCGCTAAGGGGGCGAAAATGGGGGATGAAATTTTAAAATGAGTGTATCTATATCTCAAAACTTTAAAGGTTTACAGATGTAAAATTTGGTATTTAGAATCTTCATTAAAATAAAGATAATAATGTTATTTATTTTACGTCCCACTAACTACTTTTTAAGGTCTTCGGAGACGACGAGGTGCCGGAATTTAGTCCCGCAGGAGTTCTTTTACGTGCCAGTAAATCTACCGACACGAGGCTTTTTGTTTTTGTTTTCGGAAAATCCGAATAAGAGGGGTGAAAAGGGGTGAAAAATAGGTTGAATGCCTTCAATGAGGATACTTATATCTCAGAAACTGAAGATATTACAGACCTGAAAATTGGTGTTTGCGATCTCCTTTCAAAATAAAGACACATGTAATTAATTTGTTTTTGGGAAATCCAATTAATTGTTGGGGGTGAAAAGGGGAGAATTTTTAAAATGATTTTATCTCTATCTCAAACTTTTAAAGTTTATAGATGTAAGAATTAGTATTTAGAATTTCCTTTAAATGTAAAGGACCATATAATCTTTTGTTTTCGGAAAAGCCCAATAGGTCGGGTGGAAAAGGTGGAAAAATTCGTTGAATGCCTTCAATGAGGATACTTATATCTCAGAAACCGAAGATATTACGGACCTGAAAATTGGCATTTGGGATCTCCTTTGGAAATAAAGAAACACATATTTTTTGTTTTTGGAAAATCCAATTAATGGGGGTTAAACCGGAGTGATAATTTGGGGTGAATTTTTAGAAAGACTATACCTACAGTATATCTCAAAAACGTAAAATTTTACAGACGTAAAAATTGGTATTTGTAACCTCCTGTAAAAGTAAAGAAACATAGGTGATTTGTTTTTGGAAACTCCACTTAAGGCGAACTAAAAACGGGTGAAATTTTAAAATGAGTATCTTTACAGTATATCTCAAAAGCTTAACATACTACCGAACTGAAAAATAGCATTTTTTTTATTTGCATTGTAAATAAAGGATCATGATGCATTTTTGGTTTTCTGTAAAACCACTTGGATGGAGGGGTAAAAGTGACTGCAAATGGGGTTGAATTATTTTAATTAGGAAACTGATGTCTCAAAAGCTGAAGATGTTACAGACGTGAAATTTTGTATTTGGAATTTCCTTTAAAAATAAAGGAATAAATATTCTTTTGTTTTCGGACATCGACCTAAACGGAGGAGGGAAATTGAAAAATTAGTTGAATTATTTGTATGAGGATACTATTATCTCAAAAGCGAAAGATTTTGCAGACGTGAAAAGTGGTATTTGGAATCTGCTTTAAAATTAAACAAACACGTATTCTCGGATAATCCAGTGAAGGTGGGGAGGTGAAAAATTGAAAAATGAATTGAATTAATTGTATGAGGATACTTACGTGTAATAAAAACTAAACTTGTTACAGACGTAAATGTGATATTAGGATCTCCTTTAAAAGCAAAGTAAAAAGCGTTTTTTGGCGAAATCATTTTGGAGGGCGGGGGTGAAAACGAGTTAATTCCTTTTATGTTGACACATATCTCAAAAATTGAAGATGTTAGAGTCGAGATTATTGGGTATTTAGAAGATACTTTACTATTAAAGAGACAAGTATTTTTAACGGGAAATTCACTTAAGGGGGGGGGGGGGCGGGGGGCTGAAAAGAAGTGAAAAAAGTGAATTCATTTTATGGGGATACTTATATCTCAGAACTGAAAGTAACAAACCTGAACATTGGTATTAGGATCTCCTTTAAACATAAGGAAACACGCCTTTTGGAGGGGCCGGTGGGGGGGGGGGGGCGGGGGTAAATCAACTTAACGGCAGTGGGGTGAAAGAGGAGTTCAGACCAGTTTATTTTACTGTTCACAATGTACTTATTCTGATCATAAACTGATCATTTCTAATCTTTCCTGGGTTCGTTTTCAAAAACCATCTTTTCCTTTGGAATACATACAGTTAGATTACAGTAGATTCTCCTGGCATATAAATAAAAATTTAAGCACATTTGAAATAAACCATATGAATGATATTGACCGTGCAATTCTTCTCCTCTATAATAAGGTCAATAATTCACGGAAGTATACGATTCACCGAGCTCGATAGCCGCAGTCGCTTCCTTCCGATTCCTAGCCCTTTCCTGTCCCGTCGTCGCCGTAAGACCTATCTGTGTCCGTGCGACGTAAAGCCAATAGCAAAAAAAGTATATCATTCGTGTCGCCAGAAAGCGGCCGTGGCCGTAATTAAGGTTCAGCCCCAGCATTTGCCTGGAGAAGGAATTGGAAACCACGGGAAAGCACTTCGAGCATGGCTAAGGTGGGAATCGAACTCCCCCACCCACCTACTCAGTCGTCCTCCCGAGGTTGAGTGGACCCCGTTCCAGCCCTCGAACTACTTTTGAAATTTCGTGGCAGAGCCAGGAATCGAACCCGGGCCTCTGGGGGAGGCAGCTAATCACACTAACCCCTACACTATAGAGGCGGAGCTGAAATTACGCTTACAAATATGGGTGATATCTATGAAATCTCGTCGAACCTAACGATCATTATAATTTTAACATTCTTTAGCTAGCAACTGAGGAACTGGTTTGAAGCAGCTGTTTTGGAAAACCACGTACATGTAATTGCGTTGGTAAGGAATAATCCCTCCACGAGAATAGGCTCGTATCCTCGTGGGATTGTGATTGCTTTTATCTCTGAGTTAGCTTCATTCAATGTCTAACCAAGGAACCGCAACCATCACAAGGTTTCTGTTTCCGATATCAGAGTGCAGCACAGTCCGTTCAATTCATGACGACTTGGTCTTTGAGTCCACAATGCAATTATGTTACTCCGAGGAATTCATTCCCCTGCCAAGTCTCACTAGCGCAATGTTCTGAACTGTACAGAACTTTCGTCGTATTGATTCGCTATTAGTAAAATTGAAATCCGGCTAGAGAACTTATTCATATAGGATATTATGTAAACGTGGAGGCAGAAATTTCGCATTGGGAAGACGGAGATGAAGAACACGGTTTGGCGTGCTTCACATGTGAATAAAGATAGAATTTCTCTATGAACAAGGACTTAAAATACAACACTTTGTTTAAAATCATTATTTTTACAAACCTCACAATTCATTAGTGAGAATATGCACATGCAGTTCTAGAACCTACTGTTAAGGTAAGGGTGTGTTCTGCCCGAAGGTCGGTCCTGAGCCGGAGTTTTGGTACGGTAGGGTGGCCAGTTCCTTTCCGCTCCTCCATTCCCTTACCTCCCATAAACAGCGCCTGGCAACCCATCCACTTCCCGACCACGCCCAATGTTGCTTAACTTCGGAGATCTGACGGGATCCGGTGTTTCAACACGGCTACTGTTAAGATGAGTTCATTTTATGAACCTCTTAACCCCCCCCCTATGGCACTACAGCCCTTGAAGGGCCTTGGCCTTCCAAGCGACCGCTGCTCAGCCCGTAGACCTGCAAATTACGAGTTGTCGTGTGGTCAGCACGACGAATCCTCTCGGCCGTTATTCTTCGCTTTCTAGACCGGGGCCGCTATCTCACCGTCAGATAGCTCCTCAATTCTAATCACGTAGGCTGAGTGGACCTCGAACCAGCCCGCAGGACCAGGTAATAATCCCTGACCTGGCCGGGAATCGAACCCGGGGCCTCCGGGCAAGAGGCAGGCACGCTACCCCTACACCACGGGGCCGGCTTATGAACCTCTTAAATAACACTAAACCAATACAAGGGAGAGCAGTAAGAGGTAGATGTGACAGATGATCGTCCTCTGTAACCGTATTAATGTTGCAAGCAACTGGCAATTCGTCGCCGTTCGGGTAAAAGGTCATATCTCCCAATGCTCGTTTTTCTATCCATTATTCTCCTTAAGTATGGTCACGCCTCCCAGAATATGGATATTTAGTCCATCAAAACAGTATTCGTTGTATTCATTTTCCTATACTTTCCTGTAAATGTAAATGAACCTTACTGTCCCGCACTCTAGGAATGTAGGTGCGCATGATTTATTTACGCACTCCTACAGTATAATGTACTTGTGGATCATTTTCCTTTACGGGTTAACGTACGAATGTGAACACTAAGAAAATTGTTCTGATGTACTGCATATCCATATGTGACTGGGAGGCGTGACCATACTTAAGGGAACCACTTGATAAGAAGAGCATTGTGAGATATGACCTTTTACCCGAACGGCTGAATGCTCAGTGTAGTTGACTTCGGTTCAGAGGGCTCGATTCCCGACCGGGCCGGAGATTTTAACTGCTTGAGAACTGGGAGTGTGTGCTTGTCTCAACACATTTATCTTCATATTCACACAACACATCACACTACCAACTACCGCAGAAACACACAATAATGAATACATCTTTCCATATAAGATTGTCATCAGAAAGGGCATTCGGCAGTAAAAATGGCCCCAGGTCAACGTGTGTGACGTAGTTCGCACCAGCGACCCCACCATAATGGTACCGTATGAGAAGTATAACAATAAGAATAAGATGAAGAATGACTGTCTTTTGGTCATTTCGTATCATCTATGTTCTTCTCAGAAATTAAACCAACTGATCTTCCTTCAGTCAGACCATTTGATGTTCTTAATACAAATGACGTACTGTACTTAACGGTAAAGATTAAATATTATGAATTCTTCTTCGTTTTTCTTACTGGTCTCTTTCTCAGTGGAGCTGGCCTAGTTTTACGGCGAGATGCCGTTACTAACGCCCGAACTCTTATTGGTTGATATTTTACTTATTCCGGCAAGAATGAGGACTATGGCCACCTCTTATATCTTACATATTACATTTACAAACATTAATACAATACATACTTATAACAAAACGTCTAAGGTAACTGAGATGAGATTAACAGTTATAACTATTTCACACATATAGTGAAAATATAAACAGATATTAACAGATTGTATGCGCATGCGAAGTAAGATAATAAAACCAAACCAAACCCCATAGTGCAACAGCCCTGAAGGACCATGGCCTACCAAGCGACCACTGCTAAGCCCGAAGGCCTGCAGATTACGAGGTGTCGTGTGGTCAGCACGACGGATCCTCTAGGCCGTTATTCTTGGCGTTCTAGACCGGAAGAGAATAAAAACCCCATGAAAATGAAAATCCACAGCCTGTTTCCAGTTGTTTGACCGGGTCAGGAAAGGAATGAGTGAAGCCCCCAGCTAGCGGCGAGGATAGGGATTGTGCCGGCTGCCGAAGCCTGTCGCACTCCTCTGGGGCAATGATTAATAAATGGCAGATGAAATGATATTGGAGAGTGTTGCTGGAATGAAATATGACTGGGAAAACAGGAGTACCCGGAGAAAAACCTGTTCCGCCTCCGCTTTGTCCAGCACAAATCTCACATGGAATGACCGGGATTTGAACCACGGAACCCAGCGGTGAGAGGCCGGCGCGCTGCCGCCTGAGCCACGGAGGGTAGAACAAAAACCTAATATTGTAATAAATTAAACGCAAATGTACGTCTATCACTTAGTTCTGTTTCCTGATACGGGGTTGGTGATAAGGTGAGATTATATTTTATGGCATGTTTTACGGCCGGATGTCTTGCCGACACCAATATGGACTGAGGAGAAAATTATGATGAAATGAATGATGGTGCATTAAATGGGGAAATGAGGCGGAAGGAATCGGCTGTGGTCTCTGAACAGTAACTGTCCCGTCATTTACCTCGAAGTGAAAGTGGGAGACAACAGAAAACCATTCTCACGACAGCCGACGGTGGGATTCGAATCCACTCGCCTTCCTCATCACAACCGTAGCACTTTAACACGCTCAGCCACTCTGCTCGAATAAATGACATGCAACTAATTACAAATAATTTAGAAACTACTAATACTGAAATAACAATTAAATCATTCAGATACTTGGACCAACACCACCTAGATCTAAGGCCTGTGCATGGTGTCATGATTAAAAGGAAAATGGCGGACTTTTGATGCAATGCCTTGTGAAAGTGATCCTTAATTTTGTCTTACAAATTACAACAATGGTCTACAAATGTTGAGTGCTTAATTTAGGGGAAACAACAGTGCTAATAGAAAAGAACCGACTTTTAGATTTCCAAAAGATGAAAATTTAAGAAAGAAATGTGTATGTTCAATAAAGTGCTAGAATTTCGTTCCAACGATTTATTCAGTGGTAAGTAACTGGATACTAGGTTATGTACTTTTCATTTGCAAATGTTAGTATTTCATATTGTGTTCATATAATCAAGAGATGGTATTATAAGATATTTGAAAAACGGCTGTTAGGTTAGTCGGGGTCTAACCTCCAATATGCATGGTGAAATGCGCTCAGGTTAGGTTAATTGATTGTCTGTAATTGCAGGTTTGTGAATTAGATGTTAAGCCGTGCGATATAAGGAAGCATACAGAGTTTCACTGTGAGGATGGACAGCTTATAACTCTACCACTGAAGGCTCCAAGCCCCCCAAATCTGTTACTTCATTTTTACCAAATTGCCCAGCGTATTTGAGTAGTTCAAAAACATATCGGGAGGGTCCTGAAGTGAAGAGAGAAAAAGAGGAAATGAAAATATCCAGACAGCAGTCGAGGAGAGTGAAGTAGAATATAATTTACACAAGAATAGAATAACATTTTCTAATTTTACTGACCCGAAAGACAAGTTAAATAATCCTAACATATCTACAATCACAAAGAATGGGTACCGTCCACCTAATCAATACTTTATTGTATCTTGTTACTAAGCAGTGCCGGTTTCGACCTTCACAGAGTTCATCCTCAGCTGGTCATAAGATGTAAAGTTAACTTAACATATAATTTTAAAACATTACTAAATCTAATGAAGAATCTCACATGGTGTGAGTGATAATATTAAAATATACAATATATAAAATATACAATGATATGATGTGTCTTCTGGTTTAAAAACAAGCGTCAATATTCTATGACATGTATATGTTACATAAAATTCTAGTGTACTGTTCGTGAGTAGTAGATGATTTGGTGAAATACAATTTCAACAAGTAAAATGTTTATGGCATTCTTGAGGTACACTTTAAAGTTCAGTTCATATTGGTGAATCGTTGTATACATTCATTGGTATGTTTATACTAAACATTCTGGATCATTCTATGATATGGATGTAATAAAAATGATCAAATAATACATTAAAATACGATAAAATGTTCACAGTATTCTTCCGGTACGCTTTGGAATTATATTAATTTTGTACTTTCACAGGTATGTTTGTACCAAGCATTCTAGAACATTCAATTATGTATATTGTTTTTCTTTTAAGTTCATATGATTATGAATGTTGGATGATGAACATCAAAATATTATAGTGTGTCGTTAGTTTTCTTGGTACTAACCTCGTTAAAAGATATTGAGTAGGTGCAGATGTTGACCAGTCAACAGGATTATATTACTGAATGTCCAACAACAAAACTACAAAGAGGGAGCATTCTTTGTGATTGTAGATACCAAGTATCAATACGGACGTGAAACTGATTGATTACAATCTTAACATAGGTGAATCATGGGACATACTTCACAAAGGTGTAAATATAGTAATAGTTAAAATTGTGTTGAACCCTGAACCTGAAATAATTAGTTCTATATTTATCAATGAAACTTTGGAGTAAAGTGTATACTATAAGAACATCAAATTAAACAGTATTAGTAACTTTCATTTCCCACAGTCTGTAAAGGACCTGGATGAAATTTCAGTGCTTCCTGAAAAAGTTGACACGTTAAGTTCTGGGGTTCACAGTGCAAACAGCACTAATGATATTTTAGGTTTAGCAGCATACTTTTGAAACAAGTCAGCGTGTTAGAACCGAGACTAAAAGGACCACTTGAATTCATAATTAAGCAGATTGCACTTTGGTCACATGAGAGCAGGATTTATAGTCCTTCCTTTCTGATTTTATCTCCACTATTGCAGTCCATTTCACCCCATTGCTATGCATACCTCAGACATCTCAGTTTATTGTATCTTCCTCATCCATGTATCATCAAGAGGCATTATTCTTCTTTGAAAGTAGATCCTACAATAGAACAGCATGATAACAATTTTCTGAAGTACATAAGTGACGAATTTTCTGACGAGGATAGTGATAAGTTCATTGTGTTTATGGTAGATGAAATACATGTTGGACCATTAACGGACTATAAAGGTACTAATGTTGTTGGCGAAGCATTCAATGATGAACAGTTAGAAAAAGGTGCTTATTGTTTTATGGTTTAAAATTTGTTATCTGATTTTAATTCAGTAGCTCACATATTGCATGTAAGATCGATTACCGGAAAAAATTTGCATGGTGTACTAAGAAAAGTCATTGTAGGATTGGAGGAAACAGGGTTTGAAGTTGTTTGTGTTGTAAACAAAAATTGCAAGCAATTTTTTTCACCTGAAAATGAATTGAAATATGTTTATCCGCATCCTGCTGATGAGAGCAGACCACTTTCCTTGTCTTTGACAGTATTCACTTGCTCAAGTTTATTCGCAATAACTGGTTAAATCGAAGGGATGAGAATATGTGCATGAACGATCCTGATTTTGAAGACAACATTGCAGTGCAGTGTGCTTCTTTTCTTACAAATAAAAATTTATATTGTTCTTGTGCATATAAAGTTCATAAGATATGGTTATGGTCTGTCTCTCAAAGCATTTGAAAGGCAGAATGTAAAATTACCTCTACATGTTTTCATTGTTTTCCTTGTTATAGAAGGACTGAAAGTGTTAGGTGAAAAGTCTAAGCTACCATAATGTAAAGAAACAGCCTCATGTATTAAAATAATAATGGATTGTTGGGCTGTGGTTAATGTCAAAACACCAGATGAAGGGGTAAGGCTCAAGAACGGCTTAATGTTCCGAGTCCCTTCAAATTCAGAAGAAGGGCTTAAATATTTGAAGAAATTCCTTCAACGGCTAGTAAAGTAGAGAGATCTAGGTGGGAAGGATTCATTTTCATCTGAAACGATGGTTGCTTTGATACTGACAACTGAAGGAATGTAGAAGTTCATAGAATGTTGTTTGTCCAAATTTAATTTTTCATATGTCCAATTAGGAAAATTTCAAACATAACCTACATATTAGAGGACAGGTTTGGAAAATATAAGCAGCTTGCTTGAGGTCAGTACAATATTTCTGTGACGCAGTTGTTTGAATTTGAAAAGAAGTTAAGGTTAATGTCATCACTGATTATAAAGATGAGATCAAAAGCATTTGGGGAGATTGAAGTAGATGACTTCTCTAAGCCGCCTCCTGAATCTTTTGACTTTTTGATTTTGATAATATTCATTGTGTAAGAGCATAGAGGTACATGCAAGTTCACAGGATATTGAAACTGCAACAGTGACATGGCAATTTTGTCTATTTAGCAGGATATTGTTGCTATAGCGTCTCAAAGTACTTGAAATGTGAACTCTGTAAATGAATTCATGTTACCGAGGACTTCATTGATGCCGATGATGAGGAATATAATCTAGATGATCCAGGATAGGCTTTTGTTCCGTCAAATTTTCTTATCAATGTAATAATACATAATTATGTAGTGGTAACAAAATTACGTACGGATTTTGAAACTGAGTTTCTATTAGTATATGATCAACTTGCATGTGAGAGTACAACGAATGTTACTCATGATAAAGAACTTTTGTGGGAGCCAGATATGTGTAATAAAGGACATATATCAGAATGTGTTTGTAGAAAACTGGTATGGACTTCAAAATCATTCTTCTGAATAATTATTGGAAGAAAAATCTCCACGTCAAGGAATGTATTGACGAGGAAGGAACGTGTTATTTGTCAACAGAACTAAATTTCATGCATACCTGCATTTATGTAAATAAGGGTGTTGTGGCTTTCAATTCTATTTTTTGTGGTGGGGGACGAAATAAAATGTTTATTACGAATTTCGATATTCTGTTATTCCCTTAACTCCCGAACCTCTTTTGAGTTTCTGCATTATTTAGAAACCTTATATATCACCTATCCCCGATGTTTTAGGAATAGTTCTTTGAAGGTGTAAGTTCTATACGGAAGAATTAGGGGTTTGGGGTCATTATTTTGACAGGTAAGTAGTCAGATCAATTAAAACAGGCCTACATTAAGATGCCACAGTGACATGATGATTGCCTCTATTGTCAGGACTTATATCTAGGTGGTGTTGCGTAGACACAGTAAGATAATTATGAACAGTATGAATTTGCATATATGAATTTAAAGTACATTAGTGAGTAACAGTAGTAGGGCAAGAAGGATTCTAAAACATTTCGTGCTGAATCATCATTTTCCCACGTGGTCATTGACCCCTAGTAGTGTACATATGCGAGTTCTGACCAGAGGTCATTTGGCCCTAGTATAGTAGTGGAGCTGTCGGGATTCGCGGATTTTGCGTAAGAGAACAAGCCTAACCTCACAGACGCCATCTGGGAGGGGCCTAACCTCACTTCTCGGTCAGATGCGCTTTCCGACGCCAATAGTCGCAATCTTGGAGGGGCCTAACGTCACTTTAATGGCCAGATGCCCTTCCCAGCGCAAAGGGCGTAGTTTTACGGCCAGATGCCATTACCGACACCATCTCGCCAGATCCCCTTCCCGACGCCAACTTGGAGGGGTCTAACCTCACAGAGCTTAGTATTACAGCCGGATGGCCTTCCCAACGTCATCTTATCAGATGCCCTTCCCAACAAAATCTTGGAAAGGCTTAACCTTAGAGGGCCTAGTATTTAGACAGATGCCCTTCCCGACGCCATCTTGGAGGAGCCTAACCTCACAGGGCCTAGGTTTACGGCTAAATGCACTTCCCGACGTTATCTTGCGAGGTGCCCTTCCCGACACCATCTTGCAGGGGTCTAAAATTATACGGCCTACTTTTACCGCCAGATGCCATTCTCGACGCCACCTTGCTGGGCGCCCTTCACGAAGCCATCTTATTTGACCCGTGTAAATGTGAAACGCTATCTTCTAGGGGTATAACCTTAGTGACCTTCCCGACATCATCTTGGAGGGGCTTAGACTCTTTACGGCAAGATGCCCTTCCCGACGCCACTTTGCAGGGGCCTAACCTTACAGAGCCTAGTTTTACGGCCAGATGACCTTCCCGACGCCCTTGCACATGTGCCATCGTGAGATCTGCTCAAGGCTTTTCGTCTCCTTCTGACAAATATATGCCCTCTTCCTCATCGTCTGGCCCCAGTTTTACGGACAAATGCCCTTCCCTCCCTCCTCCTCATCGGCTCTCCCATATTTGTATGGATATATGCCTTCCATCCTCCCCCTCCGCCTCCTCATCGTCTGGCCCAGTTTTACGGGCCTAACTACACAGGGACAAATTGTAAGGGCAAATACCCTTCCCGACGCCGTTTCGGAGGGGCTAGATTTACGGAGAGCAACCGGATGCCCTTCCTGACGCAGGGAGGGTAATATGATGAAATGAAAGACATGATATAGAATTGTAGGAAGGGGCATGGTAAAAACTCGTTAGTAACACATACCTCTTCCCCTGTCGAATGGCAGAGTGAGGTTTGCATAAGACTTTGCGTCGCTATCCGACATACAAATAGCTATGAACAGCGTTGTACGCCCCCACGCTGCGGAGAGAATTTTATGAAATTTAATTGTGTATTTTCTCTGTTACGCTGAATTGCTCGGATGGCGCTAGGCTTTTCGTCGCAAGACCTGTGCACGTTCAATCCTGTTTTCAGCTGCGTGGGTAGAGGGAGCTGAGAGGTACCGGAAATGTATTTCTGCGGTAAGAGCAAGATGGCTACACACCTGACAATTTTTTTTGATGCATACAACCTATATGTACATATGGCATTTGGAACATGAATTTGTCTATTTTTAACTTACTTTGTTCATAAAAATAAAATGATTTTACCATTTTAGTCACTACTTCCGACCGTGAAGAAATCTCTGACCTGGCTATAAATCGAACATAGTCATTAAAAAATATCGAATAAACGGAAATCATAAATTTCGTAATTACAATTGATGCGCTAACTGATAGTATGTTGTTGGCATGCACGCAAATTAGATTGATCCTAAAAAGTGTAATGAGACAATACGATTATTATTTTCGCCACTGCAGTGCAGTGATTATCACTAGAGATCAGAGCCCCCTGGACCCCTTTCAGTCACATCTGAGGGCAGGTTTTTTGTGTTTAGAACACTGAATTTTTGTTTATAACAATTCGAGCTTATAGATTTCAACTCTAGAGACTTCAATTGACTACTGTAACGTTCACATCGCTTGGAGATTAAAACTATGTGTTCAGAACCAAATGTCCTCAGGGCCATAATCGTTAAGGCGATAAGTCTGTATAGTCTTTCGTTGGTAGAAAGAAACCCTTCAGAATGTATGTCATAGATAAAATAAAGATTCCCTGACCTGACTGGGAATCGAACCCGTGAATAGCATTTTCTTCCACAGTGATGAATTGGAGAGTTAACGATTATTGCACTTTTATCGTAATTGATTGAAGGGCATCTGGCCTTACAGAGGTTAGCCCCGCTAAATTTCGTCGGAAAGGCCAGTAATGTAAAGCACCTCGAAGATGGCGTCGGGAGGGCATATTTTGCTAGTGGCTTTACTTTGCACCGACACAAATAGGTCTTATGGCGACAATGGTATAGGAAAGGCCTAGGAATTGGAAGGAAGCGAACCTGGCCTTATTTAAGGTACAGCCCCTGCATTTGCCTGGTGTGAAAATGTGAAACAACGGAAAACCATCTTCAGGGCTGCCGACAGTGGGATTCGAACCCACTACCTTCTAGATGCAAGCCTACAGCCGCGCGCCCCTAACTGCATGGCCAACTCGCCCGGTAGTGAAAGTCATTTGGGAAGATTGAGTTCCATGTTTTCCCATTTTCACACGAGACAAATAAGACGGCGTCGGGAAGGGCATCTTGCCGGAAAATTATGCACTATCAGGTTAGGCCCCCAAGACGGTGTCGGGAAAGATATCTGGCAGGATTGCGTCGAGAAGGGCATCTTGCCATAAGCTAGGCTCTGTAATATTAGACCCTCCAAGATTTCGTCGCGAAGGACATCTGCCTGTAAAACTAGTCCCTGTAAATTTAGGCCCCTCCAAGATGATGTCAGGAAAGGCATCTGGCAAGATGACGTGGGGAAGGGCATCTGGCTGTAAAACTAAGCTCTGTAAAGTTAGGCCCCTTCAAGATGCGTCAGTAAGGGGATCTGGAGCGTTGGCGTCGCGAAGGGCATCTAACCATAAAAGTGAAATTAGACCCCTCCATGATGGCGACTGTTGGCGTTGGGAAGGGCATCTAATCGTGAAAGTGAGGTTAGGGTCTTCCAGGATGGCGACTGTGAGGTATGGCTTGCTCTCTTATGCAAAATCCGCGTCGGGAAGGGCATATTTTTTTTTGCTAGGGGCTTTACGTCAGACCGACACAGATAGGTCTTATGGCGACGATGGGATAGGAATGGCCTAGGAGTTGGAAGGAAGCGGCCGTGGTCTTAATTAAGGTACAGCCCCAGCATTTGCCTGGTGTGAAAATAGGAAACCACGGAAAAGCATTTTCAGGGCTGCCGATAGTGGTATTCGAACCTACTATCTCCCGGATGCAAGCTCACAGCCGCGCGCCTCTACGCGCACGGCCAACTCGCCCGGTAGGGAAGGGCATATGACCGTAAAAGGGAGCTTAGGCCCCTCCAAGATGGCGTGTGTGAAGTTAGGCTTGCTCTCCTAACGCAAAATCTGCGAATAACTCCACTACTATACTATAGGTCAATGACCTCGGTTCAGAACCCGCATAAGTAGACTACTTGGGGTCAATAACCTCGTGGGAAAATGCTGAATCAGCACCCACTGTTGTAGAATCTCCCTTGTCCTACTACTAGTAACGTTGTGAACTCATGATAATGTGATATGATGTGCGGAATTGAAGAAATGTAAAGCACCCTATCCCAGAAGCATTGTTTTTGCGACCAAAAATCTGGGCAAAGTTTTTAACTTCCATTAAACTATAATAGCCTTTCCGGAACATGAAACGGCCATTTCTGAACTTGTAAACATCTCTGAACATTGAATCAGAAATGTGAATCCTATAGTCGTTACAGTTCCTGGGATGAATTTATTGTGGATTCTGGTAATTTCATGTTGGAATTCCTAACCATAAACAATGGATATTAAGTGGCAATTGATCATCCGAAGGACATTCGGTTTAAGATTAAATAAAGTACTTTTCTCAGGTCGAAGATTTCGGGAATCTGGATGTGGTGATGAGCAGAAAATCAATATACTTGATTGTCCTAACTAGCGCTGAAAACTATATGTAAATTTCTCTGCTCATTACAGTAGAATTACTGAGGTATATGCATGTATGCTAAAGTATTCAGGGTGTTCGGAAACTACTTGAATCGGATATGTGGGCGTCAGAGTGTCGGCCATACTGATAAGTAATGTGAACGAAATAATTTGATATCTCTACACCGTTATCATCTTATCAGCTGTTGAAATTAGCCAATCAGATCGCTTCGCGTGTGAAAATTCAAATGGGCTACACGTGGCTTAAGAAAGGCTTGAGAGCCATGCCGAGAAATCGGCACCAAACCCGTTGGTGTTAGCCAGTTTCACCCTAGCGTACTTGATATGGCGCGATCTTTTCAGCTCGGAGGTCTGTATTCAAGCCGTTCCCTTGGCGAATTTTGATTCTTCGACTGGTGCTCTCATGCCACGGGTCACGAATGGATTTAACAACACCGCCTCGCAAAGCCCATTTGAATTTGCCCGTGAAATGATCTGATTGGACCCCCTGTGGGTGGGGGTAAGCAGACGAAGAATATATCCACGGTATCCCCTGCTTCCCGTAAGAGACGATTAAAAGGGTCGAACAAGGGATGATGACTTTAGAACCTTGAGATTACTTGTGATCGCACCATTACGCGCAGAGCACCATGAGTCGACGTTAGTTGCGACTAGTACCACCTTGCGAGGGTCTACGTTATATAGCAGCAGTACCATTCTGTACGGAATATTATGGGTCTGAGTGTTGCTTGTGAAAGAGATCATCATGTGTATTCCATTCGTCCGTTCCTCTGTGTACAGTATGGTCTGCGTTACCTATGAGTAGCATCACATTATGTGCAACGCCATGGGTCTACGTTCCCTGCAGGTAGTAGTAATCACCCCCGTGGTTAGTACCACAATTTGAGGAAAACCATTGGTCTGCGTTGCCCGACAGTAGTATGATTATATGAGGAACAGCATGGGATTGTGTTGCCTGTGTGCGTTACCATTATGTGTGATGTACTGTGGGTCTGCATTAGTACCACTATGTGGGCGACCCCATGAGTATACGTGGCCTGTGATTAGTTCCATCAAACGAGGAACACCACGGGAAAGTCCGTCTCCATGGCTAAATGGTTAGCTTGCTGGCCTTTGGTCACAGCAGTCCCAGGTTCGATTCCTGGCAGGGTCGGTAATTTTAACCATCATTGGTTAATTTCCCAGGCACGGGAGCTGGGAGTATGTGTTGTCTTCGTCATCATTTCATCCTTATCACGACGCGCAGGTCTCCTACGGGAGTCAAATCAAAAGGCCTGCACCTGGCGAGCCGAACCCGTCCTGGGATCTCCCGGCACTAAAAGCCATACGCCATTTCATTTTTACCACGGGAATATTGGCGTCCGTGATTAGAACACCTAGGTGAGGAGTACCATGGGTCTGCGTTGCTTGCGGGTGGTGGGGTGCCCTTATGTGCGAAGGGCAATGGGGATGTGCTGCCTTGCGAGTGGTGCTACTGTGTGTGACATAACGTGGCGTTATATTACCTGTGATTAGTACCACTATACCGACTCGTTGGCTGAATGTTCAGCGTACTGGCCTTCAGTTCAGAATGTCCCGGGTTCGATTCCCGGCCGGGTTGGGGATTTTAACCTTCATTGGTTAACTCCAATGGCCAGGGTCTGGGTGTTTGTGCTGTCCTCAACATCCCTGCAACTCACACACCACACATAATACTATCCTCCACCACACTAGCACGCAGTTACCTACACATGGCAGATCCCGCCCACCCTCATCGGAGGGTCTGCCTTACGAGGGCTGCACTCGGCTAGAAATAGCCACACGAATTTAAAAATTAAAGTACCACTGTAGGAGGAACACCATGGTTCTGTTTTACTAGTGATTAGTACCATTTTGAGGGGCCGGTGACCTGCATTTTGACCCCATTATATAATCAGCATCATCCAAGTAATTAAGACATTGGGAATTAGATCCACTGATTTGTTTTCTTTCACGATCATTTTCTCATCATCATTCGTTTAATATTCTAGTCAGTGGATACATTTAGAATTTTAAATTTTCATTTCGTTACATTAGGGGCCGATGACCTAGCTGTTGGGCCCCTTGAAACAACAAACATCGTCATCATCATGATCTGATCAGCTAACTTAGGCATCTGATAAAACAACAACGGTGCGATATGTCGAATTATTCTTCTCAAACTATTTGTCAGCATGACCAACCCTATAAGGCTCATATTCCCTGTTCACGTTGTTCCCGACTACCCTGTATAATGACCCAATGACGGAGATTTATGAGGAGCTAACCATCGTGCTCTAGCCATGATACAGTGGATTATTTCTGACTGGGTCAGCGAAAAATGAAATGACTCGCATGAATGAAGTATTGTTCTGCATACAAGTAGCCTGTCATGATAGTTCATTAGCTTAGTACTCAGCCATCTGCTCCCTCGTGAATCACTGTTCCTTCCACTGGTGCAATTTAACTCCTTCACTCGCATACACGCCAAGATTGAGGAAGCCCTTCCTTTTTTCCTCGAGTCGCTCACATCAATGATGCAACATTTAATTTCATCCCAACCTTAAATTATGTACGTTGCAATGATTTACTTAGTTTAATATCCAGAGAGGGTATGGTGAAGTGGTGTGTGGGACGAGGGAACGGTGGGGGTAATGCGACATGAGACGACGAGGTTTCGGAGCTACAAAACCAGCTCAGCGCCGTGGGATTAGCAGCCTGTAGGGCTGCCAACCTGACAACGACCCCATGCCATTTCCTACTAACCGTCAGAGATATAGATGAACCCTTCGGTTTATATTACGGTGTCAAGAAACCGGGAAGGGAATGCAACTTCATCCAATTTCCTTTACTTGTAATTTTGCACCAATCATATCGCAAGCCGGAGATTGAATTTGCCTTCAGAGCAGTAAGTTGACAATGAAATTGAAGACCATTTAAATTTTTACTCTCTTCATCACACTTCAGCTTTCCTTTTTCATTGTACAAATCATTGTTTTCCTCCCGAGAATACATCAAGAATTTATAAGTCATTCTGGAAATGAGAGAATGCTTCCAGTGTCGACTGACGACCTCCATTACTCCAAAAGGAAAGAAATTCAACATCATTTAATTATGACAGGAGGCCGTAAGGGCCGTATGATTATGGGTAGTGTTAAGAGATGAACCTTCTTACCAGTATTTACAACGAGAGTGCATTGTCACTCATTTCGCACCCTTAAAAGCCAAGGTGTCGGCTCGAATGCAATTACTAATTTCCTTGTATCGTTTGTCTTTTATTTTCATTTATATTTTGTGTCGATATGTTGTTATCTTGTTTCCATCTAATTTTAGTCATTTTTGTAATGGTGTAACTTTTCTGTTGGTGCATATGGCCCTGAGGTTCACTCAGCCTACACTAGAAATGAATACCAGGTTGGTTCTTGGGGGCAAAGGCGGCCGGGCGTAGAGGTAACCACTCTACCCCATCACGTGCCGAGGTTAACAATGGTGGAAGCCTTTACCTTCCACTCCTCCAAGGGCCTTCATGGCCTGTACGGAGCTGACTTTGCTTTGCTAACTTTTCTGTCTTTTTTTGTTTTAATGTAATAATTGTTGTTTTTCACTTATAGGGTAATTTGTAAGTTATCCTGTGTATTGGATGAGCGGTACTGCATAATGTTGCATTTAAAAGACGTCGCTGAAGTACCTTAAGTACCGGGCGAGTTGGGCGTGCGGTTAGGAGCGCGCGGCTGTGAGCTTGCATCTGGGAGATAGTGGGTTCGAATCCCACTGTCGGCAGCCCTGAAGTTGGTTTTGCGTAGTTTCCCATTTTCACACCAGGCAAATGCTGGGGCTGTACCTTAATTAAGGCCACGGCCGCTTCCTTCCAACACCTAGGCCTTTCCTATCCCATCGTCGCCTTAAGACCTATCTGTGTCGGTGCGGCGTAAAATCACTAGCAAAAATAGTACCTTAAGTACACGTTGTCACAGGGATATATCCCAATTGTGATGTATTTAATGACAACAACAATAACAAGCTGCTACTACTACTACTACCACTACTACTGCTAATAATAATAATAATACATAGATCTTCATTATAGACTGTTACGACTTTCAAAGTTTCGTGTTGCTAGCCTCTGTAAATTTACTAAACGCCGCCAAATTCCTCTATTTGTAACTAGTTCTGTGGCCTCGTTTAGTTCTATACCCATTATCTTTAAATCATTAGAAACTAAGTCAAACATCGTAGTCTGGTCTGCCTGTACTTCTCTTAACATCCATGGCCGAGTCCGTTATACTCCTAGTTAACATATCTTCCTCCATTCATGTCACATTACCCCACCACCGAAGCCGGTTTACGCGTTCTGCTTCATCAACCGACTTCATTCCTTTATCTCCTCATTCCGTGTACCCTCTTGCCATTGTTCTCAAATGTTTCTGCCGGTGATAATTCCTGCTTCGTTCATGTCTATTACTTCTAACTTATGATTAATATATCCTTAGTCCACGCAGCTCTCGGTCCCAGAAAGCAAACTTATACTTCCAACTCTCGCACTATCCTATCCTTGCTATTCACACTGACTACGATATCACTCAGTGCTTCATAAAACATGACAACTTCATCCTCATCTGAATCCTCACATGGTAAATAGATTCAGACAATTCTCGTCCTAATTCCTCAGCCTGCTAAATCTATCTACATCATTTGCTCATTTCCTGCGTGACCGAGCTCGATAGCTGCAGTCGCTTAAGTGCGGCCAGTATCCAGTATTCGGGAGATAGTGGGTTCGAACCCCACTGTCGGCAGCCCTGAAGATGGTTTTCCGTGGTTTCCCATATTCGCACCACACAAATCTTGGGCTGTACCATAATTAAGGCCACTGCCGCTTCCTTCCAACTCCTAGGTCTTTCCTATCCCATCGTCGCCTTAAGACCTATCTGTGTCGGTGCGACGTAAAGCCAATAGCAAAAAAAGAAGCACTTCCTGCGTGGAATATTATTCTTGGTGAACAGTCGTATCCCACATTCTGCCCTTCCCTTTTTTAATACTTGTTAAGAACACTATATTCTCCTACCTCTTCCTCGTTATCTTTGCTTACCTGAATATCATTAACTCCAAACGCATTCAGACGCATCCTCTTTGCTGAATCACCCAGTTCTACTTTCTTTCTATCCTTCAAAAGATCCGTTAATATGGATAACTCCCTATCGAATTCTATTTCGTTCGCCAAGTTGTTTCCAAGGAGTTCCTTGCCAAGGAGTCTCAAGGCTTGCTTAAAATGATCTGAGCTCGGTAAATCCGTGAAGCAGTGTACTACCCTACTTTCGCATAGTCGCAGTGAGGATTCCTCGTATAACGGTTTAGGTGGATTGTATAGTCCACGACTCAGAATATGTCCAAGATACCCACTCCTATTTCATAGCAACTGGTATCCCGACTCACAGGACCACTCATTACCCCACTCACTTGTGGCCCATGTGATCCATGGTAACCCATACTACGAAGTTATAATAATAATAATAATAATAATAATAATAATAATCATAATAATAATAATAATAATAATAATAATAATAATAATAATAATAATAAAGTCCTACTCGTTGGCTGAATGGTCAGTCTACTGGCCTTCGGTTCAGAGAGTCCCGGGTTCGATTCCCGGCTGGGTCGGGGATTTTAACCTTCATTGGTTAATTCCAATGGCTCGGGGGTGGGTGTTTGTGCTGTCCTCAACATCCCTGGAACTCACACACCACACATGACACTATCCCCCACCACAATAACACGCAGTTACATACACATGGCAGATGCCGCCCACCCTCATCGGAGGGTCTGCCTTACAAGGGCTGCACTCGGCTAGAAATAGCCACGCGAAATAATAATAATAATAATAATAATAATAATAATAATAATAATAATAATAATAATAATAATAATAATAATAATAATAATAAACGGTTTGGCTGAGTAGTTGGGACGGGAAAACGGTGACTTTCTGCACTTGAGTTGACATGGTCGATATTGCCTCAATCTAGTGATGTCTGAAGATCCTCAATTACATCACCCTCGTGTCAGTAGATTTACCAGCAAGTAAATGAACTCCTGCAGGACAAAACACAGGCACCGCGGCATCTCTGAAACCATTATTATTATTATTATTATTATTATTATTATTATTATTATTATTATTATTATTATTATTATTATTATTTTATGACCTCGGTCTTTGTGTGCTGGCATTTTGGTTAGACTTCACTTAAGCTGCATGCGTGTCAATTTAAACGTTGTATTATTGATTTTCAAAATTAATTTTATCGAGAAAATACCGAACGTGTATTCCGAGAACTTTTACATGCCAACATCAGACAACATGGGTAGCCGAATGGACTTCTTTCCGCAATTCGATTTTCCGGCTACCTCTGCCTGGATATAATCCGTTTTCTTAAGTTCTAGTGTACACATTTCTCCCACTGATCTTCGAAAGGATTTTAAATGAGTTAACACAAGCGAACACCATGATTGTCAAATGAAATAGTATTCAGTGAAAACAATTATTCGCGAAATCTGACAAAGCAGCCTTGATTGTCAAGTATGTTGAGCAATAACCTGTGGCAGGCGACAGCCATCTTGCTCCATCAGGTATAATGTGACACACGTGCCTTAGATTAATGACCTAACACGCACTCTAATGAGTTGCATTACCAGACAAGAGGGGGAAGCAAGTGTTACCAGCTTCTAAGTAACACTGCTTTCCCTTGCAGAGCTTCGCTGACAGCCAGGCCTACATTTTCACGCCCCCTACGTATAACAGCCGCCTGTGGATCTCTGTTAATGGATATAGTATTTTTGCATGTATTTCCTCATACAGGTCATTGTTGTGTGAATGCAGGGAGGGTGCAGAGATTTGGGTGGTGCTGAGTAATGACCAGGACCTGAACGACCTACTAAATGCCAGAACATTTTCTACAAAATTTTAAGAAAATCCTCAAGAATAAATTAAAATTAGCAAGAAATTTTCCAAAAATACGAAGGAATATGTATACGTAGCCCACATGATCTTGAATTCTCAATTGAGTGAAAACAATATATAAAGATCACAAAGTAGTGATGACAAAAATATAGAAAAAATGTTTGAGTGAATATTTTTGTCAGTGTTTGTATGTGGGCGGGTTTGAGTGGCTCAGACGGTTGAGACGCTGGCCTTCAGACCCCAACTTGGCAGGTTCGATCCTGGCTCAGTCCGGTGGTATTTGAAGATGCTCCAATACATCAGCCTCGTGCCGGTAGATTTACTGTCACGTAACAGAACTCCTGTGAGACTGAATTCCGGCACACTCGGCGTCTCCGAAAACCATAAAAACGTAGGTGGTGCTATGTAAATACAAATGAAATTTTTATTAGTGTTTATGTCTTGGTCGTCTTAGAAGCAGAATAACTGAGCATCTCTATGTTGTCATTATTACAACATTATGCCAGTCTTGAGTGGAAAATTATCTAAAAAGGACAAGAGGAACTTTGCTATTAGCTGATTCAACGTGCTTGTGGACAATAAAATGTCGAATATGACGTGGATCTGTTCAGATTTAAATATTACCTCATTCTGATTATTGTGGACGACGGATATCAAACACATATCCTTGAATGCAAAGGCAAGTCGAATGTCTGCTAGCATATTCTTGTTAATTGAAAACTGAGAAGTGAAATTACTGATATGAGTATTCACGTTTTTTTTTAAGCTTCGTAGGTATTCAGATATGTTGATTACTCAAGGTAGGTAAAAAAAAACAGACTTCACATAGGAGAGAAATATGACTTAGGAATTAATAAAAGAAATGGCTGGTAATGAAAAATAATTAATCAAAATTTGAGAGAATGACCTAAACGGTATACAAATATTAACTTAATGAATATATCTTTCGGTAATCTGGGGTCCACAACAAGGTTTTTATGTAAGTCTGAAACGTCTCTGATGCACCAGTAAAGAGACGACAGTAAAAAGACGGGAACTGTTGATGGCATTCAGAGCTCGAATAGTGCATCCGGATGCTATGTATGTCGGTACTCATAAGGTCAGTGATGCTGTAGTATCACTGTCTGGCTGAGTGATCTGCGAAATGGCAAACTACCTCACTCCTCTTTTTGCCTAGTATGCCTCGGTTTTTACATGACCATCGGTATTTGCGGTTTCTTTACGGCTGCATAAATTCGGCGGTGTCTCTTGACGATCCAGTTAGTTTCCGGGCTGATGACTTGATAGCAGACATACACATGCCAGATTATTCCGCTACGTGACAATGAACATAAAAGGAAACAGCTACGTGTAATGTCAGTAATTTAGCAAAATATTAATACATTACTTGCGTTGTACATTTTCAGATTAATGCATAAAATAATACTTTCAATGTAATGACAACCTTCTCAACAGCGTAACCATGTTGAAACACCGGGTCTTGTGAGATCTGCGAAGTTAAGCAACATAGCCTCCTCTGCGAACCATGTGACCTTGCCGCGGTGGGGAGGCTTGCGTGTCCCAATGATGCAGATAGCCGAGCCGCAGGTGCAACCATATCGGATGGGTATCTGTTGAGAGACCAGACTAACGAATGGTTCATCGAAAGGGCGGTAGCAGCCTTTCGGTAGTTGCAAGGGCGGCAGTCTGGATGATTGACTGATACGGCCTTGTAATAATACTCAACATGGCTTAGCTGTGTTGATACTGCTACACGGCTGAAAGCAACGGGAAACTACAGCCGTAACTAACTCCCGAGGACATGCAGCTCTCTCTGTATGAATGATGTACTGACGATGGCTTCCTCCCGGGTAAAATATTCCGGAGGTAAACTAGTCCCCATTCGGATCTCCGGGTGGGGACTACACGAGAGGGGGCGATCATCAGGAAGATGGATACTGACATTCTGCGAGTCGGAGCGTGGAATGTTAGAAGTTTGAATCGTTGTGGTAGGTTAGAGAATCTGAAAAGGGAGATGGATAGGCTAAAGTTAGATGTAGTTGGCATAAGTGAAGTACGTTGGCAGGAAGAACAAGATTTTTGGTCAGGCGACTACCGAATTATCAACACAAAATCAAACAGAGGAAATGCAGGAGTTGGTTTAATAATGAATAAGAAAATAGGACAGCGCGTAAGCTACTACGACCAGCATAGTGAAAGAATTATTGTCGTCAAGATAGACACCAAACCAATGCCCACCACAATAGTGCAGGTCTATATGCCTACTAGTTCAGCGGATGATGAAGAAATCGAAAGAATATATGAGGATATAGAAGATTTAATACAATATGTAAAAGGTGACGAGAATCTAATTGTGATGGGAGACTGGAACGCAGTGGTAGGCCAAGGAAGAGAAGGTAGCACAGTAGGAGAATTTGGATTGGGACGAAGGAACGAAAGAGGAAGTCGTCTGGTTGAATTCTGCACTGATCATAATTTAGTCCTTGCCAATACTTGGTTCAAACACCACAAACGACGGCTGTATACGTGGACGAGACCTGGAGACACTGGAAGGTATCAAATAGACTTCATTATGATTAGGCAGAGATTCAGAAACCAGGTGTTGGATTGCAAAACTTTCCCAGGAGCAGACGTGGACTCTGACCACAACTTGTTGGTCATGAAATGCCATCTGAAGTTGAAGAAATTGAAGAAAGGAAAGATCGCAAAAAGATGGGATCTAGACAAGTTGAAAGAAAAGAATGTGAGGGATTGTTTCAAGGAACATGTTGCACAAGGACTAAATGAAAAGGCTGAAGGAAACACAATGGAGGAAGAGTGGAGAGTCATGAAAAATGAAGTCAGTAGGGCTGCTGAAGAAATGTTAGGAAGGAAGAAAAGATCAACTAAGAATCAGTGGATAACTCAGGAGATACTAGACCTGATTGATGAACGACGAAAATACAAGAATGCTAGAAATGAAGAGGGCAGAAAAGAATACAGGCGATTAAAGAATGAAGTGGATAGAATGTGCAAGGCAGCTAAGGAAGAATGGCTGAAGGAGAAATGCAAGGATGTCGAAGGCTGTATGGTCCTGGGAAAGGTAGATGCTGCATACAGGAAAATCAAGGAAACCTTTGGAGAAAGGAAATCTAGGTGTATGAATATTAAGAGCTCAGATGGAAAACCACTCGTAGGGAAAGAAGACAAAGCAGAAAGATGGCAGGAGCATATCCAACAGTTGTATCAAGGTAAAGATGTAGATAATTTGGTTCTGGAACATGAAGAGGCTGTTGATGCTGATGAAAAGGGAGATCCAATTTTGAGGTCAGAGTTTGACAGAGCTGTGAGTGACCTCAATGGGAACAAGGCACCTGGAATTGATGACATTCCCTCTGAATTACTGACTGCCTTAGGAGAAACCAGCATGGCAAGGTTATTTCATTTAGTCTGCAAGATGTATGAGACAGGAGAAGTCCCATCCGATTTTCAGCAGAATGTTGTTATACCTATTCCCAAGAAAGCCGGTGCTGACAGGTGTGAAAACTACCGCACCATTAGTTTAGTATCTCATGCCTGCAAAATTTTAACACGTATTATTTACAGAAGAATGGAAAAACAAGTTGAAGCTGAGTTGGGAGAAGATCAATTTGGCTTCAGAAGAAATGTAGGAACACGTGAAGCTATCCTGACTTTACGTCTGATCTTAGAGGATCGAATCAAGAAGTACAAGCCCACGTACATGGCCTTTGTAGATCTAGAAAAGGCATTCGATAATGTTGATTGGACCAAGCTATTTATGATTCTGAAGATGATAGGGATCAGATACCGAGAACGAAGAATTATCTACAATCTGTATAAAAATCAGTCTGCAGTGATAAGAATCGAGGGCTTTGAAAAAGAAGCAGCAATCCAGAAAGGAGTGAGGCAAGGCTGCAGTTTGTCCCCTCTCCTTTTCAATGTTTACATAGAACAGGCAGTAAAAGAAATCAAAGAGAAATTTGGAAAGGGAATCACAGTCCAAGGAGAGGAAATCAAAACCTTGAGATTTGCCGATGATATTGTTATTTTATCTGAGACTGCAGAAGATCTCGAGAAGTTGCTGAATGGTATGGATGAAGTCTTGGGTAAGGAGTACAAGATGAAAATAAATAAGTCCAAAACAAAGGTAATGGACTGCAGTCGAACGAAGGCAGGTGATGCAGGAAATATTAGATTAGGAAATGAAGTCTTAAAGGAAGTAGATGAATATTGTTACTTGGGTAGTAAAATAACTAACGATGGCAGAAGTAAGGAGGACATAAAATGCAGACTAGCACAAGCAAGGAAGAGCTTTCTTAAGAAAAGAAATTTGCTCACTTCAAACATTGATATCGGAATTAGAAAGATGTTTTTGAAGACTTTCGTGTGGAGCGTGGCATTGTATGGAAGTGAAACATGGACGATAACTGGCTCAGAAAGAAATAGAATAGAAGCTTTTGAAATGTGGTGTTACAGAAGAATGCTGAAGGTGAGATGGATAGATCGAATCACGAATGAAGAGATACTGAATCGAATTGGTGAGAAGAGATCGATTTGGCTAAATTTGACGAGAAGAAGAGATAGAATGATAGGACATATCTTAAGACACCCAGGACTTGTTCAGTTGGTTTTTGAAGGAAGTGTAGGAGGTAAGAACGGTAGGGGTAGACCAAGATATGAATATGACAAGCAGATTAGAGCAGATGTAGGATGCAATAGTTACGTAGAAATGAAAAGGTTAGCACAGGATAGGGTGGCATGGAGAACTGCATCAAACCAGTCTATGGACTGGTGACTCAAACAACAACAACAACAACAACAACAAGCAACATAGAGCGTGATCACCTCTTGGATTGGTAGCCCACGCGCTGTTAGCTCTAACGGGAGCGGGAAGGAACTGGTTATCCTACAGCAAGTAAATTCTGGCTCAGGATACCTGATCAGTGGTCCCTGGCCTAGCTGGGAATACTGACAAGGTCTGCAGCGTCTAGGGTTGGATCCGACACATAGATACATCACTAATAATAATGTTATTAATTTTACGTCCCACTAACTAATTTTACGATTTTTGGTGATGCTGAGGTGCCGGAATTTTGTCCCGAAGGAGTTCTTTTACGTGGCGATAAATCTGTCGACACAAGGCTGACGTATTTGAGTACCCTCAAATACCACTCAATTGAGCCGGGATCAAACCCGCCAACTTGAGCTCTAGCGCCTAGCGACTCAATTCGGCGGATTTATTGTTAATGACAACTTTTCTTTAGTGTGGTCTCTATGGTCACACTGGCAAATAGTCTGGTTGATGCGGGGAGCGGTTATGGCTGTTAGAACTACTCCTACACGTGGCTTGGCGCTGGTCATGGAAGTAGCCGTTTGAGACGTGAAATGATAACCACATCATATCCATAACACATGCGTAGGGGCTATGTTCTGCTTCCCAGGAGCAATTTCTGGTCAAAAACAGTACTGACTGGGGCTTGTATTCTGTGCGTTGATCTATCGTTTTAGATTTACTTACACCGATTTGCGGACTATGCCATTGTTATTAAGCTTCTTGCTTCATACTGAATTCGTCAGAGATTCTTCGTGGCTGGAATTCTTATTTACAACCATCTACACGTGTTACGTTAAGGCTCTATTTAGCTTCTCTAAGAGGAATCTCAGACCAGTCCGGAGCAAATCAAATAGAAATGAATGACCTAATAACTTACACATTTTCGAGGTAAAATGTTTTTGGTGTGAAATAAACCGCACACACACACACACACACACACACACACACACACACACACACACACACACACACACACACACACACACACACACACACACACACACGCGCACACGCACATATATGGTTCTTCATTGGTGGTTGGTTCTTTAAGGCCCATCATCAAGGTTTACGTTTCCATATAAAATAATGTCAGA
Source organism: Anabrus simplex (assembly GCF_040414725.1). Lineage (NCBI taxonomy): Eukaryota > Metazoa > Arthropoda > Insecta > Orthoptera > Tettigoniidae > Anabrus > Anabrus simplex. The sequence goes on along the minus strand of NC_090266.1, from coordinate 227,889,062 downwards.
ATACAAAACAGTGGTAAGGAGATATACCAAGACCGAAATATTTGTTAGGTAAGTAAAATAAACTCGTGTCCTCATATCGAGGTGGTGCAGCTCTTTTCACGCACATCCTACTCCTTCAGAATTGCAGTCTAATGTTATTATTGACCATAAAGCCTGGTAGAAGTGAAAATCCTCCAAAATAGGTTTCCAGTTTCAGCCATCTTATCGCAACAGTGAATTTTCTCAACTAATCATAAGGACATTGGAACATTATATTTCACCTTTGGTGCATGAACAGGAATAGTAGGGACATACCTTAATAATTCTTAAATTTCTGGCAATACCAGGCGGACATACGTTAGGTGATCCTTACCCTTCCTGTTAATACGGTGAGATGATTTACGCTTATCAATGTGAGAAAAGAATAAGAAATACTGTCTAATTAGATACTGATACACTCCCTGACAACAGAATATCAAAGAGAATCCTAGTTATACAACTGAAACCAAGTGAACCCTGTTTAGCCGGAACGAGTAAGTTGGCCATGCTGTTAGGGGCGCATAGCTGTAAGCTTACATTCGGCAGCTAGTGAGTTCGAACCCCATTGTCAGCAGCCCTGGATATGGTTTTCTGTAGTTTCCCGATTTCACACTAGACAAACGCTGGAGTTGTGCCTTAATGAAGGCCACGGCCACTTCCTTCCTACTCCTAGCCCTTTCCTATCCCATCGTCGCCATTAGACCTAAATGTGTCGGTGCGACGTAAAGCAACTTGTAAAATAAAAAAATCAGCCCAAAGAAGTGCAGATTACGAGGGTGATACGTGGTCAGCGCAATGAGTTATCTCGGGCATTGCTCGTGGTTTTCTAAAATGGGCCAGCTAATTCTTACTTTCAAATAGATCCTCAATTCTCTCATATAGGCTGATTGCACATCGAACCAGCCCTCAGATTATGGTAAAATATCCCGAGCCCAACCGGGTATCGAACCTAGGTCCTACGAGTAAGAAGCAGACAACACTAACTTGAGACCGGCCATAAGAGCATTTAATTATTCTGTTCTAAAATATAGTCTTTTATGATTCACATAGTGAGGAAAGCAATGGCAGACCACCTCACCCCTCATCATGTATTGAAGTTCTCAGTGTGGCTTGCCCTTCCATTTTTAACATTTCCCTAGTCCAGGTCCTTGGATGAATAATAATAATAACACTGTTATTTGCTTTACGTCCCACTAACGACTTTTTAAGGTCTTCGGAGACGCCGAGGTGCCGAAATTTAGTCCCGCAGGAGTTCTTTTACGTGCCAGTAAATCTACCGACATGGGGCTGTCGTATTTGAGCACCTTCAAATACCACCGGACTGAGCCAGGATCGAACCTGCCAAGTTGGGGTTAGAAGGCCAGCGCCTTAACCGTCTGAGCCACTCAGCCAGACGCTCCTTGGATGAATGGTCAGCATAGTGCTCACTGGTTCAGAGGGTCTCGAGTTCGAATCCCGGTCTGGTCGGAGTTTTTAACCTTTGGTGGTTATTCCCTTGCCTCGGATACTTGGTGTTATTTCTGTCCCCAAGAACCCTGCAATTCACACACCACACACAGCACTGTTCTCCTCTACAATAACAAGCAGTTTCCTCCATTTGGGAGAAATCGCCCATCCTCGTCGGAGGGTCTGTCTTACAAGTGCTGCACCGGGCTAGAAATAGCCACACGAAATTACTATTACCCTGTTGGTGTCACCTTAGCCCACGTTCCATTTATGGTCATGCATGCGAATGTACGATGAGCATTGCATTTATAGATATGTCTCTATCTTAAGAATTCAGCCTAGAGGCTACTAGTGGGATCCTGAAATACCACCTCAAAACGGTAGGCTTTGTGGTCATAGAGAAAATTTCTTCAGAGTACTGTTTTTTGTTTGAGTGAATTTGTAAATTATTGTCAGGATTGAATAGTGGTATGATATTTTACGTGATATACGATGTAAAACTAAGGAGTACAAATCCAAGTCAAATCATTGACACCATAACAGTAATGCATGTAATACTCTGAAGTACTATTTGGTAAAGTTTAAGAAAAAAGTCACCTCAAAGGAGGACACGAATGTTTTTGGAGGATTCGAAATACAGTGACCTCGGCGTTAGGTGGGACAGAGTGATTAGTTCTATACCTGGCAGGCTTTGTCCAAAGAGTTAACCCGGTGTTTACTTTTGGTGTAAATCTCAGAGCCCCCCCTTTGAGCCCGGGAGTTAGCCTGGTTCTCATTTTTGGTGCAGGATGAGTGACCCTCTGGACCACGTGCACCTCCGGAAGTGGAAATCTCGTTTCAGAAATTTGTCCACTTACTGACGGGGAATCGAACGCACGTCCTTCCGGGTGAACCGAGCACGCCCTTATCGTCTCGGCAAAGCGGTCCCTTGAGAACTGAAAAGCTCGTTTCTAAAATTTTCACTTCCTAAAGGACGAGTTGGCCGTGAGGTTAGAGGCGCGCGGCTATGAGCTTGCATCCGGGAGACAGTGGGTTCGAATCCCACTGTCGGCAGCCGTGAAGATGGTTTTCAGTGGTTTCCCATTTTCACACAAGGCAAATGCTGGGGCTGTCTCTTCATTAAGGCCACGGCCGCTTCCTTCCAACACCTAGTTCTTTCCTATCCCATCGTCACCATAAGACCTATCTGTGTCGGTGTGACGTAAAGCCACTAGGAAAAAAAATTACTACCTAACGAGGAATCGAACCTATCTCCTTTCGGGTGAACCTAGCATGCTGGTACCACATTGGACAGACATGCCTTATTTGGCCTTTCTTTCTTTCTTTCTTAATCCGTTTACCCTCCAGGGTTGGTTCATCCCTCGGACTATGCGACGGATCCCACTTCTACCACTTCAAAGGCTGTGTCCTGGAGCGTCAGACTTTGGGTCGAGGCATACAACTGGAAACAGGACCATTACTTCGCCCAGATGGCCTCACGTACAGTACTATGCTGAACAGGGGCGTTGTGGGGGTAATTGGAGGATCAGAAGGGCTAGACAAGGAATAGGGAAGTAAGTCGGAATGCCGTGGCCTTAAGTTAGGTACCATTTCGGCATTTGCCTGGAGGAGAATTGGGAAACAACGGAAAACCACTTCGCGAATGGCTGAGGTGGGAATCGAACCCCCCACCCCCTATACTCAGTTGACCTCCCTAGGCTGAATGGACCCCTTTCCAGCCTTCGTACCAGTTTTCAAATTCCGTGGCAGAGCCGAGAATCGAACCCGGGCCCCCAGGGGGTGGGAGCTAATCACATTAGGGTATTTCGAACGGTGAAAATTAGATAGTTACGTGGTGACCCCTCAACCACTACACCACAGAGGCAGAATACACTCTTCGTTACCACACAATAATACATTAATGCCGAGAAATCAAAATATAGCACGAGCACGCAACCGCATTAACCAATGATGTCAGTTTGTACTGCGTACCGACAAAGACATACAAATTTACTTTACGAACAGAAACTGTAAAAGCCGGTTAGTGAAGTTTGGGAGTACCAGAGCAGAAGATTAATTAAGCCAAGCCTTTCAGGTAAATTGAGGCTGGTACAATGAGATTGTTTAGGAGATAATCTTGTTCCTGTGTTGAAGTTGACCACCCACGCAGAATGACCAGGTACACTGTTAGTTGTTAAATAGATAGCCTTGCTCCTAGTTACGTTCAATAACACCTACTTTGTCTATTACGAAACCTAGTCAACTAAAATAACAATGTTGGCCATTATGATCTTTCGGAACGGTCAAAACTAGATAGTTACGTGGTGACCCCTCAACTAGTTTAACGACGAATTGGATGACAGACAGCATTAATTTACATGCAACATGTCAGTAATTTATTTTACCACGGAAAAATAAACATCAGGTAGATGACACAGATCTGAATCACATGTTAATAAAACAATTTTAGAAAACATAAGTTTCAATGTAAACTCTGGAGAGTTAAAATAGTAACTGTTGCACCCCACTGTCGGCAGCCCTAGTTTTCCGTAGTTTCCCATTTTGACACCAGGAAAATGATGGGGGTATACCGTATCTTAATTATGGCCACGGTCGCTTCCTTCCACTCCTATGTCTTTCCTCTCCCACCGTCGCCGTAAGACCTACCTGTGTCGGTGTGACGTAAAAAAAAGTAACTTTTTTTTTTGCTATTTGTTTTACGTCCCACCGACACAGATAGGTTTTTTTGGCGACGATGGAATAGGAAGGGCCTAGGAAGTGGAAGGAAGCGGCCGTGACCTTAATTAAAGTACAGCCCCGGCATTCGCCTGGTGTGAAAATGGGAAACCACGGAAAACCATCTTCAGGGCTGCCGACAGTGGGGATCGAACCCACTATCTCCCGATTACTGGATACTGGCCGCACTTAAGCGACTGCAAAAAGAATTACTAGGTTATTCACTCCGTCCAACATGCGAAACATTTTCAAATTAAAATTAAGTACGTTATAAAATAACTCATATAGTAGAGATAATTCATAATATTTAGTAAGAATACAAGCTCTTTTATTCTAACCTGCTCCAACCTCCAACGTGACAGCTCGATTCATCTCGGTCAACGGAAAAGCCCCTGCACGTTATCGGACAGTTTCCTTGGTCTGGTTGTCCCTTTTCGACCAATGCCGAGATAAAGCCGAAATACAGTATAGCCTCAGATCCACTAGTGTGGAGTATGGTCGTGTCCTTAGATGTTGAAGCGAAAACTATGCCCTCAGTGATCTCATCATGTTTACAACTTCATAGCGTCACCAAGAATTATTAAAGGAAGTGATATTTCGAATACTTGGAAAATACCCTTTAAAAGTTTGAAGAAGTACTACCGGCGCTGTCGTATGCAATAATAATAATAATAATAATAATAATAATAATAATAATAATAATAATAATAATAATAATAATAATAATAATAATAATAACAATAATAATAATAATAGGCCTAATAATAGACCGCTACCAGTATTTCTCTAAGAGTCAGGAATTTCTGCTGTGGTCCTTGTCCCTTTGTGTCTTCATCTGTCGGTTATTTCTGAATTATGTGGTGTCTGCTGGCCTGGGGATGGCTTATCAAGTGGTTCTGTGTTTGTCTATGTATGCAGCATGTCACACTGTTTTCTTGCGGGAGCTTTTAAAAATTTAGAAACGACACTTCCACTGCTGGAGAAGTACATGGACCTGCATTTAACTCAGTCTACACCAAAGAATGAGATCAAGATTAATTTCTGGGGGCAAAGGCGGCCGGGTGTAGAACAAACCATTCTATCCCCCTTAGAGCTGAGATTATGGAAAATGGAAAACTGTACTTTTCACTCCTCCAAAGACCTTCATGGCCTGTAAGGAAATGCTTTGGATATATAGCCAGCATCGTATTTGCCTCTTAACTTGCAGATCTCGGATTCTATTTCCCGCTCGTCTACATACTGTATGTTGAACCTCGTATAGGGATTCGAACAGAGATCACTCAGTTTAGTGAGGGCAACGGAGAAACTTTGTGATAAAAGACGCTGCTAGCAACATAACTGAGGAGAAACTATATTCCAAAGATGGCATGTCTGCGTCCAACCTAGAGGCACCGTGTTCGATTTACGGCCAGTCCAACGATTTTAACCTTGCACTCAAGACAGGAAGGGGTTTACTCAGCCTCATGAGATAAATGGAGGAGCTACCTAATACGAGGGAAAATGGTCGTAGGGGATATAGAATATCGACTGACAGTTGTATGCGAAAGGCATATTCACATCTTACCTCCTGGTCCTCTCATAAGTTATTTGTGTACACACCTAAAATTCATAATATGTTTTCATTATTTCGTAACATTCTTCATCTTTTTCTTAATAATAATATAAATCGCCCCTCCTGTGCCAGCATCCGGAATGTGACAATGCTCTTCCTATCCATTATTTCCCTTAAGACTATTTGAGATTTTTCTTATTTCCAAGCCACATATTGATATGCAGTCCATCAGAACAATTTTCGTTGAGTTCAGCTTCCACCGAGCTCGATAGCTGCAGTCGCTGCGGCGAGTATCCAGTATTCGGGAGATAGTAGGTTCGAACCCCACTATCGGCAGCCCTGGAAATGTTTTTCCGTGGTATCCCATTTTCACGTCAGGCAAATGCTGGGGATGTACCTTAATTAAGGCCACGGCCGCTTCCTTCCCACTCCTAGCCCTTCCCTGTCCCATCGTCACCATAACACCTATCTGTGTCGGTGCGACGTAAAGCAACTAGCAAAAATAAGTTCATCTTCCTATGCGCGTGAATAAAGGAATATTAACCTTAAATACATCGTACGCTAGGAGTGGGTAAATATATCATGAAACATACAATTCTACAGAACGGTACAATAAGGTTCATGTTACTTTACTCCCGCGCATAGGAAAATGAACTCAACGAAAATTGTTTTAATGGACTGTACTGGGGGCTGGCAGCCCTGACCTGCCTTAATGGGTCGGAAGAGCATTGTCACATTCGTGGCTCTGGCATAGCAGCGAGGAAGTAATAATTCATTTTCAGGTAATTATTATATCATTATATGACTCCTCTACGTTCATATACTCAGTCAGAATGATGTAAGCGAGGATTGAAGTAGGACCACAGGACATTCTGCTTAGGGAGACACAGTTTATTATGAAACATAGGGATGTAAATTCAATTGGTGACGCACTATATGCTCTACCTTCCTACCCACACTCCAGGAAGCTTCAGTTTTGGCAGTGAGGTCTCTTCCTTGTTCTGACACACTCACGTATTATTAAGTCACTGATAATTAATTATCACTTTCATAAATGTAATTAAAACATGTGCCTAATTAAGGAATAAGACGCCAGGTTGTAATCAGGGGAAATTGATAAGCGTTCACAGAACAAAGGGGGGATCGAAAGAAGGGCGGGCTAAAATTACGTTAATAATTGGCTGCCGTACTGAACAGGTGACTGTTGGAATCGTTCGTGAAAGCATCCCCTCAATTTATTAGGTAGATTATTACCAAGTTATGGAACAAACAGGAACATGGTGTGGTTTAGCACGTCACCCAGAGTTGGAGCAATGAACTCTGTCACTACGCGTGCCATTGAAAGGTAGCTCATTGGCTAAATTCACATTAAACTTTTGTCAGTTTGTTGTTTTGATTACGTCGTGTCGTGCGCTGTTGCTACCGTTACGAACCATTGATTTTCCTGACTTTGTAGGATGACGCGCTATCTCCCGTGAAGCGGGAGAACCAAGCGTCTGACCACTCCCCGTTTGTGCTGCTACCTGGCAAAACATCACCCAACTACTAGAGTGGTAATCTGGGAAATACGAGCGGCAGGTCCCTAATTTTAAAACTTTTATATCAGTCTAAATGAAGTAGCCGAGGATTACAAAGCAGAGCGTACATGGTATGTAAAGTGAAACGCTCCCATTACGATCTGTTAGTTTTTCGATACAGGATTCCCTCCAATACTCTCCCGCTGCAGGTTATTTGATATATTTCAATGAACCATTATTATACGGGCTACAAAGTAGGGAACGCCAGGAGATCAGTTTCATATCCCTATTGTCCATTGATGTACTGTACTGCCTATTCTTCTAATTATCTGTCAAAACAAAGCGTTTTTCGCTAATCCAACTGTCCAATAGCGAGGTTCTGGATACGCTTTTTAGAAGAATTTACGTCAAACAGGAAGAATAGTCGTGAAGGATATCAGGTATCGACTGATGCGACATCCGATTATACTTCTAGCGTTTTTGTGCCATCATATTCCTGTATACATTTTACATTCATAATGAGGTTTCATTAGTTCGCAGCATCAAAAGACAATATATAGTGACGCGTGACGGCCGAGTAGCGGAGCGGGTTTTCACCGAGGCAACCGTCTGACAATGCACTTAGGAATGTTGAAATGATAAGTCATGTACATGTGGTTCGGATTCCACGTAAAATTGGAGGTCCCATGGCTATGATCACGATGTCAACAATCACGTAAAACTACGAGCTTGCTTACTATATATATATGTGTAATTTTGTAGGATTATAATAGATTTAAAATAGAATATATTTATCTTCTCAGGCAATATTAAGGGCATTAGACCTTCTCTTCCATCTAACCAGGAAGTAGAATATTAACATGCGCGCAATTAAAATGGATTCCAAATGAAACATCTTACAAACACTAAACTATACTGTATAATAATAATAATAATAATAATAATAATAATAATAATAATAATAATAATAATAATATGTGGACTCTGGAGTGGCCTGGTGCATGTCTTCGGAGTTTTCTCCGTACAGGCGAATTGCGCGTCTGTGAGGATGGGGCCCTACCTGGGATGATTTCTAATAATTAAGGCAGAACACCCACCCGCCCAACCCCCCGAGCTATCGGAATTAACCAACTAAGGTTTAAATCCCCGACCCTGCCAGGAATCGAACCCGCTATCCCCTGGACCAAAGGCCAGCATAACTATTTAGCCACGGAGACGGGCAGTATTATCACAGGAATGATAGTAAAAAAATTAGCATGATGATGAGGAGGTAGAGAAGGAGAAGCAGGAGGGGGAGGTATGCTAGTATAACCTGACTATAGTATTCACGAAATATTAACTTAGCTAATTACTACGATCATTTTTTTTTGCTAGGGGCTTTCCGTCGCACCGACACAGATAGGTCTTATGGCGACGATGGGATAAGAAAGGCCTAGGAGATGGAAGGAGGCGGCCGTGGCCTTAATTAAGGTTGCCTGGTGTGAAAATGGGAAACCACGGAAAACCATCTTCAGGGCTGCCGATAGTGGGATTCGAACCTACTATCTCCCGGATGCGAGCTCACAGCCGCGCGCCTCTACACGCACGGCCAACTCGCCCGGTACTACGATCATTAATGACAACCGGTTTTTTTTACAAATTTCTTTACGTCGCATTGACGCAGATAGGTCTTATGGCGACGATAGGACAAGAAAGAGCTAGGAGTGGGAAGGAAGCAGCCATGGCCTTAATTAAGGTATATCCCCAGCATTTGCCTGGTGTGAAAATAGGATACACGGAAAACTATCTTCAGTGCTGACGACAGTGGGGTTCGAAACCGCTATGTCCCGAATACTGGGTTCTGGTCGCACTTAAGCGACTGCAGCTATCGAGCTCGGTACAGATCGTTTGAAGATTGTATCAGTTTTTGAACGTGTTAGTAGGGTAGCAGTGGGACTCCTGAATACACTGAGTCATCATTGTTTTTCTGCGTCAACACGGAGGTCATTGACCCCTAGTAGTGAACCTAGGCGGGTTCTGACCCCGAGGTCATTGACCCCTAGTATAGTAGTAGGCCTAGGCCAATTTGTGGATTTTTGCCTAAGAGAGGAAGCCTAACCTCACAGTCGTCATCTTGAGGGGCATAACCTTACTTTAACGGCCTGTTGCCTTCCCGTCGCCTATGAGAGCAAGTCTAACCTCACATCTGCGATCTTGAATGGAGTTTTAATGCTAGTTGCCCTTCCCGACATCCCAGACAGCAAGCCTAACCCCACATCCGCCATCTTGAAGGGGGTATCTTTAGTTTTACTGCAGGATGCCGTTCCCGACGCCAATTGCACAAGATGGCTGCTATACACAGCTCCTTATGAGACGGGCTACGGGCGCTTGCGCAAGATGGCTGTTGCTTTTATGAGACTCCGTAGGGACGCTTGCGCAAGATGGCGGCTATCTAATTGCACAAGATGGCGACTATACTCCCTAGGGACGCTTGCGCAAGATCGCGGCTATACATAACTTCTTATGAGACGGCCTAGGGGCGCTTGCACAAGATGGCTGCGGCTCTTATGGAGAAAGATGCCGGCCATGTGCGATTGGACAAGATGGCGGCTATACTTGGGCTCTTATGGAGAAAGTTGACGGCCATGGGTGCTTGCGCAAGATAGCGGCTATACACAGGCTCTTATACAGAAAGCTGTCTGAGGGGACCTACTGCAAATGATGGCGTCTATATACTGGCTCTTATGGAAAAAGCTAGCCCAGGGGGCTACTGCACAACATGGCGGCTATTCTTAGGCTCTTATGGCCTCTTCCTACTCCGAAGGGCCACAGCAGCCCTCCTCCTCCTCATCCGTATAGCAAAAGGGCAAAATGCTCTTCCTCTTGGCTATACATAGGCTGTATTAGCTTCCTACTCCTCTTCCTCCTCCTCATCCATATAGCAAACGGGCTCCTCCTTATTTGTATTGATGTGTTCAGTTCACTAAATAAGTGATTAAAACTCAACAAGACTAGAATGGAACACGGTACTCGATGTCGTTACTTACAAGATGTGTTCAGAACATGTTTACTAGTTAGCAGGGGATACCTTTGTTCGTTCAATCTAGTTACAGAATGCAATTGTAAAAATATATAATTGACATGCTGTATCTATGACAAAACATGTTGACTATTATACAGAAAACGTTTATCGCTGCTGTGCTATATGTTTCTATTCGTCAAGACAAGTTACAATTAGAAAACACTAGAATTGATTGTAGAACAAGGCGAAACATGTTTACAATTAGTGTTAAAACAACTCAAAACATTACGAGATGAATCTCTCTGTTGATACAAACGCACTTCTATGCAATCAGCGCGCACACATAGAGTTGCAAATGTTGTATATCTCATCCGATATACTTCTTAATCACTGCAGATAATATGATTACTTCATAGCAGAGGATACTTTTGTCCTAAGGAGATGGATTTTGCAGGATTCGAACTCATGCAACAGAAATAAATCTGTATATATACTGACTGACAGAGCAAATGCAACACCAAGAAGGAGTAGTTCGAAAGTGATGAAAGTTGGGGAAAAAACAGAGACGGCACGGACGAATAATTGATGTTTATTTCAAACCGATATGCAGGTTACACAATGCGCACGGCATCGACTCAGTAGGATGTAGGACCACCGCGAGCGGCGATGCACGCAGAAACACGTCGAGGTACAGAGTCAATAAGAGTGCGGATGGTGTCCTGAGGGATGGTTCTCCATTCTCTGTCAACCGTTTGCCACAGTTGGTCGTCCGTACGAGGCTGGGGCAGAGTTTGCAAACGGCGTCCAATGAGATCCCACACGTGTTCGATTGGTGAGAGATCCGGAGAGTACGCTGGCCACGGAAGCATCTGTACACCTCGTAGAGCCTGTTGGGAGATGCGAGCAGAGTGTGGGCGGGCATTATCCTGCTGAAACAGAGCAATGGGCAGCCCCTGAAGGTACGGGAGTGCCACCGGCCGCAGCACATGCTGCACGTAGCGGTGGGCATTTAACGTTCCTTGAATACGCACTAGAGGTGACGTGGAATCATACGCAATAGCGCCCCAAACCATGATGCCGCGTTGTCTAGCGGTAGGGCGCTCCACAGTTACAGCCGGATTTGACCTTTCTCCACGCCGACGCCACACTCTTCTGCGGTGACTATCACTGACAGAACAGAAGCGTGACTCATCGGAGTACACGACGTTCCGCCATTCCCTCATCCAAGTCGCTCTAGCCCGGCACCATGCCAGGCGTGCACGTCTATGCTGTGGAGTCAATGGTAGTCTTCTGAGCGGGCGCCGGGAGTGCAGGTCTCCTTCAACCAATCGACGGGAAATTGTTCTGGTCGATATTGGAACAGCCAGGGTGTCTTGCACATGCTGAAGAATGGCGGTTGACGTGGCGTGCGGGGCTGCCACCGCTTGGCGCCGGATGCGCCGATCCTCGCGTGCTGACGTCACTCGGGCTGCGCCTGGACCCCTCGCACGTGCCACATGTCCCTGGGCCAACCATCTTCGCCACAGGCGCTGCACCGTGGACACATCCCTATGGGTATCGGCTGCGATTTGACGAAGCGACCAGCCTGCCCTTCTCAGCCCGATCACCATACCCCTCGTAAAGTCGTCTGTCTGCTGGAAATGCCTCCGTTGACGGCGGCCTGGCATTCTTAGCTATACACGTGTCCTGTGGCACACGACAACACGTTCTACAGTGACTGTCGGCTGAGAAATCACGGTACGAAGTGGGCCATTCGCCAACGCCGTGTCCCATTTATCGTTCGCTACGTGCGCAGCACAGCGGCGCATTTCACATCATGAGCATACCTCAGTGACGTCAGTCTACCCTGCAATTGGCATAAAGTTCTGACCACTCCTTCTTGGTGTTGCATTTGCTCTGTCAGTCAGTGTATAAATGATATGAGTAAAGAAGTGGAATCAGTGGTAAGGATTTTTGCGGAAGATGTTATTCTGTATAGTGTATTAAATAAGTTACACGATTGTGAGCAACTGCAAAATGACCTCGATAATGTTCTGATATGGACAACAAGCAATGGTATGATGATAAACGGCATTAAATGTCAGGTTGTGAGTTTCACAAACAGGAAAAGTCCTCTCAGTTTTAATTACTGCGTTGATGGGGTGAAAGTTCCTTATGGGGTTTACTGTAAGTACCTAAGTGTTAATATAAGGGAAGACCTTCATTGGGGTAATCACATAAATGGGATTGTAAATAAAGGGTACAGACCTCTGCACATGCTTATGAGGGTGTTTAGGGGTTGTAGTAAGGATGTAAAGGAGAGGGAATATAAGTCTCTGTTAAGACCCCTATTAGAGTATGGTTCTAGTGTATCGGACCCTTGCTATGATTACAATGTACATGATTCAAGAACCGGAAAAAATCCAAAGCAAAGCATCTCTGTTTGTTCTGGGTGATTTCCGACAAAAGAGTAGCGTAACAAGAATGTTGCAATGCTTATGCTGGGAAGACTTGGGAAAAAGAGGATGAGCTGCTCGACTATGTGGTATGTTCCGAGCTGTCAAGGGAGGCATGGCGTGGATGACGTTAGTAGACGAATAAGTTTGAGTTGTGTCTTTAAACGTAGGAAAGATCGCAATATGAAGTTAAATTTGGAAGGACAAATTGTGGTAAATATTCGTTTCTAGAAAGGGAAGTTAAGGATTGTAATAACTCACGTAGGTGGTTTTTCAAAGAATATCCCATTTCTTTGAAATCATTTGAGAAAAGGCTAAGAAAACAGCAGATAGGGAATCTGCCACCTGGGCGAGTGTCCTAAAAGCAGATCAGTATTGATTGATTGAATTTATTTTGTTCATGAGTTCGGCTATCACTAACTGCACTTCACTGGTATCAAATAGTATGTCACCTAGAATGAACTGGCATTACCTACGGTCTTACATAAGATAATAATAATAATGGGAGAACATCAAATTGTACTTTAAAAAGGCGTTTCAACGCACTCACTTGGATTTCACAACCCTTACATTCTTCAATAGTTCTGGATCGCTACAAGACATAGCTCCTCTTATACAGCCTTTCTCAGAAATATTACACATCATCTTATACACCATGTCACAAAAATTCCTCTCCATCGAACTACAGGGCCGCTTATTCTACATCACTCATAAAGTACAGGCTTACTCTGCCTTTAACTTCTTCCTAATTATTCTCATAATATTTCATTTCCATTACAATCCATTTTTCTTGCTTGAAACGTTTTAATAAAAGCGAACCCATAAACAAACAACTTTATAATGATATCAAAAATAACTTCTCGAATTTTTTGCAGACCTAAAGACAAAATAGCGTGCCGTAATTTTCTATATCGCAAATACACGCTGCCAAAATATTTAAATTCCCAAAATAACAAACTTTATCATAATTCACTGGATTTCGATAAAATCTGCAAATCTCGCTTACCTAACTGCTGATCGCATTAGTATTACTATCTCAATTTAATCCTGACGTGAATATTATTATTATTTTTATTATTATTATTTTGTTACGTTGTTATGTGACTATATCACACTTATAATGGTCATTTTTAAATTTACTATTATTATAACTTTTACCGGCCCGAACATTATTACATTAACTTTCATTGTCATATTTAACTTCACTTTTTTAAAGAAATTTAATCACAGTTTAACGTCTTGCGCTCTGACATAGCAGACAGTTCGCCTCTACATTGGAATAACGACAAGACACGTCATCGTCATAGCAAAATACTTAATTCTACACACGCCACATATACAACGTGATGACATGATGCGTTAATTAATTTAAAGGGACAAGCATTTACATCTCTAACTACAAAAGCATAATATTTGAATTAGACAGACCTGTAATTGTGCGCATGACGTGGCGTTATCTTGGCTTCATCTTCCACGCCAGCCACCTCTGAACATATCCTCTCATAATGGTAGGAGGCATTCTTTGCTTAAATACTACCTTACCGATTCACCGATTCTGCACTCGTCTTGAACCAACGCACATTAATTTCCTTTATGATCTTTAAGTTCCAAGAAATGTTATTCTGTACACATACATAAAAATTAAACCTCATAGCCTCGTGTCAAGTATTCAACTGATGAAGTTTTTGGAAAATTCCCACCTCCTTTTCACGAGGTGTCTCACAGATGTGAATGACCGTTTGACAAAGGCTTATCTCTGCCAGACTCCAGCAGTCCCCCCTCACCGATTATCAAAATAACCTTGTTCGCAATAATTCAAAAGAGCTCTCTATGATTCTGCTATTTCTCTACGCAGAAGTTCAGGAATCCTACAAATATTAACTTAAGACATTCCCACCTAACACGATGGATGTCGCAAATACAATGTTTCAATATCTAAGTTGTCTTCACTCCCCATTACCACTTTGTAAAATATTCAAATACTCACTTATTTCCTTGTTAATGACAGTGCCGAAATATCTCACGATGAGGGTTATTAGCCGGAATTTCATTATTAATTACCCGAGGTCTTCCGAAATGTTCCGACCTCGTTCGATGTTTTGGGGGCTTGCCTCCCGCTGCGCTGTGAGTTGGCACGCCACGGAACACAAGGTGAGCTTCCAATAAAAATATGGATGAGCGCTTCTTTCTCCATCTTGCAGTTGACATTTCAGCAATGTAGAATTATAGGCTCAACGTATTTTTTTGTTTTCGGAAAATTCACTCAAGGGGAAGTGTTAAAGATTGTGAATTTTTAAAATGAGCATATCTAGAATATATCTCAAAATTTAACATATTATGGACGTGAAGATTTGTATTTTTAATCTTTTTGAATAAAGTAACAGGATTTTTGTTTCGGAAAAGAACTTGAGGGGTGGGGGTTGTAGAAAGGACTGAAAAAGTGGTTGATTCCTTTTATGAGGATATATCTCAAAAAGTGAAGATGTTACAGACCTGAAAATTTACACTCTCCTTTAAAAATGTAGAAACAAATATTCCTTTCTTTTGGGAAAGTCCAATTAAGGTTGGGAGGGGGGAACTAAATTAATTGAAGAGTGAGTTGAATTCCTTGTTTGAGGATACTTAAATCTCGAAAACGAAGGATGATAGGGACGAGAAAATTAGTATTTGGAAAGTAAAGACACGCGTATTTTGTGGCGGGGGAAGGTTTTAGAATTACTTAAGGGGGTGAAAAAGGAGTTTAATTCTTTTTATGACGATACAAATAAAAAGTGGACTTAAAACAATACACCCCTAAGGGGTTTTGACTGGGGGGGTGAGGAATGATGACAAAAATATGCATTTATATGAAACCGTTTGAATTATGAAGTTAAAAATTTCAAATGGTATCCTTGGTGTTAAATAACAGGAGGTTTGAAACAAATGTAACCCCTCAAATAGTTAAATGGGGGTTAAGACCCGAAAACAAATATAGGCATTCCTTCCTCCGAAACGGTTTAAAGTACGACGATAAAATTCCAAACAGCTAAATATAACTTAAATCCCAGGTGTGAAATATAAAATATGTTTGAACGTTCCATCCCTAATGTGTTAAGTGAGATTAGCTCCTTAAACGAAGTTAATTACCCCTCCAAAAATGTTTGGCGTACAAATTTGTAATTTCACGAGAAGGGTCTAGGTGTAAAATATCGTATACTTCGAAATATTTCTCCCCTAAGTGGTTTAGATGGTAGTTGACTCTCAAAAACACATTATCCAATCTTCCGAAACCGTTTCAGGCACGAATGCAATTTCCCTTTATGAAGGGTGATCTTCTATATCCTAGATGTTAATATTTCAAAACATTCACCATTTAAAAGCATTCCTCCATTACTGTTCGATGTATAAAATAAAAATTTCGCAGGTTGGTCGCTTTTATATACTAGACTTGCAAGATACCCGTGCTTCGCTACGGTATTATACTGAAGTTTGTAATTGAATGCTTAACGTTTTGTATATAATTCTCCGAAATTCGCGATCTGACTCGTTTTCTGAGAGATTACGGCATAGTTCCTCACATTTTTCAATCTCTCTTTCCAGCAATCGATTTCGTACTTCCCGGGCTAGGTCCAGGTATTCCACGCGGTCAGTTGGGTCCCTAAATCATTGCCATCATTTCCTATAAGCATTTTTAGTACGGATCAAAACCTGAAGGAGATCCGGCGTGGTGTCGTCTTGGGTGCCTTGTCGCGGCCGGACTGTATTCGTAGTCATTACCAGGCCAGGACCCGTTTCCAGTGCGGTCCGCTCAATTTGACGAAGGTCCAGAAAATTATTATTATTATTATTATTATTATTATTATTATTATTATTATTATTATTATTATTATTATTATTATTATTATTATTATTATTATTATTATTATTATTATTATTATTATTATTATTATTATTATTATTATTATTATTATTATTATTAGATGTTCTGGACCCCACAGCAAGATGCAAGACCGCTACTTGGCGGTAAATTACATCTGCTGCCATTGTCATTGTTGACAATGTGACCAGCACCATTACGCGCATAGGCAAGTGTGCGGGATTTCCGGCGATACGAATGACATACTTCCGTGCATTATTGACCTTATTATAGAGGTGAACAATTTGACGGTCAATCTCATTCCTATCGTTTATTTCAAATGTGTTTATATTTTTATTTATATGCCAGGAGAGTACTGTAATCTAAGAACGTTCTCCGAAGGAAAAGATGGCTGTTGAAATCGAATCCAGGAAAGATTGAAAATGATCGGTTTATGATCGGAATAAGTACATCGAAAATCTACAGCCTGTTTCCAGTCATTCGACTGGGTCAGGAAAGGAATGCATAAGGCCCCATCTAGCGACGACAATAGGAATTGTGCCGGCTGCCGAAGCACTCCTCTGGGGCAATGATCGATGAATGACAAATGAAATGAAATATTGGACAGTGTTGCTGGAATGAATGATGATAGGGAAAACCGGAGTATCCGGAGAAAAACCTGTCCCGCCTCCGTTTTGTCCAGCACGAATGTCACATGGAGTGACTGGGATTTGAACAACGGAACCCAGCTGTGAGAGGCCGGTGCGCTGCCACCTGAGCAACGGAGGCTACTTATAAGTACATTATGAAGAGTAAAATAAATTGGTTTCACCTCCTTTTACACCCCACCGCCGTTAAGTATATTTACCCCTCCCCCCACAAAATTAAAAGAAGGCGTGTTTCTTTATGTTTAAAGGAGATTCCAAACACAAATGTTCACGTCTGTTACCTTCAGTTTTGAGATATAAGTACCCCATAAAAATAATTCGCTTTTTTTCACTTCAAATTCACACACCTTCCCCCCTCCAAGTGAATTTTCCGGCAAAAAAATCACTTGTATCTTTAATAGTAAAGGATCTTCTAAATACCAATTATCACGACTCTAAATTCTTCAGTTTTTGATTTATGTGTCCTCGTGAAAGGAATCCAACTCATTTTCACTCCCGCCCCTGCAAGATGGTCCCACCCATAAACGCGTTTTTCTTTGTTTTTAAAGGAAATCCAAATACCAATCGTCACGCCTGTAACAACTTTATTTTTCTTAGATGTATGTATTCTCATACAATTAAGTCAATTAATTTTTCAGTTCTTTCGCCCCCCCCCCCACCCTCTTCATTGGATTTTCCAAAAATACGTGTTTCTTTACTTTTAAAGCAGATTCCAAATATCAAATTTCACGCCTGTAACATCTTTATATTTGAGATATCAGTAGCCTAATTAAAAGAAATCAACACCATTTTCAGTCACTTCCCCCTCCCCCCTACACCCAAGTGGTATTTTCGTAAACTAAAATTACACGTTTCTTTATTTTTAATAGAGATAAAAAATAATATTTTTCCTTTCTGTAACATGTTAAGATTTTTGAGACATACTGTAGAAATTCTCATTTTAAAATTTCACCCCTTTTTATTTCCCCTTAAGAGGAGTTTCCAAAAACAAATCCCCTATGTTTCATTACATTTACAGGCAATTCCAAATACCCACTTTTTACGTCTGTAACATTTTACGTTTCTCAGATATTCAGTAGATATAGTCTTTCGAAAAATTCATCCCAATTTGTCACTCCTGTTTAACTGCAATTAATTGGATTTTCCAAAAACAAAAAAATACGTGTCTCTTTATTTTTAAAGGAGATCCCATATACAAATTTTCAGTTCTGTAATATCTTCACTTTCCGAGATATATGTATCCTCATTAAAGGCATTCAACCAATTATTCATCCTTTTACACCCCTCCTACTGAGATTTACAGAAAACAAAAAAAAAATACATGTTCCTTCATTTTTAAAGGAGATTCTAAATACCAATTTGTACATCTGTAAACTTTAAAAGTTTTAAGATGTAGACACACTCATTTTAAAAATTCACCCCCCATTATTTGGATTTTCCAAAAATGAAAAAAATACCTGCTTCTTTATTTTTAAAGTAGATCCCAAATACCAATTTTCAGGTCTGTAATATCCTCAGGTTCTGAAATATAAGTAGCCTCATCAAAGGCATCCTACCCCTTTTTCTCCCTTTTCCACCCTTCCCATTGGGATTTTCCGAAAACAAAAAATGCTTGTTTCTTTATTTTTAAAGGAGATTCTAAATACCATTTTTATATCTCTAAACTTTAAAAGTTTTCAGATAAATACACTCATTTTTAAAATGTTCACACCGGGCGAGTTGGCCGTGCGCGTAGAGGCGCGCGGCTGTGAGCTTGCATCCGGGAGATAGTAGGTTCGAATCCCACTATCGGCAGCCCTGAAGATGGTTTTCCGTGGTTTCCCATTTTCACACCAGGCAAATGCTGGGGCTGTACCTTAATTAAGGCCACGGCCGCTTCCTCCCAACTCCTAGGCCTTTCCTATCCCATCCTCGCCATAAGACCTATCTGTGTCGGTGCGACGTAAAGCCCCTAGCAAAAAAAAAATGTTCACCTTTTCACTCCCCCCCATTAATTGGATTTTCCAAAAAGAAATAATACTTGTTTCTTTATTTTTAAAGGATATCCCAAACACCAATTTTCAGGTCTGTAATATCTTCAGTTTCTGAGATATAAGTATCCTCATTAAAAGCATTCAACCCATTTCTCACCCCTTTTCACCCCTCCTATTGGGATTTTCCGAAAACAAAAAATACGTGTTTCTTTATTTTTAATGAAGATTCTAAATACCATTTTTACATCTGTAAACTTTAAAAGTTTTGAGATATAGATACACGCATTTCAAAAATTCACCCCTTTTTCACCCTTCCATTAATTAGGTTTTCCAAAAACAAAAAAAATACGTGTTTCTTTATTTTTAAAAGAGATCGTAAGTTCCAATTTTCAGATCTGTAATATCTTCAGTTTCTGAGATATAAGTATCCCCGTTAAAGGCATTCAACCCATTTTTCACCCCTTTGCACCTCTCCTACTGGGATTTTCCGAAAACAAAAAAAAAATACGTGTTTGTTTATTTTTAATGAAGATTCTAAATACCAATTTTTACATCTGTAAACTTTAAAAGTTTTGAGATAAAGGTGCTCTCATTTAAAAAATTCACCCCCCTTTTCACCCTCCCATTAATTGGATTTTCCAAAAACCAAAAAACACGTGTTTCTTTATTTTTATAAGAGATCAGAAGTATCAATTTTCAGGTCTGTAATATCATCAGTTTCTGAGAAATAAGTACTGGTATCGTGATTTTAGGCATTCAACCACTTTTTCACCCTTTTTCACCCCTCCTATTGGGATTTTCTGAAAACAAAAAAATATGTGTTTCCTTATTTATAAGGAAGATTCTAAATACCAATTTTTACATCTGTACACTTTCAAAGTTTTGAGATATAGGTACACTCATTTTAAAATTTCACCCCCCTTTTCACCCCCTTAGCGACGGGATATCCAAAAATCCTCTCTTAGCGAGCACCTACATCGTAATATGAATCTATGCCCAAAATTTCATTTCTTTATGTCCAGCGGTTTTCGCTCGGCGATGATGAATCTGTCAGTCAGTCAGTCAGGATGATAAATAAAGTAGGGTTTGAAACATTCAAATTCTTCTCTATGAGGTTCAAAGGAGTGATAGATCAGAAAATAAATAATCATTCTCCCAAAACCGTCTCACGTACGAACTGAGGGCGTATTTTACAAGCTCAGCTAACACTGGACTCTCCAAAATAGAAAACTTTGAATAATAATTTTCAGTTTAAAACCATAGTGAAGCACGGTTATCCTGCTAGTTTTATATACTGTATATAGATATTGCGTGTGAATCTGCATATAATGATGTTCGATTTAGAACTTTAAACTAGTAGTATTTCTTGGGATATTTCCTTTCCATGGAAATGCTTGTTGTACTGTTGTTGTTGTTGTTGTTGTTGTTGTTGTCATATAAGTATGTTTTATACTTGCTTTATTACCACACATCTCTAATTGACCATTGCCACTGGTATATTTCCCAATTGCGATGTATTTGTTACTAATAATAATAATAATAATAATAATAATAATAAGCTGTGACTAAGAAATGGTCCGCCTCTGTGGTGTAGTGGTTAGCGTGATTAGCTGCCACCCCCGGAGGCCGGGTTCGATTCCCGGCTCTGTCACGAAATTTGAAAAGTGGTACGAGGGCTGGAACGGGGTCCACTCAGCCTCGGGAGGTCAACTGAGTAGAGGTGGGTTCGATTCCCACCTCAGCCATCCTGGAAGTGGTTTTCCGTGGTTTCCCACTTCTCCTCCAGGCGAATGCCGGGATGGTACCTAACTTAAGGCCACGGCCGCTTCCTTCCCTCTTCCTTGCCTATCCCTTCCAATCTTCCCATCCCTCCACAAGGCCCCTGTTCAGCATAGCAGGTGAGGCCGCCTGGGCGAGGTACTGGTCATACTCCCCAGTTGTATCCCCCGACCAAGAGTCTGAAGCTCCAGGACACTGCCCTTGAGGCGGTAGAGGTGGGAGGGTAAACAGATGATGATGATGATGATGATGATGACTAAGAAATGGAGGGAAAAATACTGGGAAAAATATTAGAAGGTAAAATTTTGAAAGAAATCGTACTTACTGCAGAGAAAGTTTGATAAAAGGAAACGAGGTTTTCGAACTCGTGCTTTCTTAATAAGTTAATAGTCATAGTTTAGCAGCAACATTTGTTCTAGAAGAAAGAATTTATCCAGAGAAAAGCCTTCGTGATTAAATAAAAATAGTGACTTGCGAAGTTCCTATTCTTAATTTTAAAGTATGGCTCTACAGTAAGGAACTCCGTCTGCCAGCAGACTTTTAATTTGTATTTGTTTTAACAGTCAATCCAACTACCCTGTCACTATAGCCGAGCGGCCAGCCACCCGGCCCAAACAGGTTCACACTCAGTCGATGACGAAGGGTAAAACACTGCGGCATGTCTGATGACTGAGCACAGATAGGGGCAACTTCATATTTAACAAAAAGGAAGGTGTGCTAACCCCTAAAATTTACAACATTCTCTAAGAGTTCCAACAAAAGCTCCTAGGTGGCAACACCAATTGATGTACAAAGCGGAGCCAATAGGCAGGAAGGAGTACAGAACCAAGAGTGATAGTAGTAGAATATAGTTCAGGGGTTCGCCGCTAGATGACAGTGAAGCACAATATTTAATGTTCTGCCTAACTTTAAGGGAGGTTCCTACTTCTTTCTTGCCTTCTTATTCTGTTTACCCTCCAGGGTTGGATTTTTCCATCGGACACAGCGAGGTATCCCACCTCTACCGCCTCAAGGGCAGTGTCCAAGAGCGGGAGACTTTGTGTCGGGGAATACAATTGAGAAGGAGGATAAGTACCTCGCCCAGGCGGCCTCACTTGCTATGCTGTACAGCGGCCGTGAAGAGGGATGGGAAGACTGGAAGGGATAGACAAACAGTAGGGAAGTAAAAGTCCGTGGCATTAAGTTAGGTACCATACCGGTATTTGCCTGGAGGAGAAGTGAGAAACCTTGGAAATCAATTTCCAGGATGGCTGATGTAGGAATCGAACCCCGCCCCCTCCTCTACTCAGTTGACCTCTCGAGACTGATTGGACCCTGTTCCAGCCTTCGTACCACTTTTCAAATTTCGTGGTAGAGCCGGTAATCGCACCTCAGCTAATTACGCTAACCACTACACCACAGAGGCGGACGGAGGCCTCAACTATATGTCAAAATTATTATGCTTGTTGTTTAAAGCGGCCTAACATCTAGGTTATCGGCCTATCAACATAATAATAATAATAATAATAATAATAATAATAATAATAATAATAATAATAATAATCATAATAATAATAATAATAATAATATATTATATATGATGTATAATTATATTATTATATATAATAATATATTATTATGAGTTGGATGGAAATGTAGCCAGTAGTTTGTCCTAGGCCGATAGCTTGGTTTTAACGGCAGACAATGTTTAAAGTCTACAGTAATATCTTGGAGGTTGAAAACAGGTGCAGCGAGAATGATATGAAAATCAGCATTTTTAAGATGAAAGTGATGTCAGTAGGGAAGATCGAAGTGCGAAGATCGAATACCAGGTGGGAATCACGAAACAAAAACACTTGGATCATTTTAAGACCGCCTCTGTGATGTGGTTGGTGTGATTAGCTGCCTACCCCGGAGGCCCAGGTTCGATTTCCAGCTCTGCCACGAAATTTGAAAAGTGGTACGAGGGCTAGAAAGAGGTCCACTCAGCCCCGGGAGGTCAACTGAGTAGAGGTGGGTTCGATTCCCACCTCAGCCATCCTGGAAGTGGTATTCCGTGGTCTCCCACTTCTCCTCCAGGCAAATGTCGGGATGGTACCTAACTTACGGCCACGGCCGCTTCCTTCCCCTCCCCATTGTCTATCCCTTCCAATCTTCCCATCCTCTCGCAAGGCTCCTGTTCAGCATAGCAGGTGAGGCCGCCTGAGCGAGGTACTGGTCATCCTCCCCAGTTGTATCCCCGACCTAGAGTCTGAAGCTCCAGGACACTGCCCTTGAGGCGGTAGAGGTGCGATCCCTCGCTTGAGTCCGTGGGAAAAACCGACCCCGGAGGGTAAACAGATAAAGAAGAAGAAGAAGAATATTTTAAGTACCGTATTTAGGATGTGCATTTCCCAAGACAGTAGTATTCTGCTCAAAATTAAATCAAGTTGCAGCGCAGGTACTGCAGTGAGCTCCCAGTTCCTATCAAGGGTATTTTGTAAAAACAAAGAGGTCAGCTCTCGGATGAAACTAAATTTACATCGAATTATTTTCAGACCGATTTTACTGTATGGGAGTGAATGTAGGATGGACAAAGGTTATTTGATTCATAAGTCGTAAATAATTCATGGTGTCTAACAGAATGACCGCTGGAAGGCACAATAGATAGAAGATATATGTGTTTATGTCTATTATTATTATTATTATTATTATTATTATTATTATTATTATTATTATTATTATTATTATTTTGTCCGACTGGTTGGATGAACGGTCAGCGTACTGGCCTTCGATTCAGAGGGTCCCGGGTTCGATTCCCGGCCGGGTCGGGGATTTTATCCTTAATTGGTTAATTCCAATGGCACGGAGGCTGGGTGTATGTGTTGTCATCATCATCATTTCATCCTCATCACGACGCGCAGGTCGCCTACGGCAGTCAAACAGAAAGACCTGCACCTGGCGAGCCGAACCCGTTCTGGGATATCCCTACATTTCATTTTTCATTATTATTATTATTATTATTATTATTATTATTATTATTATTATTATTATTATTATTATTATTATTGTATCACTTGCATGTACACTGTTCTAATACTACAATATTATAATGTATTTCTCCCGTGAAAATTTCACGAATACAAAGTCATGGAATAACAACGAGGATTAGTGTAATACATGATGTAGTCAAATGGGCCCCTTGGAAGCTTTTACTTCCTTTACCAGTAATTTAAGAAACATTTTATTATAGACACCTCAGCAAACGTAAATTCCAGTCCTCGTCCCCAGGTTTTTAAACTCTTTTCATGCGCCCCAACTATGGATGTGAGCTACAAAGTGCCATTTTAACCTCATACCAGCACTACCGCCAATCTTAAATTTTTGGCAGTACCAGGGATCTAACGCGGGTCAAGAAGGACATAAGCGAATAGCGCCTACCGTAATGCTACGGAGTCTTACTCTTAAGTAATTGTTGTTTACTTGAACTATCTTCATACTTATTGTACATAATGCCTCTGAAGTCTGAAACCTTCCTCGCCAAATTCACCAATAAGAGAATAATTCAGGTAACTGAACGTCAATGAAATTCTAGGAAAGCCTTAACCCTCTCATGCATGAATTTAAGAAAAGTTAAATTAAAAATATTGTAATGTGATTTTCCTGGTTAAAACGACCCTATTAGATGATACAAACATAAAACACAAAACGAAGTTACCATTCTTGGCGGGAATTTGATGTCCTCATATGAGGACATCATGCATTTAGTGGAAAAATGTCAACAAGTCATACATTTACTACTTTGGCTTATTATACTAGTATTTACAAGAACATTTTACATCTGAGGCAATTGTATGAGTACAGCGAAATTACACTGGTCCTACTGGGGCATTTATATGTAACTGATGTACTTCACACGTTCATATTTCAGGCAATGGTATGGAAACACTGAAAGCGCTCTGGACATAGTGGTACATTACATTTTCCACAAATATACTGGGTTTATTGCACAGTTTTTGTCACGGCACCTGTTAGCATTTCTAGCCTTTGTTTTCTGCTGATAGTGTACTATTGCATCCATCCTCTTTTCAGCAGGCACAGTATGTGTAGCCTATTTCTTGAGTGGTGGTGATGGGCCATTTGCGCATGGCCGTCCCCTCTTCCGTGGTGCTTCTTCTGCCTCACCACTGAAGACAAGTCCTGTTGCCACGCGACTCTTGAAATCGAGCAGGTCGATAGGGGTCTTACAGTCCATTTTCCATAGTAACCAATCATTTACAACTGTGCCACTGAGCATATGGTAACTATCCTGAGAAATACTGTGATAAGAGGCACGTCAGCACAAATCTTACACTGAGGTTATGCAATAATTTCTCATAATAATTGCTGTTACAATTTTAATGGCCGGCCCCGTGGTGTAGGGGTAGCGTGCCTGCCTCTTACCCGGAGACCCCGGGTTCGATTCCCTGCCAGGCCAGGGATTTTTACCTGGACCTGAGGGTTGGTTCGAGGTTCACTCCCCCTACGTGATTAGAATTGAGGAGCTATCTGACGGTGAGATAGCAGCCCCGGTCTAGAAAGCCAGGAGTGGCGGCCGAGAGGATTCGTGGTGCTAATCACACAACACCTCGTAATCTGCAGGCCATGGGGATGAGTGACGATCGCTTGGTGGGCCAAGTCCCTTCAAGGGCTGGGGTGCCATGGGGTTTGGTTTTTTTACAATTTTAATATATTCTTTAAAATTGTAAGTTAAAAACCTACTTGAGACAGCTTGAGACGGTGAAACAGCTCAAAGTAAATGTAGTGTGTTGTTTGACACTGGAGAAACACGAACACTGACTATTTCATGCAATCAGTTAAATGCTGCTATCTGGGGGAATGTTGTAAACTACTATAATCTTGTCCTACAAATATCACTCGTTCATCTGATAACATTATAAACCATTTGGAGAATCCTGGAAAATAAATATTGGCTGAAGCAATTGAGAATACAAGCTAACCTCAAAAATAACACATGGTAGTTTGTTGCATGATGTCCTCATATGTGGACACCCATATTGTACCAATATTGTGTAAAGACTATAAACTAGATGAAATGAAATGGCGTATGGCTTTTAGTGCCGGGAGTGTCCGAGGACATGTTCGGCTCGCCAGATGCAGGTCTTTTGATTTGACACCCGTAGGTGACCTGCGCGTCGTGATGAGGATGAAATGATGATGATGACGACACATACACCCAGCCCCCGTGCCAGCGAAATTAACGAATGAAGGTTAAAATTCCCGACCCAGCCGGGAATCGAACCCGGGACTCCTGTGACCAAAGGCCAGCACGCTAACCACTTAGCCATGGAGCCGGACATAAACTAGATGAAGCTAAATTATATTGGTAACGTTAGTAGAATATACAAAATGAAGAACTACACACTTACCTTGGGCATTTTCGAAATAGGAACAGCTCAAAACAATTGGAAACTATGATGACTTCTCAAAAAATGGCGAACCATGAATATCTTGTTTTCAATTATGCCAATTAAATGCTGCCACCAATTGGTTCTTTTTAAAACTGATGTTTTCCACTCTTACCAACCTAAAATAATATTTTAATAACTTTACCTCCATCTTTGGTAACTCCAGGGACTAAATAATGCCTAAAAATTCGGATGTCCTCATATGAGGACACCATGCATGAGAGGGTTAATTTTCTTAACAAAATAGCCACAGACATATTTTGTATTACATACATCAAACAGAATGTAAACCTATGCCACGGCCCTAGGACTGCCAAGACGACTGGGGCCTAGCCAGATGACCGGCAGGTATTGTACTGTCACGTGGTCAACGTCACAACACACTGAGCCACATTGCTTGGTTTTCTTGACAATCCCTTGCCTCTCATATTAGGTAAGTCTTGTACTGAAATCTCGAAGGGGCCGATGACCTAGGTGTTAGGCCCATTTAAAACACAAGCATCACCATCATCACAAATCACGAGGCTTACTTCGTAAACCCCATTCCAGCCCTGAGTGCTAGATTAATATCCTTGGAATGTGTAGGACTCAGGCACTCCACCCTTGGAATATCGTCACTCGTCAGTTATGTTGCTAGCACCCTCCGATATCTCTAAGCTTCTCAGTTGCCCTCACCAGGCTGAGTGAGCTCTGTTCGAACCCTCATACAAGAGTAAAAGTCTGTAAACGAGTAGGAAATTGAATACGAAGTCTCCAAGTTTTGAGGCAAATATGATGCAGGCTACATAGCGAAGAGCATGAGAGTCCTCGGAGGAATAACACTTCCACTTTTCATAACCTCGGCTCTAGGTGGGATAAAGTGGTTACCTCCGTACCCAGCAGCCTTTACCCCAGGTATTAACCTAATTCTCATTTTCGGTCTGGTCTCAGTGAACTTCAGGGACACGTACCTCTCCAGCAATAGAAATCTCGTTTCTAAATTTTCAATTTCTTAGCGGAAAATCGAACTCACGTCCTTCCACACCCTACCCACCTCGGATAAACCACCCCTGATGGTTGCATATACAACATATTATTATTTCCTATCTTATATTAAATCTTCGTATTCTTCATTCCACAACAAGCGCGAAACTTATGTGTACTCTAATACTTATATCTGATCTACGTTGCTATGACAATGTTAACATCTGCTTCAGTTAACATGGTTGGCTAAAACTTAAACACGGCCGTAATATTCATGCTCTACGCCTTCTTCTCAAACAATCACTTCATGCCCACCTCCCAGCTTTGTATCATTAATTTTAGCACCTTTCATGAAATCACCATTTAGTAACACGAGTAGGGGAGCAGTGGGGCTCCTGAATACGCTGAGTCATCATTATATTTGCTGCGTCAGCACGGAGATAATTGAACCCTAGTAGAGTACTTAGGCGTGTTCTGTCCCCGAAGGCGTTGACAAGAGGTCATTGACCCCTAGTACAGTAGTAGGGCTAGGCCAATTTGTAGATTTTTGCATAACACAGCCAGCCTAACCTCACAGTCGCCATATTGAGGGGCGTGACCTCAATTTAAAGGCTAGTTGCCCTTCCCGACGCCTAAGACAGCAAGCCTAACCTCACAGCCACCATTTTGAAAGAAGTTTTACGGCCAGTTGCCCTTCCCGACGCCTAACAGAGTAAGCCAAACCTCACATCCGCCATCTTGAAGGGCGTATCCTTAGTTTTATGGCTAGTTACCCTTCCCGACGACGAAGAGAGCAAGCCAACCTCAAATTCGCCATCTTGAAGGGGGTATCCTTAGATTTACGGCAAGATGCCCTTCCCAACGACGAAGAGAGCAAGCCAACCTCAAATTCGCCATCTTGAAGGGGGTATCCTTAGATTTACGGCAAGATGCCCTTCCCAACGCCAATTGCACATGATGGCGGCTATACACAGCTCTTTTTGAGACGGCATAGAGGCGCTTGCGCAAGATGCCGGCTGCTCTTATAAGCCGCTCTAGGGACGCTTGCTCAAGATGGCGGCTATCTAATTGCACAAGATGGTGACTATACATAGGTTCTTATGAGACGGCCTAGGGACGCTTGTGCAAGATGATGGCTGCGCTTATGAGACCCCATAGGGGCGCTTGCGCAAGATGGCGGCTATCTAATTGCACAAGATGCCGGCTATACATGGGTTCTTATGAGACGCCCTAGGAGCGCATGCGCAAGGTGGCTGCTGTACATAGACTCCTATGAGACTCCCTAGGGACGCTTGCGCAAGATGACGGCTATCTCACTGAACAAGATGGCGACTATACATAGCTTCTTATGAGACCGCTTAGTGGCGCTTGCGCAAGATGGCGGCTGCTTTTTGAGGCGCCCTAGGGGCGCTCCCGAAAAATGGCGGCTATCAAATTGCACAAGATAGCGGCTATACACAGCACCTTATGAGGCGGCCTAGGGGCGCTTGCGCAAGATGGCGGCTGCTCTTATGAGACACACTAGGGAAAAAGGAGCAAGATGGCGGCTATACATGGCTTCCTATGAGACGGCCTAGGGGTGCTTACGCAAGATGGCGGCCGATCTTATGAGACGCCCTAGGGATGCTTGAGCAAGATGGCGGCTATCTAATAGCACACGGTGGCGGCTATACATGGGCTCTTATGAGACGTGTATTGGCGATTTCGCAAGATGGCAGCTACACATAGGCTCTTAGGAGACGCCCTAAGGACCCTTGCGCAAGATGGCAGCTATCTAATTGCACAAGATGGCGACTATACATAGCTTCCTATGAGACAGCCTAGGACTGCTGCTCTTATTGAGAAAGATGCCGGCTATAGGCGATTGCACAAGATTGCGGCTATACTTGGGCTCTTATTGAGAAAGTTGACGGCCATGGGCGCTTGCGGAATATAGCGGCTATACACAGGCTGTTATAGAGAAAGCTGGCAGAGGGAACAACTGCATAATATGGCGGGTATACACAGGCTCTTATGGCCTCTTCATCCTCCGAAGGGACACAGGTGCCCACCTCCTCCTCACTCGTATATTAAAAGGTAAAATGGCTCTTCCTCTTGGCTATACATATTCTGTTATAGCCTCCTCCTCCTCTTCCTTCTCTTCCTCCTCATCCGTATAGCAAAAGAGCAAATGTGCATGGGTCACTGCTGCCCTCCTCCTCCACCTCCTCCTCCTCATCCGTATAGCAAAAGGGTTCATCTTCTTTGCTATACATAGGCTGTTATAGCCACCTCCTCCTCATCCGTATAGCAAATGGTCAAAAGCGCATGGGACACTGCTGCCCTCCTCCTCCTCATCCATATAGCAAAAGGGCAAAAGGACTCCTCCTCTTGGCTATACACAGGGTGATACAGCCTCCTCCTCCATCAATCAATATCAATCAATACTGATCTGCATTTAGGGCAGTCGCCCACGTGGCAGATACCCCATCTGTTGTTTTCCTAGCCTTTTCCTAAATGATTTCAAAGACATTGGCAAAAGGACACCTCTTCCTAGCAAAAGGGCAAAATGGCTCCTCCTTCTAACAAAAGGTCTCCTCCTTATTTGTATTGATGTGTTCAGTTCAATAAATAAGTGATTAAAACTTAACAAGACTAGAATCGAACACTGTACTCGATGTCGTTAACAACAACATGTTTTCAGAACACTGTTTGATGTGTTCAGGTCACTAGATAAGTAATTAAAACATAACAAGACTAGAATGGAACATGATACTCGATGTCGTTACTTACAAGATGTGTTCAGAACGTGTTTACTAGTTAGCAGGGGATACCTTTGTTCGTTCAATCTGGCTAGAGAATACAATTGTAAATATATATAGAATTGACATGCTACATCTATAACAGAACATGTTGACTATTAGTCAGAAAACTTTTATCGCTACTGTGCTATTTGTTTCTATTCGTTAAACAAGTTACAATTAGAACACACTAGAGTTGATTATAGAACAAGACGAAACATCAGATGTTTAGAACACGCTATGTTTAAAATCGATCTACGAATTATAGAATTAAAGGTTACATCTCTCTTAAAACAATAATCACTACTACTACTAATAACATTACAGTCTGAACCGACTATCTTACGATCCGGAGGCTAACACGTCACCAACCCTACAGTTTAAAGTTGTTTTCAGCTAGGATACAGCTTCTATTTTTTGCCTGATACGAAAAAATTAGAAACTACGGAAACGCATCTTCAGAGTACGGTTCGAACCTGCCCGCTCCAAGCCGATAGCTACATGCAGTAGCATGTTAATAAACGGTAACACAATAGTCACTGCTTATTATTACTCTGCATCGTAAAACTACACAAGATGCATCCAGTTTTCGAAGGCGTTGACGGGTAAATTATTAGCACTGCACAGTAGAAACGCACACACTTGCCTTTAATTAATAATACTTACATATTGAAAGCGAAATGAACAGATCTGCATTTAACACACACGCACAGAACATTCAAAGTAAATATTTGCATGCAGCGAGCTGGCTGGCTCGCGACCGGAAATAAGCGTTAAATTACTAATGACAGCAGTGTGCGGTGACTGCATGTCGTGGCTCACAGAAGAACATTGTACCGAGTTAAGATTACGTGGATTTTAAATTGCCCGCTACCAATGTCTAAGGTGGCAACAGTGAGGATTAGCCCGTTAAGATGCCAGCAATGAAGTTTGCGAAGTTCTGTTGTTCAAAAATCAGCGCCCACGTGGTTAGAAATGTCCGCTGACAGGTGTTAAAGAAGCATGTGGATTTTGAATTCCGCATTATGACGTGCATAAGGTGGCATCAATGTAGTTTAGCGTCGTGAAGATGGCAGGAGTGAGGGTAGCAATGCTCTATTGTCCTTAAAAATGATGTTAGGACCCGTCAAGATGACAGCTGTCAAAAAAGCACGTGGCTTTCTTTACAAACAAGAGCACGTTGTCGTGACGTTACGGTCACGTGGTATGCTGCGTCAGGACCCGAACTAGGAAATCTACGCCTAGGTGGTTAGAACTGGTCAAAAAGCACATAGATTTTAAATTCCGCGCCTACGTCGTTAAGTTCGAGCATATAGGTTATGCTAAGATAGCAGCACACACATACGACTGCCGCACGCTCTGGCGGAGGAAGATTATTACGATAGTCGATGCAAACATCATCGATAGGAGTAGGGGAGCAAGGAGAGTTGTAGATATGTTGCGTCATCATTTCTTGCTGAGTCAGCACTGAGGTCATTGACCCATAGTGGTGTACCAATGCGGGTTCTGACTCCGAGGTCAGTTCAATGAGTTGACATGTACGACACTGTCTCAGAGAAGGTCTTCTACTTATACTCACTTGTTCATGATGTAAGCTACACGTTTTAAGCTCTGACAAAACAGGATCTTGAGTTCACTCCCGAAGCACCTTATGCCAAATCTTCGCAGCATTCGCAGCTACATTAACCAAAAATGTCTCTGGTAATGCATTCTACTCTTCCTCAGTAAAAGTGTTTAATTTCTTTTTGCATGCATAAAACTCACGCTTGCCTTTTCAGCTGGGTTACACTTAGTATCAGTTAGAAATGACATGATGCCTTTCCTTTTAAAATGTTTGTTTCACACTAAAGTTATTTCGACACTGCAGTTTACATATGTTGTTCACCTCCCGGCATGCACTGAAACACAACCATTCAAAGACCACGCACAAATGTTGTAAAGACTGTTTACTTGTTTCTTCACTATGCCCCTTCAGAAGAGTTTTAAGTGATGGACACCCTAATTCATGCATGTCAATAATTTCACACGATGATGGTAGATACTCACGCAACCATTCTTTCTTTTCACAACCTTTTAAAAAACAAGATCTACTCTTGGCAAATGTGCGTTAATCATTAAAGATATAAAAGGATAAGGTATTCCTTTTCCTTCCCACTGCAAACCTAAATTTTTCAATCCGTTGGGTCTGCTTTTTATCTTCAACTGTTTGCAAACAGTAAGGGAAATAAGGAATAAATACTAATCTAAATGTTTTGTTGCCCACAACACACTGCAATCCAGCACAGCCACCTCTTTAAACACAAATTCGTTGCCGTTTATTTTGAAGCGTTGTACATCAACTATTAATGTTCTCGTCATATTTGTGCTCTTCTCTCTATCACTGTACCTCTGAGACTAAAGAAAAATTCTTACTGATATTAACTATAAAGCCTTGAGTCAGTAAGTAACAAACAAGTCTAAACATGCACAACTATGATGACGTCATCGCTGTAGGTTAAAAAACACGTGCTCACTCTAGCCCTCGCGTTGTTATAGTAATGCATGTTTAAACTTGTTCGATAAAAACATAAAGCTGTGACTTGTCAGAGGAAGAGAAACAGGAAGAGGTGGAGGCCTTCACTCAGTAAGCAACAATCAAGTGTAAACATGCACAACTCTGAAGACGTCATCGCTGCCGGTTAAAAACACGTGCGATGCATGCTTAAACCTGTACGATAGAGACATACAGCTATTTCTTGACAGAGGAAGAGGAGGAGGAGGCAGAGGAGGAGGAGGTTATAATAGCCTATGTATAGCCGCCATCTTGTGCAGTAGCCTCTACGAGGAGGAGGAAGAGGCTATAACAGCCTATGTATAGTCGCCAACATGTGCAGTAGCCTCTTAGCTAGCTTTCATCATAACAGCAGCCGCCATCTTGTACAGTAACCTCTAAGCTAGGTTTCTTCATAAGAGCCTGTGTATACCCGCCATCTTGCGCAGTAGGCCCCCTCAGCCAGCTTTCTCCACAAAAGCAGCCGCCATCTTGCGCAAGCGCCCTTAATCCTTCTCATAAGAGCATTCGCCATATTGCGCATTAGCCTCTAAGCTAGCTTTCTCCATAAGAGCCTGTGAATATCCGCCATCTTGCGAAATCGCCCTTGGCCATCTCATAAGAGCAACCGCCATCTTGATCAATCGCCCCTAGGGCGCCTCGTAAGAGCCGAAGCCATCTTGTGTAATTGCATATAGCCGTCTCTTTAGAGCCTGTGTATAGCCGCCATCTTGCGCAAGCGCCCCTAGAGTGTCTCTTAAGAGTCTATGTATAGCAGCCAGCTTCCCCAAGCGCCCCTGGGGAGTCTCATAAGAGCCTATGTATAACAGCCATCTTGTGCAATTGGCGTCGGTAGGGGCAACTAGCTTTAAAACTAAGAATACCTCCCTTCAATATGGCGGATGTGAGGTTATGCTCCCTCTCCTACGCGGCGAGAAGGGCATATTGCCGTAAAACTATGGATACAACCTTCAAGATGGCGGATGTGAGGTTAGGCTTGCTCTGTTAGGCGTCGGAAAGGGCAACTAGCCGTTAAAGTGAGGTTACGCCCCTCAAGATGCCGACTGTGATGTTAGGCTCGCTCTCTTATGCAAACCCCTAAAAAATCGGCCTAGACCTCCTACTATACTACGGGTCAATGACCTCGGGCCAATGACCTCGGGGTCAGAACACGTCTAGGTACGCTACTAGGAGTCAATGACCTCAATGCTGACGCAGCAAAAAAATGCTGACTCAGCATATTTAGAACTATCCTTCCTCCCATACTGATAGGTGTGCGCGCGCACATACGATTGCCGCACGCTCTGGCGGAAGAACATTAGTAATATAGTCGATGCATGCATTATCGATAAGTATGCTCGCGCACATGCGATTGCCGCACGCTCTGGCGGAAGAAGTTAAGTACGATAGTCGATCCACGCATCGTCGGTAGGTGATGTGTATACGCTTTTAAACATCGCTACTGTTACCGCTGCTATGTTCGAGTGATTTAAAAATGTATACTGCTGCGATGTTCACAAGATGTTAAAATATTGCTATTCCGCGCCTTCGTCGTTAAGTTCGTGCACATATATCATGGTAAGAGAGCAGCACACGCATGCGATTGCTGCACGCTCTGGCGGAAGAATCTTAGTATGATAGTCGATGAATACATCATCGATAGGTGATGTGTACACGCTTTTAAAATTCGCTATTCTTACTGCTGTTATGTTCACAAGATTTTTAAACATAGCTATTCTTTGTGCTTTAAGTTAGTGCACATATGTTATGCTATGATAGCAGCACACACATGCGATTGCCGCACGCTCTAGCGGAAGAAGATTAGTACGATAGTGCATGCATGCATAATAGTTACGTGATGTGTACACGCTTTTATACAATGTTATTCTTACCGCTGCTATGTTCGCGAGATTTTTAAACATAGCAATTCTTTATGCTTTAAGTTCGTGCACATAGGTCATGGTAAGATAGCAGCGCACACATGCGATCGTCGTACACTCTAGCGGAAGAAGTTTAGTATGATAGTTGATCCAAGCATCATCGACAGGTGATGCGTACACGCTCTACCGGTTAAGAATTAAAAAAAATTACTGCTGCTATGTTCACGAGATTTTTAAACAACGCTATTTCCAAAAACGTACACGTCTTAAAACAATACGAAATTCCTCCTGCAGCACTAAACAATACCATTATTCCTTATTGTGAAACAGTTATGAATCTTGGTGTGGCTATAAGCGAAACATTGAACTGGTCACAACAGGTGACGAAAGTGTGCCAAAAGAAATATCAAAGCGGTTTAAAAATATATTTCCTTGGTCCCTGAAAATAAAGCTCATTCAATCACTTTTGTTCCCAATTCTCGAATACTGTGATACAGTTTTTATTGATATCAATAACGAGCAAGGCATGAGACTGTAACGTGCCTAAAATGCATGCATCATGTATGCATTTGACATACGACCATATGCCCACGTATCCCCATACTATAGACAATTAACTTGGTTATAACTGAATGACAGACGTAGACTCCATGCAACTACTTTGGTGTATCAAGTGCTTTCTGAAAACACTCCTCCTTAACTATCCACCAGATTTCGCTACTTCGTTCCCTACACCTGTTCAATACCCGGTCAGGCTGTACGCTAGAAATTCCTGTGCATCGAACCGCAACCTACAACAGATCGGTCACGATTACCACCACGAGCTGGTGGAATGAACTCCCCAATGATATCAGGGAAGCTAAATCTAAGACAAAATTTAAAATCCTTTGCCAGCGCCATATTATAAGCACTTCCAGTCTTTCTTGAGTTTGAATGGCATGCATGAATGAGAGTTAATATGGTTGTTTATTGTAATGTGATCCTGTTTATACTTTAGTTATACTGTACTCACTTTAGTTAGTTTAGTTAGTGATACCTTAGTTGCATTAGTTGTACTTTAGGTTGTAAAGATTTCATATGATTAAATTTTATGAAAAAATTATATTGTATATACATGAAGTGGTTAAGTGTAAGAAAGGGCCAGGGGCCCTAGCTTCGCCACAATGAAGATGCTTTAATTAAAATAATATTTTTACTGCTACTATGTGCACAGGATTTTTAAACATAGCCATTCTTAATGCTGCTCTTAACGACGTAAAGCACAGAATTTAAAATCTTTGTGCTTTTATCGAGTTCCAAAACCGTAGGCGTAGATTTTCAACTTCCGGCGCTGACGCAGCATAGCACGTGACCGTGACGTCACGACCATGTGCTCTTGTTTGTAAAAATCCACGTGCTTTATTGATAGCTGTCATCTTGACGTACCTTAACCACACTTTAAATACAATAGTACATCGCTAACCTCACTGCTGCTATCTGCACGACGCTAAACCTCATTGCTACCACCTTATGCACGTCGTAGCGTTGAATTTAAAATCCACGTGCATTTTCAACACATTTCAGCGGCCACCATTAACCACGTGGGTGCGAAATTTTAAACAGAAGAATATCGCAAACTTCAGTGCTGGCATCTTAACGGATTAAACCTCACTGTTGCCACCTTAGGCATGTGGTAGTGGGCAATTTAAAATCCACGTAATCTTAACTCTGTACAATGTTCCTTTGTGAGCCACGACATGTAGTCGACGCACACTGCTGTGTCATTAGCAATTTAACGCTTATTTCCGGTCGCGAGTCAGCCAGCTCGCTGCAAGCAAATATTTACTTTGAATGTTCTGTGTGTGTGTGCGTGCGTGTGTGTGTGTGTTAAATGCAGATCTGTTATTTTCCCTTTCATTATGTAAGTATTATAAATTTCAGGTAAGTGTGTGCGTTTCTACTGTGCAGTGCTCATAATTTACACGTCAACGCCTTCGAAAACTGGATGCATCTTGTATAGTTTTACGATGCAGAGTAATGGTAAGCAGTGATTATTGTGTTACCGTTTATTCACATGCTACTGCATCTAGCTATCAGCTTGGAGCGAGCAGGTTCGAACCGCACTCCGAAGATGCGTTTCCGTAGTTTCTCATTTTATTGCACCAGGCAAATAATAGAAGTTGTATCTTAGCTGTAATCAACTTCAAACTGTAGGGTTGGTGACATGTTATCCTCCGGATCGTAAGATAGTCGGTTCAGACTGCAATGTTATTAGTAGTAGTAATTATTGTTTCAAGAGACATGTAACGATTAATACTGCATTTCGTAGATCGATTTTAAACATAGTGTGTTCTAAACATCTGATGTAAGTGACGATACCGTCCTACTATATAGCTGGGGATTCGACCCGTACTATCATATAGCTTGTGCGCGCTAATCACATCAATAGTAGTGATTATTGTTTTATAAGGAAGTGCATCTCTCCTCTATTTCTATCGTTCCACTGACTTGGAGTTGCCCTTCTGTCAATGATTACAGCGTTATCGCTACACAATTAAGTAATCACGTGTTCGATTCCCGGGATTACAAGAAAATATTAAGTATAGGCTGTTGTGATGTTTCTAAATTCAAATATCAACAACGATAGAAGATGTTGTTGCAGACAATCGTATTGTCTTGCGTTATTTTATCTGTATAGTAGTAATTATTGATTTAAAAAGAAGTACATGAATTCGTCTCCCCATGGGATACAAGTTGAAATCCTATAATATTTTTTCTTTCTGTATGGTGTTTGCGATAAGTGAACAGGGATTGAATGTATGTTTCTTCTATTGTAACTAAACGAGAGTTCGAAATACACTGACTGACAGAGCAAATGCAACACCAAGAAGGAGTGGTCAGAACTTTATGCCAATTGCAGGGTAGACTGACGTCACTGAGGTATGCTCATGATGTGAAATGCGCCGCTGTGCTGCGCACTTATCGAACGATAAATGGGACACGGCGCTGGCGAATGGCCCACTTCGTACCGTGATTTCTCAGCCGACAGTCATTGTAGAACGTGTTGTCGTGTGCCACAGGACACGTGTATAGCTAAGAATGCCAGGCCGCCGTCAACGGAGGCATTTCCAGCAGACAGACGACTTTACGAGGGGTATGGTGATCGGGCTGAGAAGGGCAGGTTGGTCGCTTCGTCAAATCGCAGCCGATACCCATAGGGATGTGTCCACGGTGCAGCGCCTGTGGCGAAGATGGTTGGCCCAGGGACATGTGGCACGTGCAAGGGGTCCAGGCGCAGAACGAGTGACGTCAGCACGCGAGGATCGGCGCATCCGCCGCCAAGCGGTGGCAGCCCCGCACGCCACGTCAACCGCCATTCTTCAGCATGTGCAAGACACTCTGGCTGTTCCAATATCGACCAGAACAATTTCTCGTCGATTGGTTGAAGGAGGCCTGCACTCCCGGCGCCCGCTCAGAAGACTACCATTGACTCCACAGCATAGACGTGCACGCCTGGCATGGTGCCGGGCTAGAGCGACTTGGATGAGGGAATGGCGGAACGTCGTGTTCTCCGATGAGTCACGCTTCTGTTCTGTCAGTGATAGTCACCGCAGAAGAGTGTGGCGTCGGCGTGGAGAAAGGTCAAATCCGGCAGTAACTGTGGAGCGCCCTACCGCTAGACAACGCGGCATCATGGTTTGGGGCGCTATTGCGTATGATTCCACGTCACCTCTAGTGCGTATTCAAGGCACGTTAAATGCCCACCGCTACGTGCAGCATGTGCTGCGGCCGGTGGCACTCCCGTACCTTCAGGGGCTGCCCAATGCTCTGTTTCAGCAGGATAATGCCCGCCCACACACTGCTCGCATCTCCCAACAGGCTCTACGAGGTGTACAGATGCTTCCGTGGCCAGCGTACTCTCCGGATCTCTCACCAATCGAACACGTGTGGGATCTCATTGGACGCCGTTTGCAAACTCTGCCCCAGCCTCGTACGGACGACCAACTGTGGCAAATGGTTGACAGAGAATGGAGAACCATCCCTCAGGACACCATCCGCACTCTTATTGACTCTGTACCTCGACGTGTTTCTGGGTGCATCGCCGCTCGCGGTGGTCCTACATCCTACTGAGTCGATGCCGTGCGCATTGTGTAACCTGCATATCGGTTTGAAATAAACATCAATTATTCGTCCGTGCCGTCTCTGGTTTTTTTCCCAACTTTCATCCCTTTAGAACCACTCCTTCTTGGTGTTGCATTTGCTCTGTCAGTCAGTGTATATGTAAGAAAATACAAAAGTTTCAATAATACTGCCTTAATGAATTCCCATCTTAATTGTTACAGGGTCACATAAATATTCACCTACTCTAATTCTCCAAGAGCTATTTTCTAGATATAGCTACCCATTCAGTCACTCTTTTGTCTAGTCCAATTCCACTCATTTCTGCCAGTAGTCCATCATGATCCACCCTATCAAATGCTTTAGACAGGTCAATCGCGATACAGACCATTCGACCTCCTGAATCCACGGTGTCTTTTGTATCTTGCTGGAATTCTACGAGTTGAGCTTCAGTGGAATAACCTTTCCTAAACACGAACTACCTTCTATCGAACCAGTTATTAATTTGGCAAACATGTGTAACATAATCTAAAAGAATACCTTTCCAAAGCTTACATACATCATGTCAAACTTATTTTCAGCTTTATGTCTATCACCCGTTCCTTTATACACAGAGGTTACTATAGCAACTCTCCATTCATTTGGTACAGCTCCTTCGTGCAAACAATAATCAAATAAGTACTTCTGATATGGTACAATATCCCAACCAATTGTCTTTAGTATAGCCCCAGAAAACCTATCAATTCCAGCCGCTTTTCTAGTTTTCATCTTTTGTATCTTATTGTAAATATAATTGTTATCATATGCAAATTTTAATACTTCTTTAGCATTGAACATTATCCTTGTAAACAACAATATTTACATACTGCTGACTGAATACTTCTGTCTTTTGAATATACTCACATATACCCTCCCCTTTGAGAAGTTGCTAACTCTCTTATTAACTTTAAAAATATATAAATCTGAATTCAAATTGAAAAATATGAAAATTAATATTCATTAAATAAAGTACACAATCGTCGGATCTTGTACTCACACTTAGTTCTTACCTGCTTACTTACACATACGCTACAACTCAGTGCAGCAATAAAAGAATGATATTCTAGAATATCTCTAGGGTGTGGGGTAATAAGTTTACTTTTGACAACATACCATATAAGTTCTTGGAAAAGGAGATTGGCGTTCGGTTTCCCCATTAAATTTGAGGTTATCTAATTCTGTCATTGAAATAATACGATAAATTCATTTGACAGAACAAAATATATTCTTGAAATAATTTCAATAAAAATAGTAAGAACTGTTGTGATAAAACAAATGAGAATATGAAATTATGACATTGCAACTGAAAGAAACTAGGTATGAATTTGAATTCTTCTTGACCGGATATTTAACAATTATACACGAAGTTTATCCCTCACTGGTTCACTTGACTGTACCTTCAACACTTTGAGTGTAATTACGACGAATTCCTTTGATCTGGTGTTTACTGTAGATGTGTCAAGCCTAATTTGGTGATGTGTCCATGTGACTGTTTTTTCTCCATCATGATGACTTCTTGGTAAGTGTATCCTTACAACTGAACTGACCGACTGAGATTTCACCTTCCACTGGACTCCTCACTGTTCACTTTTCCATTTGACTTCTTCACTGTTGACCTTCCGTTTGACTAAAGATTAATGGCCGACAGAGGCCTCTCCATCTCGTTCAGTTAATGACCAACTGTGGCCTCTCCTTCTAATAGAATAATGACTGACGCTACAATATACTGCCACCTTATATATAATTGGTTGACACACCTACGCAATCTCCAGAAATAACTATGATCTACTCGCACATCGTGACAAATGTTACACCCTCTGGTGAAACCGCCCGCGGCACCCTGGGAATCTCAAAGAAAGTGAGCTCATCGCTAAACGCGCACGATGACGTAGCAATGACTTGGCAGTAACGCCAGCAGTATTTCGCAATGCTACAATGTCACAAGTTATTACACACACTACATCGACATCTGATATACAGCAACTCTTACTGTACATGTTTT
This sequence comes from Anabrus simplex, assembly GCF_040414725.1. NCBI lineage: Eukaryota > Metazoa > Arthropoda > Insecta > Orthoptera > Tettigoniidae > Anabrus > Anabrus simplex. Next base: position 227,848,405 of record NC_090266.1, on the reverse strand, counting down.
TAGTATTAATCTACACACACACATATACGTAACAATTTGACTACAATCACGCAAGCGACAAGCTTTTCAGAATTGAATTGAAAGATAGTAATAATACAATAATAGTAATCTCACAGATAAAATATTAGTAATACCGACATAATAATAATAATAATAATAATAATAATAATAATAACAATATCATTGATGAAATAATAATAATTGTTACCATGTTTTTCGTGGTAGGTAGAGGTGAAAGAAGGTGCGGGTGTGAATGGGTTTCAAGCTACGAAATTATAGTGCAATGTAAAATTAATTTAAAAGTTAACAAGGTTATATTTTCTTTTCGAAAACAAAGAAATAACAAGCATGGCAGGTACAAAGTAGCAATTCAAAAGGGGTTAGTTACAATATTTACAGAATTTGGGCTTCGCGCCCTGACTTTACAATGCTTGGGCAATCAGCTCAGTTTTACCTCAAACACAAGTTTTAACAGAGGGGGAGAAAACCCCATTTATACCTAGGAGCCCTTGCTCCAAATTACACTGAAAAACCTCCATGAGGCATACGACCCAGAATTTTCAAAAGAGCCACTCGCTCTCAAAATTTAAGCCTCTCCCAGGCCACACCAAACTCCACCTTCAAGTTGTCCTCAACGGACATAAACACAGGGGTAAAATACCCAATCTACTGAGGTCTATTAAAAGAAAAGCAGGTTAATTAAATGACCTCTAAAATAACAATTTGAGAGGAGGCGAACTTGCACTTCTAATACACTTTGATTAAGACCTACTTGGCACTAGGCCGTTAATACAAGGGCTAATCCCATGCTAAAGAGGTGACTTAAGAAAAGAACAATTTGTTTTACATTAACGAAAAATAGGTCGAGAAAATAAGTTCACCTCAAGACAATGTGAGTGGGAGCTCGAGAGGGTTAGCACTCTCTATCCCAATATGTCGTTTTAAAAGAGAATATATGAAAGGAGTAGTTACATTTTAGGAAAAGGTTACATGGCTGAACGCTTAGAACCCGCCCCGAAAGTTAAACTGCTGAGCTAGCAAAGAAAGAAGTTATTAATTGGCCATTACCTTGTGTTGAACGGCTGGAGAAGAAAGAGGCGCTTCCCGCCCCCTGCTATGTACTTAACACACTGAAAGATGGAACAGAAGTGGCCTAGAGACCCAAAAATCAGCAGTTTAAATACTCTCGCGGAAGTTTCTAGGCGTTAGGGGAAAGAAAACACCCTCCCACAAACTCTTTATTGGATAGGACCCCGCAACAGATTCAAGTTGGGGGAAGATACATCTGATTGGATAGAAATTAATTGAAGAAATTCGGGATTGGATACATTCATAACAAGGGGAAGAAAGGGGTAAATATTGCCAACTTAAACAATGATAGAAATAAATTTAACAAAGAACGAACTCTTGAAATTAAATTTTCTCCAAAAAAATAGTTCTTTGACTCCGCACTAGGTTGCACTATTGTAGATCTTCAGTAGTGTCCTCTAGAAGAGAAAGTTCACACTTCTTACTTCAAGCGAAACAAAAACACATCAAAAATGACACAGTTCAAAAACTCAAAATTTTCCACGTGGTGACATCTTCTGAGAAGGTAAAAAATTAATACTGTCAATAAAGTTCAGACTTCCTCCAGCAGAGGAGTTTCAACAGGCGCACATTTTAAATTAGCGGAGTGGAGGTGTACCGCCCGGTACAATAATAATAATAATAATAATAATAATAATAATAATAATAATAATAATAATAATAATAATAATAATAATAATAATACAGATATCATCTTGTAACGGGATTTGAACAATTACACCTTGTTCTTTAATGATTCCTGGAATGTCCTTCTTGAACTTGTTTCTGCCTTAAAGTACCTATACATACCCTTCCATTTTTCACTAAAATTTGAATGACTGCCGATCGTGCTTGCCATCATGTTATCCTTAGCTGACTTCTTTGCTAGATTCAATTTCCTAGTAAGTTCCTTCAATTTGCCCTTACTTCCGCAGCCAATACTAAATTATTGTATATTGAATTCTATTCTGTATCCTTACGAGTCGAAAACAACGTGGACTGGAAACATTGTGGATGCGAATGATGAATTTTATTAGTTTCCGAGTTTAGACTGCATAAGTTGATGAGAAATTACTTCACTGGACAGTTCACAAAGATGCATGTTTGGAGTGTTGACATGGCAGGTTAGTTGGAGCCTCACATTTGAGTTATGCCATGAATATCGTGATGGTGGTGATTATTGTTTTCAGTGATATTACGTAATATGAAACGAGATTGGGGTTTATTTTTATTTAGCGAACTTCACCACATGTCTTTAAATTTATTGTAATTTGTAACAGATTGAACTATTCGAACCTATTGTTTAATTTCGATTTCACGCTTTATCGTAGAAAAGAGACACAGTAATATTTCCAGATTCGAGTTCATTTCTGTAGCGAATTTCACTTCATGTGTTAGTTTCAACGAGGATTAGGTTTAAATATCCAGACATTGTGTTAAAGTTTCGATTTCACCTGGCAGTATCAGTGATGTGTAGATACAACAAGGTTGGCTCAGCGATAGATTTAGGCTGCCACGTGTAATTTAATTATCCTTAAGGATGAGTAGACACTGTAACGTTGGCTCAACGACAGGATAAGGACGCCGTCTGTACATAGCCAAGGCATAGGTTAGGCATTTTTGCAAATCGACTTGAACGATGTTAGTGTTTGCAGTAGTGCATACGAGTTTGGAAGATATTAGCAAGGACTATTTAGGCCGTGTTTCGTCATAATTTTTACTAGAAGTAAAGTGTCCCATAATAGCGTTGCATAAGTAACGGCATGGATGTAAGGGTTGTCTCAGGTGGAAGCCTGGCTAATGGAGATTGATCCCTACTGCTTAGCCGCGTGTGTTCAATTTCGGTGAACTTTCGTTTCTGTTTGTTTCTCTTTCTTTACTTTGAGATTTATTTTTCGGGTGTACGGTATATTATAATAGTGCTGTGTGTTGACACTAACTTAAATTGTGTAAGATTTACACTACGAATGCGGTTTAGATTCGTCAGCTGTTAGTACATATATTTTTTTCGTTATTCACATTATTTATGTAAGACGTTGATCTACCGATCACTTGTAGTTTGGTTTAATGGGACAAGTGTAGGTAGACAGATCTGTAATTGTAGTTGTAGGTATAGAGAATGGGAAATATTTCATATTGATTTTTGTGGGCTTGTAACTTAACGAATTTAACAACGTAACTGTTTCATAGCCTGAAATAGACCCAGAGTGAAGCTGGTAGGTATTTTTGAAGTGAGTGTGGTTTTAAATCTGCATTGTGGAGATTAATGTTCATTAAAGGATCAATTTCGTAACTACCCTCATCCTGTTAGCTAACCGATAATGGCCGCCTCTGTTGATGGAGGTCGGTGAGATTTTTCTAACTCAATGAATTTAAATAATGAAAATCAGCATGTCTCAAGTAACCTCATGAATCAACAGGATAAAGAAAGCATAATTCCCACCCATACCGGTGAACCAGGTAACCTCATGACATCCTCTGTTACTGTTCCTAGAACACTTAATCAATCTCCTAACAACCCATGATTGTTGCTCTGCAGCAATGCAGTCCTGTCCTACCAAAGATCAAGCTATTGTTATTGAATCATGTGATGGTATTAGTATTCGAGGTTATATACTATCAATTAGAAAACTCACTAGCCCTAGTAACATCCGATTTGTCTCATGGGTATCTAATGGAAGAATATGTATCTTCCTCGCAAGTCAGAAGTGTGTTGATGAATTAATTTCAGAACACCCCAAGATTATCATAAATAATGTTTCCTTGGAAATAAGGCCTCTCCTAACTAAAAACAAACGAGTTATTCTATCTAATGTTTGCCCTGTGATTCCTGGTATTGTTATTGAAGAAGAATGTCTCAAACTCGGCATTAAACCAATGTCAAGGATATCACCTACTAGAGCAGGTCTAACAATCCCTGGATTTTCTCACATTCTCAGTTTTCGGAGAGAGATTTATGTTCAAAATTAAGACTTTAACAAACTTCCATACTCACTACAAATCGAATATGACGGTACAAATTACTGGATTTATTTTCCTCTCACACACCCACCTGCTTTCTTTGTAAAACTGAGGGGCACTTAGCTAGTAACTGTCCTAATAATGATGAAATAATAAATGAAGGCTACTCACTAACTCAAAACAGTCATTCTCGTGGCAAGATCAATCTAACGAAATTTCCCCAACTAGGGTACACAAAAAACGAAAATAAACTGTCAAGGATATATTACCTATACGCTTTCACAAACTATTTTTCAGACAACTGCTACATCTATAACTCTGCAGTTTTTCCCATACCAAAACTGTGGGACTTTACCCTCAGTCGAACGACTCTAACCTCTCCTTTGGAATGTCCCCAAAACCCCTCATCTGTTCATCTTTCTGGATCAAAGAGGACAGTATGGCTGTCTAGCAGTGAAACTACAGACAGAAAGGACGTTGTTTCTAAGAAATCTCCCTTAACAACTGAACCTACGATAAGTGAACAGGCAGGGAAACACAAGACAAAAGAAACTTATAAGAGACCAAATACAGGAAAAGAAAGCACAAATATGCTTAAGCCAATTAAGTATGTTCTAGAAGCCAAGCCTCAGTCCTTTCCCCTCAGTTATTTACAACTCCAATCCTTTTTTGAAAACGGTATTGGAGTTAATGATGTAACAACAATAGCTTCCAGTTACACCCAAGATCTAGAGGGTTTATCCCAAGCCCTTCACTAACTATCTTCATACTACACTGAAAAATCCATTAAGAACAGAAGTGTTCGAAAAGTCAAAAAACTACTTAAGGCTAGCAGTGAAAACCGAGATGAAGCAATTAACAGTTTAGTTCCAAATTACTCCAGCGATGACTCTACTTTCCTCATATAATGATGATGAAATTCCATCTACACCTGTTTGTTATTCATATGACTATAACATTAATTCAATGGAACCTCAACAGTTTTCTATCGCAGCGAGAGTATTTACAACTTGTACTAAATAACCATCAGCGTTTAGTTTTCTGTCTACAAGAAACTAACTTCAATACAACTTTGTTTCCAATTTAAGATAGTTCAACGTACATTATAAAAACCGAATTAATCCAAATCATGCAAGTGGAGGCGTAGCTACGTAAGTTAAAATAATTTATACCATCAACAGGTTCCTTTAACTACTGATTTAGAAGCAGTCGCAGTTTTATTATACCTACCACAAGCTGTATGCGTATATAATGTTTACTTTCCTACGAATTAGTACATCTCACGCTGATGATTTAAGAAACCTAATACATCAACTCTCCAAACCCTTCATTTTGATGGGTGATTTTTATAGCCACAGCACATTGTGGGGTAGTTGCAATGCTGATGCAAGGGGGGAAGAAATTGAAAAGATAGTAGATTAATTTACTCTAGTATTATTGAACTCAACTGCTCCAACCCCGTTTGATATAGTACACGGAAGCATAGATTTAACTATATGAACGCCAGACATATCTGCACTATTTAACTGGTCCATTTATTCAACTCTATAACGAAGTGAACACTTCTCCATCATAAATAACGATGATAAAAGTTCTCCAGACAACACATAAAAACATCAAAAACTCCAATACTGTAAATGGAATTTACATAAGGCAAATAGGGAATCATTTCGAAAGACTGTAAATAACTACTTAAATGATTTAACTCCAACAAATAAATTTCTTTCTAAGCACATCAGTGATACTGTTCAAAATTTCACTGAAGTAATAATTAAATCTGCTCACCAGATTATCCCAAAACAACTCCTATGCCCTTCAAGATAACGGTTCCCTGGTTGAATTACTCCTGTAAAGTGGCTATCAAAAATGAAAACCGTGCTTACTACCTATACAAAAGAAATCGTACGCCTGAAAGTAAAATACATTTTCAGAAATATCGAGCAATAGCAAGAAATAAAATAAAATAAAGTAAGAAAACATTCTGGTTAATATTCGTCTCCTCCTTAACCTCCCAAACTTCACAAAAAGTTATGTGGAATAAAATCCAAAGAATGAGTGGTAAATACAATAAAATCGTTATTACTTCTCAAAGAGATCCAGTTGCTGAATCAATTACAAATGAACCTCAACAAATAGCTGATCAACTGGCTAAATCATTTTCAGAAATCTCTAGCGATAAAAATTATGAACCTGAATTTCTTCACATGAAGACAACTCGAGATCCAATAGACTTAAGTAAAACTGTTCCTACACCAAACTATGCTTATAATATTACTTTACAGTTACAAGAAATTGTTACAGAACTCAACAAATGCGGCGGATCTAGTCTCGGCCCAGACACCAGTACATATGAATTTTTAAAACAGCTTCCACATAGTGCACTTAAATATCTACTTGCTATTTTCATCTATATATGGAGTTCCAAACTATTTCCAGATCAATGGCGTTGTGCTATGGTAGTGCATATACTCAAACAAGGAAAGGACATTTTGACCCCGGATGATTATCGTCCCATCGCCTTGACAAAGACAAGCTAATGGAGAACATTGTTAACAAGAGATTACGATTTGGAACATATACACCTTTTCAGTGATGCAGAAAATGGTTTTCGTAAAGCATGTTCAACAACAGATACTCTGATATGTTTAGAATCAGAAATCCGAGAAGCTTTCCTGAATAACCAGCACCTCATAGCTGTTAGTTTAGACATTGGGAAGGCATGTGACATGATGTGGAAAGACTATCTAATTGAAACATTGATGAAATATATTTCAGGAAACATGCTGTAATTCATTTATAATTTCTTTAAAGATCGCTGAATTCAAGTCAGGACAAATGGAATGCTTTCACATGAAGTAACCATTGATAATGGAGTTTCCCAAGGATCAGTCATCAGTGTCACATTATTCCTCGTCGCAATAAATGGCATTGTACCCAACATGCACCTGCCAGTGAAGGCTTGCCTCTTTGCTGATGATTTGACTATATTAAGTGCAGGAAGAATTAAATTGACTACACAACAGTTACTTCAAGAATCAATTGAAATTATCAAAAAATGGGCTTAAGTTACAGGGTTCAAGATTTCCAAAACTAAACCCAAATGCATACTCTTCTCCAAATGTACACATACTGTACATGACCCTGAGTTGTACATGGACAATCACAAAATTGAAACAGTAATAACTATGAAAACCTTTGGAGTTTTATTCGACACGACGTTAGGTTGGATACCTCACCTGAACAACCTTAAAGATGACTGCTTGCGAAGGCTGAACGTAATGAAGATCCTGGCAGCAAGGAACTAGGGGGAAGATTACCAAGTGGTAATGAACACGTACAAAGCCATTATTAGTGATAAATTGGACTATGGCAGCATTGTATACAATTTCGCAAGAATGTCTTCACTCAAAATCCTTGATTCCATCCAGTTCACAGCTGTTCGATTTGCTCTAGGAGCCTTCCGCACCAGTCCACTAGCCAGCATTCAAATAGGAGGAAATGAACCACCACTCGCAATTAGACGTAGACAAGTAAGTTTGACTCACGCGCTCAAGGTAGCAACTATGAGTGAATCAAAGTTGTATGCTTTTCCTAAGAAGCACCAAGGTACACACATTGAATCAGGATCACATCCACAGGCCTTCAGTGTCAGAATAGCCTAGTTCCCTGAAGAATTAAATTTAAATATCCCTCCTATACTCCTCTCAGTCCAGTCTCTTAATGTCCCACCATGGACTATTATCCTTCCAACAATTAACTTTAAAATAAACTACAGTGTCAAAGACAAAATTGACAGATATTACCATCATCAATTATTTCTTGAAATTTCTAATAAATATCCAAGTCACACAGAAATCTATTCTGATGGATCAAAATATGAGGAAAGAAATGAATGTGGGATTATATATCCTGAACATACCATGCTATACCGATTTCCTGACTACTATAGCCTTCTCTAATGAGCTGTACGCAGTAAAGTAGGCTGTGCTACATATTTCGAAAACCAGAACCTGTAATAACTCCGTGATTTTGTCTGATTCAAAAAGTGCACTAAACGCAATAGAAAGTCCATCATCGAAACAAATACATGTGCAAGAAATACAACTGTTGTTTAACAACATCATGAAAGAAGGCAAATAAGTCATCCTTGTGTGGGTACCCTCTCACAGAGATATTCAACGCAATGAATCTGATGATCAAGCAGCTAAGGACGCTACATACATCCCACTAGGCGATCTAACAATATCTACCCCTCAGTCTGACATTATTGCCTATGCTAAAACGAAATTATTCCAACAGTGGAAGATAAAATGGCTTCAAACTTCAAACAGAAAACTCCATGAAGTAACAGCGGAATCTACAGTACAACACTATCTTCACAACATTCACAGGCAAGATCTAGTTCTAATATCCAGAATACGAATCAGCCACTCGAAGATAAGTCACAGCTTCCTCCTTGAGAAGAAACTGCCTCCCATCTGTACAACGCGCAATAGTGTATTGACTGTGACGCACATCACTACAGACTGTTCACTGTACGATGAATGGCGCCAGTACCACAGTATACCTAAGGATATTAAGGGGCACTCTCATCTCCTTCACTGTGCAAGCAAATTATCGAGTTTTTCAAAGACACTGGTCTGTGTTCAAAAACTTAAAGTTGGTGGCAGCAACTACGTCAACTCACAACCATACACAGTCGATATATTTTAGTTGTTAGAAAGATTGAATTCTAGACTGATATAATAACAACCATCTACCAAAAATACGGAATATCAGCTGCAGAATTAAACATGTTTTCTATAGCAAAGGAGTACCGCCGAACCTAATCCCAATTATTCGGAATTGCATATTTGTGCATTTGCAGTGAGGACAGAATTGAAAGAGGCGGGTTCTGGTGATGGTGCAGGAGCCAGACTGTCGCTTTAAAATAACAAACAAAAAACATATAAACAAACAAACAAACAAAACGAGTAATGTAACGAACAAACAAACAAACAAGCAAACAAACAAACAAACAAACAAACAAACAAACAAACAAATGTACAAAGAACCAAACGAGCACCATCCATCAAACTGCAGGCGTAATGTGTCTTGACTCGCCAAGCAACCGTTGGTTTGCAGATTATGCGGTGACGTAAGGTCAATGCGAAAAATTCTCTCGGCCGTTATTTTTCGTTTCCTCGACCGGAGCCACTACCTCACTCTCATATAACTCCTCAATATAGCTCTCATATAGGGTTAGTGGAACTCGAACCAGCCCTCGGGCCCATTTTAAATTCAATTATCTGTCCTGTTATCGAACCCGAGTCTTCCTCGTAAGAATAATACACAGCGGAATATATTAAAACAAAGACATTAATAGCAAAACCGTATGAATAAATATTTCCGAACGAGTATCCTCAGACCGTGAGGCCGGCCGATTTAAAGGAAGTTCTCCTTAAGAGCAATTTTCAGGATTCTTAAATTTCAGGTAATGAGATACTGTAGGTCAGGTGGAATAATCATGTCTTTGTCCAACAAAACATATACTCCTTTCCGTATATTTGAGAGCGTGGTTACTTGAGAGCGACCTAGTCTACGGGAAGGGTTTATCGAAAATAGATGTATGATTTGATTAAACATGATATTATGAATAACCTATTTTAAAGGAAAAGGTAAAAACAGCATTTAGGATTAATATGCTTAGTGATTTGGATCTCGCATTGTCTACCTCTGATGAGGATGGATTCGACAGCACCGCTTAGCTACAACGAACATTGGACAAGTATTAGGCATTGTCAAAGAGTTTTAAATAGGGAACTCGGAAGACTTCTCTGTCTTCAATGTTTACGAATACAATGTTAGTGGATATCAAAATCATTGTATGAACTTAATGGATCATACTGGTCTGAATATATTAAAATCATCATTCGAAAAGCACAGTTGAATGATCATACTGAACACATAATTTTACCGTGCCAAAAAATGTCAACTTCAAGATGGAGTGCAACAATATTTTTTATTGCAAGCTCATCTCGTGGTCTGTGGCGTGACAACTCACAGTATGGAGCGAGCCACCAATTCGAACGAGGTCGGGACATTTCGGCAGACCTCGTGTAATGAATAATGAAATTCTGGATAATAACCATCATTGCTAGAGATTTCGGCATTGCCATTAACAAAGAAATAAGTAATAAAGAATTTTGGGAAATGTCTGATGAAGCTAAACTTCACAGGGTGGAAGTGTATTTAATTAGGCCTGGAGAAAAGTCGGCATCCATACTGGCAGAGTAAAAATACGTGCCAAGGACATAGAGTAAATACAGGCGGGAATTCTCCTGCGAGAAATTAATTAATTACGCCCGTTAAAGTAATGGGAAAATCAGCAAACAACACCATCATTACTGGAAAATTAGGTGGAATCTCTGGTGTGAGGTACGAAGAAATCGGTCCAGTGGTCTTCAACTGGAATCACTGCACCACAGTACATAACGCCAAGCAGGATGTCCCCAGAAAATGCATAAATACCTCCCCCCTTACCCATGAGTATCAGTTGTCGTTCTATGTTCCGAGAGTGCCAACCTACGTCAGGCAATATAAGAAGAAGGCTTAAAGTGTGTGAACTAGACTTATAGAATCTCTAAAGCCAGTCTGCTTGAGGGATGAATATTTTACCAAGTGGTAAATGGTGAAAGAAGACAAAATTAGCTATTTGAAACATCGTAGTTACGACATCTATCACGGCTGGGGAAGAAAATTAAAAGTTTAATAACTACAGAATTCCCGAACTTCTCATAGGGAGACAGCAGGTTCCTAGATAGTTTTTGTGAATTACTGCGTACAACGTTATTTTTAATCGGTAAGGGAGGACGACAGTCTGGCGGAGATAAGCTGTGTGTCTCACGGTCAGTCATATCTGTAAAACACCTGGATAGAAAGGAGTTGGGAAGGTTCCACAAACTGCATTGGTTGAGTTCTGGAGATGAAGCGGGATGATTTAACTGTTATATGTGTATAGATGAATTTATGGTAACGTGTGTTGCTTCAAGCCAAGTGTAAAATCTGTGTATGCATAAGGTAATATTTAAGTGAAGAATGTATCCTGCAATTATGAAAGGCTGGATTGGAGATGGCTGGCACAAGGTGAAGCCAAGATAATACCATGCCAAACGACTACAATTACATGTCTGTCTAATTTAAATATTATGTTTTGTAGTTAGAGATCGAAATGCTTGTCCCTTTAAATTAATTAATTAATCACAACATCGCGTTGTATACGTGGCGTGTGTAAGCAAATATATTGCGATGATGGGGAAGTGACTTGTCGTTATTCAAGTGTGGAGGTGAATTGTCTATTTTATTTATGTCAGCGTGCGAGACTAAAAATGTGTTTATATTTCTTTAAGGAAATGCAAAAGTGAAGTTAAACATTGCAATGAAAATCAATGAAATAATGTTCGGACCGGTAAAAGTTACAATAAAGAAAACAATAAAATAACCTTTATGAGTGTGATGAAGTCAAATATCAAATTATCTAATAATAATAATAATAATAATAATAATAATAATAATAATAATATGGATGATAAATTAAGTGTTCAGCGGTAATGTCAAGCGAGATTTGCGGTTAATATCGAAATCCAGTGAAGTATGATAAAGATGGCATATTTGGGAAACGTAAATTTTGTTACAACGTGTGTTTATGATACAGAAAATTACGGTATGCTATTTTGCTCCTGAGGTCAGGAAAAATGTTGAGAAGGTAACTGTGAGATCAATTTGAATTTGGTTGGTCATGGGATCGCTTGTTTTTAAAAAGCTTCAAACGAAAAAGTAAATGGATTGTAATGGAAATGAAATGTTATGGGAACAGTTAGGAAGATGTTAAAGGCAGGGTAAGCCTCTATTTTATGCGTGATTCAGAATAAGTAGGATGCTGATGATAAGAGGCCCTGTATTTCGACGGAGAGAAATTTTTGTATCATGGTGTACAAGTTGAGGTGTAATATTTTTGAGACAGGCTGTGTAAGATGAGCAATTTCCTGTAGCAATCCAGAATGGTTGATTAATTTAAAGATTGTCAAATCCAAGTGAGCGCTTGTTTAAATACAAGTTGACGTTCTCTCGTGATTACTATTTTATGTAAGACCGTAGGTAACGGCAATTAAGTTTAAGTGATGGTTCTATTTCATACCAGAGAAGTGCATTTTTGTGATAGCCGACCTCACTAACGAAATACTTCCTGACACACGGTCAAGAAAATACTTGATTTTTGTAAATAGAATTCTATTCTGTATCTTTACGAGACGACGAAAATTTGCTTCACTGGATAGTTCACGGTGATACCTGTTCAAAGTGTTAATATGGAACGCCATTCTGGAGCCTCAAACTCGAACTATGCCGCGAATATCCTGATGGCAGTGATTATTGTTTTCAGTGATATTACGTAATATCATACGAGAGTAGAGTTTATTTTTATTTACCGAACTTCACTGCATGTGTTGAAATTGTATTCAGGAATAGATTAAACTATTCGGACATGTTGTTTAATTTCCATTTCACGCTTTATTGTAGGAAATAGACAGTAATATTTCCAGTTTCGAGTTTATTTCTCTAGTGAATTTCTCTTCATGTGTTAGAGTTTCAACGAGGATCATATTGAAATATCCGGACAGTGTATTAAGGTTTCGATTTCGCCTAGCAGTATGAATGATGTGTATATACCATAACGTTGGCTCAACGATAGATTTAGGATGCCGCGTGTATTATATAATTTAATGATGAATAGACACAGTAACGTAGACTCAACGACAGGATTAGGTTGTTGTCCGTACATGGTCAAGTCATAGGTTAGGCATTCTTGCGAATCGACTTGAACGATGTTAGTGTTTGTAGTAGCGGCATAAATGTAAGGGTTGTCCCACGTAGAAACCGGAAACGGGGAAACTGATTAGCCGCGCGTGTTCAAGTTCGATGAACTTCTGTTCATATTGATTTACCATTCGTTACTTTATGATTTATTGTTCGGGTGTCCGATATTATGATAATGCCGTGTGTTGACAGTTGATTTATGCAGGATTTAATCTACGAATGCAATTTCGATTCGTCAGCTGTTAATATATTTTATTTTCATTTTTCGTTATTCACATTATTTATGTGAGACGTTGATCTACCGTTCACTTGTAGTTTAGTTTAATGGGACAAGTGTAGGTAGACAGATCTGTAGTGGTAGTCGTAGTTATAGAAAATTGGAGAGATTTTCTTTCGTGTGTTTTATTGTGGACTTGTATTTTAAAAAACTTAACGACGTAATTATTTTATAACCTCAAATGTGGTTTATTAAATACATTTTCAAGTGACTTATCACTTTTCCTTAACTTCAGTGTTTGGCATTCCTTCTAAATGCATAATAAATTAATGTTTTTTGCATTTCACAGTTTTGTTCCTCCAGAACGTTGTAACGTAATATCCCATCGGATCAAGTGTTTTTGGTTCCTTCTGAACATCTGTTTGGGGTGATGCATGTTTCAGCGTCAGGATTCCTCTGTAACTTAAGGATGTCACGAGATGACGATGCATGGTGGAATTTTATTTTTATTTTTAATTTTATTTTTGATTGTGACCATTGCTGTAACTTGTAATAAACACCATGTTTTCTAGTAATATTTCTCAACCTATCCAAAGTAACTGATAGTCGATTTGGTTCGACTAAGGGTCTCTTCGGGGGATGTTCCAATAACCGATAGAATATTAGACTGGTGGAGAACCTTAATTAAATGTAAACCTAGAAATCTACTTGTTGAAGGTCAGAGTTTCCACGGATCGTGAGGATTAAAGTTCAGTTGTCTTTTGGGTAAATGTTGCCCGATTTTCAGGGTTTTGTTCGTTTTTCTGGTTTTTGCTGCCCACGAATTTTACAATAAGTTTTAATTCTTTGAAGGACAACATGTCAACAAAACTTTACCACTCAAGTTATGCCTTGTGACTGCGCGAAAACATGTGAAAATTTCAAGTGACTTTTCTTGTCAATCTAATTGGTAAATTATCTTGATTTACAATTTAACACATATTTTTGCACCTTATTTGAAGCAGTTATGCTCTCCTCTGGACCCTATCGCTTAGTCGATGAAGTGACAGAAACATCTCGCAACGACCCGAAGATCTAAGAGTAAGATGTTGCTCTACTGAAGCAGCCGAGGCAGTCGACCAACGATGGAACGGTAAGTTCATAAGTTCAATATATTACATATACATACATACAAACATACATTATCATTAAAGACTGTTATGCCTTTCAGCGTTCAGTCTGCAAGCCCCTGAGAATTTACTAAACGTCGCCACAATCCTCGATTTGCAACTATTGTTGTGGCCTCATTTAGTTCTATACATCTTATCTTTAAATCGTTAGAAACCGAGTCTAACCATCGTCGTCATGGTCTCCCTCTACTTCTCTTACCCTCCATGGCAGAGTCCATTATTCTCCTAGGTAACCTATCCTCCTCCATTCGCCTCACATGACCCCTCCACCGAAGCCGGTTTATTGTTACAGCTTCATCCATCGAGTTCATTCCTAAATTAGCCTTTATCTCCTCATTCCTTGTGCCCTCCTGCCATTGTTCCCACCTCTTTGTACCAGCAATCATTCTTGCTACTTTCATGTCTGTTACTTCTAACTTATGAATAAGATATCCTGAGTCCACCCAGCTTTCGCTCCCGTAAAGCAAAGCTAGTCTGAAAACAGACCGATGTAAAGATAGTTTCGTCTGGGAGCTGACTTCCTACCTACAGAATACTGCTGATCGCAGCTGCGAGCTTACTGCATTAGCTTTACTACACATTGATTCAATCTCACTATATTAGCATCCTGGGAGAACACACAACCTAAATACTTGAAATTATCGACCTGTTCTAGCTTTGTATCACCAATCTGACATTCAATTCTGTTGAATTTCTTACCTACTGACATCAATTTAGTCTTCGAGAGGCTAATTTCCATACCATACTCATTGCACCTATTTTTAAGTTCCAAGATATTAGACTGCAGGCTTTCGGCACAGTCTGCCATTAAGACCAAGTCGTCAGAATAGACCAAACTGCTTACTACAGTTCCACGTAACTGAATCTCTCCCTGCCATTTTATACCTTTCGGCAGATGATCCATGTAAACTACGAACAGCAAAGGTGAAAGATTATAGCCTTGTATAACCACTGTAAGTACCCTGAACCAAGAACTCATTCTACCATCAATTCTCACTGAAGCCCAACTGTCGACACAAATGCCTTTGATTGATTTTAATAATCTACATTTAATTCCATAGACCCCCAGTATAGTGAACATCTTTTCCCTCGGTAGCCTGTCAAATGCTTTCTCTAGATCTACGAAACATAAACACACCTTCCTATTCCTCTCTTAGCAGTTTTCACTTACCTGGCGCATACTGAAAATCTGATCCCTCTGTGGTCTTAAACCACACTAGTTTTCATTCAACTTCCTCTCAAACACTCATCGCACCCTCCTTTCAAGGATGCCAGTGAATACTTAACCTGGTATTCTAATCAATGAGATACCTCGATACTTGTTGCAATCCGTCCTGTTCCCTTGCTTATAGATATGTGCAAATACTGCTTCTGTCCAATATGAAGGTACCTTACCAACACGCCACGCTAATTTTACTACTCTATGAAGCCATTTCATCCCTGCCTTCCCACTATACTTCTCCATTTCAGGTCTAATTTCATCTATTCCTTATGACTGCCTTATGACAATGGAGTTTTTTTACCATCCTTTCCACTTCCTCAAGCATAATTTCACCAACATCATTTTCCTCCTCCCCATGAACTTCGCTGTTTGCAACACCACCAGGATGATTTCCTTTTACATTGAGAAGATGTTCAAAATATTCCCTACACCTCTCTAGTGATTCCCTGGGATCTATTATGAGTTCACCTGAATTACTCAAACACTGTTCATTTCCTTTTTCCTTCCCTTCCTAAGATTCTTTATTACTGTCGAGAAAGGTTTCCCTGCTGCTTGACCCAACCTTTCCAGGTTATTACCAAAATCTTCCCATGACTTCTCTTTGGATTCAACAACTATTTGTTTCGCTCTGTTTCTTTCATCTACGTACAAATCCCTGTCTGCCATGGCTCTTGTTTGGAGCCATTCCTGATAAGCCTTCTTTTTACGTTTAAAGGCTGCTTTCACTTTATAATTCCACCATGAGGTTCGCCTTTTCCCATCTTTACACACAGTTGTTCCTAGGCATTCCCTTGCTGTTTCTACTACAGCATCCCTGTATGCCACCCATTTCTCTTTCTCTACTCTGGGCCTAGAGATACTTAGTTCACTACAGATCAGATAGTGGTCTGTATCATCGAAAAATCCGCGAAAAACTCGTACATTCCTAACAGATTTCCTGAATTATAGATATAGTCTACTATGGATCTGGTACCCCTAGCCTCCCATGTGTAGCGGTGAATAGTCTTATGCTTGAAGAATGTATTAGAATCAGCTAACCCATACTAGCACAGAAGTCCAGCAAACGCTCCCCATTCCCATTAGCTTCCATATCTTCCCCACATTTACCAATCACTCTTTCGTATCCTTCAGTTCTATTCCCAACTCTCGCATTGAAATCGCCCATTAGCACTATTCTATCCTTGCTGTTGACCCTGACCACTATGTCACTCAGTGCTTCATAAAACTTATAAACTTCATCGTCATCTGCACCCTCACATGGTGAATACACGGACACAATTCTTGTCCTAATTCCTCCAACTGACAAATCTACCCACATCATTCGCTCATTTACGTGCCTAACAGAAACTATGTTGCGTGCAATGGTATTCCTGATAAAGAGCCCTACCCCAGACTCTGTCCTTCCCTTTCTGACACCCGTCAGGTACACTTTATAATCTCCTATCTCTTCCTCATTATCTCCCCTTACCCGAATATCACTTACTCCTAGCACATCCAGATGCATCATCTTTGCTGACTCAGCCAGTTCTACCTTCTTTCTTCCATAAGCCTCATTAATATCGATAGCTCCCCATCGAATTCCATTTCGTTCGTCAAGTAGTTTCCAAGGAGTCCCTCGCCTGTCAAATGGGAGTGGGACCCCATTACTCCCATAGGTCCGAGGCTTTCTTAAAATGTTCTGTGCTCTGTGAATTCATGAAGCAGGATGCTACCCTACTTGCACATAGTCCAAGTGAGGATCTCTCCTCTAATGGGTTATGGACCACCGGTGAATTGTATAGTCCTAGCCGCCTGAGCACAAGGAGGGCCATGACTGAGAATATGTCCGAGATGCCCAATCCCATCCCATAGCAACTCGTATCCCGACTCTCAGGACCACTTACTAGGCCACTCAGCCGTTGCCCTTGGTTCACGAACTAGAACGTGACTACAGTAACCCACAAACATGAATATTGATGTGATATTAATTTTTATCCCATCCACTGCTGTATCTAGAAACGCACATGACTACAATTTCCTCTGGCCACAGTTCTCAAACACTATGATTCTACAAAATGTAGAAGTAAGATAATGTTCGAGAAAGGGAAAGGCAAATGTGGAGTAGTGGATAGGAAAAGACAGGTGGAACAGGGTCATGGGATGGAGAAAAGGGTAGAGGAAGTAGATTCTGCAGCTGTCAGGAAAGATAGGACTGACCAGGGAGGGGAGGGGATCAAATGATGTGGGTAGGGTTCAAGCTCTGGTCATGGGGGATACCATCGTTAGACATGTCGGGAAAGTGTGTGGAGGAAAGGGTAACATGGTAGAGTGTTATCCAGGAATTAGGTTAAGGCAGATATTGTGGAAAGTAGAAGAGAAGAGGAGGGAAAGGAGGAGTTGGTAGTGTTTCAAGTTGGAACTAACAACGTAAGACAAGCAGGTATAAGTACCAACATAGTTGGGGATGTGTGGGACCTGGTGAATGCAGCACGGCTGAAGTTTAAGAAAGCGGAGATTGTTATCAGTGGAATACTGTGTAGGAGGGATACTGACTGGAAGGTGATTGGGGATTTAAATGAGACTATGGATTGGGTATGTGGGAAACTGGGAGTGAGATTTCTAGAACCTAATGTGTGGGTAGAAGATAGGGATCTGCACTCAGATTGCCTTCACTTAAACCGCACTGATACGTATAAGTTAGGCAATTTGTTTAGAAGGGTATTAGCGAGGTGCATTCAGGTAAACGAGGTGGTCTAGGGAGCGGAGATAAGGGTACAGGGAACTGGAAATCATGTAGGGATGACATAAAAACTATAGAAGTATTGTAAAAAAGGAATAGAACTAAGTAATTTAACAGATATATACTTACCAGATATTGTAATGGGAGTTGAATCATGGCTGTGAAATGATATAATGGATGCAGAAATTTTCCCACGGAACTGTACGGTGTATCGTAGAGTTAGGATAGGAATGGTATGAGGGGGAGTATTGATTCTGGTGAAAGAAGAATTTGTAAGGTACGAAAAAGTTAAAGATGCCAAACATGAAATCCTAGGTGTAACGCTCGTCTCTAAAGATTATAGGCAACTTGATGTCTTTGGAGTGTACGGAACGGGAAAGTGTAGCGAAGACGCTGATTCAGAATTATTTGATGAGATAATCAGCTATGCGGGAAACGATAAGGAAAGGAACGTGATTGTAGCAGGTGATCACAATTTACCAAATGTCAATTGGGAAGATAATGAGAAACGGTAGGATGCATGACCATCAAATGGCAAATAATTTAATTAAGGGCATCTGATTCAAAAAGTGATGGAAGCAGCTAGAGCGAAGTAAAACCTGATGAGCTGTATAGAGAAACCAAAGTAATTTATGGTATTAGTGATCACGAAGCTGTTTCTGTCGTAGTTAAAAATAAATGTGAAAGAAATTAGGACTATTAGGCAGTACCATATGGCTGATAAAACAGGCCTGGGGGAGTTTTTAAAAGTAACTATGACTGGTGAAAAACGGCAAATAAAAATGTAAACAGACTCTGGGATGGGTTTAAAGCAATTTTTGACCAATGGGAAAATAGGTTTGTGCCTTTAAAAAGGAATGGTAAAGATCCACTATGTTACAACAGAGAAGTAAATAGACTAAGGAGGAGGTGCAGGTTGGAAGGAAATGAGTTAGAAATGGCTGTGGAATCAAGGAGAAATTGAAGAAACTTACTCGTACTAGGAAATTGAATCTAGCAAAGAAGGTAGCTAAGGACAACATGAAGGCAAGCATAATTGGCAGCCATAGAAATTTTAGTGAAAAATGGAAGGGTAAGGCAGTAACAGGTTCCAAGAAGGATATTCCAGGAATCATTCATGAACAAGGGGAGTGTGTAGGCGAGGATCTTCAAAATGCAGGAGTATTCAGTCAGCAGTATGTAGGCCTACAGATTATTAGTTACAATGATAATGTCCAGATAGAGGAGGTGACTAATACTAAGGAAGTATTAAGATTTGCATGTGACAACGATGACATTTATAGTCAGATACAAAATTTGAAAACTAGAAAAGCGGCTGGAATTGGTAAGGTTTTTGGGGATATACTAAAGACAATGGGTTGGGATATAGTACCATATCTGAAGTACTTATATGATTATTGTTTACATCACGGAGCTATACCAAATGAATGGAGAGTTTCTATAGTATAACCTGTGTATAAAGGAAAGGGCGATAGTCATAAAGCTGAAAATTACAGGCTAATCAGTTTGACATGCATTGTATGTAAGCTTTGGGAAAGCATTCCTTCTGATTATATTAGACATGTTTGCAAAATTAATAACTGGTTTGATAGAAGGCAGTTCGGGTTTAGGAAAAGTTATTCCACTACAATTCAACTTGTAGGATTGCAGCAAGGTATAGCAGATATCCTGAATCCAGGAGGTCAATTGGACTGTATTGCGATCGACCTATCTAAGGCATTTGACTGGGTAGATCATGGGAGACTAATGTAAAAAATGAGTTCAATCGGACTTGACAAAAGAGTGATTGAATGGGTGGCTATGTTTCTAGAAAATAGAACTCAGAGAATTAGAGTAGGCGAAGCTTTATCTGTCGCTGTAATAATTAAGAGGGGAATTCCTCAAGGCAGTATTATTGTACCTTTATGTTTTCTTACATATATCAATGATAATATGTGTAAAGGAGTGGAATCAGAGATAAGGCTTTTTGCAGATGATGTTATTCTCTACAGGCTAATAAATAAGTTACAGGATTGTGAGCAACTGCGAAATGACCTCGATAATATTGTGAGATGGACACTAGGCAATAGTATGATGATATACAGGGTTAAAAGTCAGGTAGTGTGTTTCACAAATAGGAAAAGTCCTCTCAGTTTTAATTACTCCGTTGATAGGGTGAAAGTTCCCTTTGGGGATCATTGTAAATACCTAGGTCTCAATATAAGGAAAGATCTTCATTGGGGTAGTCACATAAATGGGATTGTAAATAAAGGGTACAGATCTCTGCACATGGTTATGAGGGTATTTAGGGGTTGTAGTAAGGATGTAAAGGAGAGATCATATAAGTGTCTGGTAAGACCCCAACTAGAGCATGGTTTCAGTGAGTGGGAACCTCACCAGGAATACTTGATTCAAGAACTGGAAAAAATCCAACGAAAAGCTGCTTGATTTGTTCTGGGCGATTTCCGACAAAAGACTGCTCGACTAATTGGTATGTTCCGAGCTGTCAGTGGAGAGATGGCGTGGGACGACATCAGTAGACGTATGAATTTGAGTGGTGTCTTTAAAAGTAGGAAAGTTCACATTATGAAGATAAAGTTGGAATTCAAAGGGACAAATTGAGGTAAATATTCTTTTATGGGAAGGGGAGTTAGGGATTGGAATAACTTACCAATTTTCAAAATCTTTGCAGTAATTTAAGAAAAGGCTAGGAAAACAACATATAGGGAATCTTCCGCCTGGGCGACTGCCCTAAATGCAGATCAGTAGTGATTTATTGAACTTAGGGGTATAAAAGTAGAGGAATAGAAATATAAGGACTGCTAAGTCACAACGGTCTAAATCTAAAAATGATCAGTTGGCCCTATTTAAGCTAAGAGACCACCTCATGGCAATACAGATAAAGCTTCTAGTTAGCTAGGCTAACACAAACAAACGCTGTATTAACCATAGCCAGCAGCATTTTGGGGAGGTTCGTTGGCTTGTCTGGATGCTTGTCTTGCTGCGGGAGGGAGACTCATCTGATAACAGCTTGTCACAATATTTTGTCCGTTATATGTTGCAGTAATCGTTGAACTGTTTATGTTTACGATCTCTTATTAATTCTGAACCTATCACACCATTTTCTGCTTTCTGAGTAATCGAATGTGGAAAGTACGTATAGGTGAGTTTCTGCTGGAGACATGCTTCTATCTACTGTAGATAATTGTAAGGGCATTAGGGGGATTGTCACTAACTTGTGGTTCGCAAAGAGCTCACTTGATATAATTTTTCATCGTTCCTTTACTGTATCAAAATTAAAATATTCAGCTTGTAATTTGTAGTGCGAGCTTTCAGGCTGTTAATTCATGTCAAACTTTCAGCATCTTCCGTTTCCGCAGCAAGTTTCATCGGTATCTTCGGAGTACGAGAGTTAGCAGCTTTGTGATTATGCACTTCGGGAGAAAATTCTATAAGAAGCAAGAATTCTGCTCCTCTCTAGAATTTTTCTTATCTGAGGTTTCTTCGATGTGGGTAAGTTTATCAATCAGTCAGTTACCACTGATCTGCACTTACGAATGCTGTACAGGTGGCAGCTTCCCTACCAGCTGTTTACCTAGTCTTTTCTTAATAGATTTCAAAAAACTTGGAAATTTGTCAAAGAGTAAATTATTCCAATCCCTAATTTCTTTTCTTATAAATGAATATACGCCCCACGTAATCCTCAGGAATTCTAACTTTATCTTCATACTATGACCTTTCCTAGCTTCAAAATCTCCTGTGAAGCTTATTCGTCTACTAGTGTCACTCCACGCCATTTCTCTACTGGCAGCTCGCAACATCCCGCTTAGTCGAGCAGCTCGTCTCCTTACCGGGAAGTCTTCCCAGTCCGAAGTTCTCAATATTTTCGTAACACTACGCTTTTTTTGGTCATCACATACAACATATTGTGCTTCTTTTATTTGGATATTTTCCAGTTCTCGTATCATGTAATCCTCGTATGGGTTCTATACACGGGATCCATACTCTAATTGGGGTATTATCAGAGACTTACACGCCCTCTCCTTTACATCCTTACTACAACCCCGAATATTCACATGACCACGTGAAAATATCTGTAACCTTTATTTACAAACTCGTTTATGTGATTTCCCCAATCAAGGTCTTTCCTTACATTAACCCCTAAGTATATGCAATGTTCCTCATAACATACATGAATTCCACCAACACAGTAATTAAAAGTGAGAGGACTTTTCCCCTTTGGTGAAACTTCCAATCTGACTTGTCATCCCGTTTTTCATCATACCATTTTCTACTGACCATCACAGGTTTTTTTTGTTTATGACCCTTTCCCTTGTACACTGGGCCTACTATAACAACACTCCGTTCATTTAGTACAGCTTCTTAATGCAAACAATAAGGAAATAAATATTTCAGATATCACACAATATCCCAACCCGTTACTATTAGTATATCCTCAGAAAGCTGGTTTTCAGGATTTCAAATGTACTGCCGCAGATAAACTTCAGAACTTCGCCATTATAAGTAATCACATCTACCTGGACATTATCCGTATATCCCATTATCTTTACTGTACTTTACTTTACTTTACTACTGTCTTCTGCAGTCCTCGCACATATACACTCCCATTGTCCATGTGTGATCCCAGGAATGTCCTACCTGGAAGCTGTTTCTGCGTTAATGTACCCATATATACCCGTCCATTTTCACTAAAATTATTATTATATTTTTACTATTTGTTTTATGTCGCATCAACGCAGACAGATCTTATGGTGACTATGGGATAGGAAAGGGATAGGAGTGGGAAGGAAGAGGCCCTGCCCTTAATTAATGTACCGGTACAGCCCCAGCATTTGCGTGGCGTGAAAATGGGAAATCACGCAAAACCATCTTCAGGCTGCGACAGTGGAGTTCGAACCCACTATATCCCGAATGCAACCTAGCAGCTGCGCATCCCTTACCGCGCGGTCAACTCACTCGGGCACTAAACTTCACATGACTACCAATTATATATATTTTTTTTTTTGCTAGGGGCTTTACGTCGCACCGACACAGATAGGTCTTATGGCGACGATGGGATAGGAAAGGCCTAGGAGTTGGAAGGAAGCGGCCGTGGCCTTAATTAAGGTACAGCCCCAGCATTTGCCTCGTGTGAAAATGGGAAACCACGGAAAACCATTTTCAGGGCTGCCGATAGTAGGATTCGAACCTACTATCTCCCGGATGCAAGCTCACGGCCGCGCGCCTCTACACGCACGGCCAACTCGCCCGGTACCAATTATATTTGACATCGTGTTATTCTCGGCTAACTTTATTTTAGTAACTTACATTTTTCTTGTAATGTCCTCTCATCTATCCTTACTTCCACAACCATTCCACACTCTATTTCTTTCTAGAGGGGCTGCCTGGCCGAGTCGGTAATTGTGTGCTTGGTTCACCCGGTAGGACGTGGGTTCGATTCACCGTCAGGAAGTCGTGAAATTTAAGAAACAAGATTTCCACTCCCGGAGGTGCATATGGCCATGAGGTTCACTCAGTCTACACGAAAAATGAGTATCAGGTTAATTCCTGGGGGCAAAGGTGGCCGGGCGTTAAGCTAACCACTGTACCCACCAATGCCTAGGTTACGGATGGTGGAATCCTTTATATTCCAACTTTCCAGGGGCCTTAATGACCTATCTAACTTGGAACTCCTTGTTTATTCATTGCCTACAAAAAACACGAAGAGATGTTTTGTCATCTACCAAATTGTCCACTTTGAAAGCCATATTTTCTCACAGTCCACAGGTGTCAACCTCGGGAAGAGGACTACAGTATATACTTACCAACAATTCCTTACTTCAGTGATAAACACCAGCTAGGAAATCAACACAGTGGGTCTGGGGAGCGAGGGGAACAATTCCCGCTTTTGCCACCAGTATTTGGAAACAGAGGATTCTACCAATGAAAACGTTAGGTGAAATTGCCACAATTGCCTTAAGGATTTCATTAATAATTCTAAACATCACTTTTTAAAATTAGGTTAGCAGCTAAATTTTTCAAGATTTTATCTATTTCTTTCCAAACTAGTTTTGAAATGTATACGTCGTCGCAAGGCAGCCTCTATAGGCGGAAAGCACAATATTTAATAAATAAATAAATAAATAAATAAATAAATAAATAAATAAATAAATAGACTGTATCACTTCTCTACAAAACTCATCTGGTTTTGGTCGCCATCACGTCTAAAATATTTCCCTCTTCTTTACGATTGAGCTGTCCTTGCCAGACTAACTTAGTTGCCACTTGTTGATCATGATTTCTGTCATTCTCCTTACCTTCCTTGTTAATATTTGGTAAATTGAGGTCACCCCCTGCATTAACGGGTCGTTTCCCACATAGGTGGTTATATTATCAAATAATTTTGCATCTGTGTCAATTCCACGTTTGCCAGGTCTGTACACACGAAAAAGATCAAACTGGCTCTTGGTTCTAGGGTTAAGCATTACACGTATGATCTCATTTTTTTCATCTTTAACTTTTTCGTAACTTAAAAATTCCTTTGTCACCAGCATGAATACTCTCCCTACTTCCATTGCAATCCTGTCTATACGATAAACTCTCCAGTTCCCTCAGAAAATTTCGGCATACATAATGCGACTTCTCAGCCATGATTATCAGTAACATTTACAATATCTGTTAAATATATACCTATAAAATTACTGTACTTAATTCCTTTTCTCTCTTTACAATACTTCCTCAGTTTAACACTAACAATTTTATGTCATCCCTCCTTGACATCCTGCTTCCTACACTGTGATCACCGCTCCCTAGCCCAGCTCGTTTCCTTGAATGTACCTCCCTATAATTCTTCTAAACACACTCCCTAACTTATACGTACCATTGTAGTTCAAGTGAAGGCCATTTGAGAGTATATCCGTATTTAAAACCCATCCGTTAGGATCTTCAAATCTCATTCCTATTTGCCCAAATACTGACTCCATAGTCTCACTTAAATCCCCGACCACCCTCCTGTCAGTATTACTCCTAACAGTACCCACTGATAACAATCTCCACTCTCTTACAATTATCCCGCGCTGTAATAACCAGATCCCATACAACTCCAACTATGTTAGTACCTATTCCTGCTTGCCTTAGGTTGTTGGAAACGACGTGGAAAATTAAAACTTTCTCCTTACTCTCCTCTTTCCCTCCTACTTTCCTCAACATCTGCCTTAACGTAATTCCTAAGTAACCCTCTAGCCGGGGTTCCATTCCCTTCACATACCTTTATCGCATGCACAACTATGGTGTTGCCCATGGCCAAAGCCTTAACCGCACCTACCTCTTAAGATCTCGTCCTCTCCTGGTCTCCCTTAACTTCTCTGACGCCTGTAGAAACAACTTACTCCTTCTTTTCCCTGCCTCTCACTACCCTGTTCCACCTCTCCCTTCCTAGCCTTTACACTCACTTTCCCTTTCCTACCGTTCTGTCTTCTCCTCTTGGCTCGCCCCTCCACTTCCCGATTCCCCATCTTCCCTCCGTTGTTCTACCTGGAGTGACTTATACCAATTCAAACACAACATACAACAGGCTCGCTAAATGATTATTACTTAAGTATGGCCGTTCTAAATCGAAAGTTAATACCCGTGCCAAATCTTCAATAATGCTTTATAGTGTCCATTTAAGGTACCCTTACGGAGCAAGTGGCATACATGGGGAGGATGACAGGTACCTCGCGCAGGTGCCCTCACCCTCTATGCTGTACAGGGGCCTTGCGGAGGATTTTAAGATTGGAAGGGATAGACAAGGAAGAGGGAAGGAAACCGCCGTGGCCTTAAGTTAGGTACCATCCCGGCATTTGCCTGGAGTAGAATTGGGACACCACGGAAAACCACTTCCAGGATGACAGAGGTGGGAATCGAACTCACCTCTACTAAGTTGACCTCCCGAGGCTGAGTGGACCCGTTCCAGCCCTTGTACCACTTGTCAAATTTCGCGTCAGAGCCGGAAATCGAACCCGGGCTTCCGGGGATGGCAGCTAATCACACTAACAACTTCACCACAGAGGCGTACTCATAGGAATACATTGCCAGAAATTGAAAAAGTGCTTTGATGTGACCTCTTAGGTGTGGATTATTGTTTGCGTACGTTAGACTCGGGAATTTTGGATTCGAATCCCACACTGACCGACCTGAAAGTGGTTTTCCTCCGTTTTCCATTTTCACCAGTAGGCAAGTGCCTTAGTAACAGACCAAGTCCAGTTTTCTTCCCAATCCTTCCCCAACCCGTCCTTAAGGGAAGGACGCCAAATCAGAGCGCATTTCTTTAAACAAATACCAAAAAATATTGATTATTATTTTATCCCCGCTACAATGGAGCATCTCTGTCGTTAAAAACAATTCGTCTTATGCTGGCTTCGAACCACTACACTGCCGATATTCACACACTTAGCGAGCCAGCCTTTAACCGATTTTTAAAAACTATTTTTTAGATTTTTTATTTTACCGATATTCTCTTATTTTTCCTTGTTTTTGTTTCATTTTCTGCTTAAGAACGACACACACACCCAGTCCCCGAGACAGCGGAAATAACAAATTACGGTTAAAATCCCCGACCCAGCCGGTGACCGAACCTGGGGCTTCTTGAACCAAACGCCCGCAGCTAACCATTCAGCCATGGCGCCGGACGAAACTGACTTGGCCGCGAACTCAACATACATGGTACTTGCGAGAAGCTTAGTACTTTTCTATGGCCGTTCCACCTCGAATGTTAATACTCGTGTCAAAGACTTCAATGATCTTTTACAGTGTTAATTTAACTTCTTTACATTACAGAACACGTGGCATCAACTATTAATTCGATCGTATTACGGGTTCCTGTTTTATTTCAAGGCGCAATAAATCAAATGTTTGCAGAATGTTCCTTATTATCTGGCGCGGAATGGTGCATATTAGTTCTTTCCTTTTCTAGGTCAATAGATCAATTTGCAGTGATGACGCACAGGTACCGCCTCTGTGGTGTAGTGGTTAGTGTGATTAGCTGCCACCCCCGGAGGCCTGGGTTCGAATCCCGGCTCTGCAACGAAATTTAAAAAGTGGTACGCGGGCTGGAACTGCGTCCACTCAGCCTCGGGAGGTCAAGTGAGGAGAGGTGGGTTCGATTCCCACCTCAGCCATCCTCGAAGTGGTTTTCCGTGGTTTCCCACTTCTCCTCAAGACAAATGCTGGGATGGCACCTAACATGAGGCCAAGGCCGCTTCCTTCCCTCTTCCTTGCCCATCCCTTCCAATCTTCCCATCCCCCCCGCAAGGCCCCTGTTCAGCATAGCAGGTGAGGCCGCCTGGGGGAGGTGTTGGGCATCCTCCCCAGTTGTATCCCCCGACACAGAATCTGAAGATACGGGACACTGCCCTTGAGGCGGTTGAAGTGGAATCCCTCGCTGAGTCCGGGGGAAAACCGACCCTGGATGGTAAACAGATAAAGAAGAAGAAGAGGAAGAAGTAGAAGAAGAAACGCACAGGTATCGGAAAGCCTTATCGACCATAAGGAGAAATTTCAAGTTATTCGGTGTTCATAAAGGTATATTATCAGCATCCTTATGTTATACGCTTCTTTGAATTGCCTATCTTCGAGAAAATAAGGGGCTTGTGAACTACCCAGTATATGTTGCAGTAATCGGGAAAGTCGACGAAATGTGTCTTCAGATATCGCGAATTTGGTGACAAAGTGTAACAATTCCTGAAACTGACGTTTCGGTTAACGTTGGTGTGTGTTCAACGGTCTTTGTAAAATGTAATTCAGAAGATCCTCATATTGTTTGACTTGAATTTAATAAATATCTGTCAGAAAAGGCTTCAAACTCCGGTGTATATTTAATGATTGAAAATAATTAATGTTGGTAAGCAAAAATTTGTTTGTTAGTGAAGTTTAATGCAAGTTTTACTCTTCAACACTCACTTAGCACCGAACACATTTATTGATAATGACAAGTGACATTCAAGAAAATTTACACAAAATTTAAATCTTCACTGGGCTTAGAATGACTATCCCATAAGTTATTTCTGCCACACTTCAGTGGTGTTTCCTGTATTTAAGGGGGATTTTTATGCTTGGGGAGCTCGCTTCGTTGACATGAGCCTCATGGCTATTAATCTGGGCTTTTCGCTATAATATTTCTGATACTCATATAAATTTATTAATATAAACTGATCTAGTGATTAGCTTTCTTTGGTACTTGATTTACGTCGCACCGGCATAGATAGGTCGTATGGCAACGATGAGGTACGAAAGGCCTAGGAGTGGGAAGGAAGCAGCCGTGGCCTTTATTATGGTACGGCCCCAGCATTTTCCTGGTGTGAAAATGGGAAACCGCGGAAAAGCAACTTCAGGGTTGCTGACAGTGGGGTTCGAACCCGCTATCTCCCGGATGCAAGGTTTCAGCTAGTGATTAGCGGTGTAAGTTTTTGTCTGAGACGATCTACAATCGTGTCCAGGCTTTAAAGCAATATTAATATTGGTTTCATAGTATGTAATGAGATTTACCTTGATTTGTGTGTAATGATACGAAATATTTCGTCTGGAAATAGAAACATTTTGTGAATGTGTGTATGTATGCGTGTGTGTGTACGCACCCGTACACCCTGACTAATTCACTGAATTTTATGAGACTTCGTACGAAAAATAGTAGTCAGCATAGTTCTTACGTCCTTACTCTTTGACTGGTTCGATAATTGAAATCTTTCAGCATTCTTTTCTGATGGAGTGGTTGAAGCACTTTTATTATACTTGATAGAATATTAGCATATCTCATGAATATCCACGTTGGAATCTACTGCGTTCGCTAAAGCCATCAGTCTCCAAAATAATGTTATGAATAGCTTTTACTTTTCTGCAATCGTAGTTATCAATGGCAGTCCCATTTTTAATGGATCTTCGAACGAGTGAGATTCCAGTCATAAACAATAATTATAATTCAATTTTGTCAGTGATGTAGTAAATCACCTACAGTTAATTGAATACTCTCAGCTTTCTTTCCCTTTTGACAGAACGATAAATACTATTCATTTATCCTGTAATGGTATAATTGCAAACTCGTGTCCTCATACAGAGATAGTAAAGCTATTTCAGGCACACCACCTATGGAGGTGAGCTGCATGTACAATTTGCAACACACACCATACCTTCTGACATTATTAAATTTCTGTTAGTATCGGGAATCGAACCTGGGCATCCGAGGAGGGCAGCTAACCATTACGCTATGGAAGTGACCATTGGTGTGATGTTAATAATTCACGTGGTTACTCATTCGTAGAACATATTTATACTGCCAACGATCAGTAGCATGAAATTCAATTTTGATTTTCCGACTACTTGTTGATGCTTGTTGTTTAAAGGGGCCTAAAATCTAGGTCATCGGCCCTTTCGACTACTGTAGGTATTCAGCGAGTTCTTCAAATTTCACATTTCGATATGGTCTTTGTTATCAGCAGCTAAATAACAGCCTAGTACTGTTCATTTTTAACTACCATCTTGATAACTACTCAAGTTTACTCAGATTACAGACAAAAGGGTGTAATGATAGCAGGCTTGATAATACTGCAAATTTTACATGTCTTAACTACAGGACGCAACTCAGCGTCCACACTCCTCCACACGAAGTACTTCCAAATGTTCTCATGTCATGATTCCCACCAACAGGTGATTTGTGGTAATATTTAACAAGGCAGAAACCACACTGGGATGCACAGTAAACTTAGATGTTTATCAGCACGAGGTGGACAGCTAGGAACTCAGTTACCAATGACAAAATACTTGACTTGTTCACCTGGTTTAATATGGTCCATGATTATTAAGTGAGTGTTCCTCCGAAGGGGCCTGGTTCAGGTCTTTCGAGTTGACGCCGTATAGGCGACCTGCACCGCTATGAAGATGGGGCCCTACCTATGAAGGATTCTAATGCTGAGGACGGCACACATCCAGCTCCAGAGCCATCGTTATTAGCCAATGACGCTTAAAATCTCTGAGTACGCCGGGAATTGATCCAGGGAACCTTTGGATCAAAGGCTTGCATGCTAAAGATTTAACCATTAAGCCGGACAAAAACTTGTGACCTCATGCCGAGGTGGTGCAGCACTTTTCATGCACACCCAAATGGAGGAGAGCTGCATCCAACATTTCAACCACAACCCAGACCTCCATCCGTTTTAAATTTATGCCGAGAATGGAATTCCGGCCCCCTAGGACAGCAGCTAATAACACTAACCGTTATGCTACGGAGGCGGACAATACGGTCCATAATATCCGTCAACTCGAGATCATGTTGTTGATATATTAGAAACATCACAAGGAAGGCAAATACAGTCAGCCAACACAACCTTAACAAAAGATGGAATAAGAGTGGAAGGAGGACCTATGTAAGAATAGACTGATACTCAGAGTTATCAGTGTTAAACGTGTGGCTCAAAGCATCCACTACCCCATTCTAACTGCAGCAAATATGACAAGCCAGGGACTGATGCAACGTGGGAGACGACCCAACTTTGTGCTTAGTTGAAAACCTACAACCTGTTTTCCAGTCAGGGATGTAATGAATGAAACATATATAGGCTGTTATTACAATGGGGTCGCCACTCCCAAGGTGATTTATTAATGAGTGATAAATGCTATGAAATGATAATGGAGAGTGTTGCTGGAATGAAATCTGACAGGGAAAACCGGAGTACCCGGAGAAAATCCTGTTCCGCCTCCGCTTTGTCCAGCACAAATCTCACATGGAGTCACCGGGATTTGAACCACGGTATCCAGCGGTGAGAGGCCGACGCGCTGCCGTCTGAGCCACGGAGGCTCTTTGTGCTTAGTTATCAAAGAGAAAGGGTGACAGCTAAAGCCTTCAACTCATAATCAGAACACTTACACTACCGCTCATTAATTTCAATACACCCTGCTATTTGAGATTTAAAACACAAATCGAACGTTATTTCTCACAAAAGATAATTATATTAACTTACACATATATAATACAATCACAATCATTATATTTTACTTTCATCAAAGTCTCCTCCTTTGGATTTAATGACTGCCTCACAAACTCGAGGCAAGCGGTCGATCAGTTTCTGTAGGTATCGTGAATCTGTATGATTCCACACATCCTTAACAATATTCCAGAGATATTCCTTGCTGGATATATTAACTTCCCTGATATGTATGTCCACTTCATCCCAGACCATTTCAATGGGACTACAATTGGGCCTATGGGACGGCCATACCATATCTTTCAGTACTTTCTGTTTTTCCTTTGATTCAATGTAGTTCGTACAGTATGCCGACCGATATTTTTGGTCATTATCCTGATGTAAGGTGAACCCTTTCCCTATTAAGTGCAATCCACTTGGTACTGCATGATACTGAAGTGTGCGGTGGTACTGCTTCTGATTCATATATCCTTCTATTTTCATAATGTCGCCAACTCTGTCTCCGGAAAAACATGCCCAAACCATAATAGAACCTCCGCCGTATTTAACTGTAGGTGGAACACACAGCTGGGCTACCCTTTCCCCTACAAATCGGCGAACAAATATTCTCCTTTTGGTTCCAAAAATCTCGAACTTCGATTCATCGGTGAATAACACCTTCGTCCACTTTTCCGATGTCCAATTACGATGTTTTCTAGCCCATTCAAGTCTCTTCTGTTTATTTATGGGCCTTAGAAGGGGTTTTCTTGCTATGACACATCCTTTCAAGCCGGCTTCATTCAGTCTCCTTTTTACTGTTGCAACATATATTTTTGTCGTATTCATTTTTACCAATTCTGCACGAATTTGGGGCACTGTTTGTAATCTATTCCTCTTACTGGTAATTCTGATATATTTATCATTACTTTTAGTTGTTTTACGAGGTCGTCCTGGTCGTGGTATGTCCTTATTGCTACCTGTTGTCTTCTGGCGGTGAAATGTGTATAGGGTGTATTGCACTCTCCCATAGACTCACTACACTGTTTCGCAATTTGGCGAAAAGATAAACCTGCTTGTCTAAGTGCTACAATTGCAGCACGTTTTTCTATGGATATCTCCACTCGTGGAGCCATACTAGCGATGTGCAAACTTCAACCGTCACGAAGGAACTGACGTGCAGGAACCACATGTTATGTATCGTAGCAATGTTTGCCGTTCGCTGCAGATATCACATCAGTACAGGGAACAACGCAGACGCACCAAATGCGGCGTCCGTCGGCAAATAGGTAAACAAACATATCCGATTACACAACGTTTATGTACACAACATTGGTTGTTGGGTACTATTGTATCTCGATGACCACAAACAAAAATCATGTCATGTGTACAACTGTTGTACTATTCCTTTGCTTCCTCAACCGCACCCACGGTATTAGACCTTATCTACAGAGAACGAGATGTCAGTTATTGGGTGTATTGAAATTAATGAGCGGTAGTGTAGTCTCAGAAGAATTTAACGTACGCGAAGCTGTTGAGAGGCTCATTCGAAGGCAATGTGTTACTGACACACATACGATGGCAGTAGCTGTACGGAATAAATTAGAAAATATTATGATATCAAACTTGGCGTAACTACTACCAAATGGCACTTCAAACACCAAGGTTTAATGGGTCTACGACCAAGCAGGAAGCCCTTGATTAGAGCAAAGAACAGGAAACCCCGACATGATTTTGCTGAGATGCAGTATGACGCCTGGACGAGCAAGGAATGGAAGTATTGTGGAGCGATGAAATAATGCAATATGTTCAACTCGGATGGAAATTCCTTTTTCAGACGTCCAGTTATCACACGCAATTATACACGGTACGAGAAATCCACAGTAAAAGATAGAGGTCATGTAATGTATTGGGTCTGCTCTAATAGAACTGAAATTGGTGCACTGGTAAAAATTGAAGGCATCATGGATCAATTTGTATATGGCAGGATAATTGAACAAGGTATGGTATCGTATGCTAAACGAAACATGACACGTGAGTGGTTCTATAAGCATGACAATGATGCTAAACATACGTACAAGTTTGTCAAAACATGCCCCAGCAAGAAAAGAGTCAGGGTTATTGACTGGCCAAGTCAATGCCCTGACGTAAACCCAATTGAACATATATGGGAGGAACTCAAAATGCGTGTTAAACGCAAATCATACACAAGCAAGGAGGCATATTTCGAAGCTTTAAATTCCTGTCTCATGCCTTGAGAAATTGTTGGACTCAATGCCAACTCGATGTGCAGCAGTTGCAGAAGCAAATGGCTACCCGAGTAAATACTAGATAATAAGAATTATATATCAAATTATGGAATAGTTTATCATCTTACTTATATGTGTCAAAATATTTATGGTCTCCATGTAATATTATATTATAATTATTTCTGTATACATTTACATTTGCTTGCACGTGATGGTTTGGTGTTTTACAAGTGCGCGTGTTATGTTAACAAACAACGAGACCAGAGAAATTTATTCGTTTGTCAAAGTACTTAAGACCGGTACAGTATTTGAGGAGTCCTTTCACGACATTTCTTGCAGTATATAATTATTTGTTTTGCTCTATTCAACTCCTTCGCTAAATTCTTCCCTTCCTTAGCATTTCTTGTTTAAGATCTCCCTTCTTGGCTGTTATGCTGCATTCGCTATGTTGTACCATCAGAATGTATTATTTCTAATACTGAAAAAGTGCATGTCATGTATAACATTTTAAAATATTCGGCATCGAAATGTGTTCTTGATAGAAATATAATTTACTGACGGAACCATCCATTTACAGAATTTACAGGTTTCCACTGAGGAAGAATTGAACTAATATAATAGAGAATATAGGCCTAGTCGCTTTACATTTCTAGTCTGTATAAATATATGGTTCCCAACAGTGATACCCATGCATTTTCGTGGTGGTGGGGCTTGCGAGGTCAAATGATCTTGACAGCTATTCCGGCGGTAGCTTAAATATTAGTAGAGATCCCATACCAAACAAGTTGAAGTATATGAACCAGCGAGCATTTATAAAAGCGGGACAAGCTGTTGGAAGGCAAACTAGAAGAAAGAAAGGATGTGAAGCAGAATGAACCATGTATAAAGTTTAGAAACTTAAATGAACAGATCTGGAAGAAATCCGCCGAGAATTGTCAAGAGTATAGTTGGAAGATTAGGGTCTTCATAGGGAGAGGTCGGGAATTTTAACTCATTATGGTCAGTCCATCCTGCTTGGGAAATGGATGATAGTGTTCGTCGTAATCCATTTCTCCCCATTTCCATAAAACACACCACATTACCAAACACCAAAGACACTGAATAAACTGTTCCAAATAGAGCCGGGTAAAGAAAGGCATCTGACCATAAAACTGGGCCAAATCCACGTCTAAGTGCCAATCCTAATAAACTCGGAAAAGGCAGGAAAAAGGAGGATGAGGAGAAGAAAAGGAACTGGCGACATCAGAATTAAGAGGAACGATTGGAATAGTGACGTACCAACTGCTTAGACTAAAGCTACAATCATTCTATTTCACAACCAAAATGCTAACAAATATTAAGTTATTTATTTGATTAATGTTTATTGGCAATGTGGAAAAGAGGGGTCGATGATAAGAGAGACACATGAAAATCAGTTTAATTTATCGTAAAAGTTGGTTGAGGAAATGTTCCAAGTACCTGAGTAGAGAGAGACAGTTACTCTATGATTGCATTTCATAGAACTACCGAAGTTCTAAGAAAAGATCATCACAGAAAATGATATTGAGCATACTGTAAATTCGTGTCCTCGTCCCAAGGTCGTGCAGCTCTTTACACCAACACGAAAAGAGGAGGTTAGCTGCATATACCTTTTTAACCATTTACCGGTACTGTGGCCAAAGTTTCTGACAGTACCGAGAATCGAACCGAACCTGCGAGGACGGCAGCTAATAGCGGTAACCGTTACTCTTCGGAAGTTGACATTGATCCTACTGAAGGTCTATGATATCCTTTGCACGCTATGAAAGGGAACCTCATTAACAGTCGCATCGTAGGTACTACTAAGAACTTGGAATATTTGTTATCCCAGAACGGATCACAGTTTGGGGGAGCTAGAACACTGAATTCGTAGTTCATGTGGCCACTAATTTGTTATAAGCAGTTGTTACCCAATGAAAAAATGAATCAACTTGCATCGATCTGTTTCCAAGTTTGAAATTATGGGGGACAAAGCTCAGATTACTTTTTTTAAGGTTTGAAGAGTGAAAAATACTATCTGGGAATACATACCTACACCATCAAGAAGCTTTGTTCTTTCATATCGAGATTTAAGAAATTTATTATTATGATTATTATTATTATTATTATTATTATTATTATTATGATTATTATTATTATTATTATTATTATTATTGTTCGACACAGTGGCTGAATGGTCACTGTTGAGGCCTTGGTTTCGGAGGGTCCCGGGCTCGATTCCTGGCCGGATTGTGGATTTTAATCGTGTCTGTTTAATTCTTCTGACCCCGGGACTGGATGTTTGTGTTTGTCTCAACACTTTACTCTTTATATTAAGACAACATCCTACATTACAAGCCACCACAGAAACACTCAATAGTCGTTACATCCCTCCACAAAGAGTTGGTGTCAGGAATGGCACCCGGACGTAAAACAGAGCCAAATCCACATGTGCGACACAGTACGCACCCGCGACCCCACAGATGTGGGAAAAGCGATAGCTTATTATTATTATTATTATTATTATTATTATTATTATTATTATTATTATTATTATTATTATTATTATTATAGATGGGATATTCAGCATTCGTACCACTTATCTGCCGGCTTGTAGTTCAAGTGCGGGCTAGTAAACTCGACATAAGACTTTCTTAATATCATTATCAGATTCAGTAGCTGCTGAAATCGTGATCATAACCACGGAATAATTGGATTTACGGGTTATTTCAACCACAGAGTCATCAACATCCATTTAAAAAATCTCACATCCATTAGCCGAGTTATTTTGGTGAGGAGCCAATGTCACTCAATGTATCACACCTGTCGTGTTGTTAATTGACAGTTCTCAATCACAGCTGAAACAAGTTCCCTCAGCTACATATTACACAACTCCAGGAGAATTTACAGTATTTAATAACCTGTGAGATCGCCTCTGGCTTGAATAACCACGTGAATCAATGCTGTAGTTTGTAGAAACTCCACGGTGTTTTGGATGGATGCTACATCAACGTTTGAGCCGCGAGTGCATCAGGAGGTTCTGAAGTGCCTCCAGATTATGAGGATATATGTTGGCGCGTGGTATATGTTGCCGGTTCTCACCTGCTGTGCAAAATAGTCACACAGACTACATTCATTCTGGGACATTACTCGGCAAGTCGAAATAAAAGTGTGGTGGCATGCCCGTGGGCAGGATCATCCATGTGATGTGCGTCACGGAGGAATACTCTCATGGGCAATATCTGATTGCTCAGAATACAGAGGTATCTAGCCTGGCTGATGACAAGAAGATCCAGTTCATGACCGAGAAGTCACAGAAACTTCAAGTTGATTAACATTTGAATCACAGGCAGGATGAATAACTTCTTTGCGCAATTGTCACGTCGTGACAGATTGCGAAAACGCGTGCCGGTGTGGAGAGCAAGGTTTTTTCGGCACCGACGATTTTATCCAGGAGGGCGATTCCTTCATTATAAATGTTACGGAGATATCCGTGGAGTAGAAAGAAGTGAAAGAAGGTGCGAGTGTTGAATGGGTCTAACTACGATATCAGAAATGGAATTAAAACTTTAAATAAAGGTTATATTTCTTTCAAAATTCAAACTCAACAATTTTTTTCACTGAGTGAACACAACAACATGACAGGTAAAAATAACAATCTTTAAACTAGAATTGGAAACTCCAACAATCGGCAATTTAAAATTTTTTTGAGCTTCAGGGTCCAAATTTACAGGTTTTGAGCTTCAGGCTGCAAAT
This sequence comes from Anabrus simplex, assembly GCF_040414725.1. NCBI lineage: Eukaryota > Metazoa > Arthropoda > Insecta > Orthoptera > Tettigoniidae > Anabrus > Anabrus simplex. The sequence continues at coordinate 227,811,286 of NC_090266.1, read as the reverse complement.
TTACAATTTATGCAAATGTTGCGTTAGTCAGATAAGGAGAGTTATCTCCCAGTACACAGTGTTCACGAGCACTACGCTCCAACAGTAACAATTTACGGCCTTCCCAAGGTACCTCTAAATATTATGGAAAACTTAGAAAAGAGCTTACGTGCTCTCCAATATTAACAGATTTTTAACAGCCTCTCTAGGCACAACTTACAATTTAAATTTCTTTTACACAGGGGTATCAATTACCCAACCTACTAGGCCTTAATGGAAAAAGAACAGGTTAGATTACTGGCCCGAACACAAAATGAATGGAGGCGTACACTTGCACTCCTAGAAATTTTAAAAGCATAATTGGGCTCTCGGCCCGATGATGCAGGGGCTAATCCCAAGCTACTGAGGTGACTAGAATGGAGATTAATCTAACACTTTACAGAATAGAGGAAAGGTTACAAATCCTAGTCACCTCAAACCAGGTAGAAGGGGAGCTCGAAAGGGTAACGCACTCCCTATCCCCAATTTACAGTTTTAAGAATTTATGAAATTTTACATTAGCCGAAAAGAAGGTTTACATTTTAGAAAACACGTTACATACTAAGAAATTAGGACCTTTCCCTCGTGTAAGTCTGCGGAGGAAACTACAGAAAAATAAGTCTGGTGGACATTACCTTGGCTGCTGGTCTGCCTGGCGGGGAATGAGGCGCCCCGCCTCCTGTCTTAATATACACACACGCTCAGAAATACGGCGATGAATAGGGAAGGTACCCAGAAAAGCCGCAACTTATATACCGGAATGGAAGGTTCGACATTATTCTGGACTAATCCGGACACAACATCTCAATTTTTAATTGACAATTCAAAGAGCTACAAGAAGCCTGTGATAGGCTGAAAAATAATTACAGAAATTTCTAATTGGCCAGATTCAAAACTGGCGGAATAAAAAAGAAGTGTTGCCAACCCAAAAAATAAATGAACATTGATACAGTTACGAAAACTAAGAAACACAAAACTTCTTTAAATTACAATTTCTTCCACTTTGCACCAGAGTGCATGACCAGAGATTTTTGCAATGACATCTATGGAGGAAAGTTTAAACTTCTTGAAGTACACCAAAACAAAATAAATCCAATCAGTTCAGGAAACTTGGAAATAATAAACTTCTCAATTATTCAGTAGTGAGATCTTCTGATTACTGTTCCAACTTCCGGCAGAAGCAATTTAACGTTTTGTTGGATAGATAGAGTTCATTAAGGCGCTTTTTTTGAATGCGAGTTGAGGTGTACCTCCCGGTACAAACCTCCCCCTTCAAAGGTCCTTCCTTGGGGTGACACAGGGGAAATTTGACAGAAGAGAAAAAAAATCATCGAAATTTTTAAGGTGATAAGTATTTTTCCGACAGTTTATTTGTAGAAGAATTGGAAACCCAGATTTGAAGTTTTCTTGTGATCGTAGAAGTTAATTACAGGCTGTTAAAGTTTGACGGTAAGGCCTGCCGCCGCTGCCGATACCCAGGTGAGGTCGCCCGGACCCCTCAAGTACCCTCAGATACACCTCTCGCGCTACTATGAGAGGGGTAGTCGTGGTGAAGGTCGCCGCAGATTAGATGTATATGTGCAGTCCCCAGATGAGTTGGCGGTAGTGTTACCGCACCTCAGCCCTTGCCGGAGTGATGGAGCCCCTGTGCGCCGTCCAAAAGGAGTCTTCACTAGAGTGGAGTGGGCCCATTCCTCACTCCGGTATCACTCGCCAGATGTTACGTCACGGCCGCCGACGACTGAGGGGGGTACTGAAACAAAACGATCTGGGCGACACAGATGTGTTGCTGGAGTTTATAGAATACGATCTTTATTTGTGCGAGGCAGAGGGGCGGGCGGCGTTGTTGGTGAATGTGTGTCACTGATGCGTGGATGCAGGAGACGGGGGCTTGGTAGTGCCCACCAGTGAATTGACCACAGGAATAAACAGAGGGGAAGATCGTACATATCATGTCATATACAAAAGCAGGGCAGAAGGCCTAGAATCAATCATTAACATTGCCTAATTGTTTAGCACTCTCATGCTTCTTAAAAAGAAAGATAACCTTCGACTCGTGACAATGTTTGGTGGCCAATGTCTGGGGGCAACTTTTCCCGCAGGAACACATTTTTTACCATGACCTGATATCCAAATTTTAAATTGGTGGGCGTCCGTCCACGATCATATCTTTCTCTAACCTTTTCATGGGAAGCCTTTAAGTTGTGTTTAGTCTTCTTCCATAGATCTCTAAGATTGTCGGGATCTATTGTCTTTGATAATATGCCATCAAGTGACCAAAGATTAGAGAGCGGCGTGTTAGGAACAAATATAAACATAGGAGATGCGGAAGTGAACGTATGGGATTCATGAACCGCCGAATTTAAAGCAAAAGCCAACCATTGCAGGAAAGTACCACACCTGGAATAATCTTCATGATGAAATGCAATTAAAGCAGATCTAAGATTACGATTGACCCGCTCAGCCAGAGATGTTTGAGGGTAATAAGCTGAAATAGTTGCATGTGATATAGCCAGATCAAAAGAGAATTTACGGAATAAGTTGGATGTGAATGCCTTAGCATTATCAGAAACTATATATAGACAGGGGCCAAAAGAAGCAAATATGGTATTCAAACAAGAAATAGTAGACTGAGCGGTTGCCAGCTTAGTCCGAAATAACTAAGAAAATCTCGTGAAGCCGTCTACATACACCAGAATAAATGTATTAGCGTTCCCCTTTGATTGAGGGAAAGGTCTATATATAGAAGTTCCATGTGGCGCGACGCTTGATGCGATGACAATAGACCTAGCTTAGTGGACAAGGTGGGCTTACTAAGCAAGCAAGATTTACAAGCCTTTACCATTTCTCTAATTTCAACGTCCATACCTTTCCAAATACACATCTCTCGGATCTTTTCCCGAGTTTTTAAGATGCCTAAGTGCCCCCCTAATAGGGTCTCATGATAGTACTTGAAGAGCATAGGCACAAGCACAGCTGGAACTACTACTTTTATATTTTTATCATGCCTCGACGGGCAACACAAAACCGCTTTTTTCAACACATAAGGGACTAGATGTTCCCCAGAAGAAATGGTTTCCATAATAGGAGTCAGCACTGGGTCTCCACGTTGGTATTTTTTAATATCCAGAAATAAGATGGGGGCATCAGTTAGAATGGTATTAATGCCCGAAGGAATGGGCGTGGGAAGAGAAGAACTATCTTCCAGTTCAGTGGTCTCCATTTCATGAGAAAACATGCGGCTTAGTCCATCCGGAAAAACATTTTCAGATCCTCGAGTATGCCTCACATCAAATTTGAAGGTAGAAATCCCGATGGCCCAGCGAGCTATACGACCAGTACGACGCGGCTTAGGTAGTACCCGACTTAAGGCTTGGTTATCCGTTTCAAAGTCCAATTTGACATGTTCCAGATAAAGGCAGAACTTCTCTAGAGCAAACAAAACTGCCAAACCCTCAAGTTCATATATGGAATATTTGGCCTCTTGAGCCGATAAGGTCCTAGAAGCATAGGCAATTGGTCGCCTTCCGAGTTCCGTTTCCTGAAGAAGGACAGCAGCAACCGCCGATGACGAGGCGTCGGTTTGGACAATGAATTTGAGAAATCAGGCGTAGCTAATACAGGGGCGCTACAAAGAGCTAATTTCAGATCTTCAAAAGCGGCTTGTTGGGACGGCCCCCATTCAAATTTGACGCCTTTCCTACGAAGTAAGTTCAAGGGCGCCTCTCTGTTAGCGAAGTTAGGAATACATTTCCTGAAGAAATTCACCATACCTATGAACCCTGCAATACCTTTGATGTCCTTAGGAGGTTTGAAATCTCGGACGGCCTGTGTTCTAGAACGATCAATGGAAACACTATCGGGCGACACAATATGCCCTATGAATGTCATGGAATTCTTAGCAAAAGATACCTTGGATAACTTCACAGTCAACCCAGCGTTACGAAGGCGAATGAGTACTTCCTATAGATGATCTAGGTGTTCTTCAAGGATCTCGAAAAATACAACGACATTATCAAGGTAGTGATACAAGTATTCAAATTTGATGTCCGAGAAGAACCTATTTAGCAGGCTAGTAAGAACGGCTGCCCCCGTTTTACTCATACAATTTCCGATCCGTGGCAAAAGCTGTTAGATGTTTCGATTCTTCGGCTAGAGGGATTTGGCTGTACGCCTGAATAAGGTCAAGGATGGTAAAGAACTTGGCTTTCCGAAACCATGAAAAACAAGAGTTTAGATCAGCTAGGGGCACATGTTGAACAGCACCTTATGATTTAAAGCCCTATAATCAATAACAGGCATGAAGCCACCTTGGGGTTTCGGCACAAGAAAAATGGGCGATGAATACGCCAACTTAGGAGGTCGAATAATACCATCTTTTAACATTTGATCTATTATCTCTTTAAGGGCCTTCATTTTAGGTGGGGACAGTCTATTAGGCGGAAACCTAACAAATGGTATCGAATTCGTAACCCCAATCTTATATTCGATCAGGTCAGTAACACGAAGAGTATCGGAAAATACATTAGAAAAGGACTGATACAATTTACGAATGCTTTCAGTCTGCTCCTCAGGTAGATGTCTAAGATCTAATTACATCTCATCCTGGGTAGGTAAAACAGATGAACATGACCCAGAATTACACTTTAAAAGAGGAATCTTACAATTACCAGCAAATTAGAAGGTGCACGTCTTACTCCGAATGTCGAGCACGAGACCAGTAAAGGACATGAAATGAGCCCCCAATATTACAGGGTAAGACAGGTGTTTAGCGAAAAACAATTTTATTCTCCAGGTAAATTTGGAAACACGGATTTTTGCAAAGATGAAATCGAAAATTTCTAATGGAGAAGAGTTAGCCGAAACGCATTGGACAGAAGACGAACAAATGTCAGGAAACTTACAAACAACTTTTAATTTAGAATACCGTCCAGCCGAAATGATAGAACACACGCTCGCTGAGTCTAATAGAGCAGTGGCAGGTTCATAGTTCACTTCGCTTTTAAGGAATGGCACAAACGCGGTGGTCTCTGCCGCAATTCTGAGGCATTCTTTGGGGCTTTCGAACAATAAATTAGAAGAACCTTTGCCCTTACCAGAGATTTCGCTGGGTTCAACAGGGGCTAAGCCTTGGGAAGATGAACGTGCCGACTCAGCCGATGACACTAGTCACTTTCTATTATCGGAGTTCGCGGAGGTTGCACCAGAAGTTGAGCAGGAGGGGTTGCTATTGACATAAGTGCATTTCTTGGCGAGGTGAGTAAATGAGCCACATTTGAAACAACCTTGGGATGACCCTGCTCCATTCTTTGTCCCACTCGATTTTATCAATGGGCATTTATTGCACAAATGTTCCGTTGACCCACAAGCATAGCATTTGCGGGTTGTGAAAGTTCGGCGAGGTGGAGGCCGAAAACTTTTAGAAGACGAAGGGGGCTCCTTCGCAACTCGTACGGTGTCAGCATACCTTACTCCTTCAGCTGATACGGCCATAGCCTCTAACTCTGCAAACGTTTGGGGACGAGACGCGAAACATAAGTAGGACCTATAGGGCGGAGAGATGCCTTCGACAACAGTTTGCACTATTTGGTGTTCCGAAAAATGGAGTGCGAACACCCTGGTGGAGTATTTTATGTCTTGGATAAAATCCCCAAGAATCTCATCCAATCGCTGTACCCGAAAAGAAAACTCCTAGATCAATGATGACATTGCTCTAGCCGGAATAAAGTTTGCCAGCAGGTGGGCGTGGAAATCTTCTATGGATGATCTATCAGCTAAAGCTGTGACTATCTTGTCCGAGAGGACGCCTACGGAATATTGATACATAATTTGTAGTATTTGAGAATGAGAAAGAGAAAACACTAAAGCGTGATCTTGAAATTCAACTAAGAACCTGAGAAATGAAATGACTTCGTTTGTGGAGTTTACTGCAAATTTAGAAATGCCCTTTAGCAACATAGCCAATGGATGAGGCAAACTACTGAAACCAGGTGACATAATGGGTGACGACATAGACGGTTGACAGGTGCCAAATACCGCATTATTCACAAAGAAAGGTGTAATTTGTTTAGGATCACCAGACTCAGTATCCAATGGGGCAGACGTTTGTTGAGTAGCCACACATTTTCTACTTTGTACAGCTGTAAACGAATCCTCCTCAGTAGGCCAGTGGATTAAGGGGACTTGTTCCATTTTGGGAGCAGCTGCCACAGTCAATAATTAACTATCTCTATTTGACATTTCCGACAGATGTTCGACCAAATTGCTAGCCCCCTTTGCATGGTCCTCTTTCAACTTTAGAGACAATAGGTCCCTAGCCCTGTGAATAAAAATGGAACAGTATAGCCTGTACTCTCTTAGGTTGGTTAGCTGATGGATCGCTTACTTAAAAAACTAACTACCGACGCTAACTAGGTGTATTGTCAGTGACAGTGGATAGAGATTCATCAATTTCCTTTTCCCCAAAGACTGGGATACAAATAGGCAATTCTAGGGATTCTTTGAGTTTGGCAATATCTGCCACAACCGTGCCCCCAGATTGGACCTTTCTAATGAGTAACTCATAAATCAATTCCCCCTAGCGCAAGTACCCAGGAGCGAGGACTTCGCGAGGAGCAGACATGTTGACAGAAAGTTAATAATTTGAAAAAATCCCAGTGGCCGAGAAAATTCTTAGAGTTTAAAACAGATCTTTCTTTCAGCCGTCCAAAGGGCTTAAAATAAACCCATTCAACCACGCTCTGCTACCACTTGTTACGGAGATATACGTGGAGCAGAAAGAGGTGAAAGAAGGTGCGGGTGTTGAATTGGCCAAACTACGATATCAGAAATGGAATTAAAACTTTAAATAAAGGTTATATTTCTTTCAGAATTTCAAACTCAACAATTTTTTCACTGAGTGAACATAACAATTTGACAGGTACAAATAGAAATCTTGAAACAAGATTCAGCCGCGAGTGCAACAGGATGTTCTGAAGTGCCTCCAGATTATGAGGATATATGTCGGCGCCTGGTATATGTTCCAGGCTCTCACCTGCTGTGCCTATAGTCACACAGACTACATTCATTCTGGGACATTACTCGACCAGTCGAAATAAAAGTGTGTTTGAAATTCACGTGGTTAACCAAGATTGGAAACTCCAACAATCGGTAATTTAGAATTTGTTTTGAGCTTCAGGCTCCAAATTTACAGTTTCCGCAGATGTTGCGTTAGTCCCAACTTCCGGCAGAAGCAGTTTCACGTATTGTTGGATAGATAGAGTTCATTAAGGCGCTTATTTTGAATGCGCGGTGTTCAGGTGTACCTCCCGGTACAATAAAAAGGGGAAAATCTTGTACACATATATTACTGCAATTAATGTCTATTGCTCTGCATTCTTTCATAAAAATAATAGCTGTAATACATATAATATAGAAATAATAGAGTGAGTGTCAGAACTTGAGCAATAAAGCAACGTAGCGGTGGAAACTCCGCACCTGCAGCCTATTGTTCATGTTTCACTATGACAAGTTCATCTGAAACCCAGGCAAAAATATAACTCATTTCAAGCCCTCCTCCCTCATCATCACTCTAAGCAGCTCTAGCTTATACCACTGCTGCACTTCTTTTAGAGTGTGTGTTTCCGATAGGGAGTGAATAGTACAATATTCACTTAAGGAGTAAACAAACAAAATAACTTTCCAATAATTGGATGCCGTTATGCATCAGTAGACTAAGCGCCATTTGATGAAAATTGAGATTTTAGCGCCATCTTGTAGAGGAAGGCTTGAACTATTTATAAAAAATTCCCCACTGCATTACAAGAGGCTGTTAGTTGTTAGTAAACAGAAAACCTAAGCGACAAAGCGGAAATCAGTAAAAACGTAAATTGCATCAGTAGACTATGCGACTTTCCAGTCTGCATCATTGGATCAAGCGCCACATTCCTCACACTGCGCGCGGATGACAGCGTGGGAGCCCGCATTTTCGATAGTGCTGACATTTTTACGTGGTGATACATTGAGTGGTTTATCATGTGACGAAATTCAGCGATGTATCAAGTACTTCCAAAAGTAAGGAGAAGGACAATGTTACTAATGCAGCTTGCTAAGAAGGTTGCGTCTGAGAATCATTCTCTAGAATTTGATGGTGAATCTCAGGAAGTAAATCTAAATAAGTCAAGACACGGACGACCACGGGAAAGTAGAGTTCCATTTCACCAGGCATTAATACCTCTGTGGCCAAAAGGAAACCCTATCTCTGAAGCCAAACTAAGAGACTTTGGTTCGCTGATGCACCTAATACCTACAGATGCCAAACAATTTTACCAGAATCTTCAAGCAGATTCTCAGATCGTGGATGACGTAGATGAATTTAATGGAGATCCTGATTTCGAGATTGAATGAACTGAGAGCAACAATCTTATTACCTGTCCAGTGATTTGTGTGTATTTATGGGAGAAAATATCTTTAATCACATTTTCTGTCTCAAGCAGAACAAAACTTATCCATAGGCTTAAAAATATCACGTCAATACTGTACTCTCAGAATATAATAGGCCTATCGTGAAGGAAAATCCATTAAAAATTGTATAGACTAGAATGGCTCATGTCTTACCATTTGTATTTGACTCAAATAAGTTGAAATTCCTAAAATCAGTAAGTCGTTATAGCAACGACTTTAGAGAATAGCTTCCCTTCTAGAATTTCTCCATCTAAAACTTGAATAATGTACCGGAGTTGTGGCGCGGCTCGTGGTGGTTCAAGCACTTAGCGGGCCTTTTCAGACAGTAGGAGATTCAGTTTTTAATCGTGGCTGCCACCACGTTGTATTTTTTGGAAGTTTTACTCAGTAGATACTCAACAGTTAGGGGTTATTGGTGTAGCATCGTGATACATTATTCGCACTTGAGAAAAACCTTAAATTGCATCAGTAGACTAAGCGCCATTTCTTGAAGAAAATCTATGTAGTGCGATTATAAAAATGTTGAAATTTGGTGAGAAGGTACAATCTATTATCCTACAACACCAGTAATACCATATTTAGTAAAATTATGTTCGCCCGAATTTACACATAGAACCAAATTTAAACGCGATTATCTCGCAACCAACTTTTGGCGCTTGGTCTAGTGATGCATAACGGCATCCAATTATCAATCTCGTTATAACAACAGAATTCAAGCCAAAAGATTTAACATTTACATTTGTCGAGGGGAAGGGTTAATGCATATACTGGGGATTATATACCGCCTCCCCCACCGGGTGCTACCTGAAATAAACACTAGTAGTTAAGCCCATTATCAATATGCTACTCTCCCCTCCCTCAGTTCTTTCTGATTTCGCACCGTGCGTCGTATAATTAGAGTACTCACGTAAACAAGATTTCCGACATAATATTATACAATGTAAGCCTCTAAGTGATGTTTTGTTTCCTAAGAGCCCATTGGAGACACTCTACTTCGTGCAAAGCTCTTAACGGTGGTCGCTTCCATCGTACTCTAATCCATTGTATTCATTGTATGCTGTTATTTGGTCAATGTGCTTTCTGAAATTGGTTGGGATGGACCTTCATTGACAGTCTGGCGCAATGCTCTCGACTAACCGGTTTCTTGTCAATATGCAACCAATTATCCAGTCGCATACCGTTGAAATGTCTTACTTGCTTATAAACAATTATGACGTTCCGGAGTCAGTTTTTATTCATTTCCAGTAGTTATTCTGATTACGGATAACGCTTTATAGTGCCACATGAATACTGATGACCTCTCGAATTTCTTCGATATGATATAGTTTTCTAACCTGGTGGAATGCTCAATCCGACAAGTGTCCGTAAATTCATCCGTTTCATGCCATGTATCTCGACAAATTCATCCCTCACTCGATCTCTCAGTACCACGCACGGTTGTCACAAGCCGGATTCAAATCAATCACACGAAGGTAAGTTAACTGCAGCATTAATGACACCAAATCTTTCTAATTTCTGATGAATTACTCTCATTTATATAAACGTTGCAACGTTACCCTGTAATCCTATCATTTTAAAATCTTAAGTTTCCGCAGCTGATTACACAACACACCGATAAGGGAAGTATCGTGTAATTACGAGAAGGTCAAAGATATATCTCATGAGTGACGAAATTTCGAAACTTAAACAGAAGAAGGGAGGGAGGAAAGGCCATAATACACAGTTTTGTTTAGAATAGTGGCCATGATTATGACTATGAAGAATTAGATTTCGAGTCGGGCTGAGTAGCTCAGACGAAACAGCGCGGCATTTTGAGCTCAAGTTTGCGGGTTCGATCCGGACTCCATCCGTTGGAATTTGTAGGTGCTCAAAGACCCCAGCCTCGTGTCGGTAGATTTTCTGGTACGTAAATGATCTCCTACGAAACAACATAGGAATCTTCGAATACTGTCAAAAACTCACTAGAACGTAAAGTCAATACCACTATCATTATAATATTTGGAAGAAGAGGATAACTGTGTACTTGTAGTTGTTGGAGCCATTTCCATTCCGGTGGATATGAAACGAAAATTAAAATCCTATGTGAAAATGAGCAGCTGGGAATTTAAATACCATAGTGATGGGTTAAAATTCGCGGTGTTTCTGTGATGTTATTGTAGTAGAAATTCGTAAACCTGATTTAAGTTTTACGAAAAGAATTCAAACGGAGAATAGTATTTTAAATTGATTTGATGGAGAAAGTATTTACAGCTCTATATGTTATCTTGTAGAATTAAATCGGACTGAGGTATGAAAGGTAATATGCAGGCCACTTTGATTATGATAGTTTCGCCTAAAGAATTTTTGTATTCAATTTTGTAGGATGAAAAATAGATTGAAGAAACGCCATTTGCTCATTATTAAAATATTAATCCTATCTCTTGTTAATTAATAATACTTTATGATGTCATACAAATATTTTTATAACATTTTGTGGTTCAAATATTTTTACGTAAATTGTGGTTTTTTCCCAGTTACATTTTTCAGCATGGACAGCATTGAATGACTTTCGCAAGGATAATGTAGACAAATTAAGAAAATTACCGATCTACTTACGAAACATGAGAGCAGGTAATTGATAAGGAGACAATTATTAAAGTATATGACAGGACACGTGATTAATTTTAATCGAATATAGTCTAAATATTGCCAAAATGACACCAATAAACAAAATTTAGATTGTAGACGAGAACGGAAGCTTGCTTGTGTTCTGCATTCTCTAAGTCACTCATTCCATGTGTGTACAATACAGTCGTGCAGGGTTGTATTGTATTTTTATGGCTTTCAATAATATTCATTAAACTGAACATATAATTTAAAATGAGTTACAGTTTACTCATTAAGAAAAGGAACGTTAAGAACCAAAATAAACAAATAAAAAACCAACTAAATAAATAAAGAATGAAATTTCGACATTGCCTTTTAAAGAGCTAAGCTTTAATTACACAAGGCAGTACAAATTGCATGCATAGAACGCTAACAAAGAATGCACTGAAAGAGGGAGTGAAATGAAGAGCAGGGAAAAGAATAGAGAGGAAAAATAAAGGAAATGAGCACGTGTCTCGCAGACAAACAAAACATTTTCAAGTACAAACATTATAAGTTTTTATATTCTAATTAGTACATTAAAGTAATGTTATCAGTAAAGAAGCTACAGAAACGCTATCCCTAGGAAGAAATTGTAAAGACGTCAAGCTTATACAAATATCAAGAACATCCAGATAAACAAATACCATGATGTTCTGCTAACAAATCTGTTTAGTAAAATAATTTTAACCTTGGAGAATCTTCACAAATCAGAAACAGGTATTAAGATATGTGGCAAAAATTCTTGAATTGGCACTGTAGAATCAATAACGTTATCAGTTACAACTATTTAATTTAACTGTTCACATACTCTAACTGGTGGTGAATTTGTTTAACTGAGAACATGGAATGTCCACAGTAGAATAGTCATTTTTACAATTAAGTTCACTCAAGCAAGCAATTCACTATCATCTGTTTATTAACATGTAGGTGCTCGCCAAGGGAGGATTCTTGTATATTCCGTCGCTAAAGGGGTGAAAAGGGGGTTAATTTTTAAAATGAGGATATCTGTATCTCAAAAACTAAAAGGTTTAGAGTAATAAAAATTGGTATTTGGAATCTCCTCTAAAAATTAAGAAACACGTATTTTTTGTTTTCGGAAAATCCCATCACGGGGGTTGAAAAAAGGGAGGGGGAAGTGTATGAACACCTTTTATGAGGGGACTTATATCTCAAAAATTGAGGATGTTACAGCCATGAAAATTTAAATTTGGAACCTCCTTTAAAAGTAAAGAAACACGTATTTTTTGTTTTTGGTAAATTCAAATAATAGGGGTGAAAAGGGGGGGTGAATTTTTAAAATGATTGTATCTATATCTCGAAACTTTAAAAGTTTACAGACGTAGATATTGGTATTTAGAATCTCCTTTAAAAATAAAGAAACACATATTTTTTGTTTTCGGAAAATCCCAAAAGGAGGGGTGAAAAGGAGTGAAAGCTCTGTTGAATGCCTTTAATAAGGATACTTATATCTCAGAATCTGAATATATTACAGACCTGAGAAAAGGTACTTGGGATCTCCTTTAAACATAAGAGTTCAAGATGGCGACTACTGTGTGTGAGTCTGTGATATCCGTAGTAGATAATGGTGTAAGATGCAGTGAAAAATGTGGCAAGTGCAGAAGAGTAGTTAAAAATGGGATTCTGTGTCGTAAGTGTGATGAATGGTACCATTTTCGATGTGCAAATATTTTAAATAGGACTGATATTGAAGAAAGTGAGTGGCTGTGTCCCGAGTGTAAACAAACTGAGAGTGAGGCAGAACAACAAGAAAGAGAGACTTACGAAACTATAATTAAGATTTTAGGAGTGCTACAAGAGGACTTATGCGCTCTGAAACATGAAAATGAAAGCTTAAAGGACAGAATAAAGAAACTGGAAGATAAAGAAGACATTGGAGAAGAAAGATCGCCGTGGACGGAAGTGACGCGTGGCCATTTTAGGCCTAATGTTAAACAAATGGGAGAAACTACGTACAACTTAAAACCGGGAAATAACTCTTTGCAGTGCCAAAATAGATTTCAGTTATTGCAGCAAGTTCCAGAAGAAGACACACCAAGTTTTCCAAATAATTTTAAATCCAGTGGAGGTAAGCTACAGAAGAAGAAAACCAACCGAAAGTCAAGATCGCCAAAGATTCATCTCTACGCAGACAGTCAAGGGCGGGGTATGGCAGAAGGCATCAAGGATGAGCTGCAGAATCCAGAGACTGAGGTTTTAGGACTAATAAAACCAGGTGTCAAAACTGAAGACGTCCTTTCAAGTTGTGATCCTGTGTTAGAGAAGGACAATTATGTGGTGATTGTGAGTGGTACAAATGACATTGCTGCAAATGAAGGTGAGGAATTAATTACGACTCTCAGAGGTAAGATTTCCAAACTACCTGACTCAAAAGTAATTGTAGTAAATGTGCCACACAGGTTTGACCTTTTAGAGGACTCATGTGTGAACAAAGCTGTACATGATGTAAATATAAAAAACAAGAGATTAAGTAAGAGTTTTAGAAATGTCTATGTAGTAGATACTTTAGGTCTTGGCAGGCAAATGTTCACTAGACATGGGTTACATCTAAATGGTAATGGAAAAGGAACTCTCTGTAGACAAATTGCTACAATTATCAACAGAGATTTGCAAACTAATCTGTACTTAAGAAAACCCATACCACTAAACTGGCACATACAGGGAAACTTGCCAGAAAACCCAGACCATTAAATCAAGATCTATGTACAAGGATCTGGGTTCCAGGGAAGTTCTCAACTCATGAGTCAAGCGTTACCCAATTGCAACAGTCAAGTTTTAGGGAGGAAGGGGGTCGGAGATTGCTCTTGGTAAACTGTCAAAGTGTAGTAAATAAACAATTAAAATTCGGTACATCGATGGAATCTTATGAGACGGATGTGGTGATAGGAGTGGAATCGTGGTTGAGAGAAGGGGTGGGTAATACAGAAGTATTTCCAGAAGGGTATACAGTCTATCGTAGAGACCGAGGAGATAAAAAGGGTGGAGGGCTATTTATTCTGGTGAAGGAAACTTATTGTTCGCATGAATGGTTTACTGATGAAAGGGATGAAATATTAGGGATAAAATTAGTTTGTGATAATATGAAGGAGGTGGGAATTATAGGAACATATAGGCCTGGAAGAGAGGAAAGAGACATGGAAATATTTGAGAAAATAATAGATTATACTCATAAAAACAATAATGATACGGTAATAATTGGGGGAGATCTAAACTTGCCTGAAATGAATGGAATGGAGCTGCAAGTGAAGCCCATGAACAGAAACTGGCAAATAAGTTAATTTGGGAGGGAGGTTTTACACAAGTAGTACAAGAACCGACTCGTCTCAATAACTTGCTAGATGTATTCTTGGTTAAACCATGGGAAATTGTTGATAAAACTGAGGTAATTGAAGGAATAGGTGACCATAAGGCTGTAATAATGGATGTAGGACTTGTACCAAAAATGCTTAATAAGAGGGTCACAAAAGACAAGAAATTATACAGAAAAACTAAAGTTGATGAATTTGGGACTTACCTTAAATCACAATTCAGTTGTTGGATAAGTGAAGGGAATAATGTGGATACACTTTGGGCTAAATTTAAAGGAATCATTTGGGAAGGAGAGAAGAGATTTGTACCTGTTAGGAAGGGTAAAATGACCTCAGACCCTGTTTATTACACAAGGGAAATAAGAAAATTGAAAAGAAAGTGTAGAATAGTAAACAGGAAAATCAAAGAAGGTAGGGAGAGTAGAGAAAGTAGAAAGCAGCTAATGAGGGAACTGAATAGAGTGAAAAAGGAAGCAAAAGAGAATTATATGAATGGCATTCTTCAAGAGGGTAATGACCACAAAGGGAAATGGAAAAAGCTGTATTCATATATTAAGAATCAAAAATGAAAAGGAATCCAAATTCCTACAATGGTGGGAGAAGGGGGTGAACACTATTTAACAGATACTGAGAAAGCAAACCTCTTTAGTAGGGAATTCCGAGATTCAGTAGAAGATTGTCAGGACTTGGAAACCGCAACAGAAGATAGAGAGGGAGAGACACAGAGGGAAACAAGAAGCTTCTCATTCACAAATGAAGATATTTTCAGAGAAATCCAACTGCTTCAGCAAGGAAAAGCAGCAGGAAGTGATCAAATTACTGGGGAGGTATTAAAGACAATGGGGTGGTATATAGTGCCTTATTTAAAATTTCTCTTTGACTATGTCATAAATAATAGTGTGATACCAAAGGAATGGAAGGAATCTATAATAATACCAATTTATAAAGGAAAGGGTGATAAAAGGAAACCAGAGAACTACAGACCAATCAGCCTGACCAGTATAGTTTGTAAAATACTGGAGAGTTTAATAGCAAAGTACATCAGAGGGATATGTGATGATAAAAATTGGTTCATGAGGAGCCAGTATGGATTTAGAAAGAAATTTTCTTGCGAGGCACAACTGGTGGGATTTCAGCAGGACATATCAGATCAGTTAGATTCAGGAGGCCAGTTAGATTGCATAACCATAGATCTTTCCAAAGCCTTTGATAGAGTGGAACATGGAATATTATTAAAGAAATTGGAGGGAATAGGATTGGATGTAAGGGTTATACGTTGGATAAGAACATTTCTAAATTCAAGGGTTCAGAAAGTCAAAGTAGGAAATAATATATCACAGGAAGAGAAAGTCTGGAAGGGAATTGCACAGGGTAGTATAATCGGTCCGTTACTTTTCTTAATATACGCAAATGATTTAGGGAACAATATAACATCGAAAATAAGATTGTATGCAGATGACATAATTGTTTATAGGGAAATAAATAACATTAAGGATTGTTTAGAATTACAAAGGGACCTTGACAGTATCCAAGAATGGGTTGAAGAAAATAATATGAAGATTAATGGAGGCAAATCAACTGTTACAACATTTACAAACAGGAGCTTTAAAACTGAATTTGAATATACTTTGGATGAGGTAGTTATCCCAAAAGATGGCAAGTGCAAATACTTAGGTGTGAGATTTGAAAGTAATTTGCACTGGAAGGGTCATGTTGATGACATTGTTGGGAAAGCATACAGATCGTTACATGTTATAATAAGACTACTTAAAGGATGCAACAAAGAATTAAAAGAAAAAAGTTACTTAAGTATGGTTCGTCCATTATTGGAATATGCAAACTGTGTTTGGGATCCTCACCAAGAATACCTAATAAAAGAACTTGATGGTGTGCAGAGGAAAGCAGCAAGGTTTGTAACAGGGGATTTCAGGAGAAAGAGTAGTGTATCAGAAATGTTAAAGGAACTTGGGTGGGAAACTTTAAGTAAGAGAAGGGAGAAAACTAGACTTATAGGATTATATAGAGCCTATACAGGAGAAGAAGCATGGGGAGATATCCGTGAGAGGCTTCGGTTGGAAAATAATTATATTGGTAGAACTGACCACAAGTACAAAATTAGAAGGAATTTTAGCAGAAGCGATTGAGGTAAATTTTCTTTCATTGGGAAGGGCGTGAATGAGTGGAACAGTTTACCAGGGGTAGTGTTTGATCCTTTTCCAAAATCTGTACAGATATTCAAGAAGAGAATAAACAACAACAGAGATAATAAATTAAATGTTAGAGGGCATTCGACCAGTGCAGGATATTGTAAATAATAAATGTGTGTGATTAAATTAATTCCATCCCCTGGTCTAAGGAGTTTGGACAGCCCAAGTAGGGGACTGCCTGTAGGGGTGAAGTACAGTGGGGACTTCGAGGGCCCTGGGACCGCTACGGTAGCTGTGAAGGCCCTTCAGGAACTCTGAAAAGTGGTGGCAAAAGGGGCTCTGGTTAAGACGCAGCAGGTCGTTATGCTACAGGTTCCAAAATGGGTAAAATATAAATATGTAAATAAATTCAGTGTTAATTTTAATCTTATACCAGTTGTATAGTATTATTAGAAGTAATTTCACATACCGTACTGTATATGAGTTGATTTTTAAGATATTATAAGTAGAATTTTGTAAACAATATAAATTTATTAAGGATGATGTGTGTGTTTAATAGAAAAAATTATTAGCGTAAATTGTATAATATTGTATTCTAGGAAAATTTTCTTCGTCTCCTGTTAATTTAAAATTTAGTGCTTGACAATAATGTATTTTAGTGTACCATTTGCCACCGAGGTAGACACCTCATTTGCAAATAAAGAGATTTTGATTTGATTTGATTTTACATAAAGAAACATGTACTTTTTGTTTTTGGAAAATCCAAATAGTGGAAGGTTGAAAAGGGGGTTAAATTTTAAAATGAGTGTATCTATATCTCAAAACTTTAAAAGCTTACAGATGTAAAATTGGTACTTAGAATCGCCTTTAAAAATAAGGAAACACGTATTTTCCCCCTGAAAATCCCAATAGGAGGGTTGAAAGGGGGTGAAAAAGTGCTGATTGCCTTTAATAAGGATCCTTGTGTCACAGAAACTGAAGATATTACAGACCTGAAAATCGGTATTTGGGATCTCCTTTCAAAATAAAGAAACATGTATTTTTGTTTTCGGAAAATCCAAATAGTGGGGGGTGAAAGGGGTTGTGTATTTATAAAAATAGTGTATCTATATCTCAAAACTTTAAAAGTTTGCAGATATAAAAGTTGATATGTAGAATCTCTTTTAAAAATAAAAGAACACATAGTTTTTGTTTTCTGTAAATCCGAATCTGAGGGGTGGAAAGTGTGAATAGGGGGTTGAATGTCTTTTTTTTTTGCTATTGGCTTTACGTCGACCGGACACAGATAGGTCTTATGGCGACAATGGGACAGGAAAGGGCTAGAAATGGGAAGTAAGCGGCCGTGGCCTTAATTAAAGTGCAGCCCCAGCATTTGCCTGGTGTGAAAATGGGAAACCACGGAAAACCATCTTCAGGGCTGCCGACAGTGGGGTTCGAACCCACTATCTCCCGAATACTGGATACTGGCCGCACTTAAGCGACTGCAGCAATCGAGCTCGGTGGTTGAATGTCTTTAATGAGGATACTTATATCTCAGAAACTGAAGATATTACAGACCTAAAAATACCGGTCACTCCATGTGATTCTTGTGCTGGACATAGCGGAGGCGGGACAGGTTTTTCTCCGGTTACTCCGGTTTTCCCCGTCATCATTCATTCCAGCAACACTCTCCAATATCATATCATTTCATTTGTCATACATTAATCATTGCCCCAGAGGAGTGCGACAGGCTTCGGCAGTCGGTACAATTCCTGTCCTCACCGCTAGCTGGGGGCTTATTCATTCAATTCCTGACTGGAAGCAGGCTGTGGATTTTCAATGTACTTATTCTGATCATAAACCGACCATTGTTAATCTTTACTGAGTTCGTTTTCAAGAGCCATCTTTTCCTTTGGAGAACCTTCTTAAATTACAGTAGATTCTCCTGGCATATAAAAAAAATTTAAACTAATTTGAAATAAACGATAGCAATGAGATTGACCGTGCAATTGTTCACCTCTATAATAATGTCAATAATGCACGGAAGTATGTCATTCGTATCGCCAGAAATCCTGCGCACTTGCCTACGAGCGACACTGATGCTGGTCATACTGTCATCAATGACAATGGCAGCAGATGTAATTTACCGGCAAGTAGCGATCATGCATCTCGCTGTGGGGCCCAGAACATAAATAATAATAATAATAATAATAATAATAATAATAATAATAATAATAATAATAATAATAATAATAATAATAATAATAATAATAATAATAATAATAATAATAATAATAATAATAATAATAATAATAATAATAATAATAATGTTCTGGACCGTCGTCAAAATGTGCGGACCGCGCTGGAAACGGGTCCTGGACGGGTAATGCCTACGAATGCAGTCCAGCCGCGGGTTCAGTACCGCCAAGGCACCCAAGACGACACCACCCCAGATGTCCTCAAGGATATGATCCACACTAAAAATGCTTATAGGAAAAGATGGAAAAGATTTGGGGACCCAACTGACCGGGTGGAATACCTGGACCTAGGCCGGGTAGTACGAAATCGATTGCTGGAAAAAATATTGAAAAATGGGAGGAACGTTGCCGTAATCTCTCAGAAAACGAGTCAGATCGCTAATATCGGTGGGTTATGTATGAAACGATAAGCATTCAATTATAAATTTCATTATAATACCGTAGCGAAGCACGGGTATCTTTCTAGTCTATATGTATAAAATAACTTGTCCTGACTGACTGACTGACTGACTGACTGACTGATTCGTCATCGCCTAGCCAAAACTACTGGACATAAAGAAATGATATTTTCGGGATGCATTCATACTAACACGTAGGTGCTCGCTAAGAAAGGATTTTTGGATATTCCATCGCTAAGGGGTGGAAAGGGGGGTGACATTTTTAAATGACTCTATCTATATCCCAAAACATTAAAAGTTTATGGATGTAAAATTTGGTATTTAGAATCTTTTAAAATAAGGAAATACGTATTATTTGTTTTCGGAAAATCCCAATAGGAGGGGTGAAAAATGATTAAAAAGTGGTTGAATGCCTTCAATGAGGATACTGAAGACATTATAGACCTGAAAATTGGTATTTGGGATCTCCTTTAAAATTAAAGAAACACGCATTATTTGTTTTTGGAAAATCCAATTAATGGGAGGGTGAAAAGGGGGGTGAATTTTTAAAATGAGTGTACCTATATCTCAAAACTTTAAAAGTTTACACATGTAAAAATTGGTATTTAGAATCTTCTTTAAAAATAAAGAAAAAATGTATTACTGTGTTTTCGGAAAATCCCAATAGGAGGGGTGAAAAGGGGTGAAGAGTTGGTTGAATGGCTTTAGTGAGGATACGCATATCTCAGAAACTGAAGATATTACAGAAAGGAAACTTGCCATTTGGCATCACCTTTAAAAATAAAGAAACATGTATTTTTTGTGTATGGAAAATCCGATTAATGGGAGGTGAAAAGGGGTGAATTTTTAAAATGAGTGTATCCATATATCAAAACTTTTAAAGTTTACAGATGTAAAATTTGGTATTCAGAATCTCCTTTAAAAATAAATGAACACGTATTTTTTGTTTTCGGAAAATCCCAATTGGCAGGGTGAAAAAGGGTGAAAAAATGTTGAATGCCTTTAATGAGAATACTTACATTACAGAAACTGAAGATATTCCAGACCAGAAAATTCGTATTTGAGATCCCCTTTAAAAATAAAGAAACAAGTATTATTTTGTTTTTGGAAAATCCAATTAATGGGTGTGAATTTTTAAAAGGAGTGTATATATATCTCAAAATTTTAAAGTATACAAATGTAAAAATAGGTATTTAGAATCCCCTTGAAAAATAAAGAAACACACGTTTTTCGTTTTCGGGAAATCCCAATAGGAGGGTTGAAAATGATCGAAAAAGTGTTGACAACCTTAAATGAGGATACTTATATATAAGAGACAGAAGATATTACGGACCTGAAAATTGGTATTTCGGATCTCCTTTGAAAATATAGAAACACTTATTTTTTGTTTTTGAAAAAACCCAATTAATGGGGGTTAAACCGGAGTGACAAATTGGGGTGAATTTTTAGAAAGACAATTTCTACAGTATATCACAGAAACTTAAAATATTTCAGACGTAAAAATTGGCATTTGGAATCCCCTGTAAAAGTAAAGAAACATAGGTGACTACACTTAAGGGGGTGAATTTTTAAAATGGGCATTTCTACAGTATATCTCAAAAACTTAGTATGTTACTGAAGTGAAGAATAGTACTTTTGCCTCTATTAAACATAAAGAAACATGTATTTTTTGTTTTCTGAAAAACCACTTGGGTGGAGGGATAAAAGTGACTGAAAATGGGGTTGAATTCTTTTAATTAGGATACTGATATCTCAAACGTTGAAGATGTTACAGACTTTGAATTTGGTATCTGGAATCTGCTTTAAAAATAAAGGAGTGCGTAATTGTTGTTTTCGGAAATCCACCTAAAGCGGGGAGGGAAATTGAAAAATTACTTGTATTATATGTATGAAGATTCTATTATCTCAAAAACGAAAGATTTTTCAGACGTGAAAACTGCTACTCGGAATCTGCTTTAAAATTAAAGAAACACGCTTTTGGCGGGGGCATCAACATGGTAGGGGGGGGGATGAGAACGGAGATGAATTACTTTTACGAGGATACATATGTCTCAAAAAATTGAAGATGTTACAGTCGTGATAATGGGTATTTGGAAGCTCTTTTAAGGAAACGTGTACTGTTTGTTTTAGGGAAATGCACTTGAGTGGGGAGTGTGAAAGGACGTAAAACTATTGAATTCATTTTCTGGGGAAACTTATATCTCAAAACTGAAGGTTACACACGTGGAATTTGGAATTTGGGATCTCCTTTAAAAATAAAGAAACACGCACTTTTTGGGTGGGGGGAAACTAACGGGCGGTGGTGGGGTGTAAAAGGAGTTAAATTCTTTTCACGAGGATACTTATATCTCAAAAAATTAAGAGGTTACAGACATGAGCATTAGAGTAATATTTGGAATCTCCTTTAAAAATAAAGAAACACGCATTTTGGTGGGTATGGGGGGGAGGAGGTGAAATCAACATTGTGGATGGGACGGGGCGGTGAAAAAAAGGTGTTTAATTCCTTTTTATGAGGATAAATATATCTAAAAACTGAAGATGTTACCGTCATGATAACTGGCATATGCACATTCCTTTATAAATAATCAAGTTTTTTGGTTTTCGAAAAATTCACTTAAGGGGGAGAGTGAAAGGAAGTGAAAGAATGTAATTCCTTTTATGGAGAATCTTTTATCTCGAAAACTTAAGTTTACACGCGTGAAAAATTGTATTTGGAATCACCCTAAAAATAAAGGAACACGCATTTTTGGAATGGGCGGGAATCCAATTAATGGTGCCGGGGTGAAAAAGGAGTTGAGTTTTTTATGAGGATACTTATATCTTAAAAACTGAAGATGTTAGAGGCATGGACATTTGTATTTGGAATCTTCTTTCAAAGTAAAGAAACACGTGTTCCTTTGTCTTCGGAAAATCCACATAAGGGGGTGAATGAATTGAAAAATTAGCTGAAATATTTTTATTTGGATACTTATATCTCAAAAACTAAAGAAGTTAAAGACATGAAAATTGATATTTGGAATCTCCTTTAAAAATAAAGAAACACGCACTTTTCGGGGGGAGGGTGAACATATCTGGTAGGAAGGGGGTGAAAAAGAGTTGAATTACTTTTATGAGTATACTAATATATCAAAAAATGAAGATGTTACAGACGTGAAAATTAGTATTTGGATAAATGATAAAACATACGTTTGTTTTTGTTTGAAAAATCGACGTAAGGTGTGTTGGGTTGGAAATAAGTAAATAAGCAGTTGAAATATGTTTATAACGGTACTTTATCTTAAAAAGTGAAGCTGTAACAGACTTGAAAGTTGGCATATTGTATTTCCTTTCAAAATAAAGAGACACGTATGTTTTCGGGAAGTCCAATGAAGGCGGGAGAGGGGTGGAAAGGAGTGAAGGTGAAGAAGTTGAATTATTCTTATGAGTATACATTTATCTCAAAAACTCAATGTGTTACAGACGCAAGGCATGAAAATAGTTATTTGGATTCTCCTTTAAAACTAATTAAATGCGTATTTTTTGTTTTCGGAAAATCCAGTTAAGGGGCTGAAAAGAATTGGAAAAGCGGGTGAATTTTTAAAATGAGTAGAGGCATATCTACATTATATGTCAAAATTTAACATGTTAGAAACAAAAAACTTGGTATTTGGAAAGTCCTTTAATAATACAGGAACCTGTACCTTTTTGTTTTCGGAGAAGGCAATTAACATGGGGTGAAAGGAAGTAAAAAGTAGTTGAATTATTTTTATGAGGATACTTATATCTTAAAAACTAAACATGTTACATACGTAAAAATGAGTATTTCGAAACTCCTTTAAAAACAATGAAACATGAATTTTTTTCGGAAAATACACTTAGATGGGACTGAGTTTGGGGGAGGACTGATCAAGGGGTTGAATTCTTTTTATGGGGATACTTTTGTATATCTCAAAAAGTGAAGATGTTACAAACGTAGTAGTAGGTATTTGGAATCTCCTTTAAAATAAAGAAACATATTTATTTCTTCGGCTTGAGAGAAGACTGTTTCTCACATGTACAGTTCTATGTCTCATGTTCGTCTTAGCCCGAAAAGGGAATAACTACAAACATGGTTAAAAAGATTTTCTTGGGTAAATGAAACTCAATTTTTGGGTGAGTTTTTATAATTTAGGAATGTTCAGATAATGTCTTAGTACAATGACGAGGAAGATTACTTTGGTCAATTTACGAAATCCACGCGAGCGAAGCCGCGGGTTATTGCTAGTCTATATATATAAAATAACTTGTCCTGACTGACTGACTGACTGACTGACTGACTGACAGATTCCTCATCGCCGAGCCAAAACTACTGGACATAAAGAAATGAAATTTTTAGGATACATTTATATTACAATGTAGGTTCTCTCTAAGGGAGAATTTTTGGATATACCGTTGCTAAGGGGGTGAAAAGGGGGGTGACATTAAAAAAATGTATCTATATCGCAAAAATTTAGAAGTTATCAGATCTAAACATTGGTATTTAGAATCTCCTCCAAAAATAAACACGTATTTTTTGTTTTCGGGAAATCCCAATAGGAGATGTTAAAAAGGGTGAAAAGGGGTAGAATGCTTTTAAAGATACTTATATCTCAAAAACTGAAGACATTACAGACCTGAAAATTTGTAAGTGATATCTCTTTTAAAAATAAAGAAACACATACCTTTTTGTTTCTGAAGAATACAATTAATGGGGGGGAGGGGGTGAAAAGGGGAGTGAATTTTAAAATGAGTGTATATATATTCAAAACGTTAAATTTTAACAGATGTAGAAACTTGTATTTAGAATCTCCTTTAAAAAACAAAGAAACACGTATTTTTCGTTTTCGGAAAATCCCAATAGGAGGGGTGAAAAGGGGTTAACATTTGTTGAATGCCTTTAGTGAGGATACTTATATCTCATAAACTGAAGATATTACAGACCTGAAATTTTGTATTTGGGATCTCCTACAAAAAAGGAACGCGTATTTTTTTTTTTTGGAAAATTCAAATAATGGGGGGGGGGGGGTGAAAACGGGGCTGATATTTTGAAATCAATGTAACTATATCTCAAAACTATAAATGTTTACAGATGTAAAAATTGCTATTTCGAATCTTCTTGAAAATTAATGAAACAAGTATTATTTGTTTTCGGAAAATCCCAATAGGTGGGGTGAAAAAGGGTGAGGAAGCGGTTGAATGCCTTTAATGAGGATACTTATATCTCAGAAACTGAAGATATTACACAGCTGAAAGTTGGTATCTGGGATCTCATTTAAAAACAAAGAAACACGTATTTTTGGTATTTGGAAAATCCAATTAATGGGGGTTAAACGGGAGGGGCAATTTCGGGTGAATTTTTAGAAAGATTATAACTACAGTGTATCTCTGAAACGTAAAATGTTACAGACGTAAAAATTTGTATTTGGTATACCTCTGTAAATGTAAAGAAACATAGGTGATTTGTTTTTGGAAACTCCACTTAAAGGGAACTAAATAGGAGTGACATTTTAAAAGTGAGCATTTCTACAATATATCTCCAAAACATAACATGTGACAGAAGTGAAAAATTGTATTTTTTATCTTTATTACAAATGAAGAAACATGTATTTTTTGTTTTCGGAAGAAACACTTGGGGGTGAAAGTGAATGAAAAAGGGTTGAACTCCTTTAATTAGGATACTGATATCTCAAAAACTGAAGATGTTACAGACGTGAAATTTGGTATTTGAAATCTCCTTTAAAAATGAAGAAATACGTAGGTCTTGTTTTAGGAATTGCACTTAAGGGGGGGGGGGGAATTGAAAAATTAGTTGAAATATTTGTATGAAGATACTATTATCTCAAAAAAGAAAGATTTTTCATACGTGAACATTGGTATTTGGAATGTGCTTTAAAAGTAAAGAAAGACGTATTCTCGGATAATCCAATGAAGGGGGGAGGTGAAAAAAATGTAAAAATTAATTGAATTAATTGTATGTGGATTCGTACATCTAATAAAAACTAATGTTGTTACAGACGTGAAAATTGGTCTTTGCATCTCCTTTAAAACAAAGAAAAACGCGTTTTGGGGGGAAAATCATTTGAGAGGCGGGGATGAAAAGGAGTTGAATTCCTTTTATGAGGACACTTATCTCAAAAACTGATGATGTTAAAGTCGTGATAATTGGTATTTAGAAGGTCCTTTACTATTAAAGAAACATGTACTTCTTGCCGGAAAATTCACTTCGGGGGGGGGGGGGGGAAAGGAAGTGAAAAAAGTGAATTATTTTTATGGGGATACTCATATCTCCAAACTGAAGGTAACAGGCTTGTACATTGGTATTTTGCATCTCCTTTAAACATAAAGAAACACGCCTTCTTTGTTCTTGGGGGGATGGGTAAATAAACCTAACGGCGCTGGGGTGAAAAAGTAGTTTAGATCATGTGATTTTACTGTTCATAATGTACTTATTCTGATCATAAACCGATCATATTCTATCTTTCCTAGGTTCGTCTTCAAGAGCCATCTTTTCCTTTGGAGCATATAAATGAAAATTTAAACACATTTGAAATAAACGATAGGAATGATATTGACCGTGCAGTTGTTCGCATCTATAATGAGGTCAATAACGCACGGATGTATATCATTCGTATCGCAAGAACTCCCGCGCACTTGCCTACGCGGGACAATGGTTTTGGTCACATTGTCAGCAATGACAATGGCAGCAGATGTAATTTACCGCCAAGTAGGGGTCTTGCATCTTGCTGTGGGGTCCAGAACATCTATAATAATAATAATAATAATAATAATAATAATAATAATAATAATAATAATAATAATAATAATAATAATAATAATAATAATAATAATAATAATGTTCTGGACCGTCGTAAAAATGTGCGGACCTCGCTGGAAACGGGTCCTGGCCGGGTAATGACTACGAATGCGGTCCGGCCGCGGGTTCAGTATCGCCAAGGCACCCAAGACGACACCACGCCGGATCTCCTCAAGGATTTGATCCATATTAAAAATATTTACAGGGAACGATGGCAAAGATTTAGGGACCCAACTGACAGGGTGGAATACCTGGACCTAACCCGGGAAGTACGAAATCGATTGCTGGAAAGAAAGATTTAAAAACGGGAGGATCTTTGCCGTAATCTCTCAGAAAAGGAGTCAGATCGCGAATTTCGGCGGATTATATATAAAACATTAAGCATTTAATTATAAATTTCAGCATAATACCGTAGCGAAGCACGGGTATCTTGCTAGTCTATATATAAAATAACATGTCCTGACTGACTGATTCATCATCGCCGGGCCAAATCTACTGGACAAAAGGATATGAAATTTTGGGGATACGTTTATATTAAGGTGTAGGTGCTCACTAAGGTAGGATTTTTGGATATTCCGGTGCTAAGGGGGTGACAAGGAGAGTGCATTTTTAAAATGAGGATATCTATATCTCAAAAATGTAAACGTTTACAGACGTGAAAATTGGTATTAGGAATATTCTTAAAAAAGATACACGTATTTTTTTGTTTTCAGAAAATCCCATTAAGGAGGGTGAAAAGTGGGAGAAAAGCGGTTAAACACCATTTATGAGGAGACACATCTCAAAAACTGAAGATGTTACAGACATGAATATTGGTATTTGTTATCTCCTTTGAAAATAAAGAAAAAGTATTGGTTTTTTCGGAAAATCGACGTAAGTGGTGTGGGATTGAAAATAAGTAAATAAGGAGTTGAAGTATGTTTACGAGGATACATATATCTTAAAAACTGAAGACGTTACAGACGTGAAAATAGGTATTTGGAATCTCCTTTAAAGTAACGAAACATGTATTTTTGTTTTCGGAAAATACACTTATATGGGGGTGGGACAAGATCTGATCAAGTCGTAGAATTCTTTTTATGGGGAAACTTATGCATATCTCAAAAATTTAGATGTTACAGATGTGGGAGTAGGTCTTTGGGATCTGCTTTAAAAATAAAGAAACATGTATTTATTTTTTCAGCTTAAGAGAAGACTGTTTGTCACATGTACAGTTCTATGTCACATGGTCGCCTTAGCCCCAAAAGGTAATGCCACAAACATGGCTTACAAAAAATTTCTGGTGTAAATGAAAGTCAGTTTTTGGGTGAGTTGTTATACTTTAGAACTTTTCAGATAATGTCTTAGTACAATTCCGAGGAACGATTATTTTGATCAAATTACGAAATCCACGCGAGCGAAATCGAGAGTAATTGCTAGTGTATTATATAGATTTGTCAATATATAGGTAAAATTTACCTCCCTAGAATATCATATGTAGAAACCTATCTACTCGCACCTGTATCTCGCAGTACCTATCTTTTCAATTTGTATTTTGAAAGACATTCCGATATTCATTCTGAAATGAAAGCAAATTTAAATTTATTTCATTGAGAAAGTAATACTGAAGCTTGTTAACACTAAATATTAAAAGAAGTTAAAAATCGGATAACTCTTAAACTATCTCCGATATATGAAAACTGAAACCAGATATGAATTCAGCGATAAAATGTCTATAAGAATCACACATTTATCCTCCAGGAATAGGAGGTTCTTTTGTGGAACAGTGTATCCCGCATATCCACGCTTCCCCTTCGAATTTGATCAATATCTGCCTTAACGTCATTACTGGAAAACATTGTACCCTACCTTCCTCTCCTCCACACACTTTCCCTACATGCTTAACAATAGGGTCGCCAGTGACCAGGGCTTCAATCCCACCCACCTCAATAGAACACCTCCTCTCCTGTTCTCCCTTAACTTTCCTGAAGGGAGCAGAACCTAATTCTTCCTCCTTTCTCTCCTCCCGATAATACTGCTTCACCTCCTTCTTCCCAATCTCAACTCCAAGTTTCCCTTTCCTACTGTTCCCTTTCCTATGCCTAGCCCTTTACCTGTGACACCTATTTTTCATGTTCCTAGACGATTCCACCTACAATGACTCATGCCGATTCCTCACCGATATATTTCTATTTGCGTTAAATCCCCAAGAACTCAAGAAAAAAAAGGGAGTTAGTACAGGTTGCAGGAGATAAACTTCCTGAAGTTCACTCTCCTTTTTGTCTGAAGAAGTCTGTGAATATTATTAGGCAAGGTACTGATGCTACATCTTGCTTCGTGTTTCTACTTTTGCTTTATATTCTGTATATTCCATGATTATATTCATCACAGTTGTATTTTATTCGGTACTTAAAAATCATACCAGGCTTCCTGTAGATTTCGACCAATTCACTGGTTCTCTTCCCACAACATAGATTTTATTGTTTCAAATAGCGTGTTTGTTTATTTTATAACTAGCAGTTACCCGCGGCTTCGCTTGTGTAGATTTCGTAATTTGATCAAAGTAATCGTTCCTCGGCATTGTACTAAGACATTATCTGAAAATTCCTAAAGTATAAAAATTCACCCAGAAATTGAGCTTCATTTACCCCAGAAATTCTTTGGAAACCACGTTTGTGGTATTAACTTTTGGGACTAAGACGACCATGCGACATAGAACTGTACATGCGAGAAACAGTCTTCTCTCAAGTCGAAAAAAAAATTACTTGTTCCTTTATTTTTAAAGGAGATTCCAAATATCTATTCTCACAACTTTAACATCTTCAGTTTTTGAGATATACATAATTATCCCAGTAAAAAGGATTCAACCCCTTGATCAGTCCTTCCCCCACCCCAACCCCCATCGAAGTGTATTTTACGAAAACAAAAATTCACGTTTCTTTCTTTTTAAAGGAGATTCAAAACATTAATTTTCACGTCTATAACATATTCTGTTTTTAAGATATAAGTATCCTCATACAATAATTCAACTATTTTTCACTTCTTTTCACCCCCCGTTAAGTGCCTCCTCCGAAAACAAAAACGTACATATCCCTGTATTTTTAAAGGACTTTCAATATACCAAATTTCTTGTCTCTAACATGTTAAGTTTTTGACATATAATGTAGATATACCGGCACTAATCTTAACAATTCATCCGCTTTTCCAATTATTTTCAGCCCCTTAACTGCATTTTCCGAAAACAAAAAAATACGTGCTTTATTATTTTTAAAGGAGATTCCAAATACCAATTTTCATGTCTGTACGTCCGTAACACCTTCAGTTTTTAAGATAAATCTATACTCATAAAAATAATTCAAATTCTTCTTCTTCACTTCTTTCCACCCTCTCCCGCCTTAAGTGGACTTTCGGAAAACAAAAAATTCCGCGTTTCTTTATTTTGAAAGGAAATACAAAATACCAACTTTAACGTCTGTAACAGCTTCAGTTTTTAAGATAAAATATCCTGATAAACATATTTCAACTCCTCATGTACTTATTTTGAACCCCCCACCCCTTACGTCGATTTTCCGAAAAATAAAAACATAGAAGTAATTCAACTCCTTTTCACCCCCACCCCGTTCCTACCCGTTAAGTTGATTCCCCTCTACCAAAAGTGCGTGTTACTTTATTTTTAAAGCAGATTCCAAATACCAATTCTTACGTCTTTAACACCTTTAGTTTTTGAGATATAAGTATCCTCATACAAAGAATTCAACTTAATTTTCAATTCATTCAACCCCCTTAAGTGTATTTTCCGAAGACAAAAGAACACGTGTTTCTTTACTTTGAAAGAAGATTCCAAATACAAATGTTCATGCCTCTAACATCTTCAGTTTTTGAGATATAAGTATCCTCATAAAAATAATTCAACTCCTTTTTCACCTCATCCCGTAAAGTTGACCTCCCTCCAAAAATGCGTATTTCTATATTTTTAAAGGAGATTAAAAATACAAATTTTCACATGTGGAACCGTAAGTTTTTGAGATATAAGTTTCTCCATAAAAAATTAATTTCCTTCACTTCCTTTCACCCTCCCCGCTTAAGTGAATCTTTCCGAAAACCAAAATACTTGTTTCTTTATTTATAAAGGAACTTCCAAATGCCAATTATCACGACTGTAATATCTTCAGTTTTGAGACATATGTATCCTCATAAAAAAGAATTAGACCCCCTTTTCACTGCCCTCGCCCCCAAGTTGATTTTGCCCCCAAAATGCGTGTTTCTTTATTTTTAAAGGAGATTCCAAATACTAATTTTCACGTCTGCGACATCTTTAGTTTTTGATATACAACATACAAAGAATTCAACTAATTATCCAATTAATTCACCCCCCACCCTTAAGTGGAATTTCCAAAGACAAGAGATTACGTGTATCTTTACTTTGAAGGAAAATTCCAAATGCAAATTAGTAACATCTTCATTATTTGAGATAGAAGTATCCTCATGAAAAGAATTCAACACCTGTTTCACTCCACCCCCGCCCGTTAAGTTGGTTTCCCCCTACCCAAAACATGCGTGTTTCTTTATTTTTAAAGGAGTTTCCAAATACCAATTTCCACGTCACTAACCTTCAGTTTTAGATATAAGTTTCTCCAGAAAATGAAGTAAAGTTTTTTACTTCCTTTCACACTCCTCACTCAAGTGAATTTTCCAAAAACAAACAGTACCCGTTTCTTTAAGAGAGCTTGCAAATACCAATTATCACGACTGTAACATATTCAGATTTTCAGATATATGTATCCTCGCAAAAGGATTTAATCTCTGTTTTAAACCCCCCTACCAAGTTGATGCCTCCCAAATGCGTATTTATTTCTAAAGAAGATTCCCAATACCAGTTTTCATGTTCGTAACATCTTTAGACTTTTTGGTATATATATCCATTTTCTTAGAGATAAACCAACTAATGTTTCAATTATTTCACACCTCCCTCCCGTTAATGGTGTTTATTCGAAAACCAAAGGATACGTGTTTCCTTATTTTAAAAAGAGTGTCCAAATATCAATTTTCACGACTGCAACGTGTTAAGTTTTTGAGATAACGTGTTAAGTTTTTGAGATATACTGTAGATACGCTAATTTTAAAAATTAACCCCCTTTTTCAGTTCCCCTTAAGGGGATTTTCCGAAAAAATTAATTTGTGTTTCTTTACTTTTACAGGAAATTCCAAATACCAGTTTTCAAATCTGTAATATGTTACGTGTCTGAGATAAATTGCAGATATATTTTCCTTCAAAAATTCACCCCCTTTGTCACTCCTGTTCACCTGCTATCCTTCGGATTATCTAAAAACTCAAAAATACGGATTTCTTTATTTTCAAAGGAGAATCCAAATACCAATTTTCTTGTCTGTACCATCTTCAGTTTTTTAGATATAAGTCTCCTCATCAAAGGTGTTCAACACCTTTTCCCCTGTTTCACCCCACTTAATGGGATTTTCCGAAAACAAAAAATAGGTGTTTCTTTATTTTTAAAGGAGATTGCAAATACCAGTTTTCTTGTATTTAGACTGTTCAGTTTTCGAGATATAGATACACTTATTTTAAAAGTTCACCCCCATTTTCACCCCCTTAACGAAGGAATATCCAAAAGTCCTCCCATAGCGAGCAGAATGTATTCCCAAAATTTTATTCCTTTATGTCCAGTAGTTTTGACTCGGCGATGATGAATCAGTCAGTCAGGACAAGTTATTTTATATATATAGATATTCCCTCATGGTTTACTTCCCTGTATCTGTTCTAATTATATTCGAAATGGGTTCGATAATGCGGTTTGAAATGAGATTCCCCCTTTGTCCTGTGTAGGTCGAACCACAACTACATGTTATCTTGTGCATGCCTCTTGTTGCTAATAGGTTGACATCCTTTACTGGTCCTATCAGACTGCAGCTGTGGTGAACATTGTTTTTGCTTTGTGTTTTCGGAATGTCTGTCTGATTTTATCACTCGTAACAGGGATGTAGGGCACGGAAGCAATTATCTCTTTCTCCCATTTTTCTTCAGATTTGTGGTTCTGTGCTGAGTAGTACTGCCCTTATGCAGCTATTTCGTATTTTTACAATACGTATGGTGGCAACGATGGCATAGGAATGGGAAGGAAGCGGCCGTGGCCTCAACTGAGGTACAGTCCCAGCATTTGCCTGGTGTGAAAATCATCTTCAGGACTGCCGATAATGGGGTTCGAACCCCTGTTTCACAACCACGAAAGAGAACACATGCGACTTATAATAAATACGTATAGAATAATTGTTGTTATACTTTTATTTTGGAGGTTAAATATTAAAGTAAATGCATTTTAATCATAGTTGATTTCTCTTGCTTCTTTTGGTGAGATATTGAGTTCGGTTTCGGACATTATCTCAATTTCTTATTTGTATGGGGTTCTTGAACTTGTGGCATTTAGCATCAAAGTTCGGACAATTTTAGGTTCTTTGAAACTCAACTATAATCATTTCTATTAATTAGAAACAAACAGACATAGCAATTGATTCACTCAACTACGCACCTAATTTAATTTATTGCGTACTAAACGACTGTCATCCCATTTGCAGCAGCCTTCCCTATAACATTAAATAAAATGCACATAATTATTACTTAATATTTACTGGCCTAGTCCACCTCGTGGCCATGGACGTTAAGGCTTCAGTGTGTATGGTCTGATACCGTGGTGTTCCGGTTCGAGTCCCCTTGGTCGAAAATATTTTCACCAGCAGAATTTTGGCTCCGCAGTGTTCAAATGGAGTGAGGACATATGACGCTGTCCATGGTGATCGTCTATCGGATGGAGACGCTATGCCTCGAGCAGACACCTTGGTGTTGTTCGACAGGAGTAGGCTAGGTGTTGGCATTTGGCTTCACCCTCCCCCTTCCTACTACCATGTCACATCATTCATTGCATCTCAGTAATTCCTGCGATGAGGTCTACATCAAGTTCCTACACATGCATTTTGCGCCTAGACTTTCTAACCACGCTCCCGTTTCCTATTTTCGGTCTGGCCAATGTAATATACAAATTTTTCGACGTTTTTATGTACTTCCATGGATTTACATTTCTTATCACCAATCCTAAAGTTCCACATGCTGTTGCGAACACCTACCACCTAATCTACTCTGTACCTAAGGACTGAAATTGAGCTCCTGGTCTAATTGAAGTCGAAAAGTCTTTCCATTCTTTTCTGGGCCTCAGGTCATCGCACTCTAATTTGTAAATGAGCAGATTGGGTGTTTAACTTTGGGTGAACGATATGGGCACACAATTAGGGATATTTAGACATATTTTTTCTATTGTCCAGTCAGTCATGTTTCTCAGGTCTAACTCAAGGTGTCCATCGACATCAGTGGTTGAAATAGCATTGAATACCTTACAGTCATCTGCATATAATAGGCAGTCGGAATAATTCACTCGATCAGCTAGATCATTGATACGCACGAGAAGAATTAACGGGCCCAAATTAGACTCTTGGATTACTCCTGATTTTAGTCTGTATTCGTTGTAATTATATTTTCCATACGGCACATATTGTTTCCTTCCACTCAAGAAGGAACTGAAGGAATAAAACAACGAATGAGGGAACCCTAACATTCAATTCATTTACAAGCATTATACCCCTGGGATGCTCTCGGGATATAGGTACAGTATATATATATACATATATAAATATTACACCCATCTGCTCGCCTCTGTCTAGTGCTGTAGATAACGAATGCGTAAAATTAACCAAATTGCAAGAGTAGATCTTTCTGAAAAAGGAAACCCATGATGTTTATCTGGCATTAAAGGTCTTATGTGATTCACTGTTATATGATATATCACAAATTCACTTCGCCACTGCTTATAAAATGGACACCGGTAAGTTATAATGAATTTGTGTCGGGGCTCCTGTTTCAAATATTGGACCCACTCTCCAGCCTTCCACGAGGATGTTAATTCGGGCATTTTAACAATTAAATTAATAATGTGTTATTGGTTTTATGTCCCTTCTAACTACATGTTATGCTTTGCGGAGACGCCAGCAAGTACCGCCTAAGCTACTCCGTCCGCCAAAGAATAAATTGTAAATGAAGAGAGGAGGGTTGTTAAGAAGGTTCATGCAACATTTGATTACATAAGGCGGTATCTAATCTGGCCCCGCTGGTTACTTCGGTTTACGTTTTTCATCGCCATTTCACCCTCCTTTATGGTTATTATGTTGATGTGTAAACTATTTCTATTAACACATAGATTGCTCGGATAAATACGATGCTGTACCTGGGGCACATCGTTCGTTCGTTCGTTCGTAATCTGTTTACCCTCCAGGGTTGGCTTTTCCCTCGGACTCAACGAGGGATCCCACCTCTACCGCCTCAAGGGCAGTGTCCTGGAGATTCAGACTTTGGGTCGGGGGATACAACCGGGAAGAATGACCAGTAACTCGCCCAGGCGGCCTCACCTGCTATGCTGAACAGGGGCCTAGTAGAGGGATGGGAAGATGGGATGGGACAGGCAAGGAAGAGGGAAGGAACCGGCCGTGGCCTTAAGTTAGGTACCATCCCTGCATTTGCCTGGAGAAGTGGGAAACCACGGAAAACCATTTCCAGGATGGCTGAGCTGAGCTGGGAATCGAACCCACCTCTCCTCAGATGACCTCCTGAGGCTGAGTGGACCCCGTTCCAGCCCTCGTACCACTTTTCAAAGTTCGTGGCAGAGCCGGGAATCGAACCCGGGCCTCCGGGGGTGGCAGCTAACCACGCTAACCACTACACCACAGAGGCGGACACCTGGGGTACATACCGAATAAAAGAACTTTCGAACGCCTTCCGCAATATTCTGGTCGTTATCTAATCTTTTATCACCATGTTTGAATGCATAGCAATTACTATAATTTTTATTTCGTATTTTACACAAGATTAAAACTATTTATCACCTGGTTTACGCCTGTCTTGTTCTACTGCTGAAATATAACTTTACAAGCTTATCTTATCACCGACTTGACTTCCGACTTTAAGATTTGAAATTGTCTGTTACAGTATTCCGACCGATTGGGTTGGCCATGCGGTTGAGGTCGCGTAGCAGTTTGCTTACATTCGGGAGATGGTGGATTCGTCCGCCTCTGTGGTGTAGTGGTTAGTGTGATTAGCTGCCACCCCCGGGAGGCCCGGGTTCGGTTCCCGGCTCTGCCACGAAATTTGAAAAGTGGTATGAGGGCTGGAACGGGGTCTACTCAGCCTCGGGAGGTCAACTGAATAGAGGTGGGTTCGATTCCCACCACTGCCATCCTGGAAGTGGTTTTCCGTGGTTTCCCACTTCCTCCTCCAGGCAAATGCCGGGATGGTACCTAACTTAAAACCACGGCCGCTTCCTTCCCTCTTCCTTGCCTATCCATTCCAATATTGCCATCCCCCCGGAAGGCGCCTGTTGAGCGTAGCAAGTGAGGACACCTGGGCGAGGTACTGGTCATCCTCCCCAGTTGTAACTCCCGGCCCAGAGTCTGAAGCTGCAGGACACTGCCCTTGTGGCCGTAGAGATGGGATCCCTCGCTGAGTCCGAGGGAAAAACCAACCCTGGAGGGTAAGCAGATTAAGAATAATAATAAGAAGACGGTGGGTTCGAATACCACCGTCGGCAGCCCTGAAAATAGTTTCCCCATTTTCATACCAAGAAAATGCTGGTACTGTAAATTAATTAAGGCCACGTCAACTACCTTCGGAATCTTAGCACTTTCCCATCCTTGTGTTATTGCGACGTTAAACCACTAGAAGAAAATTTAAAAGAAAACTTTTTCTGAAATGTGACTTTGTTTTCTGAAGTATCCATTTTAATTATATCATTAGTAAACCGAACCCGCTACCGTATTTTCTGGATTTTATCTTGCGTACCATAGGGACGGATACTTCTATTGTAGCGTGAACGTTAGTGGAGGCCTGTCGAGCGCGGCGCCTGCGTGTGCCATGGCGCCCGCTGTATACTTCTTTAACGCCCTCCAATTGCAGATTTAATTCCATCAACTTTGACCATAATTACAATTTTAAAATTATTTTGTAAAGTATAAGTAATCGTTACTGTTTCCCTGGCATTCCAACAATTACGATTCTCCTCTTCCTCTTCTTAGTTTTAGCTGTACTCATTCCACAGATTATTTCAGAATAATCTCTCAGGCGTTAAGTGTTTTATAAGTGTAACTGTGCCAGTTCTGTACATTTTAATCTCTGCTTCCTGTTGAGTGCCAGGTGTTATGGAGAAAGGCAGAGGGATGATGTAATTATGTTGACGGTATTTACCAGCTACAGCACCTTCCTAGAAGCGATCGCATTCTGAATATCTTATCAATCCTCCCTTCTCAACATTCTTATAAAGAATCTGTAGTGGAACGGGTAGTTTCACGGAGTCCTCAGTTTTATTCGTACTGTAACGTGACAAGAACCAGTGATTGAAAGTATTCAGTCAATATTAGCCTATATTATTATTATTATTATTATTATTATTATTATTATTATTATTATTATTATTATTATTATTATTATTATCACATCATCACCGTCATCGAATGGCAGCCACACCTCCACATCCAAAAGTCAGGTGTGCCTTAGTACATGAAAAGGTTGGACAGCTCTACGTTAGTGTATTAGCTGTCTAGTGCGTTATCGACAACATTGCAGTCCTATAATGCTCCCCAATTCATACGTCCTAGCTCAGTTCACAGTCGTCCAAAATCAGTTCTGAAACTGGAAGCTATTTGGCAGGCCCGACAACCTTTCCTACGATCTAAAGTAACATGGCATCCTATCTCTAGGGTGGGGTGGTGAGCATCCTTAAATGGTAAGGGATCATCCTATCCCACCACCAGTTCTATAATATGTAGCCTATTTAGTTTTTGATTTTGTTATTTACTCTTTAAATTATTTAAATTGTCACGAACACCGCGTGTTTTATTGTAAGTGAATCCTATACATTATTAATATTGAGTTCTCATCTGCTTATTACTCTTCTACTTATGCTTGTTACCAACCGACTAATTAACACCAAATCCACAGTTCTTCCGTTAAAATTTGTAACAGAATTATAAACAGTATAATGGTGTACATGAATGAAATTGCTATGTTCTTCTGTTCGTCTATTTAAATATACGCCTGTTTCACTATTATATATTGCTTTTATGTTTAAACCTCCTGCGGGCCGATGCCCTAGATATTAGGCCTCTTTAAACAACAAGCATCATCATCATCAAACCTCCTGTAATTATTAGGTTACTGTTGTGGATCTCATAGTGAGACTCCAGACATTCAAATACCTCCAAATAGATGTCTAACTTTGAAGAAGGTGGTGTGTAAATACCGCAAATATATCAGACCTTTCTTCAGTTAGTAATTTTACCAGAAAATCTTCTAAACCTTTCGTTGCTTGCTCAAACTTCCAGGACGGATACAGATAATCCGCTTTTGGCCGCTGTGAGGACGTCACTTCCCCAGCCTATCCCTTCATTAGTTCTATAATATAATATTATATACAAAGTGAACCCTAACTCCACCGACAGACTTGTGGAGGTTGTTCAGGGATAACTTCTGAGGATATTGGTATAAGGGACCCGTGTTCTCTGACAGCTAAATTTGCAAGAAAAGAAAAAACATTCCTCGACTTGTGCAAACGTATCAAGGTTACTCCTGTGTATAATATTGCTCAGTAATTATAGATCTGTTACTATTGTTTGTGCCCCAGTCAACATTTTTGAAATAATCTTTTACAGGCAAATTTATGATCATGTCAGAAATAACATCTCACCGAGACAACAAAAAGCTACAAGAAAGAATACCCCATCTGTTTACAAAGGATATTATAAGTAATGTAAAATTAAAAGAAGAAATTATGAAGAAGAAGGACAATTCTGCGTATTCCATGCATGTATTTAAGATTCTTAAATCTCCTTTAAAATAAAAAGGATATAACTATTGTAGATTGTTTCAAAATTATTCGGGGCAGATGACCTTCGATGTTAGACCCCTTAAAACAACAATCATCATCATCATCATCAAAATTATTCACAGTATTACATTATATTTAGAATTTGGGGATAATGATCACTTAAATGAAATAGGTTTACTTACCATGTGGCACACTAACAAAGTCACCAATAACTTGGAAGACAAAATACTATGTAGTCGACATACTTTGTCCTCGTGTGAATCTCCTCATGGGGGAAGTTGTATTAATTTATTAATGAAGTTAAAAATAGAACGAGTGCTTACAGCAATTGACCACCCAAAACTGAAGAAATCGACAGGACTTGATGATATCCCCACGTATATTTTGAAATGTTGTAGTGACGTATTAGTATATGCTTTAACCACCCCCTTCCAACTAACTGTTAAAGCTGAGAAAATCCTCAACTTGTGGAAACGCATCAAGGTTACTCCTGTGTATAATATTGCTCAGTAATTATACATCTGTTACTATTGTTTGTGCCCCAGTCAACAATTTTGAAATAATCTTTTACAGGAAAATTTATGATCATGTCAGAAATAGTATCTCACCGAGACAACAGTTCGGCTCGTTGGCTGAATGGCTGAATGACTCTTCGGTTCAGAGGGCCCCGGGCTCGACTCCCGGTCGGGTCGGAGATTTTAACCTTAAATGGTTAATTCCTCTGACTCGGAGACTGGGCATTTGTGCTGTTCCCAACATCCCTGCAACTCTCACACGACACATAACACTATCCTCCGCCATAATAACATGGCAGATGCCGCCCACCCGCATCGGAGGGTCTGCTTTACAAGGGCTGAACCCGACTAGAAATAGCCACACTAAATTATCATTACCAAGACAACATGGATTCATGTCGAGAAAATCTACAGCAACACGTCTTTGGAACTGTACTGAATATATATCTACCAATTTAGATGAATATGCGCAGGTTGATGTAATTTACGTGGATTTTCAAAAAGCTTTTAACAAGGTTAATCATTATTAATAAAACAATCTTCCTTTCGATTTTCAAGTACATTACAAAAGTTACTGATATCGTATGTAAAGGATACAACTCACAAGGTAAGTTACAACGATCATATATCATCCAGTTTGGATGTAAAATCCGGAGTTCCTTAAGGTTCTAATTTGGAACAATTGCTATTTCTTATTTTTGTTAATGACTTACCAGAATCTATAGCATCATCTGAACAGCCCGAATCCCCTGGCACTAAAGCCCTTGAAGGGCCTTGGTCTACCGAGCGACCGCTGCTCAGCACGAAGGCCTGCAGATTACGAGGTGTCGTGTGGTCAGCTCGGCGAACCCTCTCAGCCGTTATTATTGGCTTTCTAGACAGGGTCCGCCATCTCACCGTCAGATAGCTCCTCAATTATAATCATGTAGGCTGAGTGGACCTCGAACCAGCCCTCAGGTCCAGGTAAAAATCACTGGCCTCGGCGGGAATCGAACCCGAGGCCTCCGGGAAAGAAGCAGGCACGCTACCCCTACACCACGGGGCCGGCATTACATCACCTGACCTTATTTTTGGTAATGGTATTAAAATCTATATATATAAAATAACTTGTCCTGACTGACTGACTGATTCATCATCGCCGAGCCAAAACTACTGGACATAAAGAAATGAAATTTTGGGGATATATTCATATTAAGATGTAGGTGCTCGCTAAGAGAGGATTTTTGGATATTCCTTCGCTAAGGGGGTGAGCAGGGGGGTGAAATTTTAAAATGAGTGTATCTGTAGCTCAAAACTTTTAAACTTTTAAAGTTTAGAAATGTAAAAATTGGTATTTAGAATCTTCTTTAAAAATAAGGAAACATGTATTTTTTGATTTCATAAAATCCCAATAGGAGGGGTGAAAAGGGTGAAAAAGGGGTTGAATGCCTTTAATCAGGATACCGGTACTTATATCTCAGAAACTGAAGATATTACAGACATGAAAATTGGTACTTTTGGTCTCTTTTAAGAAAACCCAATTAATGGAAGGGTGAAAAGGGGGGGGGGTGAATTTTTAAAATGAGTGCATCTATATCTCAAAATTTTGAAAGTTTACAATGTAAAAATTTGCACTTAGAATCTTCATTAAAAACAAAGAAACACATATTTTTTTTGTTTTCGTAAAATCCCACTAGAAGGGCTGAAAAGGGCTGAAAATGGGATTGAATTACTTTAATGAGGATACTTATATCTCAGAAACTGAAGATATTACAGACCTGAAAATTGGTGTTTGGGATCTCCCTTAAAAATAAAGAAATAAAGAAACACGTATTTTTTGTTTTCCGAAAATCAAATTAATGGGGGGTGAAAAGGGGGTTAATTTTTAAAATGAGTGTATCTATATCTCAAAACTTTTAAATTTTATAGATGTAAAATTTGGTATTTAGAATTTCCTTTAAACATTAAGGAACACGTAATTTTTTGTTTTCGGAAAATCCCAATAGGAAGGGTGGAAAAGTGTGAAAAAGCGGTTGAATGCCTTTTATGAGCCTACTTATATTTCAGAACCTGAAGATATTACAGACCTGAAAATTGGTATTTGGGATCTACTTTAAAAATAAAGAAACAGGTATCATTTCGTTTTTGGAAAATCCAAATAATGGGGGTTGAAAAGGGGGAAGAATTTTTAAAATGAGTGTGTCTACATCTTAAAACTTACAATGTTTACAGGTGTAAAAAGTTGGTATTTAGAATCTCCTTTAAAATACAGGAACATGTATTTATTGTTTTCTGTAAATCCCAATAGGAGGGGTTTAAAAGGGTGAATAATGGGTTGAATGCCTTTAATGAGGATACGTATATCTCAGAAACTGAAGATATTACAGAACTGAAAATGTGTATATGGGATCTCCTTTAAAAATAAAGAAACGCATATCTTTTTGTTTTTGAAAAATCCAATTAATGGCGGTTAAACAGGAGTGACAAATTGGGGTGAATTTTTTGAAAGAATATATCTACAGAATATCTGAGAAAGGTAAAGTGTTACAGATGTAAAAAGTGGGTATTTGGAATCTCCTGTAAATGTAAAGAAAGGTAGGTGATTTGTTTTAGGAAACTCCACTTATGGAGAACTAAAAAGGGGTGAAATTTTAAAAAGAGAATTTCTACAGTATATCTCAAAAACTTAACATGTTACAGAAGTGAAAAATGGTATTTTTTATCTCTATTAAAAATAAAGAAACGTGTATTTTTAGTTTTCGGAAGTACCACTTGGTTGGAAAGGGGGTGGGGCTAAAAGTGACTGAAAATGGTGTTGAACTCTTTTAATTAGGCTACTGATATCTCAAAAATGAAGATATTACAGACGTGAAATTATACATTCGGAATATGCTTTAAAGGTAAAGAAACACGTATTCTCGGAAACTCCAATGAAGGGGGGGGGGGTGGGTGAAAGAATTGAAAAGTTAATTGACTTAATTTATGAGAATACATACATCTAATAAAAACTAAAGTTGTTACGGACGTGAAAGTTGGTATTTGAATCTCCTTAAACAAAGAAAATCGCGTTTTGGGGGGGAAACCATCTTGGGGGGTGGGATAGAAAAGAAGTTGAATTCCTTTCATGAGGACACATAAATCGTAACTGAAGAAGTTAGAGTTGTGATAATTGCTATTTAGAAGATCCTTTACTATTAAAGAAACAAGTATTTTTTGCCGGAAAATTCACTTACGGGGGGGGGGGGGGGTGAAAGGAAGTGAAAAAAAGTGATTTATTTTTATGGGGATACTTATATCTCAAAACTGAAGGTAACAGACGTGAACATTGGTGTTTGGAATCTCCTTTAAACATAAAGAAACACGCCTTCGTTAATTTT
Source organism: Anabrus simplex (assembly GCF_040414725.1). Classification (NCBI taxonomy): domain Eukaryota; kingdom Metazoa; phylum Arthropoda; class Insecta; order Orthoptera; family Tettigoniidae; genus Anabrus; species Anabrus simplex. The sequence goes on along the minus strand of NC_090266.1, from coordinate 227,769,496 downwards.
CTTTGGGGTGGGGGTGCGTAAATAAACTTAACGGCGGTGGGGTGTAAAAGGAGGTGAGACCAATTGATTTTACTGTTCATAATGTACTTACAAGGAGCCTCCGTTGCTCAGGCGGCAGCGCGCCGGCCTCTCACAGCTGGGTTCCGTTGGTCAAATCCCGGTCACTCCATGTGACATTAATGCTGGACAAAACGGAGGCGGGACAGGTTTTTCTCCGGATTCTCGGGTTTTCCCTGTCATCATTCATTCCAGCAACCCTGTCCAATATTTCATTTCATTTGTCATTCATCGATCATTGCTTCAGAGGTGTGTTTCGGCAGCCGGCACAATTCCTATTGTCACCGCTAGATGGGGCTTTATTCATTCCATTCCTGACTCTGTCGGATGACTGTAAACAGGCTATATATTTTCGATATACTTATTCTGATCATAAACCGATCATTTTTAATCTTTCCTGGGTTCGTTTTCAGCAGCCATCTTTTCATTCGGAGAACGTTCTTAGATTACAGTAGATTCTCCTGGCATAAAAATAAAAATTTAAAAAATTTGAAATAAACGATAGGAATGAGATGGTCCGCCAAATTGTTCACCTCTGTAATAAGGTCAATAATGCACGGAAGTATGTCACTGGTATAGCCAGAAATCTCGCACACTTGCCTACGTGCGACGATGGTGCTGGTCACATTGTAACAATGACAATGGTAGCAGATGTAATTTACCGCCAAGTAGCGGTCTTGCATCTTGCTGTGGGGTCCAGAACATAATAATAATAATAATAATAATAATAATAATAATAATAATAATAATAATAATAATAATAATAATAATAATAATAATAATAATAATAATAATAATAATAATAATGTTCCGGACCGTTGTCAAATGTGCGGACCGCCCTGAAAACGCTTCCTGGACGGGTAATGACTAAGAATGCAGTCCGGCCGGGGGTTCAGTACCGCCAAGGCATCCAAGACGACAACACGCCGGATCTCCTGAATTATTTGATCCATATTAAAAATGCTTATAGGGAAAGATGGCAAAAATTTGGGACCCAACTGACGGGTGGAATATCTGGACCTAGCCCGGGAAGTACGAAATCGATTTCTGGAAAAAATATTGAAAATGGGAGGAAACATTCCGTAATCTATTAGAAAAGAGTCAGATCGCGAATTTTGGCGGATTCCCGCAGGAAACGAGTCAGATCGCGAATTTCGGCGGATTATATATCTAAAACAATAAGCATTCAATTGTAAATTTCAGTATAATACCGTAGCGAAGCACGGGTATCTTGCTAGTATATAAATATAACTAAATAATATCTGTCATCAACTTCAAAACGATTTAGATTTTCTTGTAGACTGGAGCATATAGAATAAATTAAATTTGAATATAAATAAGTGTGTAGCCATTACATTTATTCGGAACATTCAGTATAACTATGCAATAGATATTGACATACGTATTACTAACTCGTGTCAAGACGAAAACGCATTTAGGAATAACATTCAACGAAAATTTAAGTTTTAACGACAACATTCAGAAAATTACGAATAATGCTCTTTAAATGTTTGGCTTTAGTATACTGAATGCATTATAATTTCGCTCAAAGACACTGTTAACTTGCTTTAACTCATTTGTAAGGTCCAGACTTGAGTAGGGCTCAAGTATTTGGAACCCAATGACCACAATGAACACCAATCTTATCGAGAGTGCTTTTAAAATCGTAGGAAATAATCCAACATTCACAAATTATTCAAGTATACTGAAGAAACATGGCGTGAGTCGCTTGCGCCACACCGATTTTGCAAAGACTTGATTTTCCTGTATAAAGTAATTAATAATAAACTTGGTGACTCAAATATGTTTCAGTCAGTCTCTTTCCATGCACCACAGAACATTAGCTGTCCTAGAAATACATCTTAATTTCAAAGGATAAGATTGAAATTCATAAGTACTCCCCAATTAACAGATACATGAGACTTTACAATAATATTGATCCCTACGTCGATATTTTTGTACGACAGGAGCTACTTCGTCACTTCACTTCGTCATGTAACGCTTTACTTCTCAACATAATTTAATCGATATGAGGAAATTTAAGAAATAATAATTAGTATAAATATTGTAATCGATATTACCGTACGTAATGTTATTATATCCTGAATGAACTATCCTGTTCTAATAATTGTTATATTATTATACTAGCTGTTACCCGCGGCTTCTCAAGCGTGGATTTAGTAATTTGATAAAAGTAATCGTTCCTCGGCACTGCACTAAGGCATTATATGAAAATTCCTAAAGTATAAAAACTACCAGAAAATCGAGTTTCATCTACCCGAGGACCTCTTTGTTAACCACGCTTGTGGTATTGCCTTTTAGAGCTAAGACTACCAGCTTCCGGGCAGAGCTAACTCTGGAACCTGATACTTAGAACAGTGCATGTGAGAGACAGTCCTCTCTCAAGTTAAAAACAAACATTCGTAATTATTTACTTTTAAAGGAGATTCCAAAATACCTATTTCCACGTCTGTAACATATTCAGTTTTTTAGACTTAAGTATCCTCATAAAATAATTCAACACATTTTTTATTTCTTTTACCCCTGTTGACTATTCTGAAAAAAAAAACATGTTCCTTTCCTTTTAAAGAAGATTCCGAACACCCATTTTCATGTCTGTAACATGCTATGTTTTGAGAAATACTGCAAATACACGCATTTTAAAAATTCACGCCATTTTTCAATTTTCTCACATCATTAAAATTGATTGGATTCAAGATGCGGACAGTATGGAAGCGCGAATCGAATGTGCTCTAAGAAGTTTAGTGAACATCGCAGAAACAGGAGGCTACCTACGCAAAGACGTAAAGGAAAACACACATCAAGCGGTGAGTGTCATCAGGAAATGTTTTATAGCAATGAAATAAGCTATAGGCGATAAGAACGAGTGTAAGGAAATGCCACAATTTGAGGTTAAGGAAAACAAACCTATCAGATAGAAGTGGGAACAGCCAGCCAGAGGCACAACTAGCGACATCTTTTGGCTCAACGCATGGAACTACAAGGAATAGCAGCCTGAGCCCGAAACCTAGCACCCAATCAGGACAAGTAGCGTCATCTGTTGATTCAACGCATGAAACTACAAGGAGTAGCAGCCTGAGCCTGACACCTAGCACCCAATCAGAAGAACTATCGACGTCTGTAGACTCAACCTTCGAGCATTGATTCAGTTTTTCCTAGTTTTGTTCGTCTGTAGATGTTAGTGGTATTGTAGTGTGAGTATAGTGTTGGTGTGAAGTACTCCATTATTCGTTAAGAATCCGTGTAGTTTTATTTGATAGGTTCTTTTGAGATTTTAACAATGATTTCCAAGTCAAAATAAACGCCAAAAAAATACAACTGGCCGAGGTGTGACTGTTCGAAGCCAGGGAAGAGAAATGATTGTGTCAGTGCGGGATTTCCTTGAAAGGGAAGCAGACAGTATTAAGGAAACAGGATCTCCTCTAATGCCTTTCAACACAGTTCAGGAACGCACTGCCAGAGCCATGGGAATTAGCAAAAGTACTGTTTGGAGGGTGTCAAAGGAGAAATTCACTTCCCCAGAAGAGAACAACCCCAGGTAAAAATAGGCCTAGGTAAGCGAATATTACGAGCATTGATTAATTCCAGTAGGATGCTATTCTTCGCTATGTGTATGGTTATTATGTTAAGCGGGAGCATCCCACTGTTAAGAAATTACTGTCCTCTCTGAAACGGAGTAAGTTCTTTCGTGGAGAAAGAACGTCTCTGCAGAGATTATTACACAAAATCTGTTTCGAGTACAGGCGAATTAATGGAAGGATTCTTTTACTCGAAAGAGGTGACATTGTTTCCAAAAGATGTGAATTTTTAAAGAAAATTCGGGGCAAAAATTTTAGGGATATCGTATGGCTTGATGAAACTTGGGTGAATGCTGGGCACACGAAGTCAAAAGGGATGGACTGACGGCACGTTGCAAGGGACTATGGCTGGTGCTACCGATAAGGGAGGAAGATTTATAATCATGCATGCCGGGACGTGTGACGGTTTTGTAACCAACGCTCTCCTACTATTTAAATCGAAAAGAACTGGAGATTACCATGAAGAGATGGACCACGATAAGTTTTCAAAGTGGTTCGATCAACAGTTACTGCCAAACATGAAGTCCAACAGTGTCATTATAATTGGACAGTGCCCCATACCACTCTGTTCAGATAGACAAGGCACCTACAGTGTCATGCAGAAAGGATGAAATGATCGAGTGGCTCGTTAGGCATGGCATTGAAGTAGACCGCACTATGACGAAGGGACTTCTTTTGAGTGTCATTGATAACGTCAAGCCAAGGATTCATCGGTATTATGTCAATGAACTTGCTAGGAAACTTGGCCACGAAGTCATTAGGCTACCACCTTACCACTGCCACTTCAATCCCATAGAACTCATATGGGCTCAAGTAAAAGATTATGTTGCCAGCAACAACAAAACATTCACCATGGCGCAGGTCGCAAGACTTGTCGTTGAGGGCATTGGTCAGGTAACCCGAGAAAACTGGGAGGATGCCGTAGGACATGTAGAGGGGGAAATAGGAAAGGCGCAGAAACGGGAAGGATGTATTGACAGTCGAGTGGACGATTTAATTATTCACTTAGGCAGTTCTTCAAGCTCCAGTGAAAATGAAACTGAATGTGAAAGTGACAGTGACAGTGACAACGAGCAGGATAGTACAGAAGAGGGTATGGATGGGATAGAGTCCCTTCTAGATGACTGATTGCTGTGAGTACTTTTTTTTTACAAATATTTCTGTTCAGTGCTTTGTGTACATTACATGTCTGTACATTTTATTGCTATTTTCTGAGCAATTACGGAGGAAAGTCTAAATGTCTCCTTAATTACATTATTGTCATTCGTATTCTGCTTATTTCTTTTCTCGATGAAGTATCATCTTCTTATTGTGTTTATTATACCGTAGTTTATTCCTGAATCGTACAGGTACCGTAAACAATCGGCGTTAAATAATAAAAAAACTATCAATGTGTGTAGTGTTGTTCTATACTGTAATTAGCATGTGCATTTGTTGAGGTTATTGTCAGAAACTGATGTTTTGTTAGTGATTATGAAATCTTTTATATATACAGGGTGTTAGGTGTATACCTGCAGATATTTCTTCTAGCAATAGAGAACGATGTGACGAACCACTATATATCAAACTTTTAGTAATTCTCGGAAGTTATTTTCGAGAGCAAAGAGATACGATGTTTTTAGAATAGGTAGTATGCCTTGTTCTTGTGAATGAATAGCTTCCCTTTGAGAACAGGCGAGTCACGCGCCATGCGTGCCAAACTGGTTTCTGTTTATGTTTACGTACAACAGCTGAACGCTACCACGAGATGTTACGTAACATCCTTGTCAAACTGGTTTTATGTTTAAGAGCAACTGAGCTACGATAACAGCTGAAGGTGGCTACTACAGTAGCGTATGCCTTGTTACGTTACATTCTCGCCAGACTGGTTTCGTAGTTGTCAGTATTCAGTTTCCGTCTTAGGGGCTTCAGACAACCCTGGTCATCGGTTTCGGACCCTGGATGTACCGAATTCTCAGTGTTAATACTGGTTCATTTGCTGTTATGTCCTTTAAGGGATTGGGATACGTGTGGTCATCAGCCCCGTGGTCTAGTGAGTATGGAAATGACCTGAAAACCTGAATCGGTGAGGGACCTGTACGAGCGTGTGATATAATTATTGGTTGGTATAGGCGCGCCGGGACGTGAAATACAGTAGATCCCCGTTGTGCATTGCGTAAAGGTACAAGAAAGATGGCAGGTCCTTACGCCAACGAAAGCAGTTATGGGATGCCCAAATGAGTAGGATCGGAATTGAATTATCGAAACACATCGAACGTTTAGTTTCAAAGGAATATTGGACATGTTATACAACTAAATAAATTAAACGTACCTACATTTCGTGCCTCCTTCCGGGCTGAGTTGCTCAGACGGTTGAGGTGCAGGCCTTTTGATTCCAACTTTACAGGTTCGGACCTGGCCCAGTCCGGTGGTATTTGAAGGTGCTCAAATACTGTAGGTCAGCCTCGTGTCGGCAGATTTTCTGGTACATAAAAAGAACTCGTGCGAGACTAAATTCGGGCACCTCAGCGTCTCAGAAAACCGTAGAAGTAGTTAGTGGGTCGTAAAGCACTTAACGTTATTATTATTATTATTATTATTATTATTATTATTATTATTATTATTATTATTATTAGGTCATTAAAAGCTGAAATACGTGGAAGAAAATAGTAAAATATGCGTGGTTTAAGAGGAAACAAGATGAAATGTATGTCACGTGAGTTAGCATCGTTCGCAGTAGTTACCTACAGATTACTATGCGTAAAACGAGAACCAGGTCAAGCTCGTGGGGATGAGTCAGCTGTAATCTCGTATTGTGTATAAACATCAAACATACACATCAATAAATATAAGAAACATAAACAAGGTTACACGTTAGAGACATGTAGCTATTAACCTGAACGCCAGGCCGACGGTCGCTTTCATGAGCACAGATGAGTTATCAAATTATACACAATCTACAGATGTCGAACTTATCTAAGAAGATTCCGCCACAACTATATTACATTTTACTATGATGGTGCTAATAACAAATCGCAGCAGCTATTGGCTTTACGTCGCACCTACACAGATAGGCCTTATGGCGACGATGGGACTGGAACGGGCTAGGACAGGGAAGGAAGCGGCCGTGGCCTTAATTAAGGTACAGCACCAGCATTTGCCTGATGTGAGAATGGGAAACCACGGAAAAACATCTTTTGGGCTGCCGAGAGTGTGGTTCGAACCCACTATGTCCCGAATAATGGATACTGGCCACACTGAAATGAAATGTCGTATGGCTTTTAGTGCCGGGAGTGTCCGAGGATAAGTTCGGCTCGCCAGATGCAGGTCTTTTGATTTGACTCCCGTAGGCGACCTGCGCGTCGTGATGAGGATGAAATGATGATGAAGATGGCACATACACCCAGTTCCCGTGCCAGGAAATTTAACCAATTAAGGTTAAATTTCCGACCCTCCCGGGAATCGAACACGGTACCCCTGTGACCAAAGGCCAGCACGCTAACCATTTAGCCATGGAGCCGGACTTAAGCGACTGCAGCTATCGAGCTCGGTAAATCGCAGCAGATTACGCTACAGCGTGTTGAGATGATGTCGGTAGAATACAGTATACCTGTTAAGACATAAGGCTGCAGTAGAAGAAGAGGAAGAAGAAGGTAACGAGAGCCACATAGTCAAGCAGCACACAGCTGAACAAAGTGCACATTAGTGACACAGACATAAGAGTGGCGTGGTCGCAGGAACTACAGTCGCATTCGTAACACTCTGTTGTAGAAAAATAATGAACTAATATACAGTACGGGCTCCGTAATTCCAGGTGGACGGTAACAAGACTATCTCGAATAGAAAAGTACGGATTTACGAACGTACACGAAAACGCCTGTGAACAACATAATGTACCTATGTTAAACATTACAGTACAACAGTTTAAAAAACAAAAACATACAGATTGCATTAAAAGAAATGTTAAACTTTCTTTTGTAAATTAACAAAACACTCTAGGCAATCTTCTTAAGTTAAATGTTAACTTAGAGTTCCTATTTCAGTAATGATGAATATAAAACGATTATTTTATTGAATATTTATACGTGACGACGACGACGATGATGATGATGATGATTGCTGCCTTAATGTCATCGGCCCTTAAAACGCAAAGTGTCCTCTGTTTTAACTCGTAGGGAATAAGAAATATAATATAAATTGCTGGAAGCCTTTCCCGATAGATTCATGAAGGGCGACCCGTGTTCTGTTCTGCCACACGATACACTAGCAGCATATAATGGTATTCGTGGTATTCATACACTGGCATTATTCAAATACTACTACTGATGCTACTTCTACGAAGTAACTCGCGTACTACTTCGGACGATAATTCGCATCTCTGACAGCTGTTATTCAGGTCAAGGTCAGACAGACCGGTTTCATGTAGGGGTGGGGAACCCGTCCAGCGACATCTCCGTCGCTAAGAACAGCAGACAACCGGCATGTGACAGGTCTAGTGCTTTTGTCGAACTGCTTATGTGGAATATTCTCCCACAGTGCGATTTCAATATCATGGTCTTTTGGGAGTCCAACTCGCCGTATGCAGAAACAACCCGTGTTGACGTGTACGTAAATAAAGTTTATTACGTCAACGAAAGAATGCATGGGATAGAATTTCAAAGTGAGTAGTATCGGAATTGAAATGTCAAAACACATCGAACGTTTTACTTCATAAAGTAAGGGACATGTTATAAACATAAATTAAACGTACCTTCCTTTCGTGCTTCCAACCGAAGAGAACATGTTTAAATGTACATGAGAACCTTCTAGCTTACTGCTGATTTTGCAGTGCCTATTCAACGTATCAAAATAAACGTTGCCAGGCTGAGTGGCTCAGACGGTTCAAGCACTGGTTTCATGAACTTAGCAGGCTCGATCCTGGCTCAGTCCGCTGGTATTTGAAGGTGCTCAAATACGACCGCTTCTGATCGGTAGATTTACGGGCACGTTAAAGAATACCAGTGGGCAAAATTCCGACACCGCGCGTCTCCATTGGCACGTGAAGATTTATTATTATTATTATTATTATTATTATTATTATTATTATTATTATTATTGGGCGAGTTGGCCGTGCGATTAGCTTGCATCCGTCGAAAAGCAACTAACAATATTATTATACAAACTGTGTTAGTCTATTATTACTGACTATTATGAAAATAAAAGTTAATCGCCCCACTCAAACTTCGTAGCTCGTAATCTGTCAGAAAACACTAAAGAAAATTGTGAACTTTTAACAGGTCCGAATTATTATTAATAATATAATTGCAGACATGTCTCAGAAATTACCGAAGCATGTACTTACAAATTGTTTTACGTCGCACCGACACAAATAGGTCTTACGGCGACAGTGGGAGAGAAAAGGGATACAAGTGGGAAGGAAGCGTTCGAAGTCTAATAAAGGTACAGTTCCAGCATTTCCCTGATGTGAAAATGGGAAACTACGGAAAACCATCTTCCCGGGTACCGACAGTGGAGTTCGAACCCACTATCACCAGAATACAAGCTCACAGCTGCGCGCCCCTAACCGCACGATCAACTTACTCTAAGCCCCATTGCCGGTCTGCGTAGCGCGGACGATAGAGCGCTGGTCTTCTGATTCCACCTTGGCAGGTTCGAAGGCGGCTCAGTTCGGTGGTATTTGAAGGTGCTGAAATACGCCAGTCTCGTGTCTGTGGATTTACTTGCATTTAAAAAAGTACTGCTTTACAAAATACTGGCACTTCAGCGTCTTCGAAAACCGTGAAAATTAGTTAGTGGAACGTAAAGATAGTAGTAGTAGTAGTAGTAGTAGTAGTAGTAGTAGTAGTAGTAGTAGTAGTAGGAACATTATTTTTACGGACGTTTTAATTAAACGGGTCCGTTACATTACCTATCGGCACTTACTGTCCGGTAATTAGCCTTCTGTCCACCTCTGTGGTATAGTGGTTAGTGTGATTAGCTGCCAACCCCCGTAGGCCCGTGTTCCATTCCCAGCTCCGCCACGAAATTTGAAAAGTGGTACGAGGGCTGGAACGGGGTCCACTAAGCCTCGGGAGGTCAAATGGGTAGAGATGGTTCGATTCCCACCTCAGCCATCCTGAAAGTGGTTTCCCGTGGTTTCGCACTTCTCCAGGCAAATGCCGGGATGGTACCTAACTTAAGGCCACGGCCGCTTCCTTCCCTCTTCCTTGTCTATCCCTTCCAATCTCCCCATTCCCCCGCAAGGCCTACACAAGACCCCTGTTCAGCATAGAAGGTGAGGCCGCCTGGGCGTGGTACTGGCCATTCACCCCAGTTGTATCCCCCGACCCAATGTCTCACGCTCCAGGACACTGCCCTTCAGGCGGTAGAGGTGGGATCCCTCGCTGAGTCCGAGGGAAAACCAACCCTGGAAGGTAAACAGATTAGGAAAAAGAAGAATAAGCCTTCTATTAGAAATGCCCGGCGGCAATTCCATAGTAGACCGAGCTCGATAGCTGCAGTTGCTTAACTGCGGCCAGTATCCAGTATTCGGGAGATAGCAGGTTCGAACCCCACTGTCGGCGGCCCTGAAGATGATTTTCCGTGTTTTCCCATTTTCACACCAGGCAAATGCTGGGGCTGTACCTTAACTAAGGCCACGGCCGCTTCCTTCCCACTCCTAGCCCTTTCCTGTCCCATCGTCGCCATAAGACCTATTTGTGTCGGTGCGACGTAGAGCATCTAGCAAAAGAAATCCACAGTAGCTATTGTTCCTTCGAGCAATGTTCACGCATGGTTGCAACTACGGTTTTTGAAATCTGTCTCATTAATAACAATATGACTGAATACTTACAGCCTTTTCTTTCAGTGTCCACCGTCCTTTCATTGACCTGAAAAGTTTATGAATAAGCATAGACAACTCGCATTGTCTATTGTCAGAAATTCATCGTAGACTGTCGCAATACGCTCATTTTTCATTTACTTATTAACTATTTCCTTTCATTTTGTCAGGTTGGATCACTGAGTAATGCCATTGACGTCTTATAAATCACACACAACTACACAATACTTCATTCGCACGTATGTGCTGGTGCGTATCTTCGAGGTCACTGTAAGGATCCTGTGTACATTTCACACAGAGTACCCTAGACCGGTTTTCGAGTACAGCAAGTGGCCTGGCACGTGAGTCATCCTCGCCTACTTGCCAAGCCTTTAGGGGAAGTGCACAACAACATGTGTTGGCCTGCGATAAGAAACAGGTTCAACAAGCCCTAGACTCTGCTACTGTACTTCCACTACGCGTGGACAGAATGACGTAACCGGTATATCCTGCTACGGCCGTTCAAAACACATTAGGTCCTGAAATATTTGGCTCAGTTATGGGCAAACTAATAGGACAAGATAAAAAGTACATAGCATATATTGTGAGATGTCTTTTTCTTTGCCGACTAGCTTAATATCTGCACGTATACACCTAACACCCTGTATATCGATAATGTTGTGTTCTGTCTTAAATGCTGGAATTATTAACACGAGCTTAGCAACCGGTAAAGGGTAAATGAATTGCATTAGGCCTAGCCCAACATGTTTTATTAAACACTCAGCCTGTCTGAAAGGGTGGTAGGCCTCAAACGGAAGTAACTATGACAACGGAGCGTACTTCGTATTTACAGCTTTCGCCGCTCACCTGTCAGATTTCAACTCTCGTGGGCCCTACTATAGCACCAAATCAGGAAAACTAGTGACATCTGTTGGCTCAATGCATGCAGCTACAAGGAGTAGCAGCATGATCCTGACACCTAGCAGGAAAAGCCAGTACGGTGAAGACAGCCGTTCAGACGAACAGTTAGATAAACCTACCGACCCATCTCAAGACACTGCAAGCGGCAGCAACCCGAACCTGACACCTAATGTTGAAAATCAGTATGAAGAAGAGACAACTAACAACATCTGTTGGACCAACACGGGAAACTGCAAGTAGCAGCAACCTAAATCCTACACCTAGCGGGGAGACCCAATACAGAGAGGACGGCAGGAAGGCAATCACCCGACAAGAAGGACAGCACAAGCACAAATAATACAAACCCGACATCTAACGGGGAAATAGTATACGGAGAAGATAGCCGCAAGAAATCAAGCGACAACCCGCTTGAAGCAGATCTCAATAGTCGGAACGCACCTGCAATCACAGATACAGCACAGAATAGAGGGAGCAGTGGCAGCAAGTCAACGGCAGACATAGAGCAAACCAAGACGACAATAGTGACAGGTTGGAGACGCAAGTGGGCAAGAAAGCAAGGGCGACAAAGTACTTAATGACGAACAGTTGGAAGAAAAAATTATGGAAAATATCAACCGGCAACTACAAACCATGGTGGAGGATATCACAAGCAAACGTTAATAAAAGAGGAAATAAGGAATGAGACCGGAAGATCAATTACATCACAACAAACGGATGCAAACACACCGGAAGCAATAAACCCTATCACGGAGGAAGAGACAGAATACGAAATAAGGGAAGAAGAACGCAAGACAAGGCAAAAATACCCAAGTGTAACGACGGAATCCAAGGAGAAAATAGCGATTGAGATGGTTACCGGAACCGAAAGAAATGCTAAACCCAGTGCGGATGAATACGTAAAGCGGAGGGAAGAAGAACGACAGTGGATGAGAGTAATGATGGGAAGAAAGGGACCCAGGAGCGGAAGAGTATCAGAGGGGGAAGGGGAAAAGGAAACAAGAGAAGGAATAAGGGGCACAAGACAAGGGGAAAGCAAGTTGAAGGCAGTACAGGTAGACGCGTGACTATATCTGGGAAATCTGACCACGGAAACCATGGAAGAAGACATAGAAGAGTACCTAAAGGAAAATGGGGTGTCTGGAACAATAAACTGTCGAATGGTTAGTGACACCAATACCAGGAGAGCGTTAAAAATAGACATCCCAATGAAAGAACACGACAAGGTATATGAGGGGGCATTTTGGCCAAAGGATGTCATATGCCGGCCCTTTCGAGATCCCTGGAGGTGCAGGAATAGATCATAAGATGGAACCGGATCAAGTGAAAGTTCTCAAATGGAACGTAGAAGGGCTAGAAGTCGTATTAAGACAGATGCCGAGAGACATTTTCAATGAGTTCGACATCTGTATACTGACAGAGACATTCATTACCGCGGAATCAAAGTGTGAAGTGAAAGGATTCTATAAAATTCACGCATTTGCAAGGAAAGGCGATAGAGAAAGGCCGTTAGGTGGAATAACATGCCTAATCAAGTCAAATTTACCCCCCTTTGAAACAATTCTCAAGGAGGAGTATCAAATGGTGATTAAAACAAAAATAGGAATATTAGTAGGCGTATACTACAGACATTAGTACAGCGCAATAGACATAGTAGGCGGTATACAGAGAGCATTAGACACTATACAGGCGAATGAAAGCGTGATTATTGCAGGCGACCTGAATAACAAAGCGGAAATAGTATTGGACTATCTGCTAGGGGAAGAGCTCACATTAGTGAACGTCAAAAAGGCACTCACATACATACGTCACAATGGGGGAAGCGCCATAGACCTGACACTTATTAGAGGTTTCGATGCATTGGAACATAACGTCCTAATAAGAAATGAGGCAGCATTAGTCAGGAAACATATACCAGTAAGAACGACACTCAAGACAAACACACACATGAATAAACAAATAAAAACACAAAGGATACAAAGAAGGTTGGACCCACATATGCTCCAGGAGAACACTGGTAAGATACCACGCATACTACAATATATCAGCGAGGGAAATTTGGACGAGGCCATACCAGGAATAACGGAATTCATCGAAGAAGGAAATGCAGCACGGGAGGACACCAGGAAAGCGCAAAAATGGTTCGACAAGGAGTGTTACATTGAAAAGCGAATTACACTAGAGAAATTGCACATAGCTAGGAAAACGAAAGACAAAAGGGACCTGGAATGCTACCAGACAGCGAGGAAGAACTTCAAGGCGCTACTAAAGCTGAAAAAGCGGGAATTTAGGGCAAAGGAAGACGAAAAGCTTGTAAAGGATGCTGAGAAGAACCCTTATAAGGCACTCAGACCACGGCAGCCGCGATTTCCAGCAGACATACCCATGGAAACCTGGAAGAATCATATGAGAGATGTGTTAGCCCTTAAGGAAACCAGACCGAAGTTAGAGGAGAGGACAGTGATAGAAAGAACTACAATCTTCACAAGTGAGTATGTGAGAAAGGCCATCTCAACAAGCAAGGTAAACAAGTCTCCGGGAATACACGGACTTTGCGCAGAACATCTAAAAGCTACATTACCCTACCCAGAACCAGTGTGGACAATGCTAATGAACAAATGCGTGGAATCCGGTAACATACCTAATGTATGGCGGAAGGCAGTTATAAAGATGCTATATAAAGGGCAAGGGAACACGAGCAAACCAGAATCTTACATAGGGATAGCCCTGGAGTCGGTGGCATTTAAAATACTCACCAAACTATTAGCACAGAAAATAACCTGATGGAACCACTGTTACCTGATGAACAATTTGGATTCCGGAAAGCGAGTTCCACCCTGATAGCGGCGAGCTGTCTACTAAAGGACATACAAGAAAGAACACAAGCCCACGGGAAGAAGTATGTAATCTTCATTGATTACACCAAAGCCTTTTGACACTGTCAATAGAAGGAAATTAATCGAGAAACTGGAAAGCCTCGTCGGACGATCGGATATGACGAATTTAATAGCTAACGTACTAGCGGCAAACCAAGTGCAAATCAGTGACGGGTTACCCCAATCAGACTGGATAGATCAGACCATCGGAGTGCTACAAGTGGACCCCTTGAGCCATTTATTGTTCAATGCGCTGACCCAGGATCTCCCAACAAAAATCAAAGAGGGAGCACAAAATGTAAGCATATACATATATGCGGATGATATGGCACTAGCTGCTGATAACATAAAAAACTTGCAAAACGGAATGGAGCTTGTCACACAATGGGCGGATGACTACGAGCTAAGGATGAATCTAAAGAAGACAGAATGAATGGTATTCAGGAGAGGAGGACGCTTATCGAAAGGGGACTACGTTGTATGTTGGGGGCATACATTAACACTGAAAAACCAGTTCACACATCTAGGGATCACACTACAAGTCTCCGGGACGACCTTCTCAGTACACATGAAGAAGAGATTAGATGCTGCACTTAGAAGCAAAAGTGAAATCAAACATCTGCAAAGAATGTCACCGGAGACGGCCATGAAACTTTCCCAAGTCAAAGTGCTACCAACGCTCACATACAGATTAGAAGTAATATGGGAGTACCTATCATGTAAACAGCTACGAGAACTGGAAAGCATGAAACCGAGATACCTTAAAAGGATCCTAGAGGTATCTAAATTCACCCGATCCAGGTACGTATATGTTTTAGCACGGGAAACCTTCTTGATAGAGGATTTAAGACTTCAAATGCCTCTACAGCAAACTCCGGCATACGAGGAGCTGTTACGAGAACTACGAGAGAAAAGGGACTCGATCGAGGAAAGCTTTTACAGTACAGACGGACTGATAAATAAAGATTGGATGAAAGAGGAATATGAGTTGAGACATTTGGTGACACGCTTTGCAATACACGGTTTTCATCGCCGTATCTGTGCCAAAAAATCCTACCACCGGGCCAGCCATGAGTGTGTATGTGTATTGTGCAATGAACAGTGTGAAACATATCACGTAATGAAGTGCAAGAACAGAACAGTCTCTCTGAATCAGTTTTGCTCTGAACAATGTTCTCCTTAAGTGAATTGTAATTTACTTGATGTAATATGCAAATTGTGCACATTGTGCACAATAAAATTTATTATTATTAAGTGGATTTTCCGAAAACAAAAGAATACGTGCTTCTTCTTTAATTTTCAAGAAGATTTCAGATACCACTCTTCACGTCTGTAACATGTAACTTTTTTGAGATACACTGTAGATACTCTATTTTTAAAAAAAAATACCATATTTTTAATTCTTTTCATCCCCTTAAGTGGATTTCCCGAAAACGAAAAATACGTGTTCCTTTCTTTTTAAAGGAGATTCCAGAAACCAATTTTCACGTCTGTAACAACTTCAGCTTTTTCAGATATATGTATCCTCATAAAAAATTTCAACCCGTTTTTCGACCCGTTTCACCCGCTTAAATGGATTTTCCGAAAAACAAAAAGTACACGCGATTTTTTTATTTTTCAAGAGGAATCCAGATACCAATTTTCACGCCTGTAACATACTAAGTTTTTGAGATACAAGTATCCTAATTAAAGGATTCACCCCTTTTTACAGTCCTTCCCCCACACCTTAAATTGACGACTTTCTTCATATTTATATGAGATTTCAAATACCAATTTTCACGTCTGTAACATATTTAGTTTCTGAGATAAATTCATCCCAATTAGTGGATTCAACTCCCTTTTCAGTCCTTTTCACCCCGTTTTAATTGCATTTTCCGAAAAATATACGCATTTACTTATTTTTAACGGAGATTCGAAATATATTTTTCACGTATTGAACGTGTTATGTTTTACAGGTATACTGTAGATATATTCATTTTAAAAATTCACACGATTTTTCAATTGTCCGACTCATTGGCTGAATGGTCAGCGTTGAGGCCTTCGGTTCAGAGGGTCCGGGGTTCGATTCACGGAGGGATCGGGGATTTTAATCGTGTTTGATTAATTCTTATGGCTTGGTGAGGGCTGTTTGTGTTTGTTCCAACACCTTCCTCTTTGTATTCAGACAACACACTACACTACCAACCACTACAGAAACACCCAATAGTGATTACATCCTTCCATTTAAGGTTGGTGTCCGTCCGTAAAACAGGGCCAAATCTACATGTGCGACACAGTTCGCATCCGCGGCCCCAAAGGCGTTGGAAAAGCGGTAGATGACAAAGAAGAAGAAGAAGACCCAATTTTCAATTATTTTCACCCCTTAAGTGGATTTCCCGGAAAGAAAAAGTACGTGTTTCTTCAAATTTAAGGGCGATTCCAAGTACTAAATTTCACGTCTGTAACATCTTCAGATTTTGATATATGTGTTTCATCATTAAAAGTATTCAATCCCCTTTTCAATTATTTTTACTTCCATTAGTGGATATTCCGTAAAAAGTACCTGTTTCTTTATTTTGTAAGGAGATTCCAAATACCATCTTTTACGTTTGTGAAATATTCAGTTTATGAGATGTACTTTTTGAAGAATGGACCACATTTTCAAGTCTTTTAAACCCCTTAAGGGTTTTTCGAAAACAAAAATTGCTCGTTTCTTTGTTTATATAGGAAATTGCAAATACAAATGGTTACATGTGTAACATATTACCTTTTTGAGATATATTAATTTTAAAAATTCACCACCTTTTCCACTCTCTTCAGTCCCGTTGCGTGGTTTTTCCAAAAAATGCACATTTCTTCATTTTATAAAGGAGATTCCATGTACCAATTTTCACGTCTGTAACATCTTTAGTTTTCGAGATATAAATATCCTTAAGGAAAGGAAAGGATTCAACAAAGTTTTCACTTATTTTTACCTCTCCCCCATAAGTGGATTTTCCAAAAAATAAACGTGGTTCTTTATTTGTAAAGGAGGTTCCAAATGCCAATTTAAACTGATAAGTTTTTGAGGTATAGGTATACTCATTTTAAATAGGATAAATAGTTTTAATTTATTATTATTATTATTATTATTATTATTATTATTATTATTATTATTATTATTATTATTATTATTATTATTATTATTATTATTATTATTATTATTATTATTATAGCTTCGAATAGGATCATTCAGCATGTGGACCTATCCCATGCTCATAGGGATTTCTTGTACTGATACCCTGAAGGCATGTGGTTAAATTGCTTCTCCTCTACGTACACACAACAGCCTAGTTATTGTTATATTTAGATGATGAGAGCACTATACAGCTCCTAGGCGAACGTAATGGGAATTATGGTAGCACCTGACGGTTCCCCAATAGCTTAATACTGCATATTGCAAACATATATAGCATTTCTTCCCTGTCTACCTTGGAGAGTTTCCTGTTGTCATGCTCTACTCAGCAAACAATGGACATCTTCTACATGGCTCAGTGAGAGGTCTTAAACTGGGAGTACTGTTTAAGAACATTCGCGTAAGTTAGATATAGGCATGTTTTCTGATGCACCTAGCGACGTGTGATCAATAATATAGCCAGTGAAGTGCTACTGGATAATTTCAATGCCAAAATATGCAAAAGAACAGGAAAAATGAAAGAACAGTTGACAAGTGTGAGGCAGATATTGAATCTAAAAGAAAAAAGAAAATGCCTTCTGGATTTCACGGAAAATACGGATACAAGAAAATAAAAGTTTGCCAGATTAATATTAGACTTTCAAAAATGACCACAATTTAAATACACTTGTAGGGAATATGAGGATATTCAAGGGATTTTTCAATGATACCGACCAATAGTGTAATTTGTTTAGTGTCAATAACTTCGTCTTTCTTTCTTTCTTTCTTTACCGGGCGAGTTGGCCGAGCGGTTAGGGGCGCGCGGCTGTGAGCTTGCATCCGGGAGATAGTGGGTTCGGATCTCACTGACGGCAACCCTGAAGTTGTTTTTCTGTGTTTTTTCATTTTCACACCAGGCAAGTGCTGGGGGCTGTACCTTAATTAGGACCCCGGCCGATTTCTTCCAACTCCTAGGCCTTTCCTATCCCATGTCGCCATAAGACCTGTCTGTGTCGGTGCGACGTAAAGCCAGTAACAAAAAACCTAGCTTTCTTTCTTTCGACCCTTGGGTCGGGGATACAACTGGGAAGGAGGGTAGTGCCTCGTCCAGGAGGCCTCACCTGCTATGGAAAGGGTCCTTGTGGGGGGGGATGAGGGAAGATTGAAAGGGATAGACAAGAAGGAAGGAAGGAAGGAAGGAAGGAAGGAAGGAAGGAAGCGACCGTGGTCTGAAGTTAGGTATCGTCCCGGCATTTGCTTTGAGGAGAAGCGAGAAACCACAGAAAACTACTTCGAGGATGGCTATTCCGTGAATCGACTCAGTTAACCTCCCGAAGCTGACTGGAACCCATTTCAACCCACGTACCACTTCTAAAATTTCGTGGCTGAACCAGGAATCGAAACCATACTGCAAAGATATGTTATTAAGATTGAAATGTGAGCTAGGATTTTCAAAATCAACCCCAATCAAAGCACGCTTCAAAGAAAATAGAATGCCCTTCTTCATCCGAAAGCAATGAACAAAATGTTGCATTTTTCGCACAGGAAACTGTAATCACAGTAATGTGAAATATTTGCGGAATGCTTCAGTTTATTTCTGGAGATGAATGAATGTGAGAACACAGTAAATGTACGGTTTTTAAAATGTTTGTTTACGTTTCACCGGCACAGATGTGTTTTATGGAGATGAAGAGGTAAGAGTGTGCTAAGACCGTGAAGAAAGCGACCGTAGCCTTAATTAAGTTTCAGCGTGGAGTGAAAATGGAAAACCATGGTAAAACATTTTCAGCGCTGCGGACAGTGGGATTCGAACCTCTTGAATGCAAGCTCATAGCTACGTGACTCAAACCACGTGGTCACCAGGCAAATGCTGGGGCTGTAACTTAATTAAGGCCACGGCCGATTCCTTTCCACTGCTAACCCGTTCCTGTCCCATCGTTGCCATAAGACCTCTCTGTGTCGGTGCGACGTAAACCAAATTCAGAAAAAAGGACACTACTTGGTGAATTTCGGTGTTAAATATTTGAGATTGAGATGTGGAAATTGTTTTATAAATCTGCTCCCTCAATGTACTGACCAATTAAACCTCGGAAGAAGTTTAGTGACTACATACAGTTCATATTTATCGACCATTCACTTCACCTACATAGTATACTCTATAGGTATTTCTACCTGTTTATGTTCCTTAAGCAACTAATTGTCGGTTAACCATGCGGAGAACGTGAGGTGAGTTGGTGCCATTTATCGGGGGGAGGTGATGAAGTATTTAGCTCTCTTTCCGGGTTGAGCCGTATTGTTGCTTTCTGTACATTACGTATAGCTTGCCAACGTTGCGAATACATTGCAGTGTCATACATAGATTAAGGCATACAGACTACAACATAAATACACAGGACAAACCTGTAATTACATAACAGCGCGGGCAAGTCCCACTACCTGGTTGTGACACATACTTTCTAGACTTCTCACGAGACAGCCAGGGGGCTTACATCAGCCAGAAAGGGTAGAGTGTTTATGACCAAGGTTAGAAACCATTCTCGTATTGTGATTGATGACTGGGAGACTGATTACCTCGGATCAAGTAGGGGTATTTCCATCGCGTTGACAAGGAATACAGCAATGAATTCGAAACGTCGGTAAACTGTACGCAATGTACCAAAAAAAATCACGGTTCAACCCGGGAAAGGAACTATATATCTGTACACACCGTGGAAGCTTCACTTATAAGAGGTGATGAAATTATGGTCAATGAAATTTAAGATCATGTTGAGAAATAACAAATGGTAATTAAGCTTGCATCTACTGTAAAATAAAGACACAACCTCTTCGTTGTCCTTACCTTGGTACGTAAACATGAAATCCATAGAGCAATCAAAATATTTATAGGAAATTTTGATGTGTTATTTCAATCATTCACCCAGATCAGTCTCGTGAATTATTTTATATTTGCAGATCACAAGTTCTTCTGATATGAGCTGTACCACGTTTATTACTTTCATAGACTTATCTCTCTCTTATCGTCGGCTTCGACAATGTGAAAGTGAAGAGCAATTATAGTAACCACATTTCCCATGCCACCGGTCGTGCGATGAACCAACGGCTTGCTGGGTCGGTTGATTTATACATAACTTTGACCTTGGTGGACTTGTAACGATATTGTCTGGCTTATATGGCGGCTTATAATCAGGGTGCAAAACCGGAAGTTCTTTAGAGGGAATTTCCTTAAGTATTGATTTTGTCCCCATGTAGATAAATCTCATGAAAGTCAGATACAAGTGATGTCCGCCACACTATAGTATTCCCTTGTCAGTGAGAAAAGGAACTGGAAACTTCCACGATCCTTATATCCTAGGGTAATCCTCTTCACCATATGGTCTTTCACCTGACCGATGATGGATGGTTTTAGGATATGACCTGTTTTACTGCCGTGGACTCAAAATATATAGTACGATTTTGAACCATTAAAATACTAATGTATCTTAGAATCGGTGTGTTAGAGATTATTCTGAAAAGCCATTTTTCCATTTTTGTACGGGGTCAGAGGAACACCCAGGATTATTTTAGCACTTGGCAGTGGGCTCACGGCTGAATCCTCCTTCTACCACCGCGCATTTAAAATTCCACACGAATTTTTCTGATATTCCATCCCGCGTTGGAGGACGAGTACGTTGTATTATTTCTATTCAGATATACAGGTTGTTATGGGTATACGTGCAGATATTCAGCTAGTCGGCAAAGAAAAATACATCTCACAATATATGCTATGTACATTTTACTTTGTCCTATTAGTTTTCCCATAACTGAGCCAAATATTTCAGGACCTATTGTGTTTTAAACGGCCGTAGCAGGATACGCCGGTTATGTCATTCTGTCTACACGTAGTGGAAGTACAGTAGCAGAGTATAGGGCTTGTTGAACCTGTTTCTTATCGCAGGCCAACACATGATGTTGTGCACTTCCCCTAAAGGCTCTGCAAATAGGAGAGGATGACTCACGTGAAAGGCCACTTGCTGTACTCGAAAACCGGTCTAGGGTACTCTGTCTGAAAAGTAAACAGAATCCTTACAGTGACGTCGAAGATCCGTACCAGCACATGCATGCGAATCAAGTGTTGTGTAGTTGTGTGTGATTTATAAGACGTCAATGACATTACTCAGTGATCCAAGATGACAAAATGAAAGGAAATAGTCAATAAGTAAATGAAAAATGGGCGCAACATTTCTGTGCTGTTACTGCGACAGTCTACGTTGGATTTCTGACTATAGTCAATGCGAGTTGTCTACGCTTATTCATAAATTATTCAGGTCAATGAAAGGACGGTGGACACTGAAAGAAAAGGCTATAAGTATTCAGTGAAATTGTTATTAATGACACAAATTTAAAAAAAAGTAGTTGCATTCATGCGTGAACATTGCTCGAACGAAAAAGAGCTACTGTGGAATTGCCGCTGGGCATTTGTAATATAACGCTTATTCTTCTTTTTCCTAACCCTTTTACCCTTCAGGGTTGGTTTTCCCTCGGACTCAGCGGGGGATTCCACCTCTACCGCCTCAAGGGCAGTGTCTTGGAGCGTGAGACATTGGGTCGGGGATACAACTGGGGAGAATGACCAGAACCTTGCCCAGGCGGGCTCACCTGCTATGTTGAACAGGGGCCTTGCTTGCGGGGGGATGGGAGAATTGGAAGGGATACACAAGGAAGAGGGAAGGAAGCGGCCGAGGCCTTAAATTAGGTACCATCCCGGCATTTGCCCGGAGAAGTGGGAAACTACGGGAGACCATTTTCTGGATGGCTGAGGTGGGAATCGAACCACCTCTACTCATTTGACCTCCCGAGTATTAGTGGGCCCCGTTCCAGCCCTCGTACCACTTTTCAAATTTCGTGGCAGAGCTGTGAATCGAACCCGGGCCTCTGGGGGTGGCAGCTGATCACACTAACCACTACACCACAGAGGTGGACAGTAAGTGCCAATAGGTAAAGTGATGATTGTAATGGACCAGTTTAATTAGAACTTCCGTAATAATAAAGTTACTACTACCTCTACTACTACTACTAATAATAATAATAATGTCTTTACGTTCCACTAACTAATTTTCACTGTTTTGGGAGACGCTGACGTGCCAGAATTTTTTACCACAGTATTTTTTTAATGCAAGTAAAGTTACAGACATGAGACTGGCGTATTCGAGCACCTTCAAATACCACCCAACTGAGCCGCCTTCGAACCTGTCAAGGTGGGATCAGAAGACCAGAGCTCTATCGTCCGAGCTCCTCAGACCGGCATTAGAGCTTAGAGTAAGGTGGTCGTACGGTTAGGGGTGCGCAGCTGTGAGCTTTCATTCTGGTGATAGTCGGTTCGAACTCCACTGTCGGCAGCCAGGATGATGGTTTTCCGTAGTTTCCCATTTTCACATCACGGAAATGCTGGGACTGTACCTTTATTAAGGGTTCGAACGCTTCATTCCCACTTGTATCCCTTTTCTCTCCCATCGTCGCCGTAAGACCAATTTGTGTCGGTGCGACGTAAAGCAATTTGTAAGTACATATTTCGGTAATTTCGGAGACATATCTGCAATTATAAGATCAATAACAATAATTCGGACTTGTTAATAGTTCATTATTTTCTTTAGAGTTTTCTGACAGATTACGAGCTACGAAATTTGAGTGGGCCGATTAACTTATATTTTCGTAATAGTTAGTAATAATATACTAACACAGTTATTATAATAATATTGCTAGTGGCTTTATGACGGATGCAAGCTGACAGCTGCGCGCTCCTAATTGCACGGCTAACTCGCCCAATAATAATAATAATAATAATAATAATAATAATAATAATAATAATAATAATAATAATAATAAATGTGCACGTGCCAATGGAGACGTGCGATGTAGGAAGTTTGCCCATAGGTTCTTTAACGTGCCTGTAAATCTACCTATCAGAAGCGGACGTATTTGAGCACCTTCAAATACCAGCGGACCAAGCCAGGATCGAGCCTGCTAAGTTCATGAAACCAGTGCTTGAACCGTCTGAGACACTCAGCCTGGCAACGTTTCTTTTGATACGTTGAATAGGCACTGCAAAAGCAGCAGCAAGCTAGAATGCTTCAATTTACCATTAAACATGTTATTTTCGTTTGCACGAACGTAAGGTACGTTTAATTTATTTATTTTTATAACATGTCCCTTATTGGTATGAAGCAAAACGTTCGATGTCCTTTGACAATTCAATTCCGATACTATTCACTTGGAAATCCTATCCCATGCATTCTTTCGTTGACGTAAGAATCTTTATTTACGTACAAGTCAACACGGAGCGTTTCTGCTTACGGCGAGTTTGTTTCCCAAAAATCCATGATATTGAAATCACACTGTGGGAAAATATTTCCACGTAAGCAGTTCGACAAAGGCACTAGACCTGTCACGTGCCGATTCGGTTGTCTGCTGTTCCTAGCTGCAGGGATGTGGTTGGACGGGTTCCTGCCCCTACATGAAACTGGACTAGAGGTATGAGCTGTCTGTCTGACCTTGACCTGAATAACAGCTGTCAGAAAGGCGAATTATCGTCCGTACTAGTACGCGAGTTACTTCGTAGTAGTAGCATCATTAGTAGTAGTAGTAGTAGTAGTAGTAGCAGTGGCAGTAATTGAATAATGCCAGTGTATGTATACCACGAATACCATTATGTGCTGCTAGTGTATCGTGTGGCAGAACAGAACACAGGTCGCCCTCCATGAATCTATCGGGAAAGGCTTCCCAACAGACGGATGCCGAATTCAGCAACGATACTTGTTGTACTGCAGCGTATTCCCGATACAGGTTGTGTTACATCACACTTTGAAACACAAGGGCATGAACGGCCACGTGTAATCCTAGACGTGGAAGAAGACATCTTGGCAATAGTACGCGTACGCGTAGTATAACACGTGCCGTTGGTGTAACAACTTGGACCATGCGTAGGACACTGCATCTAGAGCGAGTGCATCCTGACCACATTCAAGGGATGCAGTGTCTTTCACAGCTGATTACATTTCTTTACGAGTTGATGTATATCGCCACGACACAGACAGACCTTATGGCGACGACGGGACAGGAAACGGCTAGGATCGTGAAGAAGCAACCGTGGCCTTAATTAAGGAACAGCCCCAGCATTCACCTGGTGTGAACATGGCATACCACGGGAAACCATCTTTAGGGCTGCCGACAGAGGGGCTCGAACCGACTATATCCCACTCATAGGCTGAGGAACATCCCCATTCAGTAGGACAAGGCAATTCCCTGCACCGGTTTTGAATGAATACCTGGATGGGTGTAGTAGGAGGTCGGTTACGTGGACTGATAACCTTTTTATTAATGTTACATTGCTCCTGTAGGTACAGTACGTTACTGGAGCTTTCAGAGGACGTGTCGCTTCGACTACGCAGAAGCATGTGGATTTTACACGATGATGCAGACATTTGCTCAACGGTGGACAGGACGACGTGGAACTATCAATTGGCCTACCAGATCTCTAGACCTTATTCCAATAGATTCTTATGTCTGGGAGGACATGAAACACAAAGTATATCGAACTGAAGTAACCACTTCGGATGACTTTCGTGAACGTATTTTTTAAGCAGCAGAGGATATTTTGAACATCCCTGGTGTCTTGTCTCGAATGCTTCGCTGGATTCGAAGAAGTGAAGCCTGTAGACAAGCCCAGGGTGATAACTTTGAACAATTGCTACGAGTTTTACTTTGGTATGTCGATGTTACGCCATTTCTGCAACGTAATAGTTCGATATTCTCATAAATCCGAGCAGAGAAATTGATGTACCGGTAACAAAAATTATAAATCGAGAGTTTCAGTGCGCGAGTGCCTTGTACGTGGCGAAAGCTGAATAGAATACACGGAAGACGTGCTTGTTAAAACGCTAGACATTGACCCTGAACGCAGTGCGGCAGTTCCTCAATCCTACCCTGCACGTGGTTTGGGTTCATTACGTGTGTTCGAGCAATTTATACTTTGTTTCATATTAACCACGAGTTAAAACAGAAGACACTTTGCGTTTTGAAGGGTCGATGACCTTAAAACAGCAATCATCATCATCATCATCATCATTATCACGTAAAAAAGTCAATAAAATGCTTGTTTTATATTCATCACTACTGAAATAGGAACTATAAGTTAAATTTTAACTTAAGATGGTTGCCTATAGTGTTTCGTTAATTTACAAAAGAAAGTTTAAAATTTCTTTTAGTGTAAGGCAATCTGTATGTTTTTGTTTCCTAAACTGTTGTTTAACATAGGTACATCTTTTTGTACAAAGGCATTTTCGTGTACGTTCTTAAATCCGTGCTTTTCTATTCGAAATAGTCTTGTTACCGTCGACCTGGAATTACGGAACCCGTACTGTATGTTAGTTCATTCTTTTCTACAACAGAGTGTTACTATTGCGACTGCAGTTCCTACAACCACGCCACTCTTATGTCTGTGTCACTAATATGCGCCTTGTTCGGCTCTGTCCTGCTTGACTATGTGACTCCCGTTACCTTCTTCTTCCTCTTCTTCTACTGCAGCCTTATGTCTTAACAGGTATACTGTATTCTACCGCCATCATCTTAACACGCAGTACCGTAATCCGCTGCGATTTCTTATTAGCGCCATCAAAGTAAAATGTAGGATGTAGTCGTGGCGGAATCTTCATAGATACGTTCGACATCTGTGAATTGTGAATAATTTGATAATTCAGCTTGTACTCATGAAAGCGACCGTCGGCCTGGCGTTCAGGTTAATAGCTACATGTCTCTAACGTGTAACCATGTTTATGTTTCTCAGATTTGTTGATGTGTATGTTTGATGTTTATACACAATACGAGATTACAGCTGACTCATCCCCACGAGCTTGACCTGGTTCTTGTCTTAAGCATAGTCATCTGTAAATTACTGCGACCGGTGTTGCCTCACGTGAGGTATATTTCATATTGTTTTCTCTTAAACCACGCATATTTTACTATTTTCTTCCACGTATTTCAGCTTTTAATGACCTCGTAATAATAATAATAATAATAACGTTAAGTGCTTTACGTCCCACTAATTACTTCTACGGTTTTCTGAGACACTGAGGTGCGCGAATTTAGTCCCGCAGGATTTCTTTTATGTACCAGTAAATCTACCGATACGAGGCTGACGTACAGTATTTGAGCACCTTCAAATACCACCGGACTGGGCCAGGGTCGAATCTGCGAAGTTGGAGTCCAAAGGCCGGCACAACAACCGACTGAGCCACTCGGCCAGGAAAGGAGCACGAAATGTAGGTACGTTATTTTATTCAGTTTTATAACATGTTAATTATTCCTTTGAAACTAAACGTTCGATGTGTTTCGATAATTTAATTCCGATGCTACTCATTTGGACACCATATCCCATCAGTGCTTTCGTTGGCGTAAGGAACTGCCTTCTTTCTTCTACCTTCACGCAATGCACAACGGGGATCGTACCGTATTTCACGTCCCGGCGCGCCTATTCCAACCAATAATTATATCACACGCTCGTACAGGTCCCGCACCGACACAGGTTTTCTGGTCATTTCCATACTCACTAGACCACAGGGTTGATGACCACAGATATCCCAATCCCTTAAAGGACGTAACAGCAAATGAACCAGTATTAACGCTGAGAATTCGATATATCTCCAGGGTCCGAAACCGATGACCAGGGTTGTCCGAAGCCCCTAAGACGGATACTAAATACTAACAACAACAAAACCAGTCTGGCGAGAATGTAACGTAACTTGGCATACACTACTGTAGTAGCCGCCTTCAGCTGTTATCGGAGTTCAGTTGCTCTTAAACATAAAACCAGTTTGACAATTATGTTACGTAACATCTCGTGCATTGCATAGGTAGCGTTCAGCTGTTACCATAGTACATTTGCTCATAAACATAAACAGAAACCAGTTTGGCACGGATGGTGCGTGACTTGGCTGTTATCAAAGGGAAGCTATTCATTCGCAAGAACAAGGTATACTACCTATTCTAAAAACGTCGTACCTCTTTGCTCTCGGAAATAACTTCCGAGGATTACTAAAAGTTTGATACATAGCGGTTCGTCACATCGTTCTCTATTACTAGAAGAATTATCTGCAGTATACCCCTAACTCCCTGTATATCTCAGTATCTAATATTGAAATGTATCACTCCCAGAAGCAACAGTCATAGTGTCCACATGGAAATGGAGTATAGGAATCATGCATAATGCTTCAGATATGTTTTCGTGAGCTTTGTGAATATGCCAGTTTTTTGTGACAGGGTACTAAGTATAGTGATACAGGACGAAATGCATGCTAGCTCACCTGAGATTTGAGGCAAGGTACCATACAGCCATTGCTCATAGCAAGAGTAGGGAGGGTAGAGAAATTATTACTGTTCATTTTAGATCGAATGTTTCATAAAATTTATGTTTTGGTAACTCTGACCTGAGGTAAGAATTTGCTTGAAGATATGGAAGAGCTGACAAATAGAGCTAGATATGTGGTATAATGCAAAGCTGGAATATGTATGGAGCAGGACGTCCTTCAGGTAGGAGAAAGCCAAGAGTAGGGAGTGTGGAGAAATTATTACAGTTCTCTTTAGATCGAAAGTGCCATAAAATTATTTAAGGTATTTAATTTGTATATCCATTACTACTGTGTGTCTGAGCGTGGTAGTGGGGACTTTCGTTAACTACCTTCCCCATGATATGTAAATGAAGGCTACTGTTTAAGAAGTGAGTAAGCATAAATGTCAAATTCATCTCCCTCATCATTCTTTCTTTCTTTCTTTCTTTCTTTCTTTCTTCCTTTCTTTCTTTCTTTCTTTCTTTCTTTCTTTCCTTCTTTCTTTCTTTATGATCAGCAACATCATAGCACCGATTTACAAATCTACATAATATGTACAATAGTAAATTTTCTAATATAAGAACTATACGAACATTCACAAAGGACACAAAAGTACACAAAATAATTAGTAAAACCATATACTGTACTTTAGGTATTTACATAAACAAAGACATAAAATAAGAAAAATTCACTTAAGTACAAGAGAGGACATGGGGAAATAGAAGATAAGGAAGGAATCGAAAGAAAAAATGAAGCTAAGTTGTGTGAAAAATATCAGGACAGAAGAAAGGATAATAAGTAGATACCCAGGTTCCTGTTGAGAGATGTGGAATAATGCATTGCTGGAATATGTATAAAGCAGGACCTCCTTTAGGTAGGAGAAAGGCAAGAGTAGGGAGTGTGGAGAAATTACTACAGTTCGCTTTAGATTGAAAGTGCCATAAAATTTAAATTTTGTTAACTCTGATCTGAGGTAAGGATTTGCTTGAAGATATGGAAGAGCTGACAAATAGAGCTATAAGAAAGAAGAGGGACCTAAAAGTAACCAAGGAGGACAAAAATAATCTAGATTATATGGCAGGGGTGTTTAAGGAACTGTCTGAAATGAAAGATTATGTTGTAAAATTTAAGCATCTTTTTTCTCAGTTATATATACTTTTTACCTTGGTACCATTCACAAGAACATTTCTAATGTTAGTTCCGTGAATTATTTTTGCACATCAGCATAACTTTATTTAAGTGTAATATGGATGTTTTTCTGTAATACTTAAATAAATTAGAAGTATTCTTGACCAAAAATGCATGTTCTAAAAGTGCATATTAAAATGTTCCCGGGTTTCGGTTAAAGTTACGAAATTCAAGTATCTATATGTAATTCTTCTTATTATTATTATGGTTATTCTTCTTCCATTGCTTTTGCCATACCCTGGTGGGGAACTCGACCCTGTTTTACGACTGGATATCTTTGCTGTTTCCGTGGTGGTTTGTATTATTCTGTATTGTGTGTGTATTAAGAGTACTGTCTTGGGGCAGACACAAATTCCTAGCTCCCGAGTCAAGAATTTAACCAAATGCGGTTAAAATAGCCGATCTGGCAGGAAATCGAACCCGAGATCCACTGAACCATATTCCTCGACGTTGCTGTTATGCTACAGATCCGTGCATATACAAAGGAACTGACTTCTGAAAGTCAGTTTCACGTACACCCTTTTTTTGAAGGCTATACCCTTTACTATTTGTAATTCTATCCCCCATTGTTTTATTTCAGTTTTCAGAGTACAGCATTATTTCTACATTAACCCTCGAAGTACTATCGTCTTACTACGAGATGATTCGGATCTCAGCTGAAGTGCTATCATCTTTCGTCTGTGACAAACAAAATATGTTGAAGGCCATTACAAGACCCTCAGATCAAAACATTACTTATTAAGTTGTAATTAAATTAAGTTGTGATTAAATGCAGATAGGCTATCTTTGTCACCCACATAATTATTTATATTTTAAACAGACATACATTAAAAGTAGATGATGATGTAACAGATGCTAGCGCAATCGCTTAGAGTTGAGGATAATGATGAAGTGTCATAATATAGACATAGTAGTCCTGTGATGTCAAGAAGGACAAATTTACCTCTGCAACAGATCTTTATACCAAATCCATGGAATGTATTCCAATTTGGATCCTCAGACGTGAGTTTAAATAATGTTGAACGCGTTTCGTGTCATTAACGTTATATAAGTTATCTTCCATTTACAATTAAACTCAGTTCAATTCTATAGACTCCTAATCTTTGCAGATTATACGATGGCTAATTGACACAGTTATAAACTCAATGTCTTTCAGAATGGATTATGAAAAACATCGTCGCAAATGTCACTGTCATAAGAAGGGGACAGTTGTTATTCAAATCAATTTGACCACCAAATATTTATTCTCACTGTATTCTTGATGCCTTGTTATAATCTCTCATTGAAGTGATGATACTTTTAATTGAGAGATGGCCGAATTAATCATTATAAAACCACTACCAATGACGCTCCAGTAATAACTGGCATTCGTTATTAAGACACTGGAGGCATTGGAATGGAAAACTGATGGTCAATAGTCCTTAAGACGTTAATCAAAGCCATGAACACCACGCTCAATTCACCAGAGAATTCTCAAAGCTACTTTCAGTAATTCGCGTTGGATATTGAGGGAATTTTGATTTCCATCCAAGAAGACATATTCCAATTCTATTTTTACTGTGCGAGTATGTTAATCCAGGTAATTCACAGAGGTAAAATACTCGATTCTCTATACATTCCGAATTACTATTTCCCAAACGCTGACCTTAAGTTTGCAGTCACGTTATGTACATGAGACTAGTTACTGTAAATTCCCTAAATTCCAGAGTGGAATTTTTACCACGACAATCCGTTAATTACCACCTTTATTTTACAGAGTTAGCCTCCAGAAGGATTTATTTTCATTTGTAATGAGAACTTTTGTGTTAAACCGAATTCCCTAAGGAAGTATATTAATGCAAGGGTAATCCACCCATTACATCAATCCGAGTTCATCTCTAACGCTGTGTGACAAGAGAAGTTCCGGTCACACACACGCCTGAGCCCGAGTAAAAAGCTTTCAGTTTATAATGGAGATAATGGGGAGCGGAAGAGATTAGTAGGTCGCGTATGTCCCATTGTTCCACCGTTGTTTCCTCCGATGTGATTTGTAATGGCAAAAATTCTACCAAGAGTGCATTGAAATGATTTTGCTTTCCAATAGTACTGGCAATAGTAATTTGAGTAAGGTTATAGAAAATAAAGCAACTTCAGGACTATTCGTTTTAAAGTTAGGCGCCATAGTAGGCCCGGGTTCAGTTTACGGTATTGCCAGATAGGGCTGGTATGTGATTAAAATGGTACATGCAGCAGCACCACATGTAGGAATAAGAGGACGTGACTGCTGCTCTTCATTTAGGATTAATTAAAGTCAAACAAGCGTGGGATTTAAGAATTATGATACAGTAAACGATGTCATGCAAGTATAAACTCGAAAGAAAAATTTAAGCATGAATTCAATAATATTACTATGCATTCAGATCTTACCGCTGAAACACAAAATAAGTTTTTGGTGGACTAGCTGAAATATTGCATTTTAATTTAAATTCTAAATATGGGAACATCCATAGAGTATAGGACATTCGTTTAAATTGAAATATTGGACATAAAAATATAAAAGTGAAGTTCTGATGCTGTCACCAACTTGTATATTTGTATATTTTGTATTATGTTTGTATATTTTGATTGTCATGTACACATCATAAGCTAATAATAATAATAATAATAATAATAATAATAATAATAATAATAATAATAATAATAATAATAATAGGATTGCAGCAAGCTACTGTACCTCAATGTGCACATACATATGTTTAGTTTAATATTCTTTGAATTGAAATGCTTAATTATCCTTTGAATTAGTGCTATACCACTGCATAGATTTCTTGGTAACATTAAATGGTTGGTCGATTGTCTTTTATATGAACAGTGATTCGTTGCGATTAAAGTATCCGAAGAGGCATTGTGAAGTTTGTATAATAATTCCAATGACAAATATTGGGATCACAATTTATAAGTGACCTCGACCAAACCGTTTGAACAACAGGTAACACATGACATGGAAATAAAATATAAAGAAATAACCCTTTCTAATATTGCTTAAAATAATGTGTTGAAAATAAACTTACATTCAGTAGTAAGTGACGTGTAGTTGACTGATGTGTCACACCGGTAACCATAGATTAAAAAGTGAATATTTCAGATGATTTATTCGTTGCTAACTATCTGCTTCTGATATCAAAACTGGTAAAAACTTCGGTACGTATATAAAAATAATGATCTCTTTCGTGTGGAATGATTCACAGAAATCAGGCATTGAATTTGGCAGGCACAAAAGGGATATTCTTTTCCAGCCCCACCCGTAAATATGTATAATGACATTTACTGTTATTAATTCAGTGGTAGGAAATATTTAATCAGTTAAGCTAGTGAGGAAATGTAGCGGTATGTGGTGCAACAGTGGCCGCTGCTCAGAACGAAGGCCTGCAGATTACGAGGTGCATTGTTTTCAGGTAGTGAAAATTAAAAGTTACAATTTCTTAACAATTTATCAGAAATTGTACACATCCGTAATCACGAATTTGTCCGTATACATCATTTCCAGTTCATGTATTTCATGAAGTACTGTAAAGTTCCAAAATCTGTGCATAGGTATTGTATCCTTGGGGAGACTTGTTGATATGCTGGATACTTACTAACACTTGTGGATCTCGTGTGTGATTGGTTACTCTTCTATCCTACTGGGTACGGAAGAAGGAAAGTTAAAGGTAACTGGCTTGATTCCTACCTTTATATAAATTAATTAATATTAGAAATTAAGGGACGCGGAAAGATAAGAAAATAAAGAAATATT
Organism: Anabrus simplex; assembly: GCF_040414725.1. NCBI lineage: Eukaryota > Metazoa > Arthropoda > Insecta > Orthoptera > Tettigoniidae > Anabrus > Anabrus simplex. Next base: position 227,736,814 of record NC_090266.1, on the reverse strand, counting down.
ATAATCCGATCATGATGAAACAAAACACATATTGACATATTTTTTCAGTGGTGTTATTATTTAGGTAAGATTGTTCCCTTGAAACCTTTTGTTTTCCACTCCATCCTCCTGTATACATTTATATTATGAAAGTACGGGAATTACAGCTTCATTTCGTTGAGATATTTAACTATTTCATCCCTGCTTGCAATTTTACTTAATGCCCTCGATTTCTATTATTTATTTGAAATATAAAAATACCTATTTTATTAACTATTCAAGTTTTCTGGGATGTTTGTAAGCAGTTTGTTTTAATAAATTATCTCTCTAGTTATATGTTTGATGGAAATACTGTTTAATTGGCTAGCTGTCGTATCTACTTTTCCCCACAAATAATGTTCGCCCTATTGCAACTTAATTAATATGGGTTCTTATCATACTGGCACAAACACGGACGATGGCATGAAACCGACAAAAACACATAAAAATAAAATATGAATACTCACAGTAGAGAAACAATACATCACAAACTGAATGTAGACACAATAGCCCATGCTGATCTAAAAATAACACATTCAGCAAATTCCAGTAGTGCGGAAGGCAACTAAATTTATAAATAATTGGCTGTGGTTGCTGTGTGCTTAAAATCTTCAACACGAGGTTCATGAGTAGAATATACAACTGCTACATCCTAGTTAGAACCTGCTGCACCCTGGCCGCCTAGGTCGCGACATAATTTGACATACCAAAAGAAAATTTTAATTCAATGCTAGTATACAATTGCATTGCAAGCAGTTCAGCTACGAGGTTTTATAAGGCAGAGCCTGGACAAAGAATAGAGAGACAGACGTGTGTCTCCATGGGCAATAAAATGACCTGTGCAGTAACAAGGGATGGATGTAGATTCTGACCGAGGGGCCTTATCTTCATGAGGAGTTTACGTCAGGCTAGCCCGGCCACTTACCGTTAGGCGGTAAAAGGCACGGAAAATACCGCTACAATCTTCCTCGTCACGTACGCCAGGGATACTAGGAAGCCAGATGAATGGCCAGCCCACGCCTACGATTATACTGGCAACTAGGTGGAAGCACCTTCTCCGAGAGAAATATTCAAATTCCCGCCTGTTACAAGAGCCAATACGAACATTATATTTGCGCCGCCAGAAATTCCCAGTACTGCCACCTTACATTCTGCGAGGACATAATCTAGCTAACTTCACCATTGATAGTAAATAAATTATTCCGATTACGGAGTCATGATGTTTGGAATTTTAGAAGTTCACCTCCCTAAAAGACTCCTTTAACATTTATTATCCAACATGTTAGTTTGCGAGAACTCAACCGCAACTAACTACTGATAGGCTGAATGCGAAGTATGCCTTGAAAGAAATCAATATTCCCTTGAAAGAATTAGGAAAGTAATTGAATAAAATAATTTTATCCAGCAATCGATTGTGATTCAAACTCCACACATCTAGTCAGAATCAAATCTCAAACGAGTGGGCCGCGCTTCAACACTCGGCTCAGTCTGCATACATCGATACTGGAGACTTGTAGCCTCACTCTCAGACCTCGGTTGAATACGGAAGTGCTTCAAAAATATTATATATGGTGACCTCTGGAAAACTACCATGACTAGTCCTGAGCAGTCAGTCACTGGTTGAACCCTTATTTGTCGACGGACCGCTATTCACTCCGGGCCTACATACTGTAATTAACGAATTCCGGTTGTTAGTGAACGTAACCGACATCGCAGAATATTATTTCACCTACTGAATGATATTCGCCTAGATATTATTTGCTGGTGGAAGCCAGGCGTAGGGGATAGCACAGGCAGTGTTTGTGGAGTGCAAGTAGACACTCAGCTTGCATTCACTTATTACAATTACTTGTCAGTTTTGAGCAGACTAGTATAGGGATAAACATTTGCTCCCTCATGGGACTACACGTCAGGGGGAGACTATAGTCTCTGTGGCGTTAAGTCGGACTGTGTCGGGCATTCCGTGTCAGAGAAATACCTGGTCAGCCTAACGGATGATAGCGGCAGGGACATAGGCAACTTCCGGGAGTGTTGGGCGGTCCGTGTGGAGCGATACCTTTGTATCACGGCTTCTGTTTTCGTGAGAGAAGTGAATCCTGTATTCTAAGTGTTAACATGTTATTGAAATATTTTTCGTCTGTGTGCGTGCACTTAACATGTGTCTCGTAAATACGTGCATTGGAACAGTTTGACCCACTGGTATGGATTCCAGCTCAATGGACTGCTAAATTGAACGGGGGCACCCGTTCGTCGTTCGATTTATCACACCGAATATCAAACATGAGTATCCAGCTGTTGCAATTATCTAGATTCGCTATCATATTAAGGAGGTTGGGGAGGACACATTTCTGGAGTTATGGTTACTTGAATAGTTGTATTAGTTACTTCTCGGTTCACGATTTAAATTTAGTTAAGGCAATGGGACATGTAATATGTAAATACATGAATCAAGGATTAATTGTAACTTAGATATTTAGATTCTATGAGGAGTGGGATATGTGCACACTCAGGGTAATAATTATAATCAAAGTTTCAAGGGACGGATATAAAAGTTACGAGAAAGAAAAACTGGTACAAACGATTATGCATGATTGTTATGAAGACGTCATGTCAAACAAGGGATCTTATACACAGATTTGACTGAAACTGTGTGTATATATGTGTTGTAATGGCTTGATATTTCATATTAGTCAAAAGTATGTATGAAGGATATTTATTGTCCACCCTTGTATATTTCCATACTAATCATTGATATGCGGAACTGTTGAAGATCAAACCAGCATTCAGGATGAATACTCGGCATACATGTATAACTTATATGTAGTCATATTTTTTTAATATTGTAACTTAGTTCAGGAGATAGTGATGTTTGTTTTCCTGGTTTGTTGTAAAATACAAGGACAGCAGACTCTTTTGTTAACGGCCTTCTGGTATTAAAAATGACGAATGAGAAATAGTTGAAATGTGCTGTCCTGAGCAAGTGGACTGTAAGGTCTCTAAGGAAATGAATCAAAATAGATGACTTGTTGTAAGGATGTGAGTTGATTCATGCTTCAGAAAGGGCTGATTTTGGAAAAATACACCACTTTTCCTGCTTGTTCCACTTCCCCACACCATGAGTGCGGGAACGATCTGCGTTTCACGGATAGACTTCGTCCAGTTTGATGGTCGGATGCGCTCTTCAACGCCTACCTCATTTGTACGGATCCATTCCAGTACTACATGTTTCAGTGGTGATTGGTATTGTGGTGAGTTGTGTATAAATTGAAATGTATGCGTTAAGACTAACGCAAACCCCCAGTCCTCGGGCTACAGGAATTAATCACACGCGGCCAGAATCCCCGGTCCAGCCGTGAATCGATCTCGGGACCATCTAAACAAAACGCACTGTGCTTAACATTCGATCAATGAATCAGATAGGGGAAAGTACACCATACCGAGACCAACATATGTAGTGTTACAATCAACCAAATGTGTTACTTGCTCAGTATTAGAACACAAACCAGACAATTACTGTATTTTCAACTATGTGTATTTGTGGAATAATGAGCTGATGAAATATCTGTTAAAAAAATTGCAGTATTTAAGTCGAGTCACATTGATATCACTGGTGCTTTCACCAGGGTACAGCAGCAATTAGCTCCTATTATTTAATGAGTATTACCGTATCCAAACACATTTAAGTCAAAAATCTTACTTCGTTCCTAATGAGAAAAAGAGGTTGTAAAATGTTGATATTACCGGAAACTTCCAATTTTTTATCGCAGAATTTACTTTTAAAATTATATAATGGGTTTGTTAGAGTATCTCGAAAAGCACTGAATAACTGAAACTATATTTATTGTTGCTAACCGAGTTTAACTAACAGTTTAAAAAAAATCGCCTATGTTCCAGATAAACACTTCTTAACGTGTGTTGTACTTAATGTGTTTTACCTGCCATAGGCAGTAACAGAAAATGATAAATTGACTTACAGCAATAAAAACTTAGTGTGCTTTACTTATTTCTCACTACATACAGCATTTAGACCACTTAAGACAAATCTTGTTGACTTAGAGAGGAGGTGATTTATAGCTTTATATTTAAATTAAATTACTACCAATGAATATCCTGTTTAATGAGAGAAACCTCACAACGAGAAATTCATATACACCTAGACCAAGAACTGAGAACTGAAATATAATTTGAAATATGCAGTAAATTACATTAAAACGAGGATATTTCACAAATAACAAGTCTGTGTTCAATGCACTGACACAAAATTGGTAGACAGTTGCTGTTTCTTATTGCACAGGAAATAATAAAACTGAAGGCAATGTATATAAATGGAATATATTACACAACTTTTCTTCATCAAATTCTGATGCATTCTATTAATATTAACAAAAAGGGTTCATTTTGTTAAATCAGAAGCTATTTCATAAATTCTGCTTTTATACCTCCACTTCCGAGTCCGCTTCATCTTGCTATTGTGTCCTTTGTAGATGACAAACTTAGCAAGTATTTGTACTAAATATGAAAAGCTTGAAGTAACGCGTTATTCGCTGCAGAGTTTCAGCAGATTCCTTTATTCACCTCAGCGATTGGCAACTGCCTTGCATAAATATAAGGGGTATTTATTATTTTCATCTTCCAGCTTTCTTCTTCCTTTTTTGTTGGTGAGGTGCCTTGAAGGAGCAATATATACCATTTCATACTCATTTACACCAAAATCACTTACATTTTATAATGCTAGGCAACTCCTTTTCATATCTGAAACACTTTACTTATAGCCATTTTGCGTTGATTCCGTCTTCATCTTTCTTCTTATTGGACACTGTGTTTTGAGCCCAAATCTTTACATCAGATAATTCATCGTACTGTAAAACTCTGGTGTGATACACGGATTTATCGTTCACTCTACCGCATCGTGCTATCTTGGAAACATCGTGACCACTGAACATTTTTTTAGCCGTCTCAGTCGTTTGGTAGTGATAAAGTAGTTATTATCTTTTTCTCCAGGAGAGAATTTTAAGGGGGTTCATACACCGCTCATAGCCATCTCTGCATTGTTACGATGCAAAACTCTCTATCTAGGTTGTTCTTCAATGTAACCGCATGAAATTTTGTAAACAAACTAAGGAGACCTTCTAATTGCGTTTACTGTCCATAAACTGAATTTTTTGGTAGTATGATGAAAATATTTACGAAGAAAACATTATCCAACTTTTTATGATAACATCTCACAAAAAACAGGATTTCAGCAAAACTACTCATGATATTAATTTTAATTTTGTTTTTTGAGTAGCAAACGACATGTAGCAGGGGATAAACTAGTATGAATGGTGTGGGACTATTACTAAAATTTCTGCATATTTTTAAGTTTCAGTTAGCTAAAAATTCTGATTTCTCCTTCATACATCTATCAATATTTCATTGATTTTCGGATTGTATGTAATTATCTTAGTACGTCCTCGAGAACCTGTATAAGGTAATGTACTTGTAAAGTTTCATGGAATTTGAGCGGTAAATGTGACATTTATCATGTTTTTTGTAACCAAATTAGTAACTTTCGGGGAATCAGCTTTAAAAGTAAAGCCAAAAAACTTGCTTTCATACTTCATTAAAATGTTCCAGCAGAGTATGTTGTGCCTTCCTTCTCGAATTTTTGTTGTGATGTTCGAGTCTCAGCCTTCTCCTTGTCCTGCTTGCCTCCTTAGTGGACTCACAAAGACTCTTTTCTGCTAACCTCACCCTTTTACAGTCAAGTTGAGCCCGTACTTCAAGTACTTGCTAAACCCTGCACTGAAGTTTCAACTAAACTAATCGCATTATGACACACTTTACAATTTACATATTCACTGACAGATTTCATCAAACTGGGAAGATGGATAATTCTTTACCCTGTCGTCAGGCAGTAATGATGGACACGGGCTAACCTCTAAACCTAGCCTCCTAGCAGATGCACTTTTAGGTGTTTCATAACTGTTGGGGGAATTTTCATCACCCTGACGTTTTGAATACCTATTACCGTGAAAAGTTATTCTTTTACAATGAGCTACGCCCCCTTTCTTATTCATAATTCACCAATATCGCACAGACAGAAAAAATCAAATCAACTTAGCCCTATGTGATGGTAAATCACAGAACACCAGTGGTAAATCAAAACAAACAATACCTATTCGCCGAGGAGTAATTAACAAAGCAACCTTCTATTCCATGGTTAAAAGAACATCTCCGTGGTTACCAGAACACAGCAGCCATTGTTAGTCCAATAAGATTAAAAGAATGCACTGAAAAAATTACTGAAAAATATATCTGCTTGTCATGACACGCCCACTCAGCTGACAGAACAGCACATAGTATTATTAAAACTGCGATAACTCAGCGAAATATGAATATTTTTGAACAAAACTTCAAATATTTCTTCAGAAAGAAAATGTCTTTCAGATGAGACCACAAACAAAAAATCGATAATTTTCTAATTAAGCGGTGTATGAGCCCCCTTAAGTGAATCCTTAATAGTATTTAAGGTGATGACATTTAGATAGGTTAAATAAAATGTGAGGCATTTCATATGTTACAAGCTCACCAGTGGTACAGCATCCCTACTTACAAACAGTAGTGCTGTAACACACCAGTGCTTCAATGGAACGTGTTAGCGATCAGAGAGGTACAGTAGACAGGGTTCGTAGATGGTCCTGTTCTCCCGGTTGACTTCAGACACCTGATGTTGATCCCTGTGAAAGTGAATTTTTGAATCTAACACAACTGATTTTCCTGTGCGCCGGTTTACTGCGACACTATCAGCTCGTCTAAAATATCCCATAGATGATCCACAGTGTACTTCTTCAAGGGTTTCCCACCCTAACGATCTCAGGGATGAGGCTAAAGCACTTCTCACTTTGTTATGCCTGGCGCTCACCAGCAGTTCACGATAGCCTGGAAATCCTCATGAGGTGCCGCTGTACTCTGTTCGTATGAGTTCAGTATTATTTTTCTAACTGCTAAGCTAAGTAAGTCCTTCGAACCGGACGCCAACGATTGTGTGAGTTCCGCACTAGATCATTCAGTGTCGCTTAAGTTCGGCCAGTATCCAGTATTGGGGAGATAGTAGGTTCGAACCCCACCGTCGGCAGCCCTGAAAATGGTTTTCGGTGGTTTCCCATTTTCACACCAGGCAAATGCTGGGGCTGTACATTAAATAAGGCTTCCTTCCCACTCCTAGCCCTTTCCTGTCCCATCGTTGTCGTAAGACATATCTGTGTCGGTGCGACGTAAAGCAACTAGCAAAAAATAAAAGTATCATTCAGCTGTTTTTCGTTTGTCTACCTGTCTCCGGGAATCAGTAGTGACTTGTAAACATTGGCGTTCGAAACTGACCATGTGCTATCAAGTTAAGTGATTTATATTTATAAAGTAGAACTCTATTGGGCTATATTTTGGCATGTGTCGTTTGTAGACATTACTCTTACTGATTTTATGAGCGTTAGTTGTAAATTGAATAATACTTATTTATATCTGCATCACGATTGTTCCAGTCAGGCGTTGCTTGTGGTCGGCTGGAATTCTGACCTGAAATTAAAGTAATACCTTGTAGGCAGTATGTTTGAATTAATTCATATTTATAGAATAACAGTACAATTTTTATGTCAAATTCCGTATTAGTTATTGTTACAGAATTATCTGAGGACCGGGTATTACATATTTGGACAACTCTGATATTTGTGATTCGTCGGTTGCTAGATTACTAGGTACCCACGGGTTCCAAGGATGTTCCCTCAGCTGTAGTTGATCTGGAAGAGGAAGAAACGAGTGAACCAGTTCGGCCTACAAGCAGAAGATTATTATAAGTATAAAAGACAGGACTTTGCCGTTCAATAGTCCAGATTTACGTATCCGGTTATCGTTCGACTCATCACCCAAATCAGTCCCAGCTACGTAGTGCTGAAGTGTGCGAATGCTCAATTATTTCGTGAATTCGTTGTGTATCCTAATTGCCGAAATTTGAATCGCGCTCAAGATACATACGATACTTTGAAATATCAAATCAGTGTAGTTCAAAGACGTGAAGTTTAAGACACAAAGTTGTATGTACGAATAAAAAAACGCGTTTAGTGGGTATTACCATCCATGTGTTTACATAATTTATGAAAACATAGGCGTCCCTATCACTATCCCTACAGTTATTACTGCTACTGTCAAACATATAACCAATCCCACCTCCTGACTGATATAGCCGTGGGAACTACTCAGAGGTCACAATACTCCGCTTCACGACTGATGGATCAGATAAGAAGACAGTTCCGAAATGATTTGAACAATGCAAGAATAATTATGGGATTAAAACTTGAGAATCAGTTATTTATTGAAGGCGCTAACGTGTACACAGAGATGGAAGATGGGGCTTTCATAATTGATAGCACAGTGAAAGGGTAGCTGTTGTGACAATGGTGGCCCCTAACAAATGTCATCCCTCGGAGCATGAAAAACCTGGCTAGGGGAGGACCATCACAGAGTTTTAGCACCAGAAGGGGGAGAGCACTCAGTTAATCTATCAACCATTGTTGCATAATCATTGGCGGGCTCTTTGATTGACGTATTTTAATTATTAATATAGCCAAAATGATGGCATTATTCATCCGGAAACACTAAGCTACATTTTAATTCCTCCCCTCCTTCCACATTCGAATCCACAATGCAGTCATATATTGCTCATATTTTATGCAATGAAAATATACTAACACAATGATATAGAAAAGAATGTAGTTAGTTACGTTACACGCAATTGCCGATTTATCATGTGTCACAGTGCCATTGATCTTCACTGATAAGTCTATATGATCCCTCCTTTATAATGGACATCCCAGATCATTTTCTGTCAGGCTCTTGAAAGCACCCTGTGCGATCTACTCCGACAGCAGCTTATAAATGACCATCTTTCTCAAATGTTTTGTGTTTCTTATCAGTTTGCCTCTCGCTACAAAGATGCAATAACTCCACCGAAGGTTTTTCTAAAAGTAGTAAAATTTATCGATTTTCTAGTCAGCAAATATAACATCTAACTGACAAAAGAGAGATTTATTTTTGATGTGCTTGTCGATGGTGGGGTTCAAACCCACCATCTCCCGAATATAACCCCACAGTGTATCACTTTCAACAAAGCGAGACATGTGTACATTGAAAGTTTTCGTCACTTGAGAGTAGAATGCATCCAAGATACGTAAAATGCGTTCGAGGAGTCACTGAATTGTTAAGAAAGAGGGGAACGCGCTAGGTATTAAATCTGTGTTGCAGTTGGTCCTTACTTTAAGCCAAACTTGGTAAACGGTTGGTAGTACAATTGAACGGTCGTTAAATCAAACTTTCAAATTCCAACGGTATTGAACCTATTTTTCACGTTACACCGTGAGCATAAAGGTGCTCAAATACGCCAGTCCTGTGTCGGTAGGTTGATCAGCACGTACAAGTACGCCCGTGGGACAAAATTACACTGTAGCGATGTCTTCTAAAACCGTAAAATCAGGAGGTAAAACCAATAAAATTACTGCAAATTGTGGAACCCTGTGAGAGCGGTAACAGTCCTGTCTTTTTGGCTAGTGGTTTAACATCTCAATAATCCACTCAGATTTTCGGTGACAGTGAGATAGAGGTGGTAAGAAAGCGATCATGCCCTTAAATTAAGGTAATATCCCAGCACTACCTAGTGTGAAAGTGGGGAAACCACGGAAAATCTTCTTCAGTGCTTGTTGATGGTAGGGTTCAAACCCACTATCTCCTGAATACAACCCCACAGTGTAATATATGTGTTAATATAAGAAAAGATCTTCATTGGGGTAATCACATAAATATGATTGTAAATAAAGGTTACAGATTTCTGCACATGGTTATGAGGGTATTTAGCGGTTGTAGTAAGGATGTAAAGGAGAGGGCATATAAATCTCTGGTAAGACCCTAGCTAGAGTATGGTTCCAGTGTACGGGACCATCATCAGGATTACTCCATTCAATAACTGGAAAAAATCCAAAGAAAAGCAGCTAGATTTGTTCTGGGTGATTTCCGACAAAAGAGTGGCGTTACCAAAATGTTGCAAAGTTTGGGCTGGGAAGACGTGGGAGAAAGGAGGCAAGCTGCTCGACTAAGTTGTATGTTCCGAGCTGTGAGTCGACAGATGGCGTGGAATGTTATCAGTAGACGAATACGTTTGAGTGGTGTCCTTAAAAGTAGGAAAGATCAAAATATGAAGATGAAGTTGGAATCTAAGAGGACAAATTGGGACAAATATTCGTTTATAGGAAGAGTAGTTAGGGATTGGAATAACTTACCAAAGGAGACGTTCAATCATATCCCAGTTTCTTTGCAATCATTTAAGAAATGGCGAGGAGAACAACAGATAGGGAATCTGCCACTTGGGCGACTGCCCTAAATGCAGATCAGTAGTGAATGATTGTGTGATTGTGATTGTGTTTGTATCATTTTCAATAAATTGTTATTCGCTGTAAATATTACCGCCTATGGTAATGCCTTTTTTTATCTGTGATTCACACCCGCACTGGCAACTACAATTAGTGAGTGAGAAAGATGCCATCTACGCCATCAGTAGTCTGAGAAAAGTACGGTCATTTAAAGCAAACATGAAAATGCGAATGCTACTTAGAAAGCGTAATTTTTGGATCAATTTCTACAGACTATTCTAAATGGTACGTAATTAAAGTTTAACATTCCAGCAAATGTGACGTTCCAAGAACTCTCTCATTTTTATGGGATCTTGGTATTTTGAGAGCACATTAGTTGGACGTCTCATCTTAGATTGTTACATAATGTTGGTACTATGACATGGAAATCCTCTCTGATCGAAGGTTGAACGAGTTTTTCAACCGATCCTGAATCGTTTACTATGATTCAACGTAACTGCATACAAGTTAATCGTGTATTTCCTCATGGATAATATTTTTATGTTGGAAGCTACGAATTAAATGTGGCTGATTTTTAAACTCCATTTCAATAGATCTCAAAGAAACACTACCATGCTAGTCGTTTACACAGCATGTGGCTCCAGGCTAGCACTCGGAAGAAGGCGAGTTTGAAGTTCGCAGTCGGAAGACCTGAAAATGAATTTCTGTGATATGCAAGGCCAAATCTGAGGCTGTACCGTAAATAATATAACGGTGTCTTCTATACCAGCCGTAGCACATTCCCATACTAGTATCACCCAAAACCTTTCTACAATAATGCAACGTTAAACCATTAACAAAGAAAAGAACACTGAAAACAGTCATTGAATATTTGGACGTATTTTGGATGGCAGCAGTTCTATCATAGAGTACTCCGTCAAATTTAACTATGGGAAGTTGGCTGTAGTAAACGACTGATATCACGTTAAATTATTTGTTTAAGGAAGGAATGTCGTAGGACTTCATATTATAGGAGTACTAAGAGTATTGAATGATGTTGCCGAGTTGAGCAGCTCGGATGGCAGAGGTTTGGCCTTCTTAGACAAACATGACAGGGTCGATACCGGCTCAGTCCGGTGGTATTTGGAGCTGCACAGATATGACAGCCTCGTGTCGGTAGATTTACTGGCACGTAAAATAACTCCTGCGGGACAAATTTCCGGAACGTCGGAGTCTCCGAAAACCGTAAAAGTAGTTAGTGGGACGTAAAATAAATAACATTATTATTATTCCAGCAAATTTTAGGTGAATAAGTTGTATCTAGCAGCAGAAAAGCGCCTATTTGTGAGGTTCTTAGCGATGACAAATAGATAGAGCTATGGAATTTTGATAAGGGAGAATGTGCCTTTTTTGAATGCCAATATTATATAGATTAACGAAGTTTAAACGACTTTGAAAGGCCGATATCGAACCGACTGCAGCACAGATGGTTGCATGAAATTCACATGATATTATATTTTTAGATGTTAAGAATAAAGTAATGTCATTCTTACGTACTTCTAAGTGCTTCAGCATATCCTGAAATCGAAACAAACTTCATAAACGAAAGAGCTAGTTTCAAAACAAATCATGTCCATATGCTTGTCATTCACGTCGTTGAAGTCCGTGTCTTTTCATCGGACTCATTTTGCAGCATCGCCGTTAATACGTTCAAGTGTAATTAAAAAACACATCAAAATTAGTAAATTGAATCGGAATTCGGTGACGCTGAAGATGACTTATTTTCCTCAGAATCACGACTGAAAGCAGCTGTTTGAATATTTAGGTATACGGGAGGAATAATGCAAAACCATCCTCGTACACTATCCGTAACAAGGGAACTAACTCGTATAAAGTGATTGTCTATATAAAAGAGAAGAAAATGAAAAAGATGTATGGTACCAACACATAGAATGGTGAGATAAGAGCTGGTGAATTCTATTACTCAGAACCTCGGCTCTACGTAGGATAGTGTGACTAGCCCTGTGCCTGGGACTAGAATCACATATAGGGCTATATGCGGGTGATGATATAATGTATAGTGTAGTAAATGAGTTGCAAGATTGTGGGTGACTGCAGAGGGACCTAGAGAATGTTGTGAGATAAACAGTGGACAATGGTATGATGGTAAATTGAATGAAGGTTGTAAGATTCACAAAGACGAAAATTCCTCTCAGATTTAATTGGTGTGTCGATTTGGTGACAGTATCTCATGTGGAACTCTGTAAGTGCCTAGGTGTTAATATAAGGAATAATCTTCATTGGAGTGATCATAATAAGGAGCTTGTTAAGAAAGTATACAGATCACTTCACGTCGTTTTGATAATATTTAGGTTTAACAGTAAGGATGTGAATGAGTGCGCGTATGCGTCCGTGGTGCGAACCCAACTGGAGTATGGCTCCAGTGTATGGGACCCAAACCAAGACTACTTGATAGGAAAACTGGAAACGATTCAAAGAAAATAATGTAGCACGATATATTCTGGGTGATTCCCAACAGAGGAGTTGTAACCTTTGAGCTTTAAGACCTGGGAGTAAGGAGACTTGATGTTCAACTATGCGGCATGTTTCGAGCTAGGAATTGAACCCGTGTGCCTCTGAACCGGAGGCCAGTACGCTGATCATTTATCCAAGAATTTCGAGTTTAACATGACGCATTACAGTGTCATAGACTATGTATAGTAAATAATATTCTTCGGTGAATGAATATGATCTTCGTTCCTCCTACCTAAAACTGAGTCGAGGATTTTAACTCTGTATGATGAATTCATCTGGCTCGACGACTTGATACATTTCTCTTCCTCTACAAACAACGCAACGCAACACAACACAACACAACACAACACAACACAACACAACACAACACAACACAACACAACACAACACAACACAACACAACACAACACAACACAACACAACACAACACAACACAACACAACACAACACAACACAACACAACACAACACAACACAACACAACACAACACAACACAACACAACATCCCTCCACAACGGGTTGGCGGCAGAAAGGGTATCCGGCCGTAAAACTTCATAAAGTATACGAATGCTGACTCCTATAAATTGGGAAAAAGACCAGGAAGCAGCAGCGGAATAATAATAATAATAAGAACACGCCTTGTTGATTAAGAAGTAATTCACTTGATATCGACATCATCCAATATGTTGCTGTTATAGATCAGAAACTAGGAGTACGAAGACAATAATTTCAAACATTTGAATTTTTGAAGTATGTTAGTGAATGTTGCAATTAGGGCATGAAAATGTTCGTCACAGATTTTAGTCCCGAAATGGTGTACACAATTAGCCACGATATATTTTATTTACGCAGAAATGAAAATTATATACTCAATGTACTTGATGGTGGGAGCAGAGTTGTATTAGGTAGTTGTGTGGATCTACGCATGTAAATAAATCGCGGATGGAGCCGGAAGATCTGAACAATAAAATTTCTCACAAAAATTGCGAGAGAAAATGGTGAGCGAGGAAGTGTAAATATGCCATTTCTAGCTGTCAGGGTATGATAGTGTCACAGGCACATGGAACGCGAAGCGACGGGCTGGAATGAGAAGGAAGAATATTTGATTAAGCACAGCATGATCCTGTTGAATGCGGACTTCAGTGAAAATAAAAAACAAACACATTGAAGTAACAAGTTGCACATATCTAGACTGACAAGCTGTGATGTACATGTGGCTGCCGGTAAACGATAACGCTGTAGGGGTGAACAAACCTATTTGAATCAAGCCGAGATTATTTGAAGTTATGATGAATTGTCAACAGTTCTGGATTTTGTAGGCATGAAATTTTTCCGTATTTTCTGGACGATGTATTTGATATAATACTGAAGGGAAGGGACTGCAGGTTCACAGATTAGTGCGGACAAGCTCGCAATTAATATAGTACCAGGCACGTAAATTGAAATATAGGTTGTCATAGGTATAAACTGACATAATAGTAGGCGTCACATTTCTGTCAGTTTACAGTCAATATGTTGATATTATTAAATTCTCCATGGATTGTCGCAGAGCAGTGAGAATGTGTTTAGGGAATAAAAAAAGAAAAATGTCAGGAAAGTCATCTCTGGGAAGTCAAGATGGGTCACTTTAAATGAACTGTGAACTGACGTTAAGAATAAAAAATTACTTTTCATACAAGCGTTTTGAACCGAATATTACCTCACTCTCATAGATAAATCACATGTAATATTGAATATACTTGTGTAGAATGTGCATGCCATGTCAGTTATTAAGGGACGATACCACACTGGGAAGAAACCGTAATCGAAAAAGAAGAAGAAGCCTAAGTTTTACACCACGAATCACTGTTGATTTCTGGAGGCACCTAATATATTTATCTCATTAAATTTCTGCTAATTAAATATAAAAGTCTTAAAGAAATGTGAATAACTACACAGCATCGTCTTCTTGTTATTATTATTATTAGTATTGTTTGCAATTTGCTTTATGTCGCCCCGACACAGATACCGCTAGGTCTTATGACGACGATGGAACAGGAAAGTGCTTGGCCTAATAAGGATGTGGCCTTGGCCTTACTTAAGGTACAACCACAGCATTTGCCCGGGGAAAAATGGGAAATCATAGAAAACCATCTCCAATGCTGCCGACAGTGGGGTTCGAACCCACTGACTCCCGAATGCAAGCTCACAGCTGCGCGATCCTAACACCACGGTCATCTCGCTCGGTATTTATTATTATTATTATTATTATTATTATTATTATTATTATTATTATTATTTATTAATTTATTTATTCCTTCGTTATGCCCAAATAAAGAGCGCATTTGAACTAGTTAGCGTGGTCTGACGGCTTACCCTCCATTTATTTCTCCTCCCAAAACTCTTCGCGAATTCTCAGTGGTGCTTTCTCCGTTCTTTTGTCCACTGTTTTGCAGTGGTCTTCATAATCTTTTCACGAATGTGTGATTTTCAATCAGAATTACAAAGATTTTACGATTTTTTATAGCATCATCTGTAGGGTTTATTTCTTTTAAACATGGCTTAATTTCTTCAAACCATTTGATCTCGTAATTCTTTGAATTGATTATAGTTAATAGTTTTTTAGTAAATCTGTAAGTGTTCTACAGATGTGTCCACAGAATTTCAAGAGTCTCCTACGTGCGGCATCGGTAAACTTATCTGTTGCTGTGTACAGGTATGTAGTTCTTCTTTAAGCCATATGCCATTGATATGAATGTGACCAGATATTTTCCTAAGAATTGTTCATTCTCGCTTTCCGATCACATAAAATTTAGAGTGACCTTGTAGAGATGTTGTTTCTGAGGCATATAATGTTTCCGGCAAAACAACTGTCCTGTAATGACGAAGTTTCGCATTACGCAATATCATTTTTATCGTAGTGATTCCATGTTACTCTCTATATCGATGGCTTACTTCTAAAGCCTCGTATATCCCAATGCTCTTCCTATACATATATTCCTTAAGGTTAGTCACGCCTCCCAGCCACATGTGTATATGCGGCCCATCAGAACCATGTTCGTCGTGTTCATTTTCCTATGGTAGTGGGTAAAGGAAAATGAACCTTAAATACATTATACTGTACGAGTGCGCAAATTCACTTGCAAACAACATGTCTACAATACGGTATGGTAAGGTCTAGTTTCCTTTACACATCACCACACGAAAATGAACACTACGAAAATTATTCGGATGGAATGCATATCAATATGTGGTTGGTAGGCGTGACCAGTCTTAAGGAATATAATGGGTAGGAAGAGCATTGGGACATACGAGGTCTACTAGTAAGCCGTCGATATGCTTTCTCGAGTTTGGTGGCACTTTCTAAAATGGCTTTACTGTCCAATCCAGATGGTAGTATGACTTCCCCGAGATATTCGAAGGAAGACACACATTAAATTATTCCATAATTCGTCTGTAGTGGGGATCACTTGACATTTTGATGTACATTTTCCATAAAATGAGCTTTCTCGATATCTAGGGACCTCTCTTTGATGACATCCTACGTAACTGCTCTATACCATACTGGTTTCTTCATTAGTCTTAGTAATGATAGGTAGGTCAACAGCAAAATACAGCCACTTCACCTTGATTCTCTGTCTCGAAGTTCCTAATTTTATACCTTCGATTAATTCTTCCCATTCTCTGATGAATTTTTCTAACAAATAAGTTAAACCGAATCGTGAAGAGGCCATATCTTGGCGAACTCCTATACATACTTAAAAGGATCAGAAAATTCACCAAGGAACTTTACTTCAGATGTTGTATGTGGGAGAGTCTGGCAGATTAGTGCTGTGTCTTTCTATCCACTCCGAGATCTTCTAAGGTGTTATAAACGGTTTGTCTAATATAATCGTATCGGTAATAAATGTAACCGTATCGATAACTGACTGAGGGAATTAGGGCATTTTCAAGCATTCTTTGTCCATATGGGATGTTGTGTTGCATCCAATTGCGTAATACCCTCGACTTAGTGGCAACGTATCAAACAGTTCGTGGTTTGAAAATCCCCTGCGACGGAAAGCTAGCTATGGAAAGCACAAAGACGGAAGACAGCATTCTAATCGCAAGGCCCACTAAAAATGGGCGAAATACAATAGTGGCAACTTGCTAACTTGGTTTAAGATTGGATCATTTGAGATGACTGCATTACTTACTAAGGAAAAGATCGGCAAGTCATAAGTGAACACTTTAGACCTCTGAAAAATTTATAAAGGACTGTAAAAATTCAGTATTATTCAAACTGCGTCGCAGACGTTAAGGTAGGTGTCAGTAGAGTACCAAGCTAGCAGTGGATTCATACTCTGAAAGGGAAATTCCAGAAGAGGCGTCCTTATTTTTAACAAAGAGATTAATCTAATCACTGATCGAATTATTCCCTGCATGTGATAATCTGTCATGGAATCATGAGCTACACGTTTAGACCGCATCACCGATGTCAGAAGTCCATTGGAACACGACATATAGAAATTAGAGTGGGGATAACTGAACGGTTACGTTTAAAAACTCACTAGTTTCAAAACTCACGGCCTAAAATTTGTTACAAATAGTATCAAAACTCACGACTGCAAATTGGTAGCTAAAGTAAGAATTCTAATGATTCTCAAAATTCACGACTCTGGACAGCAGGTGCTTGCGATGACCGCAGGAGGAATTAGGTGCCCGGTGACACACGCTTCCCTTACCGACAGGCAGGGGTACTGTGGATGTTATTCTGCCACCCCAACCCACAGGGAAAGAATAATGGCTGATGAATGAAAACGACTGAGGTGTATTATTATTATTATTATTATTATTATTATTATTATTATTATTATTATTATTATTATTATTATTATTATTATTATTATTATTATTATTATTATTATTAAAATATTTTGCTATTTTCTTAAAGTTAATATAATGCATTTTTCTCTTTCACATAAATTTATAATAATGGCGTGTGGCCTCCGGGGAGGTCTGGTGCAGGTCTTCAGAGTTGACGCCATATAGGTGACCTGCACGTTGACAGGATGAGGCCCTACCTAAGATGAAGTCTAATGCTGAAGACGGTACGAATACCCAGTCCCCGATCCATAGGAATTAACTAATGAAAGTTAAAATCTCCGACCCGACCGGAAATCGAACCCGGGACCCGCTGGACCTCTTGGAGTAAAGGCCAGCTTGCTAACAATTTATGCATGCAGCCGGACGACATAACATTAAAGTAGGTACATTGCCCGCTGCTAGTTAAAAGAAACTGTCAGTCGGTAGTACTGGGGCTTAGTTCCATTATGCGACCAGAAGGCGGCATTTATTGAATAAAGAATTTTATTTGGAGATATTAAAGAAAACGACAGTTAATTCATTTAGTTTCAACACTTGGAGATTCATTTGAAAAAAAGGAGTATTTCGATTTTTCGCAAGAGTTCATGTATTCGCTTAATTCAATAGATTTTCCACCCGTCACATTTAAACAGAAAAAAAAGTATTCATGACGCATCCGATTATTCAATGCGGTATAACTGAATTATATTTGAAACTCATTCTATTATTTAAATAATCGGATGGAAGTTATTCGATTATTAAAAGTATTCCATTATCCCATCACTAATAGGGTGGACATTTATCCATTCAAAGAAGAACTGGCCCTGTTCGTGAGTTTTGAGACTGGCCCAGGTAGAGAAACCTGTTCTTACTAATCCTCTTCCTGGAATTCGTGAGTTTTAAGTCTCATGAGTGATGAGACTCGTGAGTTTTGAGACGACACGCAACTGAACCTTAGCATAGCTGGTTGCGGTAATTGACTTAAGGAATCGTCCCACACCAGGGTCGGAGATTTGCTGAGGAGTGTTCGAGGGAAGCAGACGTCCGGTCGTGTCGCGTGTCTTCAAATATATATTTCCTCATTTAGTTGTGTCGCATTGAGTTGTGTCGCAAGGTAGTAAGAAGAAATGATGTGTATCCGATATATAGTGTGTATGCACATTATTTACGAGCGGAGAGTGTGGTAATCCCGGTGATGTGGAAACGGTGTGTTAAATAAAGCGGTCATAGAACGATTGCATTTCAGTAGTACCGCTGAGGTTGTGTATCGCGATCTTAAACGCGAGATAGATAGTTCTCTATAAACAGAGCTGGAGGAGGAGGCAGATCTCGGAAAACGGTGTCGGAGAAATAATTGAATTGTAATTAGCAGTGTAGGAGAAATAATTTCAGTATTAACTAATAATGTTATTTGCTTTACGTCCCACTAACTACTTTTACGGTCTTCGGAGCAGTATTAACTGTGCTAGTGTTGGAGAAATAATTGGATTGTAATAAAGAGTAGGAGAAATCACTTCAATATTAACTGTTCCAGTGTAGGAGAAAAAATTAATTAAATTCTTTGTTGTACTAGCCAGTTCAAGTGGACCCCAACCCAAGACCATGGATTTGCAGACGGAGGTTGGAAGAGGAAACTTCGAACCAGTGATCCGTGCCATTAACTTGCAGTCCTAAACCATCCAACAGGGGCCTTTTCGACGCTCGAACCATAGTCATCCTAATATTACGAAAATTACAATGATTTGAAGTATTATGTAATGTTGTAAATGCGGGATTTAATTTCTTATAAAAATGTAAAATAACGTAGGATAGAGTTGTAATAGATAAAGAAGGATTTTAGAAATTTGGAGCATATTATTATTTTCAGGTATATGTAATTTCAATTTATAGTAATGCATGATCATGTGTTAAATGATAAGACAATCCTAAAAATTGCAGAATGCATTTGGTAATGGGGGTAAATTGTTATTTTGTGTAGGATTTCAAACGGTTTTTTCTTTTTTCTTCTCTGTATTTGAGGCACTTCATTTCAAGTCCTTAATGCATGAAGATAAGGTCATCTATATACCTTCGCTGATGTGTTAATATATGGGTTTAGTAATGCACTCTGATTTTAAAGAAATTTTGCATGTTCGTGAATAGAATAATTGGCTATATGAATACTGTATGATGGGTGACATGCCTGGGGCTCGATTACATGTCCTCCGAAATTAGATAGAGAATGTTTTTAGAGGATAATTTCTCCGTATATCATAAATAATGGCCACGTTAATAATCTTAATGATGCGTTTTGTATAGGTCAGGAGGAAAACAGTGTGCTTATGTTCTGTACGTTTGGTGAGTTTGAATTCGGGATAAATGAATGTTTGACTTGATATTATGTAGGCGTATATATAGAGTACGTAAGTATAATTGTATCAGTTGTAGTTGAAATGAAGACTACCCCGGTGTTTTAAGGGGCTTTATAATGCTGCGCTTTTAAATATGGTTTGTGTTAGTTAAAAGGATGTATGGCTAGCATTTCAAGAAAAGGCCGTGGTCAAGTGACATGATGTATGCCTGAAGGAGGGAGACCGCTTCACCCGTGTCGCTTTAGAACATGCTCTATGGAAAGGAATGAATATATCAAGCCTAACTATGGAAAGGAAAGAAGCCCGTTGTTAACAGAATGAGTTCTGTGTTTGTATTCCCAACAACATTATGTTCGATTCGGTATGGGAATATGATTTATTTGAACGCCAGATTAAAATATATTTGTTTCTTCTATGAAATTAATAGATATGGATTTCAGTGACCCAACTCTGGTGTTTACAGGATTTCGTCACACACAGGTTTTCCATGAAATATGGCCATTCACATTTTTCTGTTTCCAGAGGAGTTATGTACTGTGTATAAATGTTTTAGTTTACATTGGTCTTTAATAGTTATGTTATCCTTGTGTGAGGGTGTGTCAGACTTTGAAATCGGGTTCCGCCCCGTTGTTTGGGGTTTTACTTTGTGTGATGTGGATTCTAAACCCGTACCCGACATTTGTTTATATTTGTGTTGTCTGTTGTGTCGAGTCCATGTGTATTTGCATTATATGGCGTTATTTAGGATATTTATCAGTTCGTTAGGCGACCACTCAAAGTTGGCTCCGCCGGGCTGAGTGGCTCAGATGGTTGAGGCGCTGGCCTTCTGACGATTTGGCAGGTTCGATCCTGGCTCAGTCCGGTGGTATTTGAAGGTGCTCAAATAAGTCAGCCTCGTGTCGGTAGATTTACTGGCACGTAAAATAACTCCTGAGGGACAAGATTCCGGCACATCGGCATCTCCGAAAACCGTAAAAGTTGTTAGTGGGACGTAAAGCAAATAGCATTATTATTATTAAAGTTGGCTCCATAATTCGGGAGTATAGTATTGTTTTCTTCCAATGTAGAAGAAATAGGTTAACGATAAATCATCGCTTTTTACAAATAATTACATGTATTAGGATATATTTCAAATTAGTGTGCAGGGAATTGGTGTGCTTATCGCATGGTCCATAAATAAAAGAAAGATAATTCATCGAACATGGAATAGAAAATTGAGCCGAGTAATACCTTCGATTTTAGTTCATTTTGGCCGACATGTATTAATATTATTCAGGGTTACTATTTTGTGTGCGTCTTAACAAGAGCAATTAAATATGTTCAAAAATATATTTATTTTGTTATTCTCATTTGCCTTAGTCTTGATGCATCCTTATTTTTCCTCCGTTCTGTTATGCCTATAAGTTAGTATTAGAATATTATTGTATTTTTGCCGCGAACGTAGCAATGCTCTGTGAGGGTGGATGTTGTAACTACAGGAACGGAAGGTCGACCTCGCACGGTCAGAAGGGTTTTTTTTCACCCATCAGTTTGAAATTAATTTTGTTGGGTTTTTCCAGACGAGGTGGCATTTGACTCTTGACCAGAAAGGTCCCATACGTTGGTCCCACTATCAATAAAGTCGTACGCTTTAAAGTCCAAAGAAGTGACATTCGTATTGGTACTACGGCGTATTCTTAATGTCGTTTTCAGGCCCCAAGTCTGTTCAGCACACGATCTACGTTTTCTGAAGCTTGGTTGGTTCTCGCCAATCAAACTATCTGTTTGTTGTTCAACTTCCATTGAGTGGGCTTTAGACAGAATCTTGTAGATAACCGGCTAGAGATGAGCTTCTGTAGTTGCTAGGGTATGCTCCATTACATTCTTTTTCAATGGATGGATAACTTATTGCACTCTTCCAAACCTTCGGACTCATTACAGTTGGCCATATTTCTGTTACGAGAGCATGAATTCTTATTATGAGGTAATCGTCTCCTATTTTCAACATCTCAGCAGTTATGCCATCCTCTCCAGGGACTTTGCTATTTTTAAGCGTTTGGATTGTCTATTTTATTTCTTCACTTATTGGGGGATGCGAGATTAGTTTCGGTACAGGTTTTTAAAAGTGCAGTCTTTCCACTGGTGGATTACAGTTCAGTAAATCATTGAAGTAATCAGCTAGTATAATGCAGTTCTCACTACTGTTTGTCTCTAACGTTGGATTACTTCTACGAAAATATAACCTTGGTGGTTTATATCATGATAAATCTTCTCGAAATTCCTGGTGTTGTTCTTCTGGAAATCCTGTTCTATCCCTACGAGTCTCCTTTTATCGTAGGTACGTTTTCTACAGCGGATTAATCTGGAGGTTAATTTTCGTGCCTTTAAGGAAGACCTCCCATCTTTCTATTGCCTGATGTCCGTTCCACTGATACCACGCGTTGATTCGATTATCGATGGCTTTATCTCAGTTCGTGTTCGTCCATCTGTGTTTACATTTACTGGGTTGTTGTTGTTGTAATCGCATGGCTAATGTCTGTGAAGTGTTCTGGAGGTCTGGCCACTCTTTGGGATCTTGCTCTTTTATGTTATGAATGAAAGCATCGGCGTTATCCTTTAGGCACTCCAGATCAAATCTGAGAATTCGGTTGCTCTTAGGTCTGGATCTGTTTGGTTTAAACCATTAATTTTTGTTAGCTATTGATCCGAATCTACGACTCCTTCCAGTACTCTAACATTTTGAATTTCAAGCATATCTTCGTGGAAACTGCTACATGATCGACCTGGAATTCCTATAGGGAATTCCCCTAGTGTTGGTTTGGATGATCTCCAGGTTGTCTTCTTACGTAATGTTCTCCCAAAATGCGCAGACATAAGTCTCAGATTTAATAATTTGTAAAGCTTATATGACGTCCTCCATTCTTATTAGTACGCCGATGTACCGTATGAAGTACTATAATTGATCTCTGTTTCTTCTCACTGCCAAACTATGCACTTAAATCACCTAATAAGATTTTGGCATGATGTTTGAGGATCTAGCTTGTAGCTTCCTTAAGCGGTTCCCAAAAATCCTCTACCTTCTGCTGATTGTTCTTATTATCACTGTTACTGGAAGCACGGGCATTCATCAAGGCTTGTTGCTCGATTTTACAGTAAGCATTGAAATTCATGGGAATGTAAAGTCGAGAAATGAATGTCAGACCGTTTTTCTCACTGTACATGCCATTTCGATTATTGATAAATTCCCTTTGACCTTTATGGCTGGTTTTCATTTAAATATGCTGAAGTTTTCTGAGTCAAAATAGTTTCCATCTTGGAAACGCGCTTCCTTCATGGCTAGAATTTGAATTTCGAATTTATCCAAAGAATCTCAGAGTTATTTCAGTTTGCCTGTTTTCAGAAGAGTGTTAATGTTAATAGTAACCAAAACGTTACTTCTCTTGGGTTGAAAAGATTTTGAGGAGCTGCGATCTTTAACTGAATGATGTTTCCGAGTCCCCCAGAATCCATTGATCGGGTGAAACCGAACATGAGTCCGGGGCCTGGTGTGATTGCATTAGTAATGTGTGTTCCACCATGCCAGTGTTAAAAATCGAAAGTGAAAGTAGGGGTGATCATTAGGGTAAGATCGCGAGAATACAACTCGATTGTTTAGATCGGGAGATGCCTCTAGGTATACTTTGGCGAAATTCAATTTTCCCGTTCACTTAAAGTATATGTTTGTCAACTGAACTTTGGAACCGGCAATAGCAACTACTGACTTACTCAATCGACCCAGTAGCTACTGCAGGCAACCTACACTTATTAATTTAATGATTAAATTAATTCAAGAGCCATGTTTTTGGATGTGAAGCACTGACTGAAATAACAATATTAGTATATGTGTTTAACTAGCGGCCATGTTGTTGGTCGTAAGGCAACCTTGTAATGTCGAAGTGTTTTTCTTTTCCTTTTCTACCGCTTATCCCACACCTGTGGGGTCGCGGGTGCGAACTGTGTCGCACATGTGGATTTGGCCCTGTTTTACGGCCAGATGCCCTCCCTGACGCCAACCCTATATGAAGGGATGTAATCACTATTGCGTGTTTCTGTGGTGGTTGGTAGTGTAGTGTGTTGTGGGCATATGAAGAGGAAAGTGTTGGGACAAACACAAACACCCAGTCCCCGGGCTAGAAGAATTAATCAGAGACGATTAAAATCCCCGACCCAGCCGGGAATCGAACCCAGGACCCTCTGAACTGAAGGCCAGTACGCTGATCGTTCAGCCAACGAGTCGGACAGTAATGTCGAAGTGTTGATGCAGCGAAATCTTACTGAACAAGGAAACTAATGGACATGGTATTGGCCATAAACTTCTTCTTCTTAATTCTCAATCCTAAGATTGGTTGGCAGCAATTCGTCTTCTCCACTCTTCTCTGTAATCCGCTAATCTCTTCATTTCCACATATGAGCCTGTTCCTACGTCATCTCTGATCTGTCTTGCATATTGCAGTCTGGGTCTTCCTCTTCCTCTTTTACCTTGAATCTTTCCTTCTATGACATTAACCATAAATCCATTGTGCCTATAGAGATGGCCAATTAACTGGTCTCTTCTTTTTCTTATTGTTGCTAAAAAGGTTCTTTTTTCACTTATTCGTCGAAGAACTTCTTCATTGGTGAGTTTTTCTGTCCATGAGATCTTTTCCATCCTCCTCCAGCACCACATCTCAAATGCTTCCAAACGTTTCTTATCACGTGCACTAATAGTCCACCTTTCTGAACCATACAAGGCCACACTCCAGACATAGCACTTAATAAAACTCTTCTTGGTCTCCACATTTAAATTCCTTGATGTAAGTAGTATCCTTTTCTTGTAAAAAGCAATTTTTGCTTGGGAAATTCTGCTCTTTATGTCAACTGAACTTTTTCCATCTGGAGTGATTTTACTTCCTAAGTAGGTAAAAGCATTTACTTGCCTTAGTCGTATATCACTAATTCTGATGTCGACTGCAATATGCTGGCGGTTGCATACCATAATTTCGGTCTTTTTTGTATTAATTTTCATGTTATACTTATCTCTCAATATCGTATTCATTCTTATTAATGCACTTTGTAGTTTCTCTTCGTTCTCCTCTATGACAGCTATGTCATCAGCAAATCGTATCATTTTGATTTCTACTCCATTTTTCTTTATCCCTTCCATTTCCTCTTTGCATTCTTCAATTCCTTTCTCAATATACAGGTTGAACAGCACTGGTGACAAATTACATCCCTGTCGTACTCCTTTCTTTATATAAGCTTCCCGTACTTCACCATTTATGTTTATGATGCCTCTTTGGTTGTTATAGAGTTCGTATACTATTCGTCTGTCTCTAAAATCTAAACCAACACTAGTCATAATCTTCATTAACATATTCCAGTTCACATTATCAAAAGCTTTTTCTAAATCCACGAATGCAATAAACAAAGGTTTCCTTACGTCTAGCATTTTGTCTATAACCTGTCGTAGTGTTAGAATAGCTTCTCGTGTGCCTCTATTCCGCCTAAATCCAAACTGATCTTCAGCCAAGTGTGGTTCAATTTTATTGCTTATTCGGTTATATATTATTCTTGTCAATATTTTTGACATGTGCGACAACAGACTCAAGGTGCGATGTTCTTCACATTTTAGAGTTCCAGGTTTCTTTGGTATAGGGATAATGAGAGACTTTTTAAAATCTTCTGGAATTTCTCCGGTTTCATATATTTCCGTGATCAGTTTAAAAATATAGCCGTGTGTTTCATCATCTAGTCTCTGTATCATTTCTCCAGTTATTTCATCGCATCCTGGCGCTTTATTAGGTTTCAATTCTTTCACAGCCTTGAGGTATTCTGCTTTTGTTAAAGAGGGTCCCATTTGGTCACTTGTTATGTTGTCTTCATTTTCAAGTTCATTTATGTCAGTAGGATCTTCATATAATGTTTCTATGTATCGCTTCCATCTTTCTCCCACTTCTTTGCTCTCAGACAACAGTTTCCCATTTTCAGCTAATATGCTGTTACTACGGCCATTGACTGTCCTGAATTGTTTCTTAATCAGTTCATAAGTAGTTTCCATGTTTCCTTTCTCCATTCTTTCTTCTATTTCTTTGCATTGTCTCATTATATATTCTTCCTTAGCCTTCTTTGCTTCTCTGTTGACTAGGTTTCGGAGTCTTTTATAGTTTGCGATTCCTTCTTCACACTTTGAGTTTTTAAATTTCCTCCTTTCCTCTATGAGTTCAAGCACATAATCTGTAACCCATGGTTCTCGTGCTTGTTTCGTCGTTTTCCCTATTGCCTGATGTGCAGCTTCTATGATAGAGTGTTGGCCATAAACTAGCATGTGACAAATGTAATATTATAAAGATGTAGGGGGTCCGCTGTATGTAATGTCATTTATTTCGCCATATTTTGATACATTTATCCGTTTTAGGTCAACTCAAGATCGTATCGGTAGTTTTTAGCTTTCGTGTATATTCGTATGTTTGTTAGTCTGTTCGTTCGTCTGTTTGTCTCTTTGTTCCATCATCACGAATAAACGGATAAATAGATCTCGACCTAACTTCATATGTATAGTCAACTCATCCAGGAGCAGGTCTCGATATGCATCCTTTTTAATTTTTTATGTTTACAAGTTGCTTTACGTCACACCGACCCAGATAGGCCATATGTCGACGATGGGACAGGAAAGGGCTAGGGGTTTGAAGGAAGCGGCCGTGGCCTTAAATAAAGTACAGCCTCAGCATTTTCCTGGAGTGAAAATGGGAAACCACGGAAAACCATTTTCAGGGCTGCCGACAGTGGGCTATACCCCGAATATTCGATACTGGCCAGACTTAGGCGAGTGCATATCATATTTAAAAATCACTGAATAGACTCGGGGTTTATAAGAAGACCAGGAGCGTTTCTTCAGTTTCCTCTTACACGATCGATTATAATGTAAAATCTGTAGACTGTGTGATAAACGCCCCTTTCACTTTAAATACATTTTATGTGCATAATTTCCATTACTCTTCAAATGACGGACAAAATTACTATTTTCTTCGGGCTTTATGTCTTGCAGCGAGTGACTGACACCCTTGGAAACCCACAGTGAATCTACCGGTTGCCAGCTTGTAAGTAACGTAATGCAATTTTTTTTGTCATCATTAGTAGTATAATTGGACAGTTCGGGCGCCACCACCCCCACCGGCTCCCAGAGGCCACCTCCAGCACCACAACAGCCAGATGCCTCCCAGAGGCCTCCTCCACCGCCACCACAGCCAGAGGCCTCCCAGAGGTCTCCTCCACCACCCGCGGGAAATTTGAATTTGTAAACAAAGCCACGTGCTTTTTGACAGCTGTAATCGACAACAACGCACCGCTAACCTCAGTACTGCCATCTTGACGGGCCTAAACCTCAGTAGTACCAACTTAACCTAACTAGCGCGAGGTAAACAAAGCCACGTGTTTTTTGACAGCCACGTGATTTTTGACAGACAACAACGCATCGCTAACCTCAGTACTGCCATCTTGACGGGCCTAAACCTCAGTAGTACCAACATAACCTAACTAGCGCGTGGTAAACAAAGCCACGTGCTTTTTGACAGCCACGTGCTTTTTTTACAGCTGTCATCCGCCATCTTTAAACAACAGAGCACTGTGCTGCCCTCTTTATCGCAGTAGCTGCAAATTCGTCACCTGTCATCCGCAGTGCTGCCATCTTGACGGGTCTAAACCTTAGTGCTACCAACTTAACCTAAGTAGCGCGAGGTAAACAAGGCCACGTGTTTTTTGACAGCTGTCATCCGCCATCTTTAATCTATAGAGCACAGTGCTGCCCTCTTTAGCTACTTACCTTTGAAATGTGGTGGCGGATAATTTGAAAAATGCTTTTTGACAGCAGCCATCTTTAATCTAGAGAGCACCGTGCTGCCCTCTTTAGCTAGATACCTGTGGTGGCAGGCAATTCCACATGACAGCAGCCATCTTTAATCAAGAGAGCACCGTGCTGCCCTCTAAGTGGTGACGGCAAATTCTACATGCTATTGTTTGGAAACAAACTCACGCGCTTTTTTGACAGCCGTCATCCGCCATCTTTAATCAACAGAGCACAGTGCTGCCATCTTTAGCTAGATACCTTTGAAATGTGGTGGCGGCAAATTCCACGTGCTCTTGTTTGGAAACAAAGCCATGTGCTGTTTTGACAGCTGTCACCCGCCATATTTAATCAACAGAGCACCGTGCTGCTATTATGCGGGCAATTTCGTCAGCTGTCATCCGCCATCTTTTATCCACAGAACACCGTGCTGCCCTCTTTATGGCTACTACCTTAAGCACGTAGTAGCGGGCAATTTGAAAAGTTCTGTTAGCTATCATCCGCCATCTTTAATCAAGAGAGCACCGTGCTGCCATCTTTAGCTAGATACCTTTGAAATGTGGTGGCGGCAAATTGAAAAATTTCACGTGCTCTTGTTTGGAAACAAACTCACGTGCTTTTTTGACAGCTACCATCCGCCATCTTTAATCAACAGAGCATAGTGCTGCCCTCTTTAGTTTGAAATGTGGTGGCGGCAAATTCCACGTGCTCTTATTTGGAAACAAAGCTATGTGCTTTTTCTGACAGGTGTCATCTGCCATCTTTAATCAACAGAGCACCGTGCTGCTATCATGCGGGTAATTTCGTCAGCTGTCATACGCCATCTTTTATCTACAGAGAACAGTGCTGCACTCTATGTGGTGGTGGTAAATTCCACGTACTCTTGTTTGGAAACAAATTCTATGTGCTCTTCAGCTGTCATCCACCATCTTTAATCAAGAGAGCACCGTGCTGCCCTCTTTGTGGTGGCGGATAATTTGAAAAATTCTTTTCGACAAGCAGCCATCTTTAATCCAGAGAGAACAGTGC
Source organism: Anabrus simplex (assembly GCF_040414725.1). Taxonomy (NCBI): domain Eukaryota; kingdom Metazoa; phylum Arthropoda; class Insecta; order Orthoptera; family Tettigoniidae; genus Anabrus; species Anabrus simplex. The sequence continues at coordinate 227,707,847 of NC_090266.1, read as the reverse complement.
TGCCCTCTTTAGCTACTTACCTTTGAGGTGGTTAATTTGAAAAATTCTTTTCGACAAGCAGCCATCTTTAATCCAGAGAGAACAGTGCTGCCCTCTTTATCTACTTACCTTTGAGGCGGTTAATTTGAAAAATTCTATTTGAAAAGCTTCCATCTTTAATGAAAAGAGCATCGTGCTGCTATCTTGCCGGTAAATTTTACGTCACAGCTGTCATCCACCATCTTGCATTGCTAACCTTAGTGCTGCCCTCTTTAGCTACTTACCTTTGAAAAAAAATCTATTTGACAAGCTGTCACCCGCCATCTTGCATCGCCAACCACAGTGCTGCACTCTTTAGTTGAAATGTGGTGGCGGATAATTTGAAAAAATCTTTATGACAAGCAGCCATCTTTAATCCAGAGAGAACAGTGCTGCCATCTTTAGCTACTGCCATCTTACATCGCTTACCTCGATGCTGCACTCTTTAGTTGAAATGTGGTGGCGGTAAATTCGAACAAGTTTAATCACGCATCGGGAAAGCTAGAGTAAGCACGTGCTGCAGTGTTGACGTCATCATGCATGTTTAGACTTGTCCGTTTTCTTAATTGTAAGACGGTGTAAAGGAATGTGGTAGCGGTAAATTCGAACAAGTTTAAACATGCATCGGGAAAGCTAGAGTAAGCACGTGCTGTTGTGATAACGTCATTGTGCATGTTTAGACCTGATCGTTTTTCTTAAGAGTAAGTCGCTGTAAAGCAATGCAATAAGTACAACATTTTTTGAATGCGATCAATATTTATTTACAAATGTACTACAACAGTGTTCGTTTTTGCTGCTGACAAGGTTGGTGTGCTTCTTAACAACGTATGCTTCTGAAATGCCTCCTGCAACATTCAAATTAAACAAAACATTATAAATATATTATACTAAGTATGTTATGCTTTACAGAGAAGATCATATACTTCTTACCTTGCTGTTATTCCTTTTCGGAATCATCATCATCATCATGAAGTACTAGAGAAAGTTCATTCATACACTGTGTACAGTGTTCAATCTTCGGATTTGGTTCATCCCAATCATCATCACCATTTTCTCCTCGATGCTTGTAATGTCGTTCACAAGTTCTGCATAAAGCTACTTCGATCGACATCTTACTGTGTAGAGGAAGGATATCCCAAAAATTATGTACGTAAGAGGCAGCGTACGTATATAAAAATCCTGGTGGTAAGTATTGAATAAGATGTTTCGGCATCGACGATCTATGTTTATAGAACATGTTAATAGCCTCACTCACTCGTGAAACATAAATAAGATGTTGCGTATGAGCATGCAAACAGCATGCACATTTACAGTTTTGTTCCATAGCGTACGATGTCGAAGCACACACTAATGGAAATGATAAAGATCTATTCTTATTTATAGTCTCGTAATTATATTCGTTAGCGGATGGTAAGTAACATCACTCATATGAATAATAAGACAATAGGCTGCTGTGTTAGCAGGAATGTTTTCAGATGTTTCAAATTCTAAACGAATATCAACTGGAGATTCTTTTATAGATTCTTCATGATAAGAGCAGTCTATAACTACAATCGGAGCTTTATTTTTAAATTCTTGAGGTGTAAATTGCGGACGATCTTCTTTCTGATAATACGATGATTGAAATAGAGCATAGAGCATCCCAAACTTACTTTTCTCAAAGTTAATGTCGATGTTTTCGTAGGGATACGTAATTCCGTTGAGATATAGTCTAACGTGTCTTAATTTACAGTGATCAAACAGTGAGCTATCTTTTTCGTGATTGAATTTACGATTAGTTTGGAATCCAAAAATAATGTACAAGGGCTTCTCAGTAACACGTGATGTTTTAACAGCCCAGCTATGCTTGTTTGTAGGTGGTAACACAGGATATTCATTAAGCTCCCAACTTCTAAAACGTATAGGTAATGGTGTATCATTTTCTACAATCTTGAGCAATCGAAGTTTTTCACGATCAGATAAGGTTACATGTGGAATCCGCCACAGTATACTATGCAGTGTTATTTTCGATTCTACTGGTGTTTCTACTGCTTTAAGAGAATTGTAATCACTTCGATCACGGATTAGAATAAGCTCTTGTTTTGCGTTGATTATAATACGTGTAAAGTCTTCTGCGAATCCAAAAATATGTTTCAGTGATAACATACCCGTAAAAGTTCCATCCTCATTAATCATTCAGTTGTTAGTAGCTTTTGGACACCATCCAGCCATCCGCAAAAGATTACTTTCTTCATCACAGAAAGAAGGGTAGAGTTTCATTGCACTTGTAATACCAACATTCTTCGTTCGATCTATTTCAACATTATTTACTTCATATCGCGCTTCAGAAAGAGAAAAGCTAGAGCATGGTTGTTTAGTTGTGAAGTGCTTGGTCCACTTCCATCAGACTTTTCTAATCGTCCTTCAATATAGAGGTAGCTTTCGTGTGGTAAGGTGTAAACATCTTGCTGATTAATAATAAAATGAATTTCATCATTGATATTTAATCCAAACGTAAAAGGTTGATAGGAATGAAGCTCACTTCGTACTACACCTTCACGACTTTCTACTGTATTCGTAATGTCTAGCATTTCTTCCATTCTGTTGTAGTAGTGTATATCCTAAATCTTGGAGTACCTGCTTATGGGTATCTGTTAACTCGATGAGTCTCTGCACACATGTAGTATGTCTTCGGAATGTACACCGTGTTTTATAGATGGTTTTCATACTGGTTTAAGATGTAGTTTGTAAGCTACGTACGCGTGCTGATCTAAATGAATTTACAAGTCTAAGAGTAATGTTGCTAATGTGTTTTACAGACACAGGATGATAAAGAACTACTGCTGGTTTCTCACAAATAGTATATCCACGTTCCTCTGTAACAATAAAGTCGTGCAGGACGTGCGAAGGTTGTAGATTACTATTCAAGTCTGTAATAATATTACAAGTAATGTTCACATTATAATCATCGAAGAGTTTTATAGGTTGATCAGACTCATAACGTACGTTCGGTAGGAGCTCCCTCGATGAAAATCCAAGCAGTGGTCCAATCGAATCAGGTTGTGATTTGAAGTCAATCTTAAATGATGATTCAATAACACATTTATGTGTAATGTTGCTTATAGTGATTGAGAACTTGTAATTATGATTACTAAAACTAACTTCCCCAAACTGATCAATTAACGTACTTTCAATATAGTCGTGAATATCGTCCACTGTGTAACTACCTGAGGGTAGTGTTAGCACATACACATCGTAATAGAACTTGTTTAAACCATCACGCACATTATAGATTTTATTGTAGCTTTCAAACGATACTAGTCCAAGACTATGCGGCTGATAACCAAGTTCGATTGGTGGATTAAAATAGACGGTTGTTTCAGGTCCTTCTCCACGTACAGCAAACGTTCCTTCACTGTTCGTCATCACGTAGACACTAATGCACTTTCTCTACTGTCTGGGTTTGATATAAGAACATAAGACATAATCGTCCGCACATGCGTGTATTAAAGTTTTGCACACGGTTTTTATTGTAAACAAGGTCTGCACTGCTTCTGAAATAAAGTATGAGCTCAAAAGGAGGAGGTAAATCTCCATAGCTATCAAAATACCATACTTTAGATTTACGTTTTACATAAGCAACGTAATGAGTTCCAGGTCCACGACTGTCGTCCAAGTTAATTACGGCACTTTCACATTCACGTGGGCGCACTGGTAGTTGATCGCGCATATACACTCCTCGAAAATAATGAATTCCTAGTTGTTTAGCAAATGTAAAAACTTCATCATGCGTTAGAGCTCGATATGGCAGTGCATTCAGTAGACTTTTTTGGAGAAATGTAGATACCAAGCCTTTTCTTGTATGGCGCTAGCTTCATGTTCACACCTTTACCTCGTAACGCAATTGCCTCCATCGTCTTGTTATGACGTTCACTCTCTTTCAACTGTTGTTTAGCTTCTTCTACAGCTTTGACAGTTCTCGCTACAGCACTAGCACCACCTAGCAATGACCCTAAAGCTCCTAACCCAGCAAACAGCGCAGGAAGAAATCCTCCTCGTTTTGGTACAGGAATAATTCGTGCACGTTTACTAAATATTGCTCTGCACTTTGGAGAAATTCTCGCTCTTGCTGCGCGTAACGCCTTAGTAATAGCTACACGAGGATTGTATTCCCTTCGAATAGCTTTTTGCGCAGCCTTTATAACATCTTTCCATCCAACAGTTTTTACTTTCTTCTTCTTCTTCATGTCGTTTGGATATCGTTGGTTCACCATGCTGGACACGACTTTACTAGTCAAGAGCAAATCATAAACTAACCGTTGCCTCTTGTTTCGTTTAGTATATATATATATTACTATTACGTACTTTATGATTCAGTTATCATGAAGATTATAAAGCAGCAAGACACGCTACCTGTTACCGACATTGTACCACATCTCTTACCTAGTTCTAGTACAACTACAAGAAAACGTCATGGAACGTTGTTTCCTTTTACTGTTCGATGTATTATATCAGGTCAGTCGGGATGCGGTAAAACAAATCTTTTACTCACACTTATTACTTCTGTAAATGGTGTACGCTTCGAGAATATTTTTCGTTTTCGCAAAGTCACTCTATCAGCCGCTATATACTATTCTACAAACTGTAATGCACGATCTAGTTAAAGATGGAATAAGATATTTTAAATTTAATTCACATGAGCAAGTACCATCACCAGACGATGTGCTTCCTAATTCTCTTATGATCTTTGATGATGTCGCAACAGAACAGCAAAACGTTATTCGTGCATTCTTTAGTATGGGTCGGCATAAATATGTTGATTGCATCTATTTGTGCCAAACCTATTCTCGTGTGCCTAAGCAGTTGATACGCGACAACGGAAATGTTATTGTGCTTTTTCGGCAAGATGAGCGCAACATGCGACATGTGTATAACGATCATGTTAACACTGATATGACATTCGATGACTTTAAACGTATGTGTGCTAAATGTTGGTCATTACACCGTTACAGCTTTTTAGTTATTGATAAAGAAAGTGATGTACACCATGGACGATATCGCATGGGTTTCGATCATTTTATATGCATTAACACAGAATTACAGTAACTACTTGATTAAAAACCATCATCATGTTAACATCTAGCAAGGAGATCACAAAACATATCATCCAAGCTCGAAACAATATTCGACGGAAATTTAAAGAGCTTAAACGTATTCAAGCAGACACGGATTTATTTTAAAAAACACAACTAAGTACACCACTCAAAGAACTTTTTAATTCTACTTCATTACCGCAGTCTACTTCAAGTTTTGCTTCTATGCAAACATCATATCATAAAGAGAAGCATGAAGAAGAAAAGCATGAAAAAGATACGGAAGAGAAGAAGCAGGATGTAGATCAAGAAGAGGAAGAGGAAGATAAGGAAGAAGGAGAAGAAGAACTTAATGATACATCACCATCTAAGCGTGTTGAGTTTTTAACTACAGATGTTATTGCTGAAACACCTACTACATCGACGCAAAATCTACCATCTTTGTCTGAGGTTATGATTACACCAGAGTATCGCAATCAGTTTAGAACTTTTATTCAAGATATCTATGGATCTCTCTTTGCACCTTATATAGAAAAACTTTTTACAGGACAAACTGACACTACCTACGGTATTCGCTACGAAGATGACTGTTTCCGGATAGGAAATTCAAATGTTAAGATTAATAGCAACAAACTCATTGTAAAAGGTGTTACCTATAAACCTACGAAAGGACTATTAGAACTTCTTTTCTCACGAATACCTGACAAGGATATAATTTTACAAGATGATCTTAAAAAATATAAAGCAATACTTTTTGCTACTGACGCAACACGACGTAATTACAAGAGAACAGAAGCTGTAAATGCGAATAAGATTTACAAGTATCGTGAGTTTATTTCTAAGCTGTTTCCGACTGCACGTAGTCTAGATGTTATCTACAAGCCTTTGTTGCCGTATGTGGATGTAAGATACTGGAATGACCCAAACTTACTCGTTGAACGATTACAACTTTTAAGAGCATCGCAAGAGGCTGGTCACACTGGTCACGGATCAGGAATTCTAGAAATAGAAAGAGAACTACGTTATGCCGGTATTATTTTGTAATGGCTCGTCAAGAGAAGATCTCACCTGTAAAGGTAAACATCGCACATGAGTTACATAAACCAGCACGTCGCACCTACTGTCGCAGACGCGTTATTACACGAGGAAAAGATGATCTCTGGCAAGCAGAATTAGTAGAAATGATTCCATATGCTTCTAGTAATAAGGGGTATAAGTATCTACTTACTGTTATCGATGTGTACTCGAAGTTTGCTTTTGCACAACCCGTGCGTTCTAAAACAGCAGCTCAAGTTAAAGAAGCATTTAAACATATTGTTGAAGAATCGAAACACTGCCCAAGGCTTCTTCAAACTGATCAAGGTAAAGAGTTTTACAACAAGGATTTTTCTTCTTATCTCAAGTTACTTGGCATTCAACACTACTCTACGTTCAGCAATCTCAAGGCAAGTGTTGTAGAACGCTTTAATCGTACACTCAAGACAATGATGTGGCGAGAATTTACAGCGCAAGGTTCATATCGTTGGATTGATCTGCTACCTAGACTTTTATCTACCTACAACGATACACCTCATCGCACTATCGGAACAAAGCCACGTCTTGTTACAAAGAATACACCTCGTATAAATGCTATTCATCTTGTAATTAAAACAGCTGATCCACGTCGCCATCGCTTTAAAGAAGGTGATTTTGTTCGCATCAGCAAACACAAGTCTATCTTTGCAAAAGGATACACACCTAACTGGAGCACTGAAATTTTTCAAATCAGAAGTGTTAAGCTTACTAATCCAGTTACGTATTTACTTCGCGATCGCCTATTGAAGGAGGATTCTACATCGAAGAACTGCAGAAAACAAAATATCCTGATCACTATTTAGTTGAACGTGTTATTGGACGTCGTGGCAATAAACTGTATGTTAAATGGCTTGGTTTTAATAACAGCTTTAATTCATGGATTAATAAAGAGGATGTACTTTAAATCTTACGTGTGTTTTCTTTTAATCCTCTACGTTTCCTTTCTTCTAAGTCACTAGGACATGCTGTAGGATTAAACAACACCTGTAATATGTTTTGACAATTCATATTTATTTTAGAATATATATATATATATACATTTTATCCTTTGTTTATTTTGCGGTCTTTGTCACTCAGTTTTCGTTTTATTACACCAACAACGACAAGTGCTGCTATATTCTTCTGAGCAGCTAAAGCACTAGGTAATAACACACACACACACAGGATAACTGTACGAAGCAGATTTTAACAGCTACACGACATACTCTATGCAGGCAGCATGTAACTACGTGTCAGGCGAACGTGTTCTAGGGGCGCAGGGGAGATGAAGCACGAAGAAAAGAAGATCAATCACTCTATTGATGAGTCCACGTCCAACATGCTTCCTCAAATTTCTCCCAGCACGTTTCTTCACCTTTTCCTTGTTTACTCTCTCCACAGCCATGATAAGTGTTTATAAGCGAAGACAACTCGTTAGTTTTAGGTCCGTGATACAGTTTAATTAATTGACATGTACGGCACTGTCTCACAGAAGGTCGTCTACCTAAACTCACGTGTTCATGATGTAAACTACACGTTTGAAGCTCTGACAAAACAGGATCTTGTGTCCAGGCACCTTATCCCAAATCTTCTTTACAGCATTCGCAGCTACATTAACCAAAAATGCCTTTGGTAATGCATTTAACTCTTCTTCAGTAAAAGTGTTTAGTTTCTTTTTGCATGCATAAAACTTTACGATCGCCTTTTCAACTGCGTTACACTTAGTATCTGTTAGAAATGACATGATGTCTTTACTCTACAAATGTTTCTTTCACACTAAGGTTATTTCGACACTGCAGTTTACATATGTTGTTCACCTCCCGACATGCACTGCGACACAACCAATCAAAGAGCATGCATACATCTTGTAAAGACTGTTTACTTGTTTCTCTGCTATGCTCTTTCGGAAGAGTTTTAAATGATGGGCATCCTAATTCATGCATGTCGATAATTTCATATCATGATGGTAGAAAATGACGCAACCATTCTTTCTTTTCACAACCCTTTAAGAGAACAAGATCTGCTCTTGACAAATGTGCATTCATTATTAAAGGTAGAAAACGATAAGGTATTCTTTTTTCTTCCCACATCAAACCTAAATTGTTTTCAATACACTGAGTCTGCTTTATATCTTCATCTGTTTGCAAACAGTAAGGGAACGGTGGATTAAATACTAAACTAACAAGTTTTGGAGCCCACAACACACTGCAATCTAACACAGCCACCTCTTTAAACACAAATTTGTTTCCGTTTACTTTAAAGCCTTGCACATCAACTATTAATGTTTTCGTCATGTTTGCACTCCACACTCTATCACTGTTTCTCGAAGACTAAAGCTTTTAGTAAACGAACGGGTTTAAACATGCACAATGACGTTATCACTGCAGCACGTGCTTACTCTAGCTTTCCCGATGCGTGATTAAACTTGTTCGAATTTACCGCCACCACATTTCAACTAAAGAGTGCAGCATCGAGGTAAGCGATGTAAGATGGCAGTAGCTAAAGATGGCAGCACTGTTCTCTCTGGATTAAAGATGGCTGCTTGTCATAAAGATTTTTCAAATTATCCGCCACCACATTTCAACTAAAGAGTGCAGCACTGAGGTTGGCGATGCAAGATGTCGGGTGACAGCTTGTCAAATAGATTTTTTTTTCAAAGGTAAGTAGCTAAAGAGGGCAGCACTAAGGTTAGCAATGCAAGATGGTGGATGACAGCTGTGACGTAAAATTTACCGGCAAGATAGCAGCACGATGCTCTTTTCATTAAAGATGGAAGCTTTTCAAATAGAATTTTTCAAATTAACCGCCTCAAAGGTAAGTAGATAAAGAGGGCAGCACTGTTCTCTCTGGATTAAAGATGGCTGCTTGTCGAAAAGAATTTTTCAAATTAACCGCCTCAAAGGTAAGTAGCTAAAGAGGGCAGCACTGTTCTCTCTGGATTAAAGATGGCTGCTTGTCGAAAAGAATTTTTCAAATTATCCGCCACCACAAAGAGGGCAGCACTGTGCTCTCTTGATTAAAGATGGTGGATGACAGCTGAAGAGCACATAGAATTTGTTTCCAAACAAGAGTACGTGGAATTTACCACCACCACATAGAGTGCAGCACTGTTCTCTGTAGATTAAAGATGGCGTATGACAGCTGACGAAATTACCCGCATGATAGCAGCACGGTGCTCTGTTGATTAAAGATGGCAGATGACACCTGTCAAAAAGAGCACATAGCTTTGTTTCCAAACAAGAGCACGTGGAATTTGCCGCCACCACATTTCAAACTAAAGAGGGCAGCACTATGCTCTGTTGATTAACGATGGCGGATGGTAGCTGTCAAAAAAGCACGTGTGTTTGTTTCCAAACAAGAGCACGTGAAATTTTTCAATTTGCCGCCACCACATTTCAAAGGTATCTAGCTAAAGATGGCAGCACGGTGCTCTCTTGATTAAAGATGGCGGATAATAGCTAACAGAACTTTTCAAATTGCCCGCTACTACGTGCTTAAGGTAGTAGCCATAAAGAGGGCAGCACGGTGTTCTGTGGATTAAAGATGGCGGATGACAGCTGACGAAATTGCCCGCATGATAGCAGCACGGTGCTCTGTTGATTAAAGATGGCGGATGACAGCTGTCAGAAAAGCACATGGCATTGTTTCCAAACAAGAGCATGCAGAATTTGCCGCCACCACATAGAGGGCAGCACGGTGCTCTCTTGATTAAAGATGGCTGCTGTCATGTGGAATTGCCTGCCACCACAGGTATCTAGCTAAAGAGGGCAGCACGGTGCTCTCTAGATTAAAGATGGCTGCTGTCAAAAAGCATTTTTCAAATTATCCGCCACCACATTTCAAAGGTAAGTAGCTAAAGAGGGCAGCACTGTGCTCTATAGATTAATGATGGCGGATGACAGCTGTCAAAAACACGTGGCTTTGTTTACCTCTCGCTAGTTAGGTTAAGTTGGTAGCACTAAGGTTTAGACCCGTCAAGATGGCAGCACTGCGGATGACAGGTGACGAATTTGCAGCTACTGCGATAAAGAGGGCAGCACAGTGCTCTGTGGTTTAAAGATGGCGGATGACAGCTGTAAAAAAAGCACGTGGCTGTCGAAAAGCACGTGGCTTTGTTTACCACGCGCTAGTTAGGTTAAGTTGGTACTACTGAGGTTTAGGCCCGTCAAGATGGCAGTACTGAGGTTAGCGATGCGTTGTTGTCTGTCAAAAAGCACGTGGCTGTCAAAAAACACGTGGCTTTGTTTACCTCGCGCTAGTTAGGTTAAGTTGGTACTACTGAGGTTTAGGCCCGTCAAGATGGCAGTACTGAGGTTAGCGATGCGTTGTTGTCGATGACAGCTGTCAAAACGCACGTGGCTTTGTTTACAAATTCAAATTTCCCGCGGGTGGTGGAGGAGACCCCTGGGAGGCCTCTGGCTGTGGTGGTGGTGGTGGAGGAGTCCTCTGGGAGGCATCTGGCTGTGGTGGTGGTGGAGGTGGCCTCTGGGAGCCGGTGGGGGTGGTGGCGCCCTAACTGTCCAATTATACTACTATCATTCCTGTAAACTCAAAGTTTTTCTTTGGGTAGAAGTCGAGAAATGCGTCAAGCTGACCTTCTGGGGTACATTTGCGGAATATTGGCGGAGGTTATAGTCGTCTTCGAATAGTGCAAAGGGTGGCTGTTAGTACCGTATTGGAACAATGCCACAGAGTGTAGACCATTATTTCACACTGTAAGGTGTTTCCTGGTATGTGCTATAATTGTACTGCATTTACCCTCTACTTCCAGTATCTTCTTTGATTTCTTACCTCTGCCTGGCCTATTTAGGCCTATGTAATAACATCTTAACTGATCTACTTATCTAAATATTTGACATGCCGTGCGTCTAAATTTCTCCTCTGTTATCGCTTTCAAAAATCCGTTACTCATATGATCAAAATTTAGTGATGGTCATCTCATTTCGTCAATACATTCGCATGGTATTCACATATTCTTCCTATCCGGCTTTTCTCAGGTATAATCCTGTCTTCAGTTACAGTCAACTTTTTTTAACTGTCCTAATTTCTGCCTTCATTTCTGCGTAAGTATGGGAGTGCTAATCCTAGAAATCTGGACTCTACCTTCTTAGAGATATATTTTGTAGGCATTTTTCCTTCGCAGTATATGATTTCGCTTATTAAGTTAGATAACGTATTATTAACTAAAACTTATTTAGTATCAGTTGGTTGGTTTGACACTTTTTAGAGTTGGCGACTTTTACTATGGCCATTAAAAATTGATATGCCTTCTGAAAATGTTCGCTCAAAGCTGAGAAACACCAGTTCACGTCTAGGGCGTCTGAGAATGCTTTTGAAAGCAAGGCCGGTTTGAATATGGTCAAATATATGAAGACATTTAGAGAGCGATGCTGATAGGAGGCCAGGTTCTGCTCGCAGAGAGAACGTTATTGTAAATTTAGGGCGTCTGAGGCTGCATTTCATAACATTGATTTACGTATACATATTTCCGAAAACGTCGAGGAGCTGGATATTTTGTGCTTAAAGAGTTCATTTTTGTGCAGGGTAGACCTACCGACGTGAGATTTGCAGCCTTCTACGAACGGTACCTCTTCATATACCATCGAACTGAATCAGGATCAAACTCACTGGCCTTGGGGACAGCTAGCGAATGATAGCTAGCTAGCTAGCTACCAAAGCAAGACTGCTTGAAAGCGGGAGGCCAGGCTCTATCCCGACCGACTTAAGAAGAGCGCTGCTCCATATTCAGTGTGTGATGTTGATCGTAAACCAAAGTTCTGCTCTCTTAGCGTTAGATAATACCGATTAAGTAAAGCATCGTTGGATGAATTCAGTAAAACAGGTAGAAAGGTCATTTCATTCAGACGAGAAAACCAAACCACTGAGAAATATTCTCTGACTTATGAGAACGACGAATTATAATTTTATTTTTTTATTTTTCGCTACTTGCTTTTACGTCGCACCGACACAGGTAGGTCTTATGGCGATGACGGGACAGGAGAGGGCTAGGCGTGGGAAGGAAGCGACCTTGGCCTTAATTAATGTACAGCCTGGTGTGAAAATGGGAAACCACGGAAAACCATTTTCAGAGCTGCCGACAGAGGGGTTCGGACCTACTATCTCCCGTATACTGGACACTGGCCGCACTTAAGCGACTGCAGCTCTCGAGCGACGAAATATTTATACGTCGGCAAACGAAATGCAAATTGTGCATCAGAATTAGGAAAGAAGGTCAGCTCAGTAACACAGATCAGAGACAACTGTTGAAGATCCCAAACTCTTAAACGGAGGCAGAGACAGACTTGCAATTTTTAGAAATTTAAGCTCAAACTCAACTGAAGTTTTATATCTTACTGTCATTAGCATATCGTCGCTGCCGGGACAAAACCTCCTATGTGAAATATTTTAGCTTAGAACTTTGCCCGGTAAGGTTCTGTCATCTAAGGTGCAATATTGTGTGAATGCTGTCAAGCCATTCTCGCTCTTCATAATGTATGTGCTGCGGGTCAGTATATCTCCAAAATATTATCACATAGGAGGTTTTGTCCCGGCAACGACGATATAACCCTCTCATCGATGACATTCAGTCCATAAAATAAAATATCCTATGGAAGCAGGAATCAGAAGGAATTTCCCATTATTATGGAAGAAATAATTGGATCCCATGATTGATTCATCAGAATCTCAAATTTCTCTATTAAAAATGATACATGCCAACCTCAGTGACGGTGAAGGACCCCTCAGACCCTGGGAGCGGTACGCAGGACTTGTGAGGGGCCTATGATTGTTTTTTAATTCAGTAGCTGAAGCGTGATTTTGCATATTGATAAAGCTACAGCACACAACACAGTATCACTTGTATTACAGAGGGTTATTCCAAACTTAGACCGTCGTAGTGCAGACCTTCTTTTATCAATAGGAATACAGTAGTTACGAGTATTTCTGAAAGAATCAGGGTTTCCCAACGTGTTCCAATAATAGCCAACTCTTGCTGACACTCACAACAATCATCAAGGCTTTTAAAGCAATTAGCCAGTTCTGAGAACCCAGTAGTCTGCGAAGATGCGTTAACAAAGACATTCTCGTTATCTAAACTCTATGTACTGAAGTTTCGAGCCTGTTTGTAACTCTCTGCAGTCAGTGTAGTGAAGTAGGCTTACGATGGACGGTTGAGTTGTAAATTACTTGGTCCTAGGAACTAGATTATTTCTTAATATTGTGATGATCGGCGTGTTTTGGTTGCTAAAATTGGAATATACATTTCATGTGCATATGTGTGTTCGTACCATATACGTGAGTAGTGGTGTGACGCCGGTTCTGATCCACTTTGGGGTGGGGGGTGGGGTGGGGGGTGGGCGGGGGGCGTGGTCTGTGCTCTGATTGGTTGGGGGGTGGGGGGGGCGTGGCCTGTGCTCTGATTGGTGGGTGGGTGGGGGGCGGGGCTTTGATCTGATTGGTGGGTGGGGGCGGGGCTTTGCTCTGATTGGTGGGGGTGGGTAGTGCTGGGGGGAGGGTGGGTGTGTTGGTCTGTCTCTGTGGGGGCGGTGAGCGTGCGTGCGCGCGCGCGCGTGCAGGGTGGTGGGGGCGGGGTGTGGCCTCCACCCCCTTGGCGGAGGGGGGTTACGTTTCCCCCCTTTGTGCAGCTGTGTGTGTGTGTGGCAGGTGCGCGCTCCCCTCCCGCTGAGTCAGCCTCGTTCCCCTCCCCTCGCTCCCCCGCTGAGTCAGTCTCGTTCATCCCCCTCGCTCCCCCAGCTGAGTCAGCCTCGTTTCCCCCGCTTCCTTTGTTCTTTTGTGTGTGTGTGGCAGGTGCGCTCTCCCACTGAGTTGGTTTGCACGTGCGCTCTCCCGCTGAGCCAGCATCCTTTATCTTCTATTTTTAAACATGCATGCACGTGCACCCTCCCGCTGAGTTGGCTTGCACGTGCGCTCTCCTGCTGCGATGAGTTTAGTATATATATAGCCAGCATTCGTTTGTGGAAACGTATTCGCTGGTTCTGCGACCTTGCTTGTGTACATCAGTGATCTATTACATATATCCTTGATTGCTGCTCGCGCTGTTCGGGATTGACCAGAGATTTGATTCACACCTAATCTTTTGGTAAGTTTTTTTCTCTCTGTTTCTTTGTAACGCAATGTAATAAGTTATAACTTGATTGAATAGGGAGGATAATATTAGGATTTCTTTTTTTGGTTTCAGAGTGTGATTTAACTGTTTGCCATCAAGTTATGGACTTGTTGAAGAAACTTTCTACTTTATCTAAATCAAGAGGAAGCGAGTATAGACCGCTAGATCAATTAGCGGTCAATGAAGTTTACAATGTGCTCTCGTACCGAGCTGTTAAAACTCGGTACGGGAGGCGAATTGTTGCAGATATTTTAGAAAAATCTGGTGACGAAGAGGTGGCAACATCAGTATTTTTACCAGCTCAGTACCAAGAACTAACCGATAACGACGTGGAGGAATTAAATCAAAGAGGATTGAAGCTCATATATAAAGGCAAAATAAATTCACGTAACGAGGTAGATTTTGTTAAATAGAAAGTTTAAAATGTTTGCTTTAACATTGTTCATGCATGTATAGGGGGAAGGGTAGTCTGCTGAGGAGGAGAAGGCGCTAGAATCTTCCCTACCTATGTTTTATCTACCATAGTTTTTAGCTGTGTTTATATGTGTGCCTAAGCTGTTTTTTGTTTATATGTGTGCCTAAAATATGAAATATAAGCATATAAGTGTAAGACAGAGAGAAGGAATCGAACAGTTAGTTATAGTTTCTTCATGTCTTGAGGGTTGTAAGGCAGAAGAAGTAGAAGAAGACTGTTGGTTAAACAATATTACACCCTTAACGTTTACTGTATACACATCAGATTCTTCGAAAGAATACTATCAAGAGCACAGGAAAAATGTTGATGAGTGTGTGTTACGTGTGATATTACAGACTCCAGGGTTGGATAAAAATGCTCATTTTTTAATAATTTCTGGTTATAACTACAAAACTCTAAGGTTTGAATCGAATGTAATAGTGTTTACTGATATGTACAGTAAGATATATCAACAGCATTTGTTATGCAGTCTTCAAGATGAGTGTGATTCCGAACTAATTCACTGTTCTTGTGACGTTATACATTCCCCGTATTCGTGGATTCAAAAACAGTTATTGAACTACAATACGGATGTACATACTGTATACAGCAACTGTCATTACTGTCTATTTAAAGTAAAGAAATTATGTCAAATGTATTAATGTTTATTGATATGTACAGTAAGGTATATCATTAGCATTTGTTATGAAGTCTTGAGAACAAGTGTGATTTGAAACTAATTCCTTGTTCTAGTAGCATTATACATTCCTTTCGCAATGGTGGATTCATGCGGATGTACATAACTGTTATTGTTGTTTTTTATTAAAAAATAGAGAAATTAGGTAAACAATGATGGAACCAAAACGTTTGAGGTTATCAGAAGAACTTTCCTTTTCTTTGGATAATGTAACAAACAATCATAAATTTGAAGAATTTTTAAGTGACACATACACCTCCGTAGAGAGTATGTTAGAACAATGTGGTTTGGACAGAGGGTTGAATGTGTCTGTAGACGTTATTCCATCAACTCATCTTTCAATCTATGAACCCACGTTAATTGAAAATACAAATGAATTGAATACATATTGGGTAAATCTAGTTGACAGTCTAAAGAATTGTATACAAAACAATTGTTTAAGCAAAGTAACTGTAAGAGTAGAAAAATGTTGTATGGCTTGGACATTACTAGAAACTAGTTACAGGACGCGTATGTTTACTGGGTCAATTAGAAATAGTTGTGAGTTGAAGGATCCTAAATTGTTTTTGGAAAGGTGTTACATATGGTTTAAAAAGTATGTGCAAAAAGCGTTAGAAAGCAGTGCGCTTAAAGTAAACACATCATTGATATCTGAACACATATTGCCTAGTTCGGATCAGACAACTAAACTTCACACCAACACCAAAAATCATATTATTACTATTGCAACAGATTTACGAGAGTGGTATGAAGAAAATGTTGTGCAAGAGACCTTAACCAAATTGAGTCGCTATCCAGAGAGAGATTCTGGGTGGGCTCTTAAGTCGCTGTTGGAACTGCGAATAAACATAAATTCATATGTAGGATTTCATGCGGGTCACCATTTGAAATTACCTAAAGCCATACGGGATAAGAAAGCTGTTGTTAATGTACAATGCAACGATGACGACTGTTTTGCATGGTCAATTGTAGCTGCTCTTAACCCAGCAAGAACGCATACCGAGCGTCGATCATCATATCCAGACTATAGAAGTGTTTTAAACTTAGAAGGAATTTCATTTCCTATGGAAATACAAAAGTTGTCTAAATTTGAAAACCAAAACGATATATCAGTAAATGTGTATGGAGTAATGTATGAAAATGGAAAGTGGATGTATGCAGGGCAAGATAGCAATCAACCGTTTACAATTGTACCTATTTACATTACAAAGAAATTAGAGGGTTCTGCAAGGAAGCATGTAAACCTATTGCTGCTCCAAACGGAACAAGATAACGTTGTATACCATTTTTCGTGGATCAAATCTCTATCTCGGTTAGTGTCTTCAACAGTTAACAAACATAATCATAAGATCTATGTGTGTGAACGCTGTTTATCATACTTTGGTACACAACTCAGACTAGATAACCACATGGTTACGTGTAGTCAATTTAATCCTGTAAAGTTAGAAATGCCGAAAGAGAATGAAAAAATAATCAAGTTCATTCATTATAAACATAAAGAAATAGTTCCTTTTACTATTTATGCTGACATCGAATGCGTTTTGAACCCGATTGACACGGCTATGCCAAACAATGAAACTTCCTATACAGCTCCCTTGAATTATCACAGAGCGCACAGTATCGCTTACTATTTGCATTGTTCTTACAATGAAACATACAGTAGATTTAATTTATATCGCGGAGACGATTGTTGCGAATGGTTTGTTAGAGAATTATCTAGTATTGTTCAAGATATAGCACATTATTATGCTCAAGTAGTTCCGAAAGAGGAACTTAATAGAGATCAGGAAGAAGAATATTTAGGAGCAATTACTTGTCATATTTGCGAAAAAGAGTTTGTCGCAACAGATGTTAAAGTTAAAGATCATGACCACTTAACTGGAAAATTTCGTGGTGCTAGTCACCAGTGTTGTAATCTACAGTACACCTTACCGAATTACATACCAGTCTTTTTTCATAATTTGAGTGGATACGATAGTCATTTTATTATCAAACAATTGTGTGAGAAGATTGTAGAGGTAGAGGAGAATGATGATAATGCGAGTGAGGTATTTAATCCAGGAAGGGTGACATTAATACCTACTAATACAGAACGCTATAAGTCGTTTACTAAAGTTGTTCCTGTTGTTGATAATAAAGCTTTCAGGTCGTTGCAATTACGATTTCTTGATTCATTCAACTTCTTAGGCAGTTCATTAGAGAAATGTGCTTTGTACATGAACAATGATGCTAAACATATCACGCGGAAATATTTTCCAGATGCTGTTCATTTCGAATTGATGTGTCAAAAAGGTGTTTTTCCTTACGAATATGTAAAGGAAATAAGCGTATTAGATGAAAGAAGTTTACCACCAAAAGATATGTTTGGTAGTTTGCTTACTGGTAGTTCTATTTCTGAGATAGAATATGAACGAGCACAACGTGTATGGAAAACTTTTAATTGTGTTACTTTGGGTGACTATTCAGATTTGTATTTGAAAACTGATGTGCTACTTTTAGCAGATATTTTTGAAAATTTTAGAAAGGTGTGCAGAGAGACTTATGGGTTGGATCCTGCTCATTATTTTACTGCTCCTGGTTTAGCTTGGAGTTCGCTTCTAAAGACAACAAAAGTTCACATAGAACTCATCACCGATGTGGATATGATGCAATTTGTAGAAAGAGGTATTCGAGGAGGAGTAGTATATTGTGCTCATAGGTATGTTGAAGCTAACAATAAATACATGAGCGATTACAACCCAGAAATACTCGACTCTTACTTACTGTACTTGGATGTAAATAACCTATATGGGTGGGCTATGATGCAGTATCTCCCAGTAGGCAATTTTTCTTGGGTAGAAAATGTAGATGAATTTGATGTGCTAAATGTAGATGATGAATCTGAAATAGGTTATATTTTAGAAGTGGATTTATCATATCCTAAAGAAATACATGATTGGCATAACGATTTTCCACTTTGTCCTGAAATGAGGAAATCTCCTGCACAAAAGGCTCTTCCTAAACTTATGACAACACTACATAATAAACATCGGTATGTGTTGCATTATCGAAACTTGAAACAATGTTTAAAGTATGGTTTGCAATGTTTAAAAATTTACAGAATACTACAATTTAATCAAGCTCCTTGGATGAAACCTTACATTGAATTGAATACAGAAAAACGTAAGCAAAGCACAAACGATCTTGATAAAAACTTTTTCAAGTTAATGAATAATTCCGTTTTTGGTCGCACACTAATGAATGTGAGAAAGTTTAGGGATGTTAAATTGACGACACGTTGGGATGGACCTTTTGGTGCTGGGCGTTTAATAGCGCAACCTACCTTTAAGAAGCGAGTCATTTTTGATGAATCGTGTGCAGCTATTGAAATGGAAAGGGTGATAGTCAAGAGCGATAAACCAATGTTTGTAGGAATGGCGATATTAGACTTATCTAAAACAAAGGTAGTTGATTTTCATTATGCGTACATGAAGCAAAAGTATCCAAAGGAGGGGGACCTTACATTAGTGTATACTGATACAGATAGCCTTATTTATCATATAAAAACTAAGGATGTTTACGCAGATATAAAGGAAGATATTGCTGAATGGTTTGATACAGGAGACTATTCAGAGGATAATCCTTACAGAATTCCTAGAATGAATAGACGTGAAATAGGCTACATGAAGGATGAATTGTCAGGTGTGTTGTTTTGTAAATTTATTGGACTTAGAGCAAAAATGTATGCTATAAAAACAGAAAAGAAAACTGTAACAAAAGCAAAAGGTGTAAAATCTACAGCGAATTTGACAATAGATGATTATGAGGAGTGTTTCAGAGAAAATAAGCATATGATGAAAAATCAGTATTCTATACAATCAAATCTTCATCATGTGTTTACTGTGTGTCAAAACAAAGTAGTTTTAACACCAGATGATGATAAACGATACATCCAATCAGATGGTATTTCAACTTTAGCGTGGGGTCATTACCGCATTGATGGTGATAGTAAAGAAGTATAAGAAGTATGATGTTTCATGTACTAATTAAAATGTATGTACAGGAACTAATAAATTATTTGTGTACCTATTTGATTGTTATTAAAGTATAAATGAAGTGATTATATATGTAATTAAATGTAAAAGAGCTAGTTTGTAAAAATAAAAAATAATAAATTTATATATATTGCTTGTTTTTATTTTAACAATAAGGAAGGTGGTGAAATAAATAATACACAAAAGAGGTTATATGATATTTATTTAATCAAGACACATATACAAAAAATGTGTATATATAAACATAATTACACCATCTTTTTTATTATTTATTCCTTTGGACAGCAAGAACTATTATAATACATCTCCTTCACCTTTTTTTGTTTACACATACGACAGTCCTTCTTCATACTGGGAGTACCATCTATTTGAGTAGTAGCGTTTGGATCGTTGTTGAAGTAATGTTCATAACAATATTCATATTCAGGATGTTTTTCCTTGAATTCATCTGGCAGTATGTTCCAAAGAAAAGGAAGTTGATGATCAGCAAGCGAAATCAGAATCTCATCGGGCATATAACACCAGTCCAGAGTGTTGAATGATTTAAGTCCACTATGACGATATTTGTTTATAGAAGCACTCACCATACGCATAACATTACTCTCTTTAGAGAGCCAATCATGCATGTGTTTATTATGCCATAACGCACATTTCTGTTTTTCTTCTTGATGTAGTTCACACGGAAAGTATTCATCATCACTGGTTTCTTCTGCTGTCAAGGCTGCTTTCGAACATCCGTACATTGACAAATCAGCAACAGGTTTAGAAAAAACAGTTTTAAACTCTTCACCCAATCCGTTCACCACAACGAAACATTTGTTTTGTAAGTCTTTTAAAAATTTTTTTAACTTATCTTGTTTGTCGAATTTAATTAAAGCTGCACAACTAAAGTCAGCATCCTTGGTGTATTCACAGAAAGCACATTCAACTCGCCCATTTTCCAAAGGTTTCAGATCGATGAGAACTAGTGGAGACTGTTCCATGATGAAAGAGAAGTACACGCACATGGAGTGAAGGTTTCCTCTTAGCCCACATCTCTTTTATAGTAACTCCATCAATAAACACTTTATAGATGGCGACACGAGCGCGGTGAAGGAAGCGTTGATTTATGACGACACCACCCTATTCTTCAGTCATACCTATTTTTAAGTTCTAGTATAGTATGTTCCATAATAACAGAGAAGTATGCAAGCATGGCGAGTGTTTCTTCTCAAGTCTACATCTGTTTTATGGTAACTTCTCCGCTAAGTGGTTTATAAGCCACAATTCGGTCATGAAGAAGAAGTGCGTAAAGAGATGTATTCGCAGGAATGTCGGTGTCGGTTTCAAATTCTACACGAATGTCGACTGGAGATGAGCGAATAGAGTCATTTTGGTGAGAACAATCGATAATAATCAAAGGTGCCAATGTTTTAAACTCTAGTCTACCAAGCATAGGTCCAACGATTTCATTTTCCTCTAATGAGTAATAAACAGCTTGAAATTTTGTATACATATCATACAGTTCGGAAAAGTCTCCAGCACTTATTTTAACACGTATGTCTTCATTTGGATAATATTCCTCATTGAGAAAGACTTTTAGTTTAGAAATATTACAATGATCAAACACACAAGCATTAGTGCTTTTTTCTTTCTGTCAGTTTGAAATCCGAAGATAATAAAACGTGGTTTTTCTAGTTGTGAAGATGCTTTTATTGTCCAATTCATTCGTTTGGTTGCAGGCAGAGAAGGAAGTTCATACAATTCCCACGATCGAAATGCGATTTGCAAGTTCTCATTTCTTTCTACAATGTTAAGCATGCGTGCTTGTTCTTGGTGGGAGAGAGAGAGTGAAGGCACCTTCCAATAAATATCCTCAATAATTATATTAGAGTTATCATTATCTTCTGTAGATTTGAGGGTGCAATTATCGTTGCTACTTCTAATTAATACTAGTTCGTGGGAGCAACCTGTGATACACTTTTGATAATCTTCAGCAAAACCTAAAATATTAGAAAGAGGCATAACGATGTGAAAGTAACCTGTTGTAGGGTCAGCTAGGGCATAACCTGGACTGACAGGGAACCAACCGGTATTTTGGAGATTGGTTGTAGATTTCGTTGATGCAAAAGTCTTCATAGTACTTGCTATTCCCAAATTCCTTGTTCGATCGATTTCTGTACCATTAAGTTCATACCGACATTCGCTGAAGAGAAAAGCACCGAAATTGCTATCTAGGGTAGCAGAAGTGGATATAGCTCCTGCTCCGTTTGTAACTTTACCTATAACGTGAAGAGAACTTTTTGAAGGCAACAGATGGTATTCTTGCTTGCGTGCTGGGATTCGTATTTCATCATTGTATCCGAATGTTGTACCTGCGTAAGGGCGATAGGTTCGCTCCTTAACAGCAGTAATAGAACGATTGAAAACAGGTTTTTCTTCTATGTTTAGCGTACGAAACATGGTGGAGGTGTTGTTTACCATACAAAAGTTTAGCTCACTATGAGCAAAACACGGAGTGTGTTTTACCTTTATAAGGACTGATAGCACTAAAACTTAAAACTTTCGTTTGTAACTGTTGTACATATTGGGTGTACGTGTGTCCGTTTGTAATAACTTTATGATCCCGCCTGTAACTGAACTTATAACGTGAGGATTACAAGAGATAGTATCCTTGCTCGCGTAATAGGGGATTCGTATTTCATCATTGTATCCTGCAGTACCCGAAGTAGAATGATTGAAAAACGGTTTTTCTTCTTTTGGCGCTTGAGACATGATGAATATGTTGTTTACTCTATAAAGGCTTAGCTGACTGTAGGTGAGAACGAGGTGTGTCTGTTTAGTTTTATATCTTTATAAGGGTAAAGAACTTTGTATCCTAAAGATTCCAGATATCGTTTGTTGCTTAATGTCAATGGTTTTAGATAGATGTGGTTCGAAGCTTTACGTTCTCCACTACCACTTCTATCGCTTGTATTTCTGTAGACGATTCCCATGTGTTCATTCGATAGGTCGTATGTGAAGCGTAACCGAAAGGTTTTCGTCAAGTAAATCAACCTTATATTCAGTTTGATCTTTGAGAGTCACAGTGATGTTGTTTACACTTTGTAAGGCAATAGGATAATAAATGATAGGTAAGGGTTGCTCAACTATTTTATACCCTGGAGCAACGTTAGGATAAAAATCGTAAATGGAATGTGTACGTTTTCCGTTTAAAAATGCACCGCTTGCAATATTGCACTCTACACGGATAACGTTAATGTTCGAAATGCAGATAGGGGAAGGTGAGATATTAGTTGTGTTTGGTTTCAAAATAGTTCGCCCGAAACCAAGAATAGGTGCCAAAGAATCGTCAACGGTGAAATCGATTGTATACTTGCTGTAAAGTTTTGATTTTAACGTATGTTTGTCAAAGGTTAAAGTAAAATTACTGTTGGGTCTGTTTGTACCATTCTTTTCGTATTCATGTGTTTGATCAGGAGTATCTCCTATTCGTGCAAACTTTCTATTTAAAACATCTATAAGATCCTGAATTTCATACATTCCTGGTGGTATCTTTATATCATGATTGATATCTTTATGTTTACCTACATACCTAATTCTCAGAAGATTATTATTTTTAGTTATGTTAGGAATCGTGTATGAGGTATACAAACTCTTCATGCCTACTTCGTACGAATAGTCATCTAAAACAAGCGCTGGAGATAGTTCCATGCTCAATTCCGACCCATTTCCAGTCAACGTGTACACCGACTCCTTTCTACTCTTCATGATGAATGATGTGTTGTCAACACTTATCAGCAGTATTTATAGTTAGTAGAAACTGTAGACATAAATGTCCACAAATAACGCTATCAAAAGATTGGTATCGTTCGTAGTTATATAGAATAAGGTTACAACCACGCAAATAGCGTGATACTTCACAAGGTGGTCTCAAATCACCAAAACTGTCAAAATAGTGTGCATGCTTCCCTCTTTTATATATTGCTACCCAGTGTGAACCTGAAAGGGAAGAGGGTTCTAGATTTACAATACAACTCTCGTTTTTGTGTGCGTACTTAGGCAACGTGTCTCTCATGTAAACACCACGAAAATAAGGAATTCCTAACTGTAAGGCATACTGATGTAATTCAATGTTAGAGAGCGGTTTGTATGGTAGTTTCAGAGGTATAGACCCAATCCTTTTTTGTAAGGAGCTAAATAGAGACCTTTTCCGCCCCGTAAAGCTACTGCTTCCATGACATGGTTGTGACGTTGCATCTCGGACAGTTGCTCTCTTGCTTTTTTGGCTTTGCTTATAGCGTTCACTACACCTGCCGCTCCTCCCGCTAGGCTTCCTAAGGCTGATAGGCCTGCGAATAGTGGAATAAGTGGAATAATCCCCCCCAACTTTTTTTGTGGTAATGGGATAACTCTTCTTCTTTTTCCTACACTGTTGTTGTTCTTGTTGTTGTTTCCTACAGCTTTGCGTGCAGCTCTGAGTGCTGCGGAAGCTGCCTGCTTGATGCCGACACCTGGTCCTAGACGTGCGAGCGCAGAGCGAGCTTTCTGATTAGCTAACAATAAATGGTTTTTTCTTTTTTGTCTTCTTTGTTTTCCAGCTCCTAGCTTTGCCTTGCCTTTCATAATTCCAGCCACGGCTAACGCCGCAAGCCTTTCTCGTACGCTTGCGTCCCGTGACTTGACTCGAGCCCAAGCCTTAGAAGCTAATACTCGATCGGCTTCACGTCGATGATTTGCATCAGTTTCTTGGTACGCAATATCGTGCTCTTTGCACGCTTTATCTAGAGGATTGATGCCTGGATCACCACGTTTCAATCGTTTTTCGAGTTGGGTGCCTGGTCCACAATACTGGTAACCTGGAATGTGTGCTTCAAATGGGAGGTGGTCAATACCTTTGTTTATAATTTTATTCAATAACCCACGTCCACAACAAGTCTTCTTCTTCTTCTTCTTATTTTTCTTCGTCTTCTTTGTTGTACTAGTAACGTTGTTGTTACTCGTTCGAGTGACAAACATCGTGTGAAAGCTTTCACCTCAAGGTAAGCATATATATATAAGCATGCAGGTGATGCATATCATTCAGTCCGCTATGGTTAAAACGGTAAAACAAACCATCTCTCTACCTGTTCGTGTAATAGAAGACGGTGATGGAGGAGGAGAACAAAATGCTGTGCGACGCCACAGTGTTCTCCTTCCAAACTCTTTGCGTTGTATCATATGTGGTCCATCGAATTGTGGAAAAACTAATCTTATGATTAATCTGTTGGAACACCCAAATGGTTTGCGTTTCGCCAACGTCTACGTCTATTCGAAATCGTTACAGCAAAGTAAATATGCTCGCTTAGAAAAGGTGCTGGCTTCCATTCCAAGTATCTCCTATTACAGCTATTCTGAAAACGAAGATGTTATACGTCCTGAAGAAACAAAACCTCACTCTGTGATTATTTTCGATGATGTAGCGTGCGATAAACAAAGTATTATGAAAACATATTTTAGTATGGCTAGACATTTTGGTGTTGATGTGTTTTATCTATGTCAAACTTACACCTGTCTACCCAAACATTTACTTCGAGATAACGCAAATTTTATTATATTATTTAGACAAGATGTTGGAAACCTAAAGCATGTGTACGATGATCATGTTAATACGGATATGAGCTTCGATGAGTTTAAGGAACTCTGCGCTCAGTGTTGGAATGAAAATCGATATAGTTTCCTTGTTATCGATAAAGATAGTGAATTACATAACGGACGGTATCGTAATGGATTCGATAAGTATTTCGATACACGGAAGGTATAAATACTGCGAATATAATATGGATCATGTTCATTTGATCTACTGAGTAGTGAGTGTAAACATCATGGAGGTATGTGGAAATGTTAAGGTTGCTGTATCTTACCCAGTACTGGAAGATGATATACCAACTAAGGCTTATGTGGATGGTATTTTGTTTGAAGCTGTAGCCAATAACTTATACCGCACTGAAGATGGAGATTATTCATTAAATAATAAGCGACTACGTTGTGTAGCCGACCCTATACTTGAAAATGATGCATGTAATAAAAAATTTGTTGTAGATTCTCTTAACGAATTCAAGAAAACAATTGTTAACAATTCTGGAGTGGGAAGTTTGGAATTAGGATCCACTACAGTTACCGGAATAGTAAATCAAAACACAGCTCCTAATGCAGTGACCTTGGAACATCTTCATAATTATACACATTCTAAAGAGTATTTAGACGAATCAGTTGTAAAAGAACTTAATGAATTGAAACGTAAGGTTGACACTTACGCTGATATTTTTGATATTCAAACAGAGAGTGATATAGATGTTAAGAAAAGAAGACTAACCGGTTTAGAAGATCCGAGAAAACCTCTTGATGCGGTAAATAAACAATATTTGGAACTGTATGCATCTAGTCAGGAAGATGTTAATGCTGTTGTAGAAAGCATAAACCAAGCTGTAAACGAACTCAAATCAAACTTAAATAAGCAAAATGACATTATAGAAGTAAACACTGATAACCTCAATATACACAATAAACGCATATCTAAAGCTTCTAATCCAATTGATTCTCAAGATGTTGTTACGTTGCATCATCTTGAGAATTATGCATATAACAAACAATACACAGACTGTGTGATAGCCAACCATCAAAATGATATTAATGAACTTAAACAGAACGTTGCTCACTTTGATATAAAAGAAGAAACCATTAACATAAAAGGTAAACGTCTATCTGATGTTTCAGACCCTGAAAATGATCAAGATGCTATTACTCTACACCACTTAAAAAATTATGCATACAACAAACAGCATACCGATAGCATAGAGGCTAACTATAAGCAAGACATCACTGATCTCACTCATATAACTGATGTAGTAACCAATGATATCAATAAACTTAACAATAACGTTACCAATCATGTTGCTCACTTTGATATAAAAGAAGATACTATCAATATAAAAGGCAAACGTCTATCCGGGGTTTCAAACCCCAAAGAAGCTCAAGATGTGGTGACTTTGCAGCATCTAGAAAGTTATGCATGCAGCAAACAACATACTGATAACATAGAGATTGTCTATAAGCAAGATATTGCTGACCTTAAAACCCGTATATCAGATGTGGTGGTCAAAGATATCAATGAACTCAAAAATAACGTTTGCAATCATGTTGCTCAGTTTGATATAAACGAAGAAACCATTAACATAAAAGACAAACGACTATCTGGGGTTTCAAACCCTAAAGAAGCTCAAGATGTTGTCACTTTGCAGCACCTAGAAGATTATGTGTACAACAAACAGCACACCGATAATATAGAGACTAATTATAAGCAAGACATCGCTAATCTTCAAACTCACATAACTGATGTAGTAGTCAATAATCTTGATGAACTTAAAAATAACGTTACCAATCACGTTGAGCACTTTGATATAAACGAAGATACTATCAACATAAAAGGCAAACGTTTATCTGATGTTTCAAACCCCAAAGAAGCTCAAGATGTCGTCACTTTACAGCATCTAGAAAATTATGCATGCGGCAAACAAGATATTGATAAAATAAAGGTCTACCATAAGCAAGACATAGCTAATCTTAAAAATTTCATAACTGATGTAGTAATCTATGATATCAACGAACTTAAAAATAACGTTAGCAATCACTTTGCTCATTTTCATATTAACGAAGAGACTATTGATATAAATGACAAACGACTATCTGGTGTTTCAAACCCCAAAGAAGCTCAAGATGTTGTCACTCTGCACCACCTGGAAGATTATGCGTACAACAAACAGCACACCGATAACATAGAGGTTACCTATAAGCAAGACATCGCTACACTCAAAGCTAGCATGACTAAAACGCTTAATTTGTTAAACGAAAAGAACATAGAATGGATCCAAAAATCCATCGTTGAAACAAAAGATAATATATTAAGCATTGTAAATGAATGCGTTCTATCTATAGTACAGGCTTTAAAAAATAAGCTGCTTGTTCATTTCCTTCTACAAATAACAAGCATACCATCAATGTACGATAGTCCCTTTTATCGTCTCAATAATGGGCATCTTACATACACGTTACCACACTCGGGAACACTTGAAGTATTGTCTATTGTTCCTGCAGCTAACAAGATTCAGTGTAAACATAATGAAAATGTTATAACAATCGGAGAAGGAACTATAATTACTGTTCACGCAAAAGACAAACTGCAATTTAAATTGGTTGGAGACGATGGTAAGCATTCAACGACTACTTTACCTTTACATATTGTGTTTGACTACACAACAAACCTGGATTTCTCTATGATAGAATAAAAAGCGTTGAAAAACGTATTACAATACCATTATGGGTTTGTCTGCTCATAGATACAGAACAAAAGCTAAAGATCTACAGAACTTCTTTGAAAAAACATGAATTGTTCAACGAATACTTGTCCGAAAAAAACTCGTTTGAAAAACAGGAGCCCTTCCAAGAACTCCCGTTTGAAAAACAGCACCCGTTCGACAAACACCCGTTTGAAAAACAGCACCCGTTCGACGAACACCCGTTCGAAAAACAGCACCCGTTCAGCGAACACCCGTTTGAAAAGCAGCATCCGTTCGAGAAACCAAGTACAATCTGACATAAAGAAAGACATATATGACAATCAATATCTTGCGCAAGCTATTAAAAATGTAAAATATAAATATGATGCGCTTAAATCAGGAGAGCTTTTACAAGAAAATCAACTTGAAAAAACATTTAGTCCTATATCCAAACCCTTAAAATCTCTACTGGCTACCGTCTCAGAAAAATCTAATTCATTCAACTCTCCTACAGCACCTCCTATCAAACAAGAAGAAACAGAAGAAACAGAAGAAGCAGAAGAAACAAAAGAAAACGAAGAAAGAACTCTTCTAGAACAACCCAATGCAGAAGTTCCATTCATTTTTAAAGCACAGAAGCCAATAATAGGGAATATTGCTTCTTCTTACTTGGATTTATTTACACAACCACACAGTGTACGCAAAGTATTAGATCGAGTTTATGGGGTACGAAAAGAAGAAGCTAGATGGTTTCTTGGTGATTCAGAAATACGTTTCCACGGTAACGACATAGTCATAAATAACAAAAGCTATAAAGGCACGCGAGGTCTTTATGAATTAATTTTTAAATCCTTCCCCAATAATAGTATATACACAAAGAGAGATCTTTCAAATTATGTAAAAATATTAGAATCTACAAACGCGCACAGAGTTCAGCATCGATCGGATAAACAGTTAATGTCTAATCGAGGGTATAAATATACAAACATTATTAAACCACTCTTCTCTACAGAAAGTTCGCCATGTAGAAAAAGAAAGCGAACAGGCATGGGTTTGAAGTGGAAATATAATCATCAACAACCTATTGTTGACTATGTACACTGGGATGATCCTAATGAGCTTGTACAACGTCTACAGCTGTTAATGGCTTCTAAATCTGCAGGTCATACTGCACACGAAAACGAAATTTTATCTATTATTGAAGAACTTCGAGAAGCTCGAATTATTGCATAAATAACCAGTCTTCGTTTTACACCACATCAGAATGAGTGTTGACATCAGAGCTAATATTGCTAGAGAGTTACACCGCCCCGCTCGCAGATGTTACATGCGGCGGAGGGTTATTACTAAAGGATTAGATGATCTACACCAAATGGATTTAGTAGAAATGATACCCTATTCTCGAGAAAATAATGGTTTTAAGTATATGCTAACCATTATAGATGTTTATTCTAAATATGCTTGGGCACAACCTTTAAAAAGTAAGAGTGGAAAAGAAGTTGCTGCAGTGCTGCGTAAGATATACAATAAGAGCAAACGATTTCCTAAACATATTCAAACAGACAGAGGAAAAGAGTTCTACAATGCTGAGTTCAAACGATGGACCACATCACACAACATTAATCATTACTCAACGTACAGCAATATGAAAGCTTGTGTTGTAGAACGTTTCAACCGAACACTTCGTGAACGTATGTGGAGAATGTTTACTAAAGAAGGAACTCATTCATGGATACATAGGTTACAAAAGCTTATCCATGATTATAATCACACCTATCACCGTACTATTAAAATGAAACCTTGTGATGTAAAAGACAATCGACTGCTTGCAACAGTGTATAACGCAATTAAAACAGTAGATACTAGAAAGAGAAAATTTCAAGTAGGTGATATTGTTCGCGTCAGCAAGCAAAAACACCAATTTGAAAAAGGGTATACACCTAACTGGACTACTGAGCTCTTCACTATTTATAAGGTGCAACCTACTAACCCTGTGACATACCTCTTAAAAGACTGTCAACAACATCTAATAGCTGGTGCCTTCTACACAGAAGAATTGCAAAAGACTAAACATCCAGACATCTACCTAGTAGAACGCATACTTCGAAGGAAAGGAAATAAAGTGCTTGTAAAATGGTTAGGGTATGATGATTCTCATAATTCTTGGATTAAAGAAACTAATGTATTGTAAGGAATAGATTGTAATAAAAAAAAAATATGTTGTGCTTTTTTTGTTTCCCTTTTTCCTTCCTTCTGCTCTTAGTAATAATGAAAGGATACAGATAAAGGTTTAAGAAATAAAAAAGATATAAAAATAATTATATATTTAAAAAACTAGTGCACAAAATACAATACAAAATACAATACAAAACAATACAATACAATACAATACAATATTTAAAAAATATTTATGCATTTACAATTTTTACAATTATAAAATTCTCCGTTGTTACTTCTTTCCAAATTGGGTGCTTCGCAACACCCTTGCTCCTCAAGCCCCCTTTGAGCAACTGAATCAAAACTGAAATTTTTTTTCATCTCTTTGATGAATGTCTTTTCATCATTATCATCATCACTATCTTCTTCATCATATAGGTCTTCTTCTTCTTCTTCCTCTTCCTCCTCCTTAAAGAGGAAAAGATTTTTTTTCTGTCGTTCCTCTTCTTCCTCTTCTTTTCTTATTAGTACCACCACTTCCTCAATCCATTTTACAATGGAACTATTGTGCAGCTCCTCCTCCTCCTCCTCCTCCTCCTGCTGTAAACTGCAGTCCATCTCCTCCTCTTCCTTCTCCTGATGCTGCTGCTGCTGCTGCTGCTGAAGTTGAACTCTACTACGAAGTGGTGGTGTGGTCTGCAACTCCTGCTGTCGCAGGCTGTCGTTACAGCTCAAGTCCAACAGCATCTCCGCCTCCTGGTAATGTTGCTGCCGCTGCTGAAGGCAACCACAGCTCAAGCCCAGTAGTGTTTGGACTTGAGGAAAGCACTGCATCTGTGATGGTGTAGGCAGCATCTCCTTCTCCTCCTCCCACTGCTGTTGTTGATGCTGCTGCTGCTGCTGCTGAGGTTGAACTCTACTACGAAATGGTGGTGTGGTCTGCAACTCCTGCTGTCGCGGGCTACCGTTACAGCTCAAGTCCAACGACATCTCCTCCTCCTGGTAATGTTGCTGTCGCTGCTGAAGGCTACCACATCTCAAGTCCACTAGTGTTTGGACTTGAGGAAAGCTCTGCATCGGTGGTGTAGGCAACATCTCCTTCTTCTCCTCCTGCTGGTGATGCTGTTGCTGCTGCTGCTGCTGCTGCTGAAGGCTAAACCTCAAGTCCATAGGTTTATAGCATCGTGGCAACGTCTGCTTCACTCGTACCATTTTTCTGTTGAAAAGTATTCCCTTCAATAACTGAGACGAATCTCTGATACAGTCTACAAAACCCTCCAGCATATATACTCAATCTCTTACCCCTACTCTTAGGCACTACACGCTTATTTACTAGCAGGGGAGCGCACGTGATGAAACTGTAGGTGGTTAGGCTAGGGAGGGAGAGCGCTCCCCCTGAAAGCGTACGTGCAAGCCAACAACGCTCCTAATTTTATAACACCCACTTTTTTCTTAAGCACTCCTGCTGCACCCGCATGCATTTAAAAATAAGAGATAACGATGTTGACTCAGCAGGACAGCACACGTGCACACATTTTCTTTAAAAATAACAAAGAGAAAAATGCTGACTCGGCAAGAGGGTGCACCTGCGAAGGGAACAATGCTGACTCAGCGGGAGAGCGCACCTGCATGCATGTTTAAAAATAAGAGATAAGGGAAGCTGACTTAGCGGGAGAGCGCACCTGCCACACACAAAAGAACAGAGGAAGGGGGGAAACGAGCCTGACACAGCGGGGGAGCGAGGGGGGAACGATGCTGGCTCAGCGGGAGGGGAGCACATCTGCACGCCATGCTGACTCAGCGGGAAGAGAGCGCACCTGCCACACACAGCTGCACAAAGGGAAACGCGGTTAAGGCTGACTCAGCGGGGGAGCGAGGGGAGGGGAACGAGGCTGACTCAGCGGGAGGGGAGCGCGCACCTGCCACACACACACACAGCTGCACAAAGGGGGGAAACGTAACCCCCCTCCGCCAAGGGGGTGGAGGCCACACCCCGCCCCCACCACCCTGCACGCGCGCGCGCGCACGCACGCTCACCGCCCCCACAGAGACAGACCAACACACCCACCCTCCCCCACCTCCACCAAACAGAGCAAAGCCCCGCCCCCACCCACCAATCAGAGCAAAGCCCCGCCCCCCACCCACCCACCAATCAGAGCACAGGCCACGCCCCCCCCCACCCCCCAACCAATCAGAGCACAGACCACGCCCCCCGCCCACCCCCCACTCCACCCCCCACCCCAAAGTGGATCAGAACCGGCGTCACACCACTACTTACGTGTATTACTTTAATTTCTTCGGATTTGAAAACTAAATGATGTAATTATTATTATTGTTATTATTATTATCATCGTTGCTTCGTTGTTATTCATTGTAATAATATACAACGCTGTACTACGAAATAAACATGCAAATTTCCTTATCAGGAAGCAAGGGGAAGAATATTCAAATCTGGGTGGGGGGTGGGGGGGAGACGAGCTTCTTAGCTCCGCTACTGGTCAACCTCGAACATTCTTCGCTGCGCGCATGTGAAGTAGCTGAAGATGACTAGAAGCCATGCTAATTGAACAGCTGCTATTTATTTCGTCAATTGTCTGATCAGTTCTGGGAATACATTTTTTTTGAAGATGAAGACTGTAAGGTCAGTCTATTTAAGAGTTCACGAAAAAGGGCTGAGAGATACCTTCACTGCAAATTCCCGTGCGAAAATTTTACTAATGCTAGTGTGGATATAAGGGTATAACACTTTACTGAAGAGGTAAGATTGTACGTTCAGTCAAATGATACATTTTGTTTATATATAACTGTGACCAAAGAATTTATCAAGTTAGAAATAATTTTATCGATGCGGTACTGTTCATAAAAAAATACAGTATACACGCACAATATTCAAATTTCACTGCCGTGTTGAGTTGACCTTTCTCACTATTTTATTATTATTATTATTATTATTATTATTATTATTATCATTCTTCTTCTTCTTCTTCTTATTATTATTATTATTTTATTGACATAGACGACCTACTAAAACTGATGTACTGTGTGTGCACTAATGCCCTACGTCCTGATAAGTCTCAGATTTATCACTGGGTTCACAGACACACTTCAGAAAATGATGAATTTTGCGTCATTTTCTCCATTTTTTTAAATTATCTATGATCAATATTTTAAAATCCAACACACCATTGGTCTAAATAGTTGCATATTTCGTCCAGCTATCAAGATAATCCGTTCTGAAGGAGACCCTGAATCTTATTACAGTAAGTGACATTAGAAACAACTGCTCTTACAGCTAAGTGGCTATATTCTGTTGACGAATGAAAGCGACATATGGATAAGGAATCAATTTCCAGGCAAGCTAACAGCCAGTACACACAGTGTAGTCCCTGTGCGGGATTTACAGAACTGACAGGGGAACATCGGCAATGGTTAATTCGCCGATCGCGATGAAACTTGGAAAACACATTCAGGTACACGTAAAAAAAGATGTCAGCATCAATTTTGGGTTCCGACATTCATTAGGGCGTTAACTAAGGGGCCTAAAAGTTGCGATATTTCAAGTTCATCGCTGTTCGCGCGGAATACCTACTGGCCAATGCTTAGTCGGCACACTGTCTGCTTTGTGCCACACCTCTGCACCTTCTCCCCTTTACACCTCCGCCCCTCCTTCTGGTTCGCCACTGCACGTTTCCCTTCTTCCCGCGCCTGCCCATCTGTTTAGCTGTCGAAGAGAACCGGTGCTACACTTTGCGTACTCTATCAGCCTTCCTCATATCTCTCCTTTGTACAGTAATTTCCACATTGTATTAGTCAGTTTGCATTTTCTGAAATGTTTAGGAAAACGTTTGCACCTGGCGAGTTGGCCGTGCGGTTAGAGATGCGCGGCTGTGAGCTTGCATCCGGGAGATAGTGGGTTAGAATCACACTGTCAGCAGCCCTGAATATGGCTTTCCGTGGTTTCCCATCTTCACACCAAGAAAATGCTGAGGCTGTACTTTAATTAAGGCCATGGCCGCTTTTTCTCACCCCTAGCCCTTTCCTGTGCCATCGTCGCCATATGGCCTATCTGTTTCGGTGCGACGTAAAGCAGCTTGTGAAAAAAATTAAATAGTATGCATATCGAAATCTGCTCCTGGATGAGTTGACTATACATATGAAGGTAGGTCGAGATCTATTTACCCTTTTATCCGTGATGATGGAACAAGGAGACAAACAGACAAACAAACAGACTAACAAACACACAAATAGACACGAAAGCTAAAAACTACTGATACGATCTTGAGTTGACATAAAACGGATAAATATATCAAAATGTGGCGAAATAAGTGACATTATAAACAGCGGACCCCTTACATCTTTATAATATTACATTTGTCACATACTAGTTTACGCCCAATACCATATCCATTTGTTTTCTTGCTCAGTAAGATTTCGCTGCATCAACACTTCGAAATTGCAAGATTGCTTTATGACCAACAACATGGCCACTAGTTGAACACATACACTAATTGTTATTTCAATTAGTGCTCACATCAAAAACCTGGCTCTTGACTTAATTTATTCATTAAATTAATAAGTGTAGGTTGCCTGCGGTAGCTGGGTGGATTGAGTAAGTCAGTAGATGCTATTGCCGGTTCCAAAGTTTAGTTGACAAACATATACTTTATGTGAACGGGAAAATTGAATTTCGCCAAAGTATACCTAGAGCCATCTCCCGATCTAAACAATCGAGTTGTATTCTCGAGATCTTACCCTAAAAATTACCCCTACTTTCATTTACAATGTTTAACACTGGCATGGTGGAACACACACTGCTAATGCAATCACACCAGGCCCCGGACGCATGTCCGGTTTCACCCGATCAATGGATTCTGGGGGACTCGGAAACATCATTCAGTTATGGATGAATTAAAGCGCATGCGACAACTCAGAAACTTGAATTCTGCCATATCACTGGCGGCCAACGGAAAGCAATCCCATGGCAGGATCGTATTGTGTGTCTACAAGCTCTCCAAAATGACTGAGTTAAAGCACGAGCAAACAATTGGACTGACAGCAGGCTTCTGGAGTGCAAGTCAGTGGTCGGTCATAAACAGTCTCCGAGAGTACAAATTAAGAGCCAGACGACCTGTATAATTATTACCATCGACAGATGATATCGTGGTAGTTTCAGTTTGCTAGAGATCATCTGCACTGGCAGCTAAGACACTCGCGTCCTGTTTTCTTCTTGGATGAATCCCGTTTCACGTTATACCGTTTCGACTGTCGTCTAGGAGTGTGCAGACCACGTGGGGAGTGATTTCATCCGACAGCTGTACAATCAACCGTTGCTTATGAAGGTGGATCTGTTATGGTGTGGGTAGACGTAAGTCCTGACACTAAAACCTTATCATTGGAAATGGACAAGATGACTTAAAGGGCTTGCGTCAACTGAGAAACTTGAATTCTGCCATGGCACTGGCGGCCAATGGAAAGCAATCCCAAGACAGGATCTTATTGTCTACAAGCTCTCCGAAATGACTAAGTTAAAGCAAACAGCTGGACTGACAGCAGGCTTCTGGAATGCAAATCAGCGATCAGTCAGAAACAGTCTCCGAGAGTACAAATTAACATCCAGACATCGTGGTAGGAGACTGCAGTTTGCAGTTTGCTAGAGATCATCTGCACTGGTAGCTAAGATACTCGCGTCCTGTTTTGTCCCTGGATGAATTTCGTTTCGCGTTATACCGTTCCGACGATCGAGTAGTAGTCTGGAGAGGACGTGGGGAGTGATTTCAACCGACAGCTGTATAATCAACCGTTGATGATGAGTGTAAGTCCTTAACTACTCGAGATCTGAGTGCCAGATGTGACTCCTCATGTTAGGCAACTTGAAAGAAAAGACCCTCAGTATTCATGCATGATAATACTCGACCGCATCCTACAGGAACACCAAGTGCAACGAATGGAGTGGCCATCCTTTGGTTCTGATTTTAATCTGATCGAGCAAGTCTGGAACAAACTGGATCAATGCGACAAATCTACACCCTGAAACACTTGAAAACGCCTCTTTGGAAGAGTAGGCTCGTCTACCTCAATTATATGTGCGGTGCCTTGTCAGAAGCATGTGAACTCATATTTAGGCGTTCTTAATGAGGCGCTTAATTTCCAAGTAGTCAGTATGGTATATAACCAGGAAACACTTTGTTTATGACACGTAGACCTACGGCAATGGTGGCTGTGAGTTTCAATAAGCCTACACTATACATGAGTGTGGTGGTATGATGTCATGTACTGAGTGTCTAAGGACCGGTTTGAACTTCAGTTCTTACTCGTTGCAAACAAGAAGGTTTGTTTTCATTGCGCGTCGCTTTACATTTGAATGTGTATGCGTAACACGGAGGTATGAACTCATAAACATTAACCAATTTTTAAAATTAGTGTTCTAGGAAGATTATGTTTATCTAAACTTAGGCCACTGTGCTTGATCACGTTTATCCAATGAGTAAAGGTTAGAAATCATTAGGAGGGATTCTAAATAAGGAGAAGAGTGATTTCCATTACACTTTCAGCTGTTACACTCTAGTATACCGGAATACCTCTGAAATTCTCCGCTTGTTGCCGAAGTGAACACATTCCAATGTGATTTATGTACTGATTTCGAAAAGAAATTCGTAATATCATTGAGAGTAGAGTACTTCCTCATATGTTCCTACCATTAAGTATTGCATTTTGTTAGTCAATGTAGAAAGGAAGAGAGCGTAAACTGAATACATATTACATTTCTTCGTCCATCGTTGTCAACCAGGCTAGTTCAATGCACATTCAAACCAGGCAACGAGGAAGTTTCACTTCATAAGGAATGAGAAACTTGTAAGGCTACGGCAGCCTAGTGTTTGAGCTGGTGCCTTCACTGAGTGATACAATAGAGCGGATTGTTCTGCTGGCATAATAGAGAGCCCTTGGGCGTGGTGTGGCGGCATACTTCATTCGCTTGCACGCCATTATAATGAACGCGGGTTTCCGCTGCTAGATCAGGCCTATCTAAATCTTCTGAATTAGGTGGTGTCAAAAGTACATTAACTATTGAGACAATTATGATTTTGAAAATGCAATCATATTCTCGTTTGAATCTTCAGTAAATTAAAATATTGCCATTTCCGATCACTTTTTTAAAACTGGGTAGTGTGAATTTACCGCCATTCTAGTCAACAAGTGTCGCCTCAATTTGTCTCGGGTTCGATCTCAAGCTCTCACACGAATTAGGTTCCTGGGTCTCTTATTCCTTGGATGGTACCTAAGAAGCAATTATAATCGACCTTAGAACAGATGTCGCATGATTTTTTTTGCATTAAATCGAAACTGAATACCAGTTGATATACAACATGCAGGTCTAGACAATTCTATTCCCTTGTAAAGCACCAATTACTTACAAGGAATACACACGCACACTTCGTATACCTCATACTGTTAGTTGCTGGGATATTTAGCCACGTAGGAAGGTAAACAATTGGTGACGAGCACGAAGGGCTCTACTCAAGCTGTGATTGCAGGGCAGTACTGCTCAAGTGGAAAACATTGCCTAAGTATTCACATGAAACACACGGTACGCCTGACCACAACCTAATATGATACCTTCCGAAGTGAACTTAGTCACGCTGATGCAGGCAAGTGGACTGCTGCATGTTTCCCTATGGGAGATTATATGAACTCCCTAGCACGGCTACAGAACGCAGCAACCACTAGCGTTGTGGTTTGATTAGTGTTTTTATACCTGCTGCAGTACTGTCTTATAGAGGCTACCTTTGCCCATAGAAATAAGTGTGATATTCATGTTTAGTGTAAGCTTAGTGAACCTCAGGGCCACATGCCAGAAGTGGAAATCTCCTTTCTAGTTCCATAATGGCACACACACAAATTTATCCTACCACATTAGATAAAAGGTACTCTGTTGGCCTGACTTACGAAGCCATTCTCTCTCTCTTTCACACACACACACACACACACACACACACACACACACACACACACACACACACACACACACACACACACACACACACACACAAGTTTTTCCGATAGTTTTTTAAATTACCACAGTAGTGTCATACATCTACTGGAGATGTGTGGCAGCAGAAGTGGCAAACAAACCTCAACCAACAACAATGGGCAGTCAGTATAATGTTATTGTCGATGAGCTGAACTTGAATACAGTATTTTGAGAAGTTCTTGTGATGGAATACACAAACAAACAATCAAACAAGTAAAAGCAACAAGCAAGTAAAGAAACGTACAGACAAAATTGAAATAAAGCTACCTTCGAATTTTGATATTTAATCAGAGAAAAAGCAATGCATGAGATAAAAATGTGAAGTATAGAAACAATATTTAAAGTTTATATACACTCAATCTGAATTTTTTTAAATACATTTTTAAAAGTAAATAAAGTGCACCATGAACAAATCGTGAGAGCATAACGACGGTTACAGCACAGGACTGTCATAGATAGCATGGATGACATTTAAAAGAAAAGCTGATTGTTTGCACAGAAGAGCCGCGGAGAGACTTATGTGTCCCTCCGTTATTCATAGTAGCATAACTATAGAAGAATAATTACAAACATATTTCTCATCAATAAATTATTAGTAATAGTGTGAGCAGAATAAGCCAAAATTTTGTTTAGTGAACAAGAAGCACGCCCAGAAGCCATATTCGACAAGCCCTTAGCCAGCTAGATGAGTTAGAGAGAGGCGGCCTCTTTGGACTAAGAGAGCAGGCTCGATATTTCAGCGCATTGTTCACCGCAATCGTCCTGACTACAATGCGCGTTGGTGTTGGACGTCTTGGGAACGTTAGGATTCACATACACTCCGAGAAGGCTCAATTCGACCATAATGGACCACCAGCAAGGAGGATAGCTGTAAAAACTCCATATTTGAGGCTGCGCTCCATCCAGAGACTAATATCGATAGCTGGGGATACTCCTGTGCCCAACAGTACCATATTAAGGTGGCTAGCACAGCAGGATGTGAGATCCCGGCGTCTCTTACGACGTGCACAATTATTACCAAACGACCTGAGCATCACCGAGCTCTTTTGAACTTCTGTCAGGAAAGTCAGCACGACAGCATGCAAACTGGTGACGAGTGGTGTTCGGCGCTGAACCACGGTCCTTGTATGGATACAGACGACAGCCAAAATTGAGTCAGGAGACATCTCATGTAGCGTAGCGATCCATGCTTCTTTTTAGAGCGGGGTACTGTAGAATCGAGGGGTAGCATGGTGAGGGTGACACTTCCGACGATTCCCTTTCCCTGCTGGTGGTGATTGAACCCCGACGGAACGGCCATACCTCCAATAAATTATGAGACTGCGTGTGCTTCTCCTCCAAGCGCAATTCGACAACCACATTTTCAGCAGGATAATACCCGCCATGAAACAGCACGGGTGTCTCTGGCCTGCTTTCTTGATGTCAATATGCTTCCTTGTCCAGCAATGTCTCCAGATCTCTAGCCAATATACTCAGTTAAAAAAATAGGGGAACATGTTTTTGAACGTACACCGTGCTCTACAAGACAACACCTTACACCAAGGTATACTACCAACTAAACCTTTATTCTTTACCGTTTATGCATGCAAAAGAACATCGATGGATTCGCGTTCATTTTAAAAACACAAACGGAAATGTCCAAATAAGGGCGAAAACAAAGTGATAACCGTCCTCCAACGTGGATTTTTTATCACAGTTGGAGAGCTTGAGTCTGGTGTATGTCTTCCACGAGCATTTATCACAGCTTGGCACCTACGTAGCATGCTCCGTACAAGTCGACGTAGGTCACGTTGCGCTATCAGGCCCCATTCTTCAATGGGAGGCCGTTCGAGGTCTTGGAGAGTCTGTGGTGGAACAGGACTCCCACGAACACTTCTGTCAAGCCTATCCCACACATGCTCGATGGGATTGAGTTCGGGACTCACTGCTGGCCATTCCATCTCTTGAATGTCTAGTTCTCGTAAGACAGATCTTGTGATGCGCGCTACATGACCCCTGGCACTGTCGTGCATGAGTACGAATTCAGGGCCAACACGGTATGCAGCAAACACCACATGCTGTAGCAGTATATGTCCCTTGTTCCCCGCAGCGGTAAGATTACCACGGATGACGACAAGATCAGTACTGCCATCTATACTGATGCCATCCCACGCCATCACAGAACCTTGTCAGAATCGGTCTCCTTCATGGACAATATTTGGCATGTACTGCTCTCCACGGCGTCTACATGCACGTTGATGTCTATCACGTTGTGTCAGGGGAAATCTGGACTCGTCTTTGAACAACACATGTCTCCATTGGGGAAGTAACCAGTTGACGTGCGTACGGGCAAACAGAAGGCGAGCTGCGCGATGTTCCTGCGTTAAACGGGGCACTCAAACAGGACGTCTGGGTCGTAAGGACACTTCTCTTAACCTGTTCCTTACTGTCTCGTAAGACAACGTGGCTTCAGTGACTCTCCTTGAGGTCTTGTTGCAGTTCTCTGGCAGTTACTGCACGACGCTGCAACGCACAGATGGTAAGGTATCGGTTATCCTGTGGGGTTGTCATGCGTTCACGACCTTGTTCAACCCTCGTTATGAACTGGCCTGTCCAAGTGTAGCGATTCCACAAGCTGTGAATAACTGACGGAGAGACATTGAGATGGACAGCAAAATAACGAAAAGTGCATCCTTTCTGGATCAATGTGACGACCCTTGCGATTTAAACCTCGTTAAGATGTCTCATGCAATGTGCTGGTTGACGTACAAATTACCGCAGTAGTCTGTGTACCTCAAAACGACACACGGACGCACAGCTATTCACTTTGTTTTGAGGGGTCACCTGATATTTTAATGCATTTCTACGCCTACAGATGGTGCATAACTTCGATTTGATATACCTTAGTAGCTAAGGTATCAGGATATGCTGTACGACCATTGGAACCCCGTGTACCAAATTAACATTCACATACCAGACATTACAAAACATGTTCCCCTAATTT
Source organism: Anabrus simplex (assembly GCF_040414725.1). Classification (NCBI taxonomy): domain Eukaryota; kingdom Metazoa; phylum Arthropoda; class Insecta; order Orthoptera; family Tettigoniidae; genus Anabrus; species Anabrus simplex. The sequence goes on along the minus strand of NC_090266.1, from coordinate 227,666,931 downwards.
TGTGAACTGTGTAGAATGTTTGGGACCAGGTTGGACGGCAACTTCCCTCATTGGCAATTACTGGAGATCTGGATGTTCAGAAACGCCAGCTGTGGCAGAATCTTCCTCAGGAGAATATCCTGCATCCGTATGCCTCCATACCCGACCGTATCGCTGCCTGTCTCCGTGCTACAGGTGGTCCGGCACCGTACAAATTACACCCTGCAAGTGTTTGTTGCCCACCAATTAATGCCTGGTGTGGTGCGATATTTTGATGTTTTCTTCATAATACAGTGTCTTGTTCCTGTTCCTACGTACGTGCTCCTAAAATGGCCCTTTATACATCATTTTTAATAATGTTATTTGCTTTATGCCCCACTAACTGTAGAACATGCCAAGTTGGGGTCAGAAGACCAGCGCCTCAACCGTCTGAGCCACTCAGCCCGGCGACATCCTTTTGTGTAAATGAATGTGTAGTACTGTATCTCAAATTACAATGTAGTGCCTGTCTGGCATTCGGTTTCATTTGGATCACCGTAAGATAACTACTAACCTATTTATCATCAAACTTGCCAGTATTAACCCTCGGATACCATACTAGGGTCTGAAGGACCCTGCAGAAAACTTCTTATTGAATCAGTTGTGCTTCGTACTTTCTTGCCTTACGCTCTCTGCGTGGAACCCAAAGCAATCTAAAGTTCCATGTTTTAGCACCATAAATGCTGTTTTGATAATTAAGTTTTATTGGTTGTGCCAGTTGGAGGTGACAATTCTAACGGTCCTTGCTGACCGTAGTGTTTTATGCCTACTTTAAGCGATTTTCAGTGGGTTAATGCTTTATCTAGAATCCTACTGTATTTTTATTGCGAATATTCAAATTCTATCAACAAATCAAGCGATCTCAACGTGCTTAAATATTATTAAAATAACATTGGAAACATCTGCTACAATTTCATCGCCCATCAGGTCTATGAAATAATGACCACAACATTTAATTCCCTGCATACAAATCCTCAAGCAATGTCTAGTAGCCTATGTAGGATATTAATATTTATTTCAAGTAGGGACACGCCCTTTTAAACTATTCGAGACTCAATCATGACGATAAGGAGTAGTATGATGAAGTGTTGGATGTCTCGAAATTTACTTCTTTAAATTGAATTTTGGATGGTGGATGACTACATTATCTCCTTTTACAGCACATAGTGCTGGTCAGATAAATTAGACGTTAATGCCATTTGTTAAAAGATGCACGTACTAAACTTTTGTGTTATGAATATCAAAACTCTCTAATTAGTTTATCACACCCAAACAAGTATCCAGCTATATTTAAAATCTTTACGCTATATTTATCATCTACTCTGTCCTTTGTACAGCGTCATGCGACCTGGAAGCGTTGTATTTCCCACATATGAACTACAACTACTATCCAAATTCCCTACACCCTAGGTATTGTCAAGTACACTGTAATATTCAGCAGTCTGTGATAAGTAACTCTGTGCAACGGGCCAGTTTTAGGTTGCTCGCCTTGTAAGTTTGCATTTTCCACACTACTAATATGCTGCAAATGTTGTTCCTACATTTTCAATTTTTTGATATAAATAACGCATGAGAGATTTGTTTTCCCAGCTTGTTTCACAAAACGTTTTCGTGTCTACCTTTTCCAACGTTTGCATCAAGCAGAGCGACGTTTCCCTTTCTTAATGTTGCACTTTTCTCGTGTCTTCTTTGTGAACACGCATATTGTATAATAAAAAACGAGTATAACGCTATAATCTGGGCTCTATCTTGACATCCTGCGACTGCAATTTTTTCGTATGGTATAAGCTATGAAATGCCAATTCACAATATCTTATTGTAGTACTTAGCATTTCCTCAATCTAGATTTAAATCACTTGAGTAGAAAATTTTCGAATGAACCTTCCAACGAAGGTTCCCTTTTTCTTTTCTCTTCTCCTCATGTATGTGTACACACTCACACGCTGAAATAATGTCAGTGTGTAATTATGTAACCTGGCCCGGCTCGTCATGTCGTTAGCAACGGGTCGTCCACACCACCCGCACCGCTGCTCACTCTTGCAGACAGTTTTACTCGCCGTAACATAACGTTGCCGTTTATTAAATTATCCATGTGTGGTATATTCGACATTCCGATTATTTAATTACTGGATTATGCAGACATTCCTTTCTCTTTAATTAAATCTGCTATAGCACATTAGTCTTCTTTGTACATTTAACTGGTCCGGACTGGTCTGCCTCAAATACACTGGAGTAGTTAACCAATTCATTTACCGTACATGCAGTCAGAATTTCTATGTGAAGTAGTTCTCCTGAATAAGTACATTAGGATGAATCTCGTAAATTAGCCTAGATTCATTTTCAAAGATATTACACTCGAGTGAAATCAGCTGACCCTCACAGATGACCGTCAAGTTTTGAGATGCATGCTAACGGATGTAGAGGATGATAAATTTGAGAGGTAACAGTATACTTTTCTGTGTTGTATAGCTATTTATGTGTGTGAGAGAAATACGATTGATTGATTGTGAAACCATCAACTTCCGGAATTTACAAGCTGCCACTGTGGACAAAGTGAACTATCTAGCAGAAGAAATGATGGTACGAAAATTCGTGGTCCATACACCACCTTCCTAAGGTGTTGGATGTGCCATGACGGCCACATTTCTGGTAAATATTCGAGGGACCACCGTCATTGTAATAACACAATATACGAGGTTCAGGAAAAACTCCGTCTAATAATCACCGGAATCGGGACAATTCAATCGAGGATGGGAAACAATTCTTTAGCTCGCAGTTTTCATTCAGAATCAAGTGGAGCAGCTAACGTAATTTCGTATTAAACGATATATGTGGGTCAAATATTCCTTGAAATGCCCTAAAACTAGTGGGAACAGCGTTTCAAATCACAGTTGTATTATGAATCCCACCCTTTCGGTGTTTAGGTCTACTGAAAAGTCTAGATCCACTATCAACCTGAGGTTGAATCTTCGCTGGAATAGAACACATTCACCATTATCGTCATGAAAAGTCAGTAAAAATGAACTGCGACCAAGCCGGCGACGTCTTTGAGAAATTGTGGTTGCGAAAACACATTGCACTACTTCTTCCCAGTGTACGCAGAGGGTTTGGTGCCTAGCCTCATTTAAAATGTCTTGATACCCTGAATAAGTATTTTAGGATGAATTTCGTAATCTAGAGAGATTTTCTCTGAAATACATTACACTTGAGTCAAATCAGTACAAAATATTTACCTACGAAAGTCAAATTTTCGGTCTTGGGAACAAATGAAGAAGTTGATGAATTTGAGAGGTAACAAAATATTGGACGGCTTTATTCATAAACCCTGTATCCATATTCTTACCCTACGGAGTTCGGGTGCAATATTTGGACAATGAGAAACTATTCATGAACTATTTCAGAAGAAATATGTGCAGCAGCGTGGTTACTGTTATTTATCTCAGCATTGGAGAACTGATAAATACGCACCATCAAAGATGAATGTTAATAGACCGAGCTCGACAGCTTCAGTCGCTTAAGTGCGGCCAGTATCCAGTATTCGGAAGATAGAGGTTTCGAGCCCTGAAGATGGTTTTCCGTGGTTTCCCATTTTCACACCAAGCAAATGTTGGGGTTGTACCTTAAATAAGGTCACGGCCGCTTCCTTCCCTCTCATAGCCCTTTCCTGCCCCATCGTCGCCATAAGACCTATCTGTGTCGGTGCGACGTAAAGCAACTTGCGAATGTTAATTGTGAAGAGTATCATGCTAAATTTGAGTAGAACTATTTATGATTGCCAATTTTGATGACCTACCTACGTGTGATTTACATTGATATAAAATGTTACTTGATATTTCCACAATGTTATCCTCAAATGAAACTCAACTACTGCAATTAGAGAACACATAACTGTGCTAACAATAAATCGTAGGTTTCACACGCACTTACATATACTGATCTGATTGTTAATCATGATTAAAGCTTCTGTGAAAAAATTAGCATCTACAACAACAACAACACTATTCCTATTACATCGGAGAGAATCTAGGAATTCATTTTAGATGCATTCATCTTCGTAGTAATTTGCCTTATAATATCGTCTTACAAAACAAAAAAATGTAATGATGGATGAATTTTCCACTGATCTGAAAACCAGTATTTTCCGATGGTGAATGTGTACAATTAAATTATATATAATTTATAAATTAAAATTAAAGTTCCTTTTAAAATAACCTTGGAATGGCGCAGACATTAACAAACCCACGAAGGCTGGGAAAATTGTCGTAACCGAATAATTACCAATCAAGATTTGGTCACTGGTTCATCACATAATGAACAAATTCACACTGATGTCACTGTCGCCAGTTAGAATGCTGTTATTCAACAAACTGCACAATTCTGCCGTATGCTTCAACGTAGTGCAGAAGCGGAGTAGACGACTTCTTTTCTGCCGTACGGAGAACATCAAAAGGTAAATTTTACCTCGTCATAAATGGCTATCAGTTTTACATGGTTCGTGTAAATGACATGTTTGATATTGTACCACTCCAGACAACGAACAACTGTATTTAGCAGTGGCAGCCCTGACGGTGAAACTGATTTTCTATATGTCAAAGCACAAATGCCGGCCAACAGAAGAAGGCTACCGGGTTCACTACTGAAATATGTACGTATAAATCTGGAATGAATTTGAATATTTAATACGTAACCTAAATGATGTAGGTATCAGGTGCGAAATTCTAACGTCGACGTGTATAACGTGTATATCAAACTGTAGATGATCAATCACTAAGAAACAGGAGAACATCTCACCTCATTTAATTCATGCTTGGAGAGCATGTGTCAGCGTAAGGAAATTAAATCTACTGTCTCATGAATAAAATAATTATATATTGCAGTTTACGCATCTTTTCCTGATATTTACTTTCTGTCCCTGCCCTGCGTACTGTATTTCAATAACTTGCCTTTAATAACTTAAGTGTAAACATCCGATGGTTCTCTTGTTATCATAGGTGATATTATGTTGCCATATGGATCGTTTATTCCATTTAACGGTTCCACTTCTTGTGAATATGAATAATAAAACGGTGTCTCTTTTTCCTCTACCGGAATCGAACGAAAACAATGTAGATTTATCCTTATGGATACCAGGAATATAAACTTTCCTTCATTCGAGTCTTACAATAATTGTGTCCAGATATTTTGCCAGAATTAAATGGAATGCATATCTGAATGTATTTTTGTAATATTATTTTGCAAAAAATCTTCTTCTGATTATTGAAAACAAACGAAGGGGCGTTTATGTAAAATATTAGAAGATGAAATGTGGATTTTTCTTTTTTCGCTAGTTGCTTTACGTCGCACCGACACAGATAGGTCTTATGCCGACGATGGGACAGAGAAGGGCTAGTAGTGGAAAGGAAGCGGCCGTGGCCTTAATTAAGGTACTGCCCCAGCATTTGCCTGGTGTGTAAATGGGAAACCACGGCAAACCATTTTCAGGGCTGCCGACAGTGGGGTTCGAAACTACTATCTCCCGAAATATGGATTTGAGAAGTCGTAGATGCCACTGATTGGACAGAATGCCATCGCATACTCAAACCTATACTGGTCGGTATTACAGATACAGGCCAGAAAGCCAAGTGTTTAAATTTTATCACCTTTATGATATGCACAAATGAACTGGCTACCGGAATAACCTAGGATTCGTTTGCTTAATCTTTCAACACTCTTTCTTGAACGCCTACAAGATATTAATTTTCGTTGGAGTTATAGCATACCGCAATGATTTGTATACAACCGTTTTAGTAAGCCCGAACATTTTAATTGGAAGTGTTATCATGCTTTGCTTGAATTTTCCTCTTTAAAAGATTGTGGTCGTCTTTGTTAGAAACGACGTCTGATCTAAACTTTTTGATACTTTTACGCCAGATAATCTCTAGAAGTGGATATCTCTGCAATATCCATAATTCATGTCCAAAGAGTCACACACAGCACGAAGAAGTCTATAATTGTATTTATTTTGAATCTGTTCGAAAAGTGTAGATAAATGTTTGCTCTTAAATTGTCTTTCCCTTATTTCACTATCGTTTTCTTCCCTGAAATCTCACGCTATTTCAACAATGTTCTTGATTTACGCAAACACACATTGTGGTAAACGTGTTAAACATATTCAGTTAAATAACAATATAGCCTGTAAGGAACTCCACAGTTTACTTTATAAACGTCCAAAACTCAGCTTTTGCATAGTGACCAAGTAAACCCATCTCAGTATATCTTCTACTTAATTGTGTCAGCAAACTGTTTTCAAAATTGCCTGTTGTTCTCTGATCTACTTTTGTCACCGCATGTTCTCCTCTGACCGCATCAATGTTAGGCCTGAGCGGTCTTATATACTTTTCCTTATTCATGTCCTATCCCATTCAAAACATAAAATTCCCATTCTTCTCCGAGAGGTTGAAACCATTCCGATAAATATTATATGGGATTAATAATCCAGTCAGTAAGCCCCTTAAAACAACTACCAGCGTCACTATGTAATAAAGTAATTATATATTTAATAACATTTGGATTTATGATTAGTGATCAAAATGAACTACGATTACCTGAATGCAATGAAGGTCCTAAAGTGTTAAGAGGAGGTATATCACAAGGTATTTACACAGCCTTTATTTGCACCAAAATTAAAATACTCTTAAGAAGCATAGGTATTGATCAGAAATAACGTTTGTTAAGAATGGAGCCGTTCTTTGTAGTATGGGTTTAGGCCTATTAATATTTATGCTTTAAGTCTGCCGAGAAAACCAGATACACATGTATGAAACCACTTTAACATACCTGGAAAATAAATGCTGTTAATAATAGAATGACATGTTTCATTCCACAAGAACATGCTCAGATTCCGTCAAATCCCTTTTATATCATGAGCATGTAACCGTCCAGGCTTCTCCAGCCCTACTAATTTAATATAATATAATTTTACGCGATATCATTTGATATCAAGTTTATCCGCCATCGGCAATTATTTGTAATAACATATTTATTCAACGTCAATCATTTGTAATCAAGGCCTTTTGGAATCATATTGTATATATGATAACATCGTTTTATTATTTAAATTATATTATGTAGGATAGGAATTCATTATGTTGTAAATACGGTCAATATGTTGAGACATACTTGTTTTCATTTCATCTCATATTTGTGTATACGAAAAGCTATTCTTAAAGTTGGGATTTTGTGTGACTCATGGGTTTCGCGAAGGCAGTAAACAGAGACCCGCGCGCGAGGCTTGCATACCAGCAGAGTACATTATCGCAACGCCTACTGGACTCGACAAGAGAGAAGAGAAGGGGAGATGATAATGCGATCTACGAATCAGATGCTTCGTTATATTTGTTTTTGCTAGTTGCTTTACGTCGCACCGACACAGATAGGTCTTTTGGCGACGATGGGACAGGGAAGGGCTAGGCGTGGGAAGGAAGCAGCCGTGGCCTTAATTAAGGTACAGCCCCAGCATTTGCCTGGTGTGAAAATGGGAAACCACGGAAAACCATTTTCAGGGCTGCCGACAGTGGGGTTCGAACCTACTATCTCCCGAATACTGGATACTGGCCGCACTTAAGCGACTGCAGCTATCGAGCTCGGTGCTTCGTTATATAGAGATCTGAGATGAAGCTGTTACCTAGAGTGGGGGAGCCCGGTGATATTATCAAATGCGGAGCGAGATACTTACGGATACTCCATCACTACTACTTCTACTGTGAACATCTACCTTGAACGTGATTTGATTTTTAAACGGTATGTGGTCGCTCCGCGACATAAGTATTTTTGTACAATGTGTTATCGCTTCGATACAGTACTTAGGTGCGGTAATGTTATCGGATCTACGTGAAACGAAACAAGCTTACGGCTTGTGTTATTTTCAGTAAATCTTCTGGACGAAGAACTATGTTTAGTTCAAGTCCATGGAATTTTGGTACAAGTATGCACCGTACAAATAGTATAGCTCAGTTGGATTGAGATTTCTACTAATATGGAAAAATTCATATCTCTGAATTTTCTCCTCATACGATCAACGCTGATCAGTTGTTACACGTATAGGGCCAATGTCTAATTTAAAGACTAGGCAATTAGGGAGTGTTAGTCCAGATAACCCATACTACATCAGAGAAGGAAGGAAGGATGCCCATGGAGCAAATTCTACATCGAGAAGAAGAGAACGAGTAACCACGGAAACCAGATGACTTCAACGGAAGCTGCAATTGGTGAGATTCAATTATATACAGCAAGCAATTAATAAATTCAGTAAAGTAAATTATAAATTCCTCCACGCTTTAAGGAAACTTTTCCGATTCATCCCATTTTTTTGTATAATAAATTCATTTGTATTTTATATTGCGTTAATTTTCTTTCTTAAGCGATACTTAATGGTTAATTATTTAAAACCCTACCCCTGTGATTTGAGTATAAGTCTCTATGCTAGTAAATATAAATTTTGGTTTACAGTTACTATATCCGTAAACTGAATGGTCCTAGTTTAATAATAATCACGTAATAATACTAAAACTAATAATACTAACCATTATTACCCTTTTCCATCCTGTTTAATGTTGTTCTAGCAAGTTACAGTCAATTTATGACGACCTTATATTTTGTTGTCAAGTGTGACCTTTTTGTACACCAATGTTAGTTTCCTAATACAGTGCAGATGATGATGATGATGATGCTTGTTACTTAAAGGGGCCTAATATCCAGGTCATTGGCCCCTAATGGTACGAAATGAGACGAAATTAAATGACAAATTTAAAGTCCAAACTCCTCCACTGACCAGAATTCAAAACCTGAGGAAGAAGAATGAATGGATGGGTATGAATTTAAAACAATCAGTGGATACGACACGTAATGTCTCGCATTCACAGAAACTGACGTGAAACAACAGTATTAATGACCAAGGGACTGCGTCTATAGGATAATACTGAATCGATATTGCTTTTAGTCTAAAGGGGTCCAAAATCCAACTCCTCGGCCCCGCATAATGGCACTTATCGTTAGGAAAGTAGAACCATGGTATTCGTCATATTGCGGTACTAATCGAAATTAGCGTAGACTCGCGGCATTTCACACGGTATGGTATTACTCACAGGTAATGAAATCCGCACATGGAATACAGACCTATTTTGTTTCGCACACTGCGGCGCTATTTACAAGCAACTCAAACCTATGACGTTCCTCACCTAAGTGGACTAACCACAGGGACCCGCATTATTCAGGGGTGTTCCTCACATAGTGGGTACTAAGCATAGGCAAGGCAGAACCATGATGTCGCTCATCATGTGGTGTTGCTCATATAGGGGTACGAATCACAGGTACTGTAGAAGCCGGCACCGTACTCTATTGCTACTAATCACAAAGCTATTTGGTGCCTAACATAGGGGTGCTACGCGCTAGTAAAAGCGTCCCATGGTGTTCCAAGCATGGTGGTACTAATCACAAGTAGTCTTATTGAGCCATCTCCCAGAGGCCTCAATATATAAATATGATAATTAGATCAACGCATCCGTTTAATCGCAAGCAAGAAGCAGGGTACGAACTCTGAGGGTCCGTTACAGGCCGACCTTAGTGCGGCACAGCATCTAATTTTCCAGAAGGTGGTGAGCCAGTTTGAATTCATAGCTAGTCGTTGCCTTGATTACCAGGCACGCCAGTCTCACCCCAACTTTCATATTCAAGCGACTTGAGTGTGGAGGCGGTTATGTTTGAACGAAGGGAATCCTACAACAAGACTTCAGGTTGGCAAACTTCAAATTTACTTTACTGGTATCACAAGATGTATATCGATTATTTCGCCACTAAGATAAAATTCCACAGTTCCAAACTAAATATCACCTGAAAATATATTTACTATTCACTCCTAGATCAGAGAAATGTTTACTTGAGTCCTCATCTAATACGTTTATTTGAATGGAATGTCGTTAGACAGGCGAGAGTCTGTTAACCGTCACGCAGCCGGTGTTAGGCGGGGATCTATCTCGCGTTACAAAGAGACAGACAGCTTATTTAAGGTCCCCTGGTGGGGGAAGCTTTCTCATTCTTCTGACGTTGGTGGTGCGAGTAGCACGTAGTGTGCGGATGTGAATCTTTCTTTGTGATAACAAAAACCGTTAACCACCTGTACGCGTTTATAAATATTTCTCTGCTTATCTCGAGCAAGACAACTGCAGGATAAAATTTTATGTCCTGATTTTATTCGCCTTTGTTGGACAGACCAAGGTTTGATCACGCGAATCTTTGACTGATACATTCAATTAATTATAGCTCGAGAGCCGCGCGTGAGATAAATGTACATTCGAATAATGACCTGTATCTCATTTCGGTTCGCTTACGCGGGTTGGTTGTGAAACATGTGCGTTTCTTACGTGCATAAGCCGCGTGAAGAACTCATGTCGAATTGGTCTGAACCCATGATGTTTGAAATGAGAGGTTTGATATGCCAGAGGGATGAATTGAGGCTAAGTAACTGTGTTAAGGCAAGATATGCCGTTATTAATGAATGGAGCCTTATGAATTTGGGTGCTAATTAGCCAGCTGGGAGGTGCGAGAAAGTCACCCTCTGAGCTGAGAATGGGAGCTATTTGCGTCTTTACTTCGAGGAAGGTTTTGTAACAGGCTAAAGGCCTAACGATTTGTGGTCCTGTAGTGAAAGGACCGACTGGCAGAGAATATGTTTCCCCTCAAAGAAAAGTGAAAGTTGCCCCGTGACCGTCCCCTCTCGCCAGCCAAGTATTGTGTTTCTCTCTTACAGCTGATCGTTTAAAGAGCCGAGAATATAGACCATCTTGTGTCTTGAAGGACGCAAACTGATGTAGCCTGCCGACAACCAGTTCGATCTCCATGGCTCATCATTTAATATATATATGTGTGTGTTTCTTTCCACAGACGTGATCTATTTTTGTGTGATTTCTTGTATTGTCGTGTCTTGTTGAGTGAATTTGGGCATGTCAGCTCGTCAGCTGATTTCATTGTCATCCAGTTCTGCGTGGACTGTGTTTGTGTGACCCCGTGAGCTTATAACTCGAGTCAATGTTAGTTTGTAAGTGATATCATGGAACCACCCTATGCCATAGTTTTTTTATATGTTTGTATCCGCAGTTGGACGGATTGTAAATATATTGTCTTAGTTATTTTACTAATGTATTAGTACTACCTGTTCATCATAGAGACGTTGTCTACGACGATGCCTACGGGCAATATTATTGGATTTTATTGTACTTATCTGGCGCAATCAAACATTCAAATACTACGGGTGAACTCTTATTTTGTCAGCTTTTAATTAGTCAACTCTCAATCGGTCAAGTGCAATTTTATTAAGTGTTAATTGATCTACGTAATTTTTATCTTCGACGTATCCCGTGTATATACATGATGAATTCTATGTGAATTTTGAAAGTCGTAACTCGACTTTGTGTAGCTTATTTGTTATGATGATATTTTCTGTGTAAGCGTTTATCTCATTCTTACCTTTTTATACGACTAACTTGAGGTTGAATTGATTTTATTTGATATGTATTTGCATTTAGCATGGACCATTTTCTATGTTTTTCTGGATTAATAAATCAATTTTACCCCACAATTTGTTTCTCATTTCAAGGTATATGTCCATTCTTCCTGTCAAGATACTTATTAGTATAAGTCTAGATTATTTTAAGATTCTCCCGCGCATAACGAACAGGACCACCGCTTTACCGAACCCTGAGTCTAGTCGGTGCAAATGGCAGGAAATTGCACATTATGGTTCTAATTTGATCATCCCTTGGTCGCCCCTTTTAGTTGCCTTTTACGACAGGCAGGTGATGACGTGGGTGTATTCTTGGTCTGCGTCCCCCACCCGCTGAGGGTTCTGGAATTAACATCTGATACTGACATGATTAAGTGTTAAAATATCACTGAATGAAGAAATTGAAATGACCTTTGTTACGAAAAATAAAGTTTACATCACCGGTACCTGTTTGGATGTTATTCGCTTTCAAAAATGTGATTTTTGGGAAAATAATTCGACTTATTGTCGAGATTTGATTATTACACGTTCATCAAGGAATTAAATTAATCCAACAAGATTAATTACTATCGAAAACTGAAAAGAGGAAAGATAATGTCACAAATACTATCTCGGCTAACTATTGTACAACCACACCATCTGACTACAAACCATGCAAGTATCCTAAAATCTACGAATATAAAAGAAATAGCGTCTTTATTCTTCCTTTTAAGTCAAATACTTAATGAATAGGTATATTGTCATTACTATTGCCTGGTATGAAAATTATGACCGACATGATTGGAGTTATCTTTACTACAAGAATTGTAATTCATTCTCACTGATTCTTCTGAGTCTTTGGGCATTCAAAATTTATTACCAATATATTTGGAGGTCATCCATTATAAATATTCAAATGAAACATGATTCAGGCTTATGAAGACTCATTCTACACGTTGCAAAGAAATACTCGTGATAACAAATTACAGCACGTTCAATTCGCACCGTATTAAATCTTATCAAGAAGACCTTGTCTACCTAAATTAATCATTTCTTATCCATGGATAATTATACTGACGAAGTGCCTTAACGTTCAATCTATACCAACAATTCACATCATCAACTTCCCACGAAGTTATTATACTCAAGGCATAGTGCAGAATTCCTCTAATACACCTTCCAAATGCCATAATCACAATAAAATAAAAATATATTTTGGCGACGTCATTTAACACTCATATTTCAAACATTTAGAAACAACGTCGAATGTCGTACGCATTTCAACACATATACAAGTCTCCCCCAAACATATGGCACAAAAATCATATATTTAATCACATTAATTTCATGCTGGAAACAAAATTCATTCATGATGAGTTTAAATTATGTTAGACCACGAGGTTCAGAATATTCTGGAAGGTAGGGCTTTAATCCATAGCCATGCGTAATTAGTAACCAAAAATAAATTAGTCACACTCTTAATTTAAACTAATTAGGCAAGTTATTTTAATTGTACGATTCTCAATATCTGAACTAGCATCTTCTCGACAACCTAGAGATTAATTTAGGAACACGAAGTGGAAGGACTCCTTTTCCGGTGGAGTCATGGATTGTGTTTGAACAAGTGATGAATAGATATCATAGTACGACACACTCAGTGGATGGTTGGCATTGTAAGTTTCAGGGGATGATAGTCACACACTACGCGTCCATTTAGACATTTTAGGATATCATAAAATATCGTAGAGGGAAGAAAAATCTGACATAGGAGTTACTGGCAGGAAACGAACGAATACTGCATCTCGTCAAAAAGAAATGATCGCGTAGACTTAAGTCAGGTGGAAATATTTGCAGTGAAGTACCAGCATTATACAGACAAATAGTACATACTCCTATACCTCAGAGCCTTTAGCTACCGGCTCAATCTATAATACAAAAATCGAAGTAGATGATTTTGAGGATCAATAGCAATCGCAAATATTCAACTTACTATAGAAAACGTGTCATAAATTAGAGATCAATTCAAATGGATAAACTGCAGTAACTAAACAGGTTGTTTATTTGTGTTTTGTCTTAACACTTACATTATAGCAATTGGGTATTTTTTTTTTTTGCTACGGGCTTTACGTCGCACCGACACAGATAGGTCTTATGGCGACGATGGGATAGGAAAGGCCTAGGAGTTGGAAGGAAGCGCCAGCATTTGCCTGGTGTGAAAATGGGAAACCACGGAAAACCATTTTCAGGGCTGCCGATAGTGGGATTCGAACCTACTATCTCCCGGATGCAAGCTCACAGCCGCGCGCTTCTACGCGCACGGCCAACTCGCCCGGTGGGTATTATTTATTGGGACGTTGACTACTATTAGACGTAAGCATAAATTAGACCAAATAGTATCAATTAAGCCAAATTTTGTTAGACCCCTTATATTAGACGCACTGTCGTCGGACTCATTATTTTATATCTGCTGCCATCAGAAATCCTCTTCTACCTCAGGACGTTCATGTACTGGTTAAAGCTAAAACAACCCGAAGTAGATGACGTAGTAGATCAATAGTCCACGCAAAATTTCAAGTTACTATAAAATGCTTGTTATAAATGAGTTACTGAATCTGTGGTGCCTTGCAAACGCCTCATGCTGTATGTCTCAGAAAGGAAAATATTATACAAATATAACGGACGACATTGCCTTATTTTTAGAGCTAACGATTTTTGGTGAAAAACTTGGGTAAAAAGGTGAAAAAAAGCGAGAAATTTAGTTTTAAACGGTGCAAGAAAAGGTGCAAATTTAAAATGTAAATATTCATTACAAACTGTTCCAAAACCAATAGAATTACATATTATCACACAAATTCACACATGCATTAAGAAGGCTGCTTAAAAACAGTTCCAAAACACAATGGTATTAAAGGAACTATCCAGAAAATGTTATTTTTATCAATAAAGATGCACTCCACTCAATGTGTATTCTCATATAAAAAATGAACGTTCCATGTCATCTTGTTTGCTTGCAAAATCCTCAACGCCAGTGTTTATGGCTAAGCTCTGTTCCAGATTCCGCTTTCCATTACTTTGCAGTTCATCCTTCCCATCCTTCAGAACAGCCCAGTGCGCATCTTTCGGAGAACACTGCTCCTCCAATTTTGTAACAGCAGTTGTCAGGAATGAGTGACCATACGGTAAAAGTTCATCTAGCAATTCTTGTTTAGGTGCTAGTTCCTTGTCCGTTGTCACAGCCGAGCAATAATGCGGTAAAACGCGCTTAGAAATCGCATGTAGCCGAATGGTTAAAGATGAATACTGAAGCCTTCAACCCACTACCTGGTTTAGAGGGAACTGAGGAATGTGGAGGAGAAAGTCTCGTAATTTCATCGTAAATAATGTATCTTAGCAGGAGCCTTATACATAATTTTCTTAATGGAAGACACAAATTCATTTGTATATAAATATGCATGCCAGGGTGAGTAGCTGAGGTGGTAGAGCCCTGATCTTCTGAGCCCAACTTCGCAGGTTCACTCGTGGCTCAGTCGGTGGTATTTGGTACTCAGATATATAGGCCTCGTATCTGTAGATAAATTTGCACGTAAAAGAAATCCTGTGGGACAAAATTCTTGTACCTAGGTAGCTCCAAAACCAATTAAAATGTAGAGCTAAAATCATATTATCATAATATAACAATATTACTTTCAAATCCAGTGAGTAGGACTTCAAACCAGTTACATTATTATTATTGTTATTATTATTATTATTATTATTAATGACTCACAAATTCCATGCAATGTATATAAAATGCAGGTCACATGTTTCAGATTCGAGTACATTTCATGTTGGCAATAGCCAACAAGTAAGACACTTTGTCCGAAAGCACTAGCCATACTCGATCATTTTCAATTACTTCAGGACGCAATAAAATCCATGCATTATTGAACTTTTGCATCGTACTGGTTTCGTTTGTTTAGTTGAGAATGTGAGTCAAAAATATAGGATTCACTTGCTGTCCTTTTAACCTTGTTAGTAAAATATACAACTTTTGACAATAAAGTTCGGTGAATAGTTATGTACTATCAACATAGGTGAACAATGCACGACAGTGACCTTACTGTCCTTCAAAATAGTCCCCTTCCGTAACTATGCACTGCTGAGATCGGCGATACATGTTCTGGAAACTTTGCAAGAAGGCTTCCTTTCGAATAGTGTTCAAAACTTCGTTCCCTCAGGTAGAAAATCATTGTGGATAATGCTTTGACTATCGAAAAAGGTGATGAGCATAGTTTTGATGCGCGAATTATCGGCTCTGACCTTTTTCCGAAGAGGGGATCCCGGAGAACGCCATTCCATGCTTTTCTGTTTCGTTTTAGGGTCGTACCTGAGACACCAAGTTTCATTCACAGTGACAATACAGTTCAAGAAATTTGGTGACGCATCTGCCGTTTCGACAACATCCTGTGAAGCCTCTAAACTTGCCTGCTTCTGATCGTCAGTCATGTGATGTGGACAAGACGAGAACACGGTTTCCTCTTCCCTAACTTCTGGTTAACGATTTGTCGCACGCATTCCCGGTTAATCTGCAGTTCACCCGCTATCATGCGCACAGTTAATCGCCCATCGCTCGTTATTAATGTCCTCACCTTCTCAATGTTTCCGTCACTGACTGCGGTCGCCGGTCTTCCGCTACGGGGGTTGTCAGAAACACTTTCGTGGCCTCCTCGAAACCTGGCGAACCACTCCTGCAAACACTTCAAACATGCCAAGCGTAAAACAAAACTATACATTGATATTTTGGTCGTTCATGTTCCTGTTCGCAGTTCGGAACCAACGCACTAAACACGCACTGGGTCAAACAGGTCTTACACGGCACACAAACGATGCTCAACTGAACAACGTTGAGAGCAGGTGGCCAAAACCTGCTGCTACGCAGGTGCAGCTTTGCGTATCACCCGCGTTGCCAGATCGACCGTTCTGACTTCATTCATACCGAGCTCGATAGCTGCAGTCGCTTAAGTGCGGCCAGTATCCAGTAATCGGGAGATAGTGGGTTCGAGCCCCACTGTCGGCAGCCCTGAAGATGGTTTTCCGTGGTTTCTCATTTTCACACCAGGCAAATGCCGGGACTGTACCTTAATTAAGGCCATGCCCGCTTCCTTCCACACCGAGCTCGATAGTTCCAGTCGCTTAAGTGCGGCCAGTATCCAGTATTCGGCAGATAGTAGGTTCGAACCCCACTGTCGGCAGCCCTGAAAATGGTTTTCCGTGGTTTCCCATTTTCACACCAGGCAAATGCTGTGGCTGTACCTTAATTAAGGCCACGGCCGCTTCCTTCCCACTCCCAGCCCTTCCCTGTCCCATCGTCGCCATAAGACCTATCTGTGCCGGCGCGACGTACAGCAACTAGCAATAGCTTCCTTCCACTTCCTAGGCATTTCCTATCCCATCATCGCCATAAGACATATATGTGTCGGTGCGACGTAAAGCAAATAGCAAAAAAGTAAAAAAAGACCATTCACATAACTTGATTGTCATAGGTTGTACAACACATATCTGTTCTGCCTGTCAGTGGTTTCATTTAGGAAAAATAAACCTGGTTTATCGGCTTGTGCTTGCTTCATCAGTTTTAATTATTCTTCGTACGGAGGCTGAAGATATGATTTCCGTAAAGTGTTCTCATCCAGAACAGACTTCCCAGTACATTTATGCAAATACGATTTCATGTATGTATGTATGTATGTTGCGTATTCGGCCCGAAGGCTGGTTTGATCCTACACAGCTCCACCAAAAGCGATCATAGAGAGCATAGTAGGGAAGACAGGAGTGAGGTAGTTTCCCGTTGCTTTCCTCACCGCGCCAGAATTTGCTATTGTACATTGGTCTTCCAAGCCCACTGAAATGCACGCACCAACCGACCCTATGAGCGATATTTTCACACCATTCATAACAGGGACTGGCTGCATAATGAATGGTATTACTAACATCGCTCATACCTCAGTAACTTTCATATCATTAAAGCCTAGAATGAAACTGAGACAGGCCAATGAAAGTAACAAATTGCTCTAGCCCATAATAGGATAATAAAGCTTCGAAAGTCGAACACCACACACCCCAAATGTCTTCACATTATTAGTAAGGAATTTACTTCCGTTTTTTTAATATGAAGGGGCGAGTACCATTAATAAACTGATGTCTCAGTCCACCATCACTACCTTATATTTCCTTATTCTTCGCCTCCATGCCGCTGGAAGGGATAGCTTTGGTGTTTTTCATGAATTGTTACTGAAATATTACAGACATTGCACCTCAAAACAGACTCATAACTTTGAATGTCATCTGCACTAAACTGTTTTTCATCATCATGCATTTTGCCAGCGTTCATTTTCTGTTTCGATATGTTGAATATTGGCAACAAAGGTGAATGACAGAGACACCACACTATTGTCAAAGTGTACA
This sequence comes from Anabrus simplex, assembly GCF_040414725.1. Lineage (NCBI taxonomy): Eukaryota > Metazoa > Arthropoda > Insecta > Orthoptera > Tettigoniidae > Anabrus > Anabrus simplex. Next base: position 227,648,957 of record NC_090266.1, on the reverse strand, counting down.
ATGGACTGAAAAATTACTACAGTTTAAATTCGTTCCCCACTCTAGCTGTCAGCGGTACTGGTTGAGCGGATTGCTAATTGGCAAATTTAACTTCACCTTCCTACTTTTTATCCTCTAGTAAGATATGGCACATATTTATTTGTGGACCTTTTGCCTAATGACAGTTCAATGAACGCAAACTAATCTGAAAGTTTTCGCCTAACATATCTGCGCTGAAACAAAGGTAATATGATGTCACTGTAAGAACCGAAAATTCTAACAAAAATATATAGATGGTGGGAGATTTGTCCATTTATAAAAATGTCAACAGGACCAAAGTCGATTAAGACGTAGACATTAGGTTTCTTTTGTTAAATATTATGAGGAACAAAACGTGGAAAAGGATCCAAAACATAAGGTAATGCTTTTAGCACAAAAGGTGCTAACATTAAGTTAAGGTGCAAAAAGGTGCTGGCACCAAACCGCAGTTAAGATTGTTGATTTCATCTTTTACTTGTAAGACACGACATTTTAAACAATTTTATGCAGGAAATTATTAAGGTGCAACACCTAAAATTCCTTGTTAGCATGCTTGCTATCGGTCACAGGGTCCCGGGTTGGATTCCCGGCAGGTTCTGGAATTTTAACCATAAAAGGTTAATTCCACAGTGACGGGGGGCAGGGTGTAAATGTCGTCTCGATCATCATCCTGATCACGACGACCAGGTCGCCTACGGGTCTGAATTCAAAACACCTGCACCTGGCAGGCCGAACTTGTCCTTGGAAACTCTCACCACTAAAAGCCATACGCCATTTCATCTTTTACCTTAAATCCCTGGCTCTCCTAGTTCTACATTCTCAGTATTATGAAGAAGACAAAGGAGCGCCACGTTCATTCCGATGGTCCAGAGTTCGATTCTTGGTTAGGAAGTTAAAAAATAGCAGCTAGACTTCCACTTCTGGACGGGCATATTGCCCTGAGCTTCTCTCAGCCTTCAGCAAAAATGAGCACGAGTTAAATTCCCTAGAGCGAGGATTACTGGGCATGGAGGCAACCACTGTATCCCACTTAGTGTCCAGGTTACGAATAGTGGAAGACTTTACCTTCCACTCCTCCAAGGGTATTTAGTGCTTAAACGGAGGTAGCTTTGCTTTGCATAGTAGATTTAAATGCTATAATCATATTCGGTACCAGCAGAAACTGAATCATAAATTTCCAATTGACGGACGAACATTTTTCTATTATTAAACACACATCAGGAGAAATCTGTGCGTTATTGATTCATGACTAGTTTTGTGCACCATTCCCCATTTTCATTAGTACAGGGGTTACTGGCAGGGAGATCACTCAAAACTCTCATCACGTATTTCAGATGTATTCATATATTGAATGTATATCCATTGTAACCAACAAATTGATTACAATTTTTTATTTGTTGGGATGAATAATAGATGATATCGAGATGGCTAACCTTTTGCTGAATGCTCTCTGTTTAGGTCTTCAATGTTAACGCTTGATTAGTGTATCTTAATTTACACAGTATAACAATACCATTAGTAACGATAGAAATTCATATGCCTTAGGCTTAGTGTAAGCTGGACACTTTAAATTACTCTACAGTGAAACATGTATTGCGAGTAACATGTGCGTCAATGGACGCTTGTACCATTTTGATTTTAATGAAAACAAGGACTGTGCGTGGTATACAAGTTTCAAACTATACCTTGGGTCTGCGAAGTAAATTAAGAAAATAGGAAATCAACCTCACGCAGGAAAACTCTTATTTCTGGAGATAGGATAGAGATAGAGATATAATCTCTGAAATATGATAAATTATATCAGACATGACCTGCATGTTGCCAATATAATGGGGGTAGCAGTAAGGATAATAGTGAATTAGGCGGATAACCCAACCAGGTTATGACGCGAATATACACTGACTGACAGAGCAAATGCAACACCAAGGAGGAGTGGTTCGAAAGGGATGAAAGTTGGGGAAAAACAGAGTCGGCACGGAAGAATAATTGATGTTTATTTCAAACCGATATGCAGGTTACACAATGCGCACGGCATCGACTCAGTAGGATGTAGGACCACCGCGAGCGGCGATGCACGCAGAAACACGTCGAGGTACAGAGTCAATAAGAGTGCGGATGGTGTCCTGAGGGATGGTTCTCCATTCTCTGTCAACCATTTGCCACAGTTGGTCGTCCGTACGAGGCTGGGGCAGAGTTTGCAAACGGCGTCCAATGAGATCCCACACGTGTTCGATTGGTGAGAGATCCGGAGAGTACGCTGGCCACGGAAGCATCTGTACACCTCGTAGAGCCTGTTGGGAGATGCGAGCAGTGTGTGGGCGGGCATTATCCTGCTGAAACAGAGCATTGGGCAGCCCCTGAAGGTACGGGAGTGCCACCGGCCGCAGCACATGCTGCACGTAGCGGTGGGCATTTAACGTGCCTTGAATACGCACTAGAGGTGACGTGGAATCATACGCAATAGGGCCCCAAACCATGATGCCGCGTTGTCTAGCGGTAGGGCGCTCCACAGTTACTGCCGGATTTGACCTTTCTCCACGCCGACGCCACACTCGTCTGCGGTGACTATCACTGACAGAACAGAAGCGTGACTCATCGGAGAACACGACGTTCCGCCATTCCCTCATCCAAGTCGCTCTAGCCCTGCACCATGCCAGGCGTGCACGTCTATGCTGTGGAGTCAATGGTAGTCTTCTAAGCGGACGGCGGGAGTGCAGGCCTCCTTCAACCAATGGACGGGAAATTGTTCTGGTCGATATTGGAACAGCCAGGGTGTCTTGCACATGCTGAAGAATGGCGGTTGACGTGGCGTGCGGGGCTGCCACCGCTTGGCGGCGGATGCGCCGATCCTCGCGTGCTGACGTCACTCGGGCTGCGCCTGGACCCCTCGCACGTGCCACATGTCCCTGCGCCAACCATCTTCGCCACAGGCGCTGCACCGTGGACACATCCCTATGGGTATCGGCTGCGATTTGACGAAGCGACCAACCTGCCCTTCTCAGCCCGATCACCATACCCCTCGTAAAGTCGTCTGTCTGCTGGAAATGCCTCCGTTGACGGCGGTCTGGCATTCTTAGCTATACACGTGTCCTGTGGCACACGACAACACGTTCTACAATGACTGTCGGCTGAGAAATCACGGTACGAAGTTGGCCATTCGCCAACGCCGTGTCCCATTTATCGTTCGCTACGTGCGCAGCACAGCGGCGCATTTCACATCATGAGCATACCTCAGTGACGTCAGTCTACCCTGCAATTGGCATACAGTTCTGACCACTCCTTCTTGGTGTTGCATTTGCTCTGTCAGTCAGTGTATAACCGAATCGAGAGTAAGCAGTTCATTCAGAGTTTTCGACTCTTATTCCAAGTCCTTAGGGATTACATTTACGAAAGTGTTGCGAGGAAGAAGAATATAGAATAGAGAGATTACAGAGGGAAAAAATCATTCGTAGTGCAGGGTTACGTTAAATTATCAGTCCGTTAGAAGCAATGCGGATAATGAGATCCAGCTTCCTAGATTTTTTTACGCTGTAGCATGTTGTTGATGTGTTTAGCCCCATGGGTGTATGGTGAAGCCAGTCTATGCAACTATTTATCAGCATCCTTAGTTCTTTGTAGTTTTAATTGGAAACGAGTTGAGCATTATAAATCATGAATTTCTGTTGCAACAATTTGCAGCGTATACTAATTACTTACCTCGATTTAAATATTTTAAAACTGTTCGTGATTTATTTTTGTTGGAAGCTCGTATCCGTTGAATAATGAAAGGAGAATGCCTGCGGCCGGCTAACGATATAGCGTGTCCTACTCATGCCCTTGGCTTGAGTTGCAGCTACGTCTCGTTAGAACACAATGCCAACTCTGGTCTGTTTTGCGTGGACAACTGCTTCTGACACGCTGCGTTCTACAGGAGGAAATTAGCTCTAGGCAAGGGCAGACTGGCAAATGGAGGATAATATAAGATAGTTAATAGTGTGCTACGTTTTTTATGAAACTATGTAATAGAGGCAACTGCAGGAATGCTTTCACCTTTCCTTAGACGTACAAATCTCTTATTAATTTGAGTTAAATATGAAGATATACATTTACAAAAATGACTACATTCATTATATTACAAGCGTCTGTACGCTCACTAGAATTAACCAAAGAATTCCACTATGACATCTTTTTTACGTGACCTAGGACGTGTTGTGAATTTAGCAAACCCTGATCTTCGGATAACTTGATTGTTTCTCGGGTCAATTACGGACGCACTGGACATCTCAGGCCAATCTTGTTCTTCCTGACATTATCAGAAATGTATCGGGGTTTCACTTGGTACGGATTTGGTCCCGTTTTACGAGCGCATGCACGTCCACGTGCCTACCCTAATTGAAGGAATATATTCACTATTGCGTGTTTCTGTGGTAACTGGTAGTGTGCTGAGTTGTATGTAGAGTAGATGAAGAAATGCTTTAAGACGAAGGCAGACACCCTGACTAAGAGAAACAGGACTCAACTGCACGCAGTTAATATCCTGGTCCGGCCTAGAATCGAACCCGGTGTCCTCTGAACTGAAGGCCAGTCCGTCAATCATCCAGCCAAGGAACTTCACTTTTCAGGGAGTTTTTCTTTCACTGCCTTTAATGCATGAAATCTTCCAAAGAATATGGAAGGAAGTTTTAAGACTAAACATATTTGAAAGTGTCTATATTAGTCTATCAGTTCTAAATTCACTAAATACAGTGTTTAAATAAGCAGGTGCTAATAACTTCATTTTGATAATTAACCGTTAACCCCCTGTGGGTGGGGGACGCAGACGAAGAATACACTCACGGTATCCCCTGCCGTCGTAAGAGGCGACTAAAAGGGGCGACCAAGGGATGATTGGATTAGAACCATGAAACCACTTGTGATTAGTACCACCACGCGGGGAACACCTTGGGTCGCTATTACTTGCGCTTAGTACCACTATGTTAGGTACCAAATAGGTTTTTGATTAGTAGCAATCAGAAGCACCGTGCGGTCAGGCTTTTACGGTACCTGTGATTAGTAGCACAATATGAACGACACCAGGGTTCTGGTTTGCCTATGATTCGTACCCACTATATATGGAACACCACGGGATAGTACGAGTCTCTGTGGTTAGTACACTTATGTGATGAAAACCATAGGTTTGCGTTGCCTGTAAATGGCGCTGCTATGTGTCAAAAAACACCATAGGTCTGTATTACATGTACGAATTTCATTACCTGTGAGTAGTATCATAAAGTGTGGAATACCGCGATTCTACGATACTTTTGATTAGTACTGTACCATGTCAAATGCCATGGTTCTACATTCCAGGCGATAAGCACCGTTATGAGAGGCCGATGACCTATATTTTGGACCCCATTAGCTTGCAAGCATCATCGATTCAGTATTGAGCCATAGAAGCAGTCCCTTGGTCAGTATTACTATTGTTTTCCGTCATTTTCTGAGACTGAGGCAATGCGGGTCGGCTCCACTGAATGTTTTAACTTCATATCCATCCGTTCATTTTTCGTCCTCACGTTCTGAATTCTGATCAGTGGAGGATTTCGGATTTTTATTTTGTCATTGCATTTCGTCTCATTTCGTACCATCAGGGGCGATGATCTGGATTTTGGGCCCCTTAAAACAGCAAGCATCATCATCATCATCATCAATTAACCGTTAGTGTGGCAAAGTAAGTCATTCCCTACCAAATACAACATATACGTACTTATAATTTACAGTACATTGGGCTCTAAATTGCCAGTTATTCACAGGAATACAAATTATCCAAGCGCCATAGCTCTAAACGAGTCAATTGGGCACTCATAATATAGTACAGTGCTAGTCAAGAATACCGTAACTACTCAAATGATAAGTAGTGAGACATCCACGAATAAAGCGAATACGAGGTATGCATTGATTATTAATTCTAATTCATTTATTAGAAGCTGCCTAGCCGAGGCGGTAAAGGCGTGCTCGGTTCAGATGGAAAGGTGTGGGATCGATTTCCAGTCAACAAGTTTAAAAATTTAAGAAACGAGGTTTCCATTTCTGGAGGAAAAATCCCAGACAGCAAAGGCGACCGGGCATAAGGACAACTATTCTATTCCACATAGTGTCGAGGTAACGAAGGGTGGAAGACTTTCATTGATCGAATGCAAGAGCCTTCATGACCTGTGCAGCAATTAATTTATTGTTCAAATTACCGACTGATTGCCTTTCTTCCTATATTCAGTCTGTTTTTTTTTTTTTTGTTGGATCATATCAAGGCAGTTAGTGATCTGTCAAGTGAAAATGTGACTTTATTGCTGTCATTTGAAGGGAACATGTAGGAAATACTGTAATTATGCTTCAATGAAGGTCTGTGAAGCCGAGCACTGGTCTTATACATTATATGGAAATATGTAGTGATTTAGTATGGTGATATTAGGTTTGATTACGCAGTAATCACTGCAGTTTGTATGATCGCACTTCCCTACAGACGAATTTCATCAACCATTTATCAATCGAGAAACATCATCATCAACTTAATAAATTACAGGTAATGATATGTTAATGCTTCAATATTAGAACAGATAACTTACAACATAAGTGGCTATGAAGTAATGACTGCAACACAGCTTTTTAAATGCATATATTTGACCGCACATTAGCGTTAAAACGTCTATTTATAAGAGATGAGAGAAATATAAATTAATGACACACGTAATTATTTACTAATTTTAACTTACTAATAACACATGAATAAAATCAAAACTCCACCAGCTAATGCACACACCCTTATGACAAGGTACGTAACTCCAGATCACACCGCTAGACACAGCTCAAATCGCATTCCCTCGATATCTCACAGACTGTCCTGCATGACCTCCACTGGATTTTGTAAAAGGGACAAAGCCCAGTACATTCCCAAAACAAATGAAAGAAATCATCAAACTTTAAGAAGTGGGTGTTAAAAATTCTATCAATAATTAAATTGTGGTTTAAGTAAAATATATTTACGAAGCTTTTCATTACAACAGGGAAGTGAAAGAAACACTGAAAAGCATTATTTGAACTGTGCTATAAAATTGCATATTTGTGCCATAGTACTCTTTATCTTCGAGGCACGGATTTGAAAAAACAAAGACTTTCAAAAAAATTTCTCAATATTTTGTTTGTTGTACAACTTGCTTTACTTTGCACCGAAACATATAGGTTTTATCGCAACGATGGGATAGGAAAGGGCTAGGAGTGGGAAGGAAGCGTCCCTGGCCTTAATTAGGGTACAGACCCAGCATTTGCTTGGTGTGAAAATGGAAAACCATCTTCAGGGCTGCCGACAGTGGGATTCGAACCCACTATCTCCCGAACACTCGATACTGGCCGCACGTAAGCGACTGCAGCTATCGACCTCGGTAATTCTTGAATAAGGGCTTGAACGGGTTTCTCTTAAACTCCTCCAGCAAGATGAGAAACTGCTCATAAGAGAGGCAACGTACCTGGTCATGGAAGTCAGTTAATACGGCTAAGGATGTCACCACAATTCCCACGTGACACGCCAATATCTGCAGACCAACTGGTTGAGCGGCAGTCGTTATGGCAAGCCAAGACCCTTAATGACCTGTGTCGGCTACGGACTGTTTCTTTATGCCAACCCTTGATGTAGAGGTAACATGCCTGCCTCTTATGCGGAAGTCCTATGAGCGATTTCCGCCAATTCTAGGATATTAATTCGGATTGAATTCTGAAACGGAGTTCACAGAGCCTACTGGAGCTAGCCGAGGAACTGTTTCACATAGAAAGCAACGGATTCGGTCACGAAATTAAAGAAATGTGGCTGAGAGACGCTGTAAATGTGACAGGCATTTCGTCAGGCCATTCTTGTCTCTTACCTAAAGACCCCTGGTTCCATTCCTCCATATTTCATTCTGGGCTAAGAACTAGGAGGGTGTTAACTCAGCTTCTTGGGACCAACTAAGGAGCTGGCTGATCTGAGACATAGTGGGCCTGGTTGAACACTTGGTATTCGGTTTCCTGTAAGACTGTGGCTGGGTGGCAGTTGTGTTGACAAGACAGTGAATAAAATGAGTCATATGTGCCACGGTTTCTTTCTCGGTTGGGCTCAGTCGGTGTCATAATACACGCCCATTTTTGGAGGGATAGGTAATGGAACACCTTCCGAATATCCCTGTATGCAATAAACATCAGAGAGTGTTATTTATAATTTCTTACGCATTTGCAAACTAAAACTAAAACTTAGGCTCTAACGCGCTGTGAAATTTCCAAGTATGCAAGCTACAGGGATTACGACATGCAGCAAGTTACGCTTGTAGAACGAGTTGTGTTAGGTGGGATACATAGAGATGATCTACAACGGAGACTGAAACGTATGCTACCGAAAGTGCATTTTCCACCAACTTACACCCTACCAAAATTCCATTAATAATAATAATAATAATAATAATAATAATAATAATAATAATAATAATAATAATAATAATAATAATAATAATAATAATAATAATTCAACATTACTAATAGGTCGTGCAAAGATGCTAACTTGGAACTCCCTGTTAATAATTTAATATTTTCCAGCCCTGCAATTAAAACATCCAAATACAATGTTAAATTTTAAATACAATATCATATGCACTATTTGTGTATTATATTCTTTATTTTTATTGATGTGACTTGAGGTTTCAGTGGATGTAAGGTAGCTCAAAAATGAATTAGCGCACTTATTTAATGTTTTATGAAACTTAATTTTAATTATTACCAAAATTTAATTCCCTTTCCATGGACAGTAGATTCCAAATCCTTTAGATACACATAACAAATATTATATATATATATATATATATATATATATATGTAGGTTCCATTGTTTCTGAGAAAAGAGTACGGTACCTGGAAGGAATTTATACAATACCATGCGCTCATTCATATTTTGCATGATTCTTCATTTGATTTGATTTGATTTGACAGATAACATGCCTGCCTCTTACCAGAAGTCCTGGGAAGTCCAACTAAAGAGCTGGCTGATTTGAGACATAGTGGTCCCGGTTGAACACGTGGCAATCGGTTACCTGTAGCAAATTTCACTTGTACTGTCAACAGACGAATTAACAAATTTAAACTATTTTAATAAAATATATCAAATATAGCAAAAGATAACAAGATCAGGAACACAGTCTACTAATGGCAAATGACCAAATCAAAATCCATGAGAATGGTAATTAATGTTTCCTTTCAAGCAGTTTATACGCAACCTCTCTGTAGATCAATGGCAGTGTCGGCGTCCTGATCCCAAGATCGCAGGCAGTAGTAGTCGGGGTTTTGAGGTGTGCAATTTGGCCCATACCGCATTCCACGTGAAAGATTTCTGGTGACACATTTGGTTTACCCCGACAAAATTAATAGTAACTCAGACATAGATCACTCAGCATTCATCCGTTCCTCTCCCATTTGGTAGAGCAACATGGCACGTTGTCAAAATTGACACCCAGGTGGTCTATATGGCATCATATCAAAATACCCAGGCACATGAAATGCTCACAAGGAAATTAAATAAAGATATGATCATATAACAATAGCAAATTACAACAAACAAATAGGTCTACATAACATGCAAGTAAAACATGACAAGATTTATGCGAAAGCAGGAAATTTTATGATCAGGAAAGAAGAAGAAAACAAGAAACAAAAAGTGCACGAAAATTAGAAATCACTTATCAATAGTGTAACATGAAGATAATCGATATTTACAGGATAATATAATCTATATACTTAAAATTACTTGTTCTGAGTGGCTGACAGATACATCGTCGCCGAGCCTAAACTACTGGACATACAGAAATGCAATTTTGGGGATACATTCATATTACATTGTAGGTGCACTTTCAGGGAGGAATTTCGGAAATTCTGTCCGTAAGGGGGTAAAAAGTGCGGTGCATTTTTTAAATCAGTGTACGTATATTTCGAAAACTGAACAGTTTAAAGACATGGAGATTTGTATTTGGAATCTGCTTTAAAAATACAGAAAGACGTATTTTTTTGTTTCCGAAAAATCCTGTTAAGGGGGGTGAAAAAAGGTGAAAAGTGGGTTGAACACCTTTTACGTGGATACTTATATCTAAAAAACTGAAGATGTTACGGCAATGAAATTTGATACTTGGAATCTCCTTTAAAAATAAAGAAAAAATATATTTTTTGTTTTTGGAAAATCTACTTAAGTGGTGGGGAACATGTGTTAAAAATGTGGTGAATTTTTTAAATGAGTATATCTCAAAAAAGTAACATGTTCCAGACGTGAAAATTGGTATTTGGAATCTCCTGTAAAAGTAAAGGAACACGCATAATTTGTTTTATGGAAATCCACTTAACGGGAAATGTTAAGGAGGGTAAATTTTTAAAATGAGCATATTTAGTACATTTATCAAAAACTTAACACTTTACAGACGTGAGGATAGGGATTTTAATCTATTTTAAAAACGAAAGTAACACGTATTTGTTTGTTTTCGGAAAAAAAAAACACTTCAGTGGGGTGTGGGGCTGTACTGAAAAAGGGCTTGATTTCTTTTGATGTGAATAATCATATCTCAAAATTGAAGATGTTTAAGTCATGAAAATTGGCATTTGGAATCCCCCTTGGAAATAAGAAACACGTATTTCTTGTTTTCGGAATATATACTTAAGCGGAGGTGAACAGGATGGACAAAGGGGGTGAATTTTTAAAAATAATATATGTGTAAATTATCTGAGACTTGAAAATTGGTATTTGGACTCCAGTTAAATTAAAGAAACATAGATAATTTTTTTTCGTAAAATCCACTTAAGGGGAACTGAAAAAAGGGGGTAATGTTTAAAATGAACATTTATAAAATATAACTCAAATCGTAACCTGTTACAGACGTCAAGAATGGTATTTTAATCCTTTAAAAAATAAAAAATACGTATATTTTTGTTTTCAGAAAATTCATTTAATGGAGGGGGTGAAAGAATTGAAAAAATAGTTGAAATCTTTTTATCAGGATACTTATATGTCAAAACCTAAGGATGCTGCACAGGTGAAAATGGCTGTTTTAATATCTTTTAAAAATAAAGAAACATGTATTGTTTTGTTTTCGTAAAATCCATTTAACGGATAAGGAGAAAGAATCGAAAAATTAGTTGAATTATTTATATGAGAATACTTATATCTAAAAAATTAAGATGTTTCAAACGTGAAAATTGGTATTTGGAATCTCCTTTCAAAATAAAGGAACACGCATATTGGAGGGAGGGACCAAATTGCTGGAGGGGAGGGGCGCGCTAAAATGAAAGCGGAGTTGAATTCTTTTCACGAGGATACATATATCTCAAGACTGAAGATATTACAATGATGAAAATTGGTGTTTGGATGCTCCTTTATAAATAAAGAATCACGTATTCCTTTGTCTTCGGAAAATCAACTTACGGGAGTTGATGAATTGTAAAATTCGTTGAATTCCTTGTATGAGGATGCATATATCTTAAGAACAAAAGGCGTTAAAGATGTGAAAATTGGCATTTGAGATCTCATTTAAAAGTAAAGAAACGCGCTTTCTTGGAGGAGGGAATCAACTTAGCGGGCGACCGGGGGGGGGGGGGTGTTTGGGTGAAAAAAGGGGTTTAATTCTTTTTATGAGGATACTTATATCTCAAAAAATGAAGATGTTACAGGCATGAACAGTTATATTTGGAACATTCTTTCAACGTAAAGAAGCACGTATTCTTTTGTATTCGGAAAATCCACTTATGGGGTGTGAATAAATTGAAAAATTAGTTGCATTCTTTGAAACTCCTTTAAAAACGAAAAAGCTCACATTTTGGGTGGTGGAGAAATCATCTTGGGGGGCAGGGGGCGGTGAAAAGGAGTTTAATGTTTTTCTGACGATACATATCTAAAAACCTGAGGATGTTACAGTCAACATAAGTGGTATTTGTAAGCTCCTTTGCAAATAAAGGAACACTAATTTTATTTTTTCGGAAAGTTCACTGAAGGGGAGTGTGAAAGGAAGTGAAAAAATAAACCTTTTATGGAGAAATATGTCAAAAACGGAAGATTACCGACGTATAAATTGGTATTTGGAATCTGCTTTAAAATAAAGAAACTCACACTTTTTCGGGAGGGGAATCAACTTACAGGGCGGGGGGGGGGTGAAAAAATTTGAATTCTTCTTATGAGGATACTTATACCTCAAAAACTGAAAATGCTTGAGACATGAAAATTGGTATTTGGATTCTCCTTTAAAAATAAAGAAACACGTACTTTTTTGTTCTGAAAGTCGACCTAAGTGGGGGGGGGGGGAGGATGTGAAAATATGTAAAAAGGAGTTGGATTATGTTTATGAGAATACTTATATATTAAAATATGAAGCTCTTACAGACGTGAAAGTTGGTATTTTGAATTTCCTTTAAAAATATAGAAACACGCATTTTTTGTTTTCGGAAAGTGCACTGACGGAGTTGGAAAGAATTGGAAAGGCGAATGAATTTTTTAAATTAGTACCGGTATATCTACAGTATAAGTCAAAAACTTAACATGTTACAGACAAGAAACTTGGTATTTGGAATGTCCTTTAAAAATACAGGAATATGTACCTTTTGTTTTCGGAAAAGGCACGTAACGGGGGTGAAAAGAAGTGAAAAAGGAGTTGAATGGTTTTATAGGATACTGTATCTCAAAAACTGATATTGTTACAGATGTAGAAATAGGTATTTGGAATCTTCTTTTTAAATAAAGATACATGTATTTAGTTTTTCCGACTTGAGAGAAGACTGTTTCTCACATGTACAGTTTTATGTCACATGATCGCCTTAGCCCAAAAAGTTAATACCACAAGCGTGGTTTACAAAGAGTTTCTGGGGTAAACGAAACTAAATACTTGGGTGAGTTTTTATACTTTAGGTATTTTCAGATAATGTCATAGTACAATGCCTAGGAACGATTACTTTTATCAAATTACGAAATCCTCGCGAGAGAAGCCACGGGTAAACGCTAGTTGAAGATGTTTCATTACAGGTATCGTAACATAATTAAGCTTTCCCCTGGAATGCACTCTAAATTTACAAAACGTAATTTGAAATAACCCTATATATAAGTAGAGAAGCATAAAAATTACCAGGCAGTCACATACAAATTCAAAAATAACTTAAAATTTTTCCAACACCTGAACGCTATGAATTGCATCCTGCAGTTTTGGAAAACGGTTCTAAGATCACTGCAGGTGAATTTTGACTGCAGTTTGTTTTCCGCGATCTTCCTTTTTCCTTTACGTGAAAATCGGTGCTGTTTATGGGACAGGGATTTCCTAGTCGAAACTTCCCCCAAGTCGGCTTATTCGTATAGGTATATACCAAAACGTTAAGCGTGAATTTGGCTGTACCAATGATTTACAGAAAACATTTCGTCCCTTCAGAAAACCCACCGCGTATATGATAGTGCTCTTCCTATCCATTAAGTTCCTTAAGACTGGTCACGCCTCTCAGTCACATATTGGTATACAGTCCATCAGAACAATTTGCCTTGAGTACATTTTCCATGCGCGTGCTTAAAGGAAAATGAACCTTACTGTACCGTGCTGTAGGAATGTATGTTTGTATGCATAACATCCTCCTAGAGTATGGTGCATTTAAGGTTCATTTTTCTTTACACATGCGCATAGGAAAATGAACTCAACGAAAATTGTTCTGAATGTCAGATTCGCGGTATTGTTTCTTAAGGGATGATTTACTTTGGGAACAACATTAAGCACTCAATGGACCAAAATATCAACCCACGAATTACGATTTTATTGTCGACGGAGTTATTAATATGTATTTATTCACAAAGCAAGCACTAGTAACAGCTACACTGAGCAAGTTATTAGTAGTAATGAACAAATTGAAAGCAAACTTGTGGAGGTCACTGAACTATGGAACGAACAGGAAACGCTATCACAGCAGGTAAGAGAAAGAGAGGAAGAATTGAAGGAAGAAGTGAGAATAGAGGAAGAGAATGCTGAGACAGTAGCGGTACAAGAAATTTTGAGTTGCCAGGAAGTGATACGGCAGGAATTTGAATTTGCAGGTGAGTCGGCTGGTGAGGTGATAGTAGCGAGTGGTTTGTTCAGTAGGGATTGTGATTTAACCAAGTTTTCTGGAAAACAGTTTAATTCGATAGAATTTGTAAAAGTAGTTGAGAAAAGATTTGCAAGTAAGTCGAGGAATAATATTAATGAATGGGAATATGTGTTGGAGATTTTGTCTAATGTTTTTATCGATGAAAGTAAAATATGTTTTCGAGTGTACTGGGATTATATGTCTAATTTGGGAGAATTTAGAGAAAATTTCATTGACAGGCTTTGGAAGGAATGTGTGGAAGGGCGCGCGCGTGAGAGAGAACGCATGAGGTCTGGGGAAAGTAGTATAGTAGAGAGAAGGGGGAAAATGTTAGCCGTGTATCAGAGGAGAGGGGGTGATCATGATCCGCAGAGGATTAATAGTTGTGTTGATGGTGATAGTGGTCAGAAGAGTAACGAGAGAGAATCGGAAGATGGGAGGCGTATGGATTTGATTTGTGAGAGAGAGGATCAGAAGAGTAATCAGAGAGAATCGGAAGATGGGAGGCGTATGTATTTGAGTTATGAGAGAGAAGGTCAGAAGAGTAATCAGAAAGAATCGGAAGATGGGAGGCGTACGGATTTGAGTTATCAGAGAGACTATGATAGTCTTAATATGAATGTTATCAAGGTGTCGTTATCGAGCCAGAATATTTCAGATTCACAGGGAATCGGGTAAGTTAAGTGGACAGGCCGAAGGTAGAAGATGAACTGGTATTTATTATAAGTAGCCATGTAGTGAAAGTAGATTTAAGTATAGTGTGATTGTGACCTAAGTAATGTTAAGTGAGATATTTAAGTAGTGCTGTAGTCGTAGATCATGCAGTAATTAATGGTAGCAGTAAGTTAGACGTAAGAAGTGTTCTGGTAAGTGATGTAAGTAGTTATAATACTGAGAATATGATGTAAGTAGTGAGATAGTAACTCCGATGATGGAAATTGTGATATGAAGAAGGTAAGTGAAGGTACTATTAGATATTATAACAGCTGTTGGGTAAGTCATAGTGAGTAAATAAGATAGCGGTACCAGTCAATTGAAGATATATGTAAGTTTCAACTATGCCTTGTTGTACCAAAGCTTGTGTATTCAGTTATTATAGGAGCTGACTTGGTTGCAAATCTTGGAAGTAGAGTAGACTTTAATTTAGGTAGTGTGTGTTTGTTCTATGAGAAAAACTAGCAAAGAAGTTCATGTTAATTATGATGGTCTGAGGTAAGTGTGTTGGTAACGTGTGTTCTTTGAAATATGTGAGAGGTAAGTGAAGTTGTTCCTAGTGAGAGGAAATGATTTATTGGGTGTGTTACGTGCCTGTACGACCAGTATCCGAGGGATCGTCGGTATGAGGCAGTGACGTGAGGAAATTTGAGTGAATTACAGGAGGAGGAATTGTGTTCGATGTTAGGTAAGCATCGAGATGTATTTAGTGGTAAGTGAGGAAGAACACGTATATGAACATAAATTTGTAGTACATGACCATTCATCATTTGTGGGAGGTAAGTACCCCATTCTACTTAAATGTGCTAGTGAAGTCTAAGAACAAATAAACATTATGCTGGATTACGTAATAATTGAACCATCTTGTAGCCATAGTATTAATTCTTTAATTATTGTTGCCAAGGAGGATGTGATTTTTTGAGATATGTAAGTTAAGAAGGGCAAAATTGATTCAGTTTGAGTGACAGAGTGCTACTCAGAGTTCCATTTCATCATCTGCAGAGGCGGGAAAGATGTCATCAGTTATTTTTTATCAGGGGTATTTCACTATTGTGAACCGTATCGGGAGTGTGCTTATTCTTTAAAAGATCAGGAAGGGGATATTGTCGGTATTTATAGTATTATATATGTAAAGAAGTACTTCACGTGAGATTTGTTGAGATAATAATAAGATGATTAATTTTTGTAAGAAACTGGCAAAATAAAACTAACATATGTGAATTTGCGTGTGAACCAAGTGTCGTATTGGTGTATTGGAAGAATAAGTGCTACATTGTCATGTACTGTGTGACAAAAAAACGGAGAACAGGACATTGGACAGTTTACTGCGATGACAATGTGCGAGAAAAATTCTCATACCTTTGATATTTTATCAAATGTATGGATGCTGAAAAAGAAAATTATTGTTGTATACTCATTTAAAGTGTTTATATGTGTCAGTGTTATATTTATATTATGTTGTTCATAAATCAATCGATTCTTTGTTCTTCGATTTATTTATGAGGGAGGCGAATTGTAACGGTTCAAATCCCGTTACAAGATGATATCTGTATTGTTATTATTGTATGATTTTATCTGTATTTTATTATTTTATTATTATTATTATTATTATTATTATTATTATTATTATTATTATTATTATTATTATTATTATTATTATGTCAGTATTATTATTATTTTATCTGTGATATTGTTACTATTATTGTAATTACCAATTTTATTCAATTCGATTTTGCAATTGCCTGTTGCTTGCAAGATTGTACTTAGATGTATGCATATATACGTATGTGTAGAATAACACTCAATACCTGTACAGTGAGAATTGTTGTATATATCAGAGATTGGACGTGACGTTGGTGCATTGTGCAATATTGTTGGCGATTCTGCCAAGTCATCGCCACTCCATGGCTACGTCATCGTATTTATTTAGATATGCGCTCAGAGAGTCGGCCGCTCCGGGCTATGTCACCACTGTGTGTTATATCTGTCGCGTAGGTGGGAGTATGTCATTGTTATTTCTGGAGATTACGTAGCTGTGTCAACCAACGTCTATAAAAGTTGGGTGCATATTGTAGCGTCAGTCATTAGTTATACGGATGCAGTACAGTGAAGAAGTCTACTAGATCAAGAGGCCTTAGTTGGTCAGTGAACGAGTGTGAACGAGAGATGGTGAAGACTCAGTGAGCCATTAATTATTGGTCATTGAGAGAGTGAGACCAAAAGGTTGGTCCGTCACTTAGTTGAAGACACGGACGCAAGGGCTTACCATGAAGTCAGAGAGGGCAACCCTGGACCTGCCAAGACGTAATACCATATTGACTTACAAAGAAGTCAGATGATATGGAGAAGAAGCAGTCACAAGGATGTATCACCAAATTAGGCGTGACACATCTACAGTAAACACCAGATCAATGGATTACGTCGTAATTACACTCAAAGTGTTGAAGGTACAGTCAAGTGAATCAGTGAGGGAAATATTTCGTATAAATTGTTAAATGTCCAGTCAAGAAGAATTCAAATTCATGCCTAGTTTCTTTCAGTTGCAATGTCATAATTTCATATTTTCATCTGTTTTATCGCAACAAGACCCACTATTTTTTGATATATTATTTCAAGGATATATATTGTTCTATCAAACGAATTCATAGTTTCATTTCATTGACAGTAAAATATCTTAACCTCAAAATTAATGGGGAAACCGTACGCCAATCTCCTTTTCCAAGAACTTATATGGTATGTTGTCAAAAGTAAGCTTATTACCCCACACCCTAGAGATAGTCAAGAGTCTCATTCTATTATTGCTGTACTGAGTGGCAGCTGGCGCCCTTCAAATAACGTATGTGTAAGTAAGCAGGTAACAAGTAAGTGTGAGTACAAGGTTCGACGAGTGTGTATTTTATTTAATGAATGTTAATTTTTATAATTTCCATTTTAAATGCAGATATTCAGATTTTCCATATTAAATTCAGATTTATATGTCTCAAAAGTTAGTCAGCAAGTCAGGAAATTTACAGGGTTTCCTAAAAATATCCAGATCTATCGTATTGCTGTTTGTTGTTCATGTGAGGTTAAAGGAATTTAACCTTTTATCGTTTTCTTTTTCCATAGCGAATTCGATGTTGCTGTCAAACAAATTTAAACAACCCAGGAGTGTTTCAGGAGTAATGTGGTCTCCATTTAAAAATACTACCGTGTCGTAGGATAGATTTCGATATCATTAGGAAACGCATACAGTCCATCAACACCATCAACAAAACTCCAACCACCCAGGAACTCACAAAGCAGCACGTTACAACAGCTATATTAATAGAACATTAAAAATTCCCATGAGTAATAAAATCAAACTGAAATAACTTAGAATAATAAAACAAATTGCTAAAGCAAATTTACGCAACCCAGAAATGATAGACAAAATTATGCGTAAAAGGTAAATTGGAGAAAAAAAGAAAAACCATGGTAGAAGAAACGAAATCTCTGAACGTAGTCAATTTGTAACATTTACGCATTTTGAAAATCAAGGATTTAAAATCGCTAATATATTTAAGAAATTTCAAATCAAATTGGCGTTTAGAACCAGAAATAAAATATCAGAACATATATATAATGCACATAGTATAAAAAAAAAAGAAGTCCACACCAATTCGGAAGTATATAGGCTCACTTGTGACGAGTGCAAGATGTATTATATAGCAAGGACTGGCCGACCCTTAAATAAGAAATATCAAGGACATTTCAAGGCAATAAAGTACAACAAATGTTCAGCTTGTGCGGAACACATTTATAACAATAATGATATCTTTTAGGGATCGAAAAGGACATGAAATTAATTGTTAAAGATAATTATGGATTCGAACTAAATACCCGCGAATACATTGAGATATTCGTGGCGCAGATAACGGAACCACATAACATTTTAAATGAAACAGTCGCAATAAACATATTGTTCACAGCTTTGAGGTGACGCTTCCAGCGTGCCCCGTACTAAAAGGTGAACGTTTGTCTAATACTAGATCAACAGGTCGATCAGTAGGATAATCCAGCCTTTCCTATGGTATGTCAAATACATTTTTTACAACATCATTATTAAGGTTTTTATGTATTGTGTGCATACTTTTACACTTGTTTTTTATTGTTATTATTTTACAGTTGATCTCAACAGGGCTCCATTTTAACTGTTTAAAACTCAATGTGACAACACACTCATATAATATTCAATGTTTTAAAAATAATTTAAACACTGATGATGGGTGTTAGAGTCCGTAAACCGGTTTTTGAAACAAAATTTGGTGTGCTGATACGACCGTATATGATTACTACCATCTGCACTGTTAATATGATGGCTTTGATATTTGATAATGATTATAATTAGTAACTTCATAGCCTAGGTTGTACTGCGTGGTCGGAAACAACGTGAACCTGGTTTACGGGCGTTAGAGGATTGGTCATAATGATAAATAACTTGAAAAAGTAATTCGATATCTAGCACCTTTGTCATTTTACCAGCTGCTGAAGTTTAGCCAATTAGATCGCTTTGTGGGCTTCGCGAGGTAGTATTGCTAAATCTGCAGAAGCCATGCAGAGAAATCAGCGTCAAATGCGAAAATACCGGTGGATTTGTCGGTGTTACTGTAGCGATCCTGTCAGTTCGGAGATCCGTGTTTAAATCTCTCCCATGGCAAAGGTTTTGTTTCTTTGATGTGTGATCTGAAGCCGGTCTTCAGTCACGTGCAGGGTTAGCAACACCGCCTCTCAAATCCCGCGATGAGTTCTTTTTGGCTAACTTCAGCAGCTGATAAAACGACAACGGCGTGAGATATAGAATTATTTTTTTCTAATTATTTATCAGTGTGACCAACCCTCTAACACTCATATACCCGGTTCACATTGTTTCCGACCACCCTGTATATGTTTGTATGTGGTTCTGGAATTGTAATTTCGTGACGAATATTACAACTAAGCACCCATATTGCGTAACTACGGCGATGGGCTTGCCAGGTTGGTAATAAGTCATATAGGTAGAGGATATTTACGTACGATTATGATCATGCGGCTGCACTTTTGTGGATTGCAGATAAGTTTCCAAGTTCGGCACCAGTTCGAAAGGACGTCAAGTATAGCGGGTATGACAATTACTCTTTTTATTTAAAAGCTATTTATTCGGGGTGTCGACCTAGAAAGATCTTTTGCCCTTTTTTTGTTTTTAAATGCTATTTGTTCGGGGCGTCGACCTAGAAATATCTTTTGCCCCTACTTGCACCATACGTAAGGAACCTGCGTGTATTTTTTGTAAATGGCGGGAGTGTAAAGTGTTGAATGTGAGAAAAGGAACGTTAAGGACGTCACAAACACCCAGTTCCCCGGCCAGGGATATTAATCATTTACTACTGAAAACCCCTGACCCGGCCGCGAATCGAATCCGGGGCCGCCGCAAAGACAGGTGGACCCGTTGCCCCCTACACCGAGGGGCCGGACTGACAATTACTCTACTCTTACTCTTAGAGGAGGTGAGCCTGACTTAGTTGCTACAAAAAGGGAACGCATTGTCCTCTTGAGACCAAATTGTTAGGAGAGATCCCAATGGTCTGGTGATATTTGAAGATGCTCAAATATTTCAGTTCAACAATAATAAAGGTGTTTTAATTTGTTCCACCTATTCAATAAAAACCCCTTTATTATTGTTGAACTGTAAAATTTTCAATACGGACCTAAAATGAGGTTTATAACATGTAATAAGATGCTTAGTCCGCCTCTGTGGTGTAGTGGTTAGCATGATTAGCTGCCACCCCCGGAGGTCCGGGTTCGATTCCCGGCTCTGCCACGAAATTTGAAAAGTGGTACGAGATCTGGAACGGGGTCCACTCAGCCTCAGGAGGTCAACTGAGTAGAGGTGGGTTCGATTCCCACCTCAGCCATCCTGGAAGTGGTTTTCTGTGCTTTCCCATTTCTCCTCCAGGCAAATGCCGGGATGGTACTTAACTTAAGGCCACGGCCGCTTCCTTCCCTCTTCCTTGTTTATCCCTTCCAATCTCGCCATCCCCCGCAAGGCCCCTGTTCAGCATAGCAGGTGAGGCCGCCTGGGCGAGGTACTGGTCATTCTCTCCAGTTGTGTCCCCTGACCAAGAGTCTGAAGCTCCAGGACACTGCCCTTGAGGCGGTAGAGGTGGTATCCCTCGCTGAGTCCGCGGGAAAAACCGAACCTGGAGGGTAAACAGATGATGATGATGATGATGATGAATAAGATGCTCAAATATGCCAGCCTTGTGCCAGTAGATTTACCGGCACGTTAGACAGCTCCTGTGAGACAAATTTTCCTGCACATTGGCGTTTCTGAGAAACTTAAATTAGTTATGGGGGTGTAAAAACCATTATTATTATTATTATTATTATTATTATTATTATTATTATTATTATTATTATTATTATTATTATTGATGGATAAGAAGCATTGCTTCCTCCTGCAATTCATGACAACACTCTGCTTCATCCAAAAGTGGTTTTGAAAATAATTTCAATGATAATAAATAAGTCAACAGTCTGTTTCACCTGAATGTTACTTCAAACTAATATACATTTAGAGTAGAGTGACTGCTGTTCTCTTAAATTCATTATTATGAGAGTAGGAGCACGGGATGTGGTTTCTTCCATCATGTAGCTGTGCAGTCGGTGTAGCCAACACCACCAGTCATATGTTATTTAGTATGTTGGTTACACGTAACGCGCACCTGTCTTCTTATGGCGTCAATAATTAATGCCTTTTGGATGGAGCTTGTAATTCGCACACTTGCATTCCATCTTCTGTAGCGTACATCATATGCAGAAAGTGCCTGCTCATACTTCTCTAACTGCCAGCAGCCTCAATGATATTTTCCATATTTGGAGCATAGTTGTGAAACTCTTCACATAGCTCAAAAGTTTCTCCTTCTTCTTATTCCTGTTAGTTCATCTTCGTAGCCGAGGGATTATGTTTCCCCTCGTTGTTAACGAGAAACAACGTTCTCTGAAGTTACAGGGGTCGATTTCCAGCACTAGCATTGTGTATCCTCAGTCTTGTGTTTTAACAACACCCTCAAACATCAATAGTCACCACTAAGACAACCCTACGCACTGCAGTAATATTCGTAAATACTGATTATTTCAATTTCTGGAGTAGAGTCATGTGCACAATATATTGCCGATAATGGACCTGTTGAAGCATTGAATATGAAACGGCGTATGGCTTTTAGTGCCGGGAAATCCCAGGACGGGTTCGGCTCGCCAGATGCAGGACTTTTGATTTGATGCCCGTAGGAGACCTGCGCGTCGTGATGAGGATGAAATGATGATGAAGACAACACATACACCCAGCCCCCGTGCCAGGTAAATTAACCAATGATGGTTCAAATTTCCGACCCTGCCGGGAATCGAACCCGGGATCCCTGACCAAAGGCCAGCACCCTAACCATTTAGCCATGGAGCCGGACTGTTGAAGCATTAACTTACTTTGTTAATGGAATGTTAAAATGTCCCTGCCCCACCCAGGGCCAGCGCCATACATGGTTCCAATGATTCACTTGTGTTGATTGGCAGCTTACTCTCATCCTTGGCTCACGAAGTGTCTAATGAGATCAAGATAGTTAAATGGCATACCTATCATTCAAATCTGATAAGCTAAAAGCAATACTCGACGTTCAGAATTAATCATAACCCATATATTGGTTTACTTATATCAAGACAGCTTTGTACTTCAAATTAATCTTTCTTTCATAATTCGTTTACCCTCCAGGGTTCATTTGTCCCTCGGACTCAGCGAAGGATCCCATCTGTACCGCCTCAAGAGCAGTGTCCTGGAGCGTGAGAAATTGGGTCGGGGGGTGATGTAACTGAGAAAGGAGGACCAGTCCTTCGCCCGGGTGGCCTCACCTCCTATGCTGAACGGGGTCTTATGGGGGGATGGGATGATCGGAAGGGATAGACAAAGAAAGGTACCATCCTCTCATTTAACTGGAGGAAAAGTATGAATCCACAGAAAACTACTTCAGGGATGGCTGAGGTGGGAATCAAGCCCCCCTCTACTCAGTTGACCTCCCTAGGCTGCGTGGACCACGTTCCAGACCCCTTACCACTTTCCAAATTTCGTGGCAGAGCCGGGAATCGAACCCGGGCCTCCGTGGGTGGCAGCCAATCGGACTGACCACTACAACACAGAGGTTGACAGGTCAAATGAATATTGTTCATAATATTGAAACATTGCGATTCCTAAGATAGAACATCAGCATGATTTGCAGTTAATAAAGAAGAAAAACAAGAAGAGCTCGCCAAGCGTCTACGAGGATTTACGGTTTTCAACGACGCCGAAGTAACAAAATTTCACTCCGCATTAGTTTCTCTACCGGCCAACAAATCTACCAACAGGCGGCTGACATCTGGAAATACCAACGGATTGAATCGAGATCAGACACGCTAAGTAGAGCTCAAGGGACTAGTGCTTCACCGCCTGAGCTTCTCTGCCTAGCAGCAGAAGATCGCGAGAGCGTACAATACAGAGTATATACAGAGTGACCAAAACGTCCGGTAACATTTGACGAGTCAAGTCTTCTTCTTCTTCAAGTGCCATATCCGGTTGCCCAGACGTCGACGATTACTCTGGAGAAAGTTTTTCTGCCTTCTGCTAGTCGGAAGAGTCTCTCAGTTGTCTCAGTACCGGTCCACTGCTTGATGTTGTGTAACCATGTTATCTCTGGTCTGCCAACTCGCCGTTTGCCCTCTATTTTACCTTGGAGAATGAGTTTTATGAGGCCATATTTGTTTCCTCTTAATATGTGGCCTAGATAAGCTGTTTTGCGAACTTTTATAGTTGTTATTAGTTCTTGCTTTGTCCTAGCTCTCCTTAGGACTTCATCGTTTGTTATCATATCTGTCCAGGGTATTCTAAGCATTCTTCTGTGCAACCACATTTCAAAGGCGGCAAGTCGTTTGATACTTGCGGCTTTTAAGGTCCATGTTTCTGCTCCATATAACAATACTGACCAGATGTAGCACTTCATTAATCTCTGTCTGAGCTTCAGATTTAGATGATTATTACAGAACAAAGAGCTCATCCTGCGAAATGCAGCTCTAGCGTTCTCAGTTCTGCATCTGATTTCCTTATCTGGATCCATACTCTCTGTTATTATGCTGCCGAGGTACTTGAACTGGTGGACTTGTTCTATTTTACGGTTGTTTAATGACAAGGTTACATTTGCATTACTATTTCTGCTAAATGCCATTAACTTCACGGAATATTTGAGGTAGAGAGATAATAATTGGCACACATGGTTGAAATGACTTGGGGTTTTATTGACACCGAAATAAAGTACACAGAATGACCAACAGATGGCGTTTCATATGATTCACAAGCAATAATTAGCATAAATCAAGATTTAGCAAAGATGATGCTCTTTACAACACATGCTCAACCTGTCGGGCATCATTCATCAACACCTGTAGTAGAGGGACAATGTTGTGTTGTGAACAGCACTGTACAGCATATCGTCGCCGCCGGGGAAAAACCTCTTATGTGAAAGATTTTAGCTTAGAACATTGGCCTGTAACGTTCTGTCATCTAAGATGCAATATTGTGTGAATACTGCGAAGGAATTCTCGCTCTTCATAACGAATGTGCTGCCGGTCAGTATATCTCCAAAACTATTATCACATAGGAGGTTTTGTCCCGGCAACGACGATATCCGCAGATATGGTGAGAAATCGTCGTCAAATGTTGTCTGTTAACGCCCCTTATGAGGTCGGATGATTGCGGTAGGCTTGCGACTTCAGGTAACCCCACAATAAATAATAACACGGATTGAGGTCGGGCGATCGGGGAGGCCAATCATGACATTCCTCGATTGCAGGCGCATCTGACGCCCTATTTCATGACACCTCATTTTATTCCGTATCCAGTTGTCATGCAGCATCACTGGTGTGTTGCTGTCCAGCGCCATGTATTGACCGATTTGTGTTCTTTATTTCGGTGTCAATAAAACGCCATGTAATGCCAATCATGTGTATCAATTGTAGAGTAGTGAGTAGAGTAGAGATTCTAAAAATAGAGAAAGAATTAAACAACGCGTTTATTATTATTATTATTATTATTATTATTATTATTATTATTATTATTATTATTATTCCTTTAATTTTTCTTTCTCAGTCAGTTTATCCTCCAGGGTTGGCCCATCCCTCGGACTTAGCGAGGGATCCTACCTCTACCGCCTCAATGTCAGTGTCCTGGAGCATGAGATTCTGGGTCGGGTGTTGATACAACTGAGAAAGGAGGACCAGTCCTTCGCCAGGTCGGCATCTCCTGCTATGCTCAACGGGGTCTTATGGGGGGATGGGAAGAAAGAAGGGATAGACAAGGAAGAGGGAAGGAAGCGGCCGTGTCCTGATGTAAGGTACCATCCCGGCATTCACCTGGAGGAGAAGTGGGAAAAAAACAGAAAACCACTTCGAGGATGGCTGAGGTGGGAATCGAACCCTCCTCTACTAAGTTTACCTCCCAAGGCTGACTGAAGCCGGTTCAAGCCTTCGTGCCAAGTCTCAAATTTCATGACAGAGGCGGAAGTCGAACGCTGGTCTCCGTCGGTGGCAGCTAATCACACAAACCACTACAACACAGAGAGGGTCATTATTAATTTATCCCTCTTCTTCTTCTTCTTATTATTATTATTATTATGCAATCAATGTACTCATCTGCCGCCTGTCTCGTGTTTTTTGACTATGTCGATGGCTTACTTCTAAAACCTCGTACGTCCCAATGCTCTTCCTATCCAATATATTCCTTAAGACTGGTTCAATCCTCCCAGCCACATGTGGATATGCAGCCGCCCATTAGAACGATGTTCGTTGTGTTCATTTTTCTATGGCAAAGTGTAAAGGAAAATGAACCTTAGATACATTATACTGTACGAGTGCGCAAATTCGCTTGCAAACATCCCTACAATATGGTATGATCTAGTTTCCTTTACATATTAGCACAGGAAAATGAACACCGAAAATTATTCTGATGGACTGCATACAAATGTGTGACTGATAGGCGTGACCACTCTTAAGGAATATAATGGGTAGGAAGAGCGTTGGGACATACGAGGTCTTAGAATTAAGCCGTCGATACCTGGATCTATTTTGTACATACCTTTATTATCGTACTGTATGCTAGCCATCTTGTACATTTTTAGTAATAATAATGTTATTTATTTACGTCCCACTAACTACTTTTACGGTTTTCGGAGACGCTCAGTAAATATGCTGACATGAGGCTGAAGTACTTGAGCACCAAATACCTTCGGACTGAGCCAGGATCGAACCGGCTAAGTCGCGGTCAGAAGGCCAGCGTCTCAACCGTCTGAGCCACTTAGCCCGGCTTACATGTTTAAGAAGTATTAGTATTTGTTGACCTACAAAAAGTTTAAATTCTAAATTTACCAAATTTGAGTTAACGAAAGGTATACCTCCCCACCTATACAGTATCTCTACCGATAATTAAATTCCATTAGCTAAACATTTTTTTTTTCATTAATTGAGCTTCACTGCATCCTTTTCTTACGCTGCACACATTTTTAGTCAAGTGCTGAAAAATTGAAGTTCTTTCTCTGTTGTAAGACAGAAATAGCTTAACAATAAAATGTCTTGCATCCATACTTCAGTTTCTAAATCACCACAGCAATGCTCCCTGAGAAGAAATCTTCTAACTTGCGCTATGTGTTAACTCAACTACTAAAAAAAAATTAAAAAATCCTAAGAGCAAAATAATAGTATTCAGTGTAATGATATCATACCAATGCCCTTAATAAAGTACGAGTGCTCTCTTAACGGTAATTACTATTCCAGCTCTCTACCGAGAGATGGTGAAGGAAGGAGGACCAGGCAGGGGTAGAGGAGAGTGATGTGATGGCAGGGGACACTAGGACTTCTTTACGACTGGAGTGGGTGCTTTGGGCAAGAAGTAGCCTACCACAAGTGCTACAACAGTTTTATGGGGACAAGGTGTGCGCAGAGGAAGACGGAGAGCAGACTCCTGGATCCATACAAAACACCACTCATGCTAATGCAACGCGTAGCGGAGATGTTTCAGTTACATCAACGTTTTATTTCAGCGTATCCCAAGCTGCCGAGCCTACACACACTATAGTTATTACGTAAAAAACATAAACTGGATAATGCATATTTAATGTAAAAAAGGCGTAACACATCTATGAAAACATTCCTTAAACAGCACATTTTGCGAACAAAGGTCGATCAGAACATTATCATCTACTTTACTCTGATCCCTGTTTTTTGTCGGGAAATTACTTCAATGAATATATTGTCCCAGTTCCAGCAAAATGTCATGTCTCACAATGCTCTTGCTCTCCATCATTTTTCTTAAGACTGGTCACTCCCCCATCCTCGTATGGATATGCAGTCCATCAGAACAATTTTGATTGTGTTCATCTTCCTATGCTAACGTGTAAAGGAAAATGAACATTAAGTAAATTATACTGTAGGTTTTTGTAATTAAATAATTCAAACATACATTCCTACATACCTTATTGTACCGTACTGTAGAAAGGTATGTTTGCATGACAAATTCACCCACTCCTAGAGCGTGATGTATTTAATATTCATTTTCTTTTACATAAACGCATAGGAAATTGAGCTGAACGAAAATTGTCCTGATGGACTGCATATCAATATGCAGTTGGGAGGCGTGCCCAGCCTTAAAGGAAATAACGGATAGGAAGATCATTATCACATTCGCGGTATTCACACAGCAGCTTTATTTTAGTGGAAAGTGACGAGTCAAGTCATACACTGACTGACAGAGCAAATGCAACACCAAGGAGGAGTGGTTCGAAAGGGATAAAAGTTGGGGAAAAAACAGAGTCGGCACGGAAGAATAATTGATGTTTATTTCAAAACGATATGCAGGTTACACAATGCGCACGACATCGACTCAGTAGGATGTAGGACCACCGCAAGCGGCGATGCACGCAGAAACACGTCGAGGTACAGAGTCAATAAGAGTGCGGATGGTGTCCTGAGGGATGGTTCTCCATTCTCTGTCAACCATTTGCCACAGTTGGTCGTCCGTACGAGGCTGGGGCAGAGTTTGCAAACGGCGTCCAATGAGATCCCACACGTGTTCGATTGGTGAGAGATCCGGAGAGTACGCTGGCCACGGAAGCATCTGTACACCTCGTAGAGCCTGTTGGGAGATGCGAGCAGTGTGTGGGCGGGCATTATCCTGCTGAAACAGAGCATTGGGCAGCCCCTGAAGGTACGGGAGTGCCACCGGCCGCAGCACATGCTGCACGTAGCGGTGGGCATTTAACGTGCCTTGAATACGCACTAGAGGTGACGTGGAATCATACGCAATAGGGCCCCAAACCATGATGCCGCGTTGTCTAGCGGTAGGGCGCTCCACAGTTACTGCCGGATTTGACCTTTCTCCACGCCGACGCCACACTCGTCTGCGGTGACTATCACTGACAGAACAGAAGCGTGACTCATCGGAGAACACGACGTTCCGCCATTCCCTCATCCAAGTCGCTCTAGCCCGGCACCATGCCAGGCGTGCACGTCTATGCTGTGGAGTCAATGGTAGTCTTCTGAGCGGACGCTGGGAGTGCAGGCCTCCTTCAACTAATCGACGGGAAATTGTTCTGCTCGATATTGGAACAGCCAGGGTGTCTTGCACATGCTGAAGAATGGCGGTTGACGTGGCGTGCGGGGCTGCCACCGCTTGGCGGCGGATGCGCCCATCCTCGCGTGCTGACGTCACTCGGGCTGCGCCTGGACCCCTCGCACGTGCCACATGTCCCTGCGCCAACCATCTTCGCCACAGGCGCTGCACCGTGGACACATCCCTATGGGTATCGGCTGCGATTTGACGAAGCGACCAACCTGCCCTTCTCAGCCCGATCACCATACCCCTCGTAAAGTCGTCTGTCTGCTGGAAATGCCTCCGTTGACGGCGGCCTGGCATTCTTAGCTATACACGTGTCCTGTGGCACACGACAACACGTTCTA
Organism: Anabrus simplex; assembly: GCF_040414725.1. Classification (NCBI taxonomy): domain Eukaryota; kingdom Metazoa; phylum Arthropoda; class Insecta; order Orthoptera; family Tettigoniidae; genus Anabrus; species Anabrus simplex. The sequence continues at coordinate 227,620,103 of NC_090266.1, read as the reverse complement.
CAATTACTGTCGGCTGAGAAATCACGGTACGAAGTGTGCCATTCGCCAACGCCGTGTCCCATTTATCGTTCGCTACGTGCGCAGCACAGCGGCGCATTTCACATCATGAGCATACCTCAGTGACGTCAGTCTACCCTGCAATTGGCATAAAGTTCTGACCACTCCTTCTTGGTGTTGCATTTGTTCTGTCAGTCAGTGTATATAAAAGGACAGGAACATGGAAAAGAAGTTGTCCTTTCATGTTATGTTTGTCCTCGTCTCATTCTCTAATAATCTCTTATGATGCCGAATAGTCATTTTGCTTATCGACGGCTTACTTCTGAGACCTCGTATGTCCCAACGCTCTTCCTACCCATTATGTTCCTTAAGACTAGTTACGCCTACACGTAACCATAGGAAAATGAACACAACGAACATTGTTCTGATGGGCTGCATATCCATATGTGGCTGGGAGGCGTGACCAGTCTTAAGGAATATAATGGATAGGAAGAGCGTTTGGACATACAAGGTTTTAGAAGTAAGCCATCGTTATTCTGTGAGAGGTTCCATTTCTTGTCACTATATTTTATAAACGAGACTTCATTTTCACATACCGTCGCTGCTTTGCGGAAACCGCGAATATCACAATGATCTTCCTATCCCTTATTTCCCTTAAGGCGGCTGGGCACGCCTCCCAACAGCATGTTGATATGCAGTCCATCAGGACAATTTTCGTTCAGCTCATGGGTGTTTGTAAAGGAAAATGAACCTTCAATACATTATGCTGTAAGAGTGTGAAAATTCGCTTGCAAACAACATCTCTACAATATGGTATGGTAAGGTCTAGTTTCCTTTAAACTTTTGCACAGAAAAATGGACACTACGATAGTTATTCTGATGGACTGCATATAAATGTGTGGCTGGGAGGCGTGACCACTCTTAAGTAATATAATTGGTAGGAAGAGCATTGGGACATACGAGGTCTTAGAAGTAAGCCGTCGAATTGTTCTTATAATTTGGTCATATCCCTAGAAGCTTGTGTCAAATAAAATGGTGCCTAAGATTTTCGAGTTGATGTTGCTCAATAGCTGAGTGACACGATCGTTGTATTCTCACCAAGGCCACTGAAGTTGGAATCTCGCGATCCCACGTTAAACGGGAGGTTTGGACCTTATGTTTATCATATTAACAATCACGTGAAACAAAATCTTACCTCTTTATTCTTGTAGAGAGCTGTACAATACTGAGTATTTTGCATCATACATGCATTTTTGGAGTGCTTCTATAAATGACATCCTGCTACCTCTACGGAGGCTATGAGGTCTCACCTGTTGACATGTGTCTGTACCTAAAGACAAAAGGATCGTGTTCTCTCACTCAAAATGATGATTACGATGATTCACTGCTGTATTTAGGGTCAAACATCGAGATAATTGGCCCATTGGCCTCTCACTGAACAATGATTTAGCCCTTAACAGGAATTATAGAGCAGTTAACATGGAAACATTTTAACCTCAAAGTAGCTGTTAAATTGAATGTAAAATATTTTGATGCAAGTGTCACATTTGTGTCTGCCCACATGTAACCAATTCGGGATCGATTCTGCTACTCCCAGTAAGAGCAATGAAAGAGCACGAAATATGTTTTCATTCAAATTCCAATTTTATTCCGTAATGCAACCAGGCTCTCACCATAGGTTCTAGCTTTGTAGTGTTCTCTTAGTATACTTGTCTATTTTAACATCATGACAGATACGAAATATTTCATTTTACAATAGATACACTTGTAGAAAGAAGGATATTAGCTAACCTATTCAATATTTTAAATGGCCTAACAAACCGATCATTTATGAACAAATACATTTGTCTCAACTGGATTTCAAGTACCTTTTCATATTTTCTCCTATAGGCTAATTTCAGAATTCGATATTGCTTATTGGTGGTCTAATATTTTCCTTAAGTTTCTTCCTCCTTTCAACACCTTGATCAAGCTTTGCACTGTCAGAATACATGAGCCAAGAGACACAAGTTCAAGTGGACTTTTGACCCTGTAATCCAAGCCGAGTTATACCCACAGCGCCATTCATCAAGTTCATTCCTATCTTAATTTCCTCATTGGCATTGTACCAATCTGTTTGTACCAGCAGTAATTCACGGTACTTTCATGTACTGTATGTTTCTTCCAACTTATGAGGAAGCTTTCACTGCTGTACAGTAAAGTCGGTCTGAAAAGCAGACCGATATAAAGATGAATTCTTCTCTACAGACTACCATGGACCGCAACTGCTTTGTCTATTTTCTTACATCTTGAATCAATTTAACGTAGTACTGAGGGAGTATATATTCGAATTACTTGAAATGATCCACATGTTCCCGTTTCGTGTTCCCTCTGTGATAACTCGTCTTCGAAGAAATTCACAGCTTGCATTCGGGAGTTGACGAGTTCGAACACCACCATCGACATACCTAAGGATGGCTTTAATTAGTTACCCATTTTCAAACCAGGCAAATATTGGAGCTGTAACTTAATTAACGCCATGGCCTCATCTTTTGCAGTCCTAGCCCTCTTCTCTCCTATTGTCACCGAAAATCAATCTGAGTTGATGCGAATTTAAGCCGATAGCAAATAAGAAAGAAATCATAATGAGAGTGAATTCTGTCTGCTTTTGCGAAAGAGTCACTGCTCCAACATATGTTCTACACTGGCGGAAGAAGAATATCCAAACATCAAGAAGGGTTTGCGCTCGGTTAACGAACGTTCATAGGCATGTTTACACATCTAAAATATGACGTTGATTCAAATTTCCCGCAAATCGCTTTAGGGTGGCCCTAGAAGCGGCCCCATGACATTGCACATCAGGTCTGCTTTAAATACGGGCTGTACAGTGCGAGAGCGTTAGTTCCTTGTGAGATTGGACGGAGTGACTGTGAGTGGACCAACAAGCAATATGCCTTCCTTACAGATTCATTGAGCGTCCTTTCCACACTATCTACACCGCTTATCCTCCAGAAACCCAATATCTACCATATCAGTATTATTCAAAAAACATATGAACTCCAAAGACACGGTTCAAGGGTAAACTTCGTATGGGTACCAGCCCACATCCGGATACCACATAATGAATATGTAGATGACTTAGCGAAGAAAGCATGTGTCAGTGGACAGGTCCTGAATACTCCCAGCAACTTTATGGATTATACAGTGATTATGTTCCAACGAGCCTATAGTCAGTGGTCACAGAAGTGGAAAGAAACAAAGAGCCACAAAGGTAAATTTTACTCAACGATTGAACAGAATCCCCCGCGACGTCCTTGGTTTGCACAATGGAATACTCAACGACGATTCATCTCGACTATCACCCGAATGCGATTCAATCACGGAAGTTTTAGAAGTCACCTTTATCGCATCAACGTAGTGGACACACCATACTGTTCCTGTGATGGTCAGTCGATTCAGGACCTAAACCATCTCTTTTTTGCATGTGCTCATTACCACCACCAACAAAATGTGTTTCTTACAGCTCTGCTTCACGCTAAACAACAGTTACCAACCTGTGTAAATGCACTACTGGCGACCAAAAACAGAAAAGTGTATACTATTATTGGGAACTATTTAACAACAACTTGTCTACAAATTTGATTGATTTTTTGTGAAATTATGTGATTTCAATATAATGATGTGCAACATCTATGTCTTTTATATGTATATGTATATATTTCACACTGTGACAATTACTTGTAATGAATTGTAAAGTTCAAATCAGCGTACTGTAATATCCAGGTGGCTGTTTGGTCTGTAACTGATCTAAAGCCAATTTTTTTTTTTTTTTAAAGCATATGCCTTTACGACGAAGAAGAGGCCAGTGTAAACAGCTCAATGCGGTTGAACGGGGCCGTATAATAGTTCTACGTTAAGGTGGATTTTCCTTCCGCGCTATTGCAGAACGACTTGGCAGGAATGTTTCCACTGTGCATGCGTTCTGGCAGCAGTGGTCACGAGAAAGTACGCTCGCAAGGAGACCGGGCTCCGGACGTCCCCGTGGCACCACAGAGAGGGAGGACCTCCGTAATCGGCGTATGGTTCCGGGGCAGCGGACTGCGTCTGCAGCAGCAATAATTCGAGGGACAGTTGGCACGACAGTGACGCAGCGAACTGTTTGATATCAGTTACTTGAAAGACAGCTCCGAGCCAGACGCTCTGTGGCGTGCGTTCAGCTTACCCCAAACCACCACCGTCTGCGACTTCAGCGGTGTCAACCTAGAGCTCATTGGAGGATGGAGTGACGGTCTGTTGTGTTTTCCGATGAAAGCTGATTCTGCCTTGGTGCCAGTTATGGCCGTGTGTTGGTTGCAAGGAGGCCAGGTGAGCGGCTGTATTCCATCTTTCTGCGGCGTCCACACACTGGACCTACACCGGGAGTTCTGGATTGGGGAGCAATTTCCTATGACAGCAGGAGCACTCTCGTGGTTATCCCACGCACACTGAATGCAGATGTTTACGTCCGTCTGGTGATTCGACCTGTTGAGCTGCCATTCATGAACAGCATTTCCGGGGGTGTTTTCCAACAAGATAATGGACACCCCCATGCTGCTGTTGTAACCCTACGTGCTCTACAGAGTGTCGACATACTGCTTTGGCCTGCTCGATCAACGATCCCTCCTCAATCGAGCACGTTGGACGAGAACTGCAACGTAATCCACAACCGGCATTAGCCGTCCCTGTATTGACCGACCAAGTGCAACAGGCATGAAACTCCATCCCACTAGCTGACATCCGTCACCTGTAGGACACATAGACTCATTGCATGCACGTTTGCATGCCTGCATTCAACAGTCAGGTGATTACACTGGTTATTAATGGACCAGCATGGCACATTTGCGAAGGCTTTGCTCGCGCAGACCTGTAGTCCTGTACCTTTAAACAATTAAATATGTTACCTCGACAAATACATTGCCAAAATTTCCGTGTTCTACATTCCTTAATTCATGTTGTATGGATTTCTTTCCGCCAGTATATTTGATGCGTTTGTTAACTGGAGTTAATATTGACAAGGAAGTGGCTCTCACTTTCAGAACGAAGTCTCAGCATTCAACATCGAAATGGAAGGTAATTTGATTGTTTAAAAATTTCAGGGAATCCTGGCAGTGAAATTTGAACCCAGCTACCTTCTTACTGAATTGGTAGTGGCAACCATGAAAAGCGTATAAACTAACTGAGTAAATCTAGTAAAGTCAGTGCAAAATTTTGAGCGTGAGGAACAGCTAAATTACAAGAAGCGTAATTGATTTTTCACGGGAATTATAAACCATTATTCCAGCCATCCATTTTGTGAGAATATGATAATAATAATTTAATGTTATTTGCTTTACGTCCCACTAACTACTTTTTACGGTCTTCGGAGACGCCGAGGTGCCGGAATTTAGTCCCGCTGGAGTTCTTTTACGTGCCAGTAAATCTACCGACACGGGGCTATCGTATTTGAGCACCTTCAAATACCACCGGACTGAGCCAGGATCGAACCTGCCAAGTTGGGGTTAGAAGGCCAGCGCCATAACCGTCTGAGCCACTCAGCCCGGCATGTGAGAATATGATGCATGAACCAGGATCAATAGAGCATTAGGATTAAGGTACTCAATTAGCTCTCTGAGTACATATTGAACAACGTGGTGCGTTGGTTTTTCTTAGAATTTTCCTTTTTCTTTTAGGGGAAGGGGAGAATTCGATGTGAATATTTGCTACAGTAAATTCAATTAAAGTATTTTAATTCAATTAAGAGTATAGAGTTGGGTTTTCAGAATGAGTTGGTCTAAAATTTTTAATTATGCACTACTTTCACTGACAAAATGTTACGTAGAAACTGCGGGAGCACATCACTGGATGTTTTCACTTGTTGGGACCGTGTTTTTGTTAAGGAAAGTTGTCCACATAATTAGTACTTAAATTACACTCCTTCTAATCAATAAACAATGCAGGCAGTACGAAGTTAATTGCTTATTTTAATAAGACTTTAAACAAATTCCCCATTTTGTATTCCCTCTATTTTCGTATTTTACTACCATGAATGAAATTCACACGGAATTGCTCTTTAATTTACAGGTTTCCTGTCTACTGTATACTTCAATATCTTAGTTTCTTTCCGGCTCCATGGCTAACTGGTTGGCGTTCTGGCCTTTGGTCACAGGGGTCTCGGGTTCGATTCCCGGCAGGGTCGGGAATTTTAATTGGTTAATTCCGCTGGCACAGGGACTGGGTGTCTTTGTCGTCTTCATCATAATTTCATCCTCATCGTGACTCGTAGGTCGCCAACGGCCATCAAATCAAAAGACCTGCACCTGACGAGCCGAAGTCTTCGTATACATCCCGGCACTAAAAGCCATACGCCATTTCTTTTCTTAGTTTACTTCCAATATATTAGTTTGTTCCTACAAACCTTGTGCTAAGTAAACTATGGACTCGTGGCTCAGACTACAGATATGTGGTTTTCACAGCCATGTTTGCAGATTCGATCGATCGAAATTTCTCGTTACCTTGGCTTCTCCGCAAACCGTTAAACGTCGTCAGTGGGACATTATTACAACGCCAGTATTCATGCATTTAAGATTCTTTCTAAGAAGGGAATGAAAAAAGTTAAAAACAAGTTACTTCGCAGAGTGATCTTTATTTAGAATTTCGCACTAAATTCATACAAATGCAGAAAAATTGCATTTTCTAAACTATACATATCGATGGCTTACTTCTAAAACCTCGTATGTCCCAATGCTCTTCCTATCCATTATATTCCTTAAGACTGGTCACGCCTCCCAGTCACATATGGATATGCAGCCCATCAGAACAATGTTCGCTGTGTTAATTTTCCTATGGTATAGGGTAAAGGAAAATGAACCTTAATACATTATACTGTAGGAGTGCGCAAATTCGCTTGCAAACAACATCCCTACAATACGGTATGGTAAGGTCTAGTTTCCTTTACATATAACTACAGGAAAATGAACACTACGATAAATATTCTCATGGACTGCATATCAATGTGTGGTTCGTAGGCGTGACCAGTCTTAAGGAATATAATGGGTACGAAGAGCGTTGCGACATACGAGGTTTTAGAAGTAAGCCGTCGATATGCACCTTTCAGAGAGGCAATGTTCAAATCCCGACGCTTACATGGATTGTTTCAGATGTGCTATTGTCTGAGATATTCTTTTATTTACAATCTTGGAGCATATTTTTCAAATAGCAGGCAGAAATAACTGTAGTTACATCTACATATATAAAATAGGAGTTTTGTCTGTACATTGCTCAGAATTCGAAAAGAATGGTATTTCTGTATCGGTCATGTCCAGAGTAACAAGGAAATGCACCTTTTACTTTTCCGTAATTTCTGTCTCTCTGTCTGTCTGTCTGTCTGTCGGTATGTATGTACACGCATCACTAGAAAACGGCTAAAGAGAATTTAATGAAAATCGGTATGCAAAGTTGGGGAATGAGTCGCTACAGTCCAGGCCATAAATAATTTTATTCATGCCGATGGAAATGATAGTTTAGGGGAAGGCCTAAAATTTAATTTTCAAATATTTATGTTATTAGTGGTCGCCATAAGACCTATCTGTGTCGGTGCGACGTAAAAAAATACCAAAAAATATAATTCTCAAATATTTATGTTATTAGTGGTCGTAACTTAATGAAAATAGTTAAGCAAAGTCGGGGAATAAATCAATACAACATAGGCTATAAATAACATTGTATTCACGTTGAGTGAAATGGTAGTTTAGGGGAAGGCCTAAAATTTAAGTCTCAAATATTTGTTATTAGTGGTCGGATGTTAATGCAAATCGGTAGCCAAAGTCAGGAAATAAGTCGCCACAATCGAGGCTATAAATAATTATATCCACGCTAAATATAATGGTACTTTAGCGAAGGCTTACAATTTAATTCTCAAATATTTTTGTTATTAGTGGCCCTTTCTTAATGAAAATCGGTATGAGAAGTCATGGAATAAGTCGCTATAATCTAGGCCATAAATAATTGTATTCACGCTGAGTGAAATGGTAGTTTAGGGGAAGGACTAAAAATTAAATCTCAAATATTTGTTATTAGTGTCGTATCGATGAAAGTTATACAGTATTAAATTTCCGATCATTTATGTCTTATAAATTTTTACCGTACCGGCTATGATCACAGAGATATTCATGAATTTGGATTTTTGTTACTAAGTCCATATCAGCGCCGAGTCACGAGAAAATGGGAAAACAGATTTGAATGAATCGGTTTGTAAAGTCAGAGAATAAGGAACTGCACTCTACGCTATACATAATTTTATAAGACGCATCGAAGAGTCGAAAGAAAACTAAATGTGAAGGCCTACAATATAGAAAACTCATAAAATTGATCAACAATAACATTACATTGATCATTGTTTGTTGTGATATGCTTTATGTCTTCTGTTGCCACTCATCTCTGATAAATAGGACTACTGCTGCGTACCGAGTACTTTTTTTAAAATTTGCTTTACGTCGCACCGACACAAATAGGTCTTATGGCAACAATGATATAGGAAAGGCCCGGGAGTGTGAAGGTACAGCCCCAGAATTTTTCTGGTGTGAAAATGGGAAACTATGGAATACCATCTTCAGGGCTGCCGACATTGGGGTTCGAATCCTCTATCTCCCGGATGCAAGCTCACAGCTGTGCGCCCCTAACCACACGGCCAACTCGTCTGGTCGTACCGAGTGTAACAGCCTGCCTGAATACTGGCGGAAGTAGCTGGGGAGTTAGATAACTTTCTTCTTTAGCATGCCATTCCTCGGGTTCATAAATTTTCTGGTACTACTGGTACGTAACACATTGGTTCATCATAGCATTTGAGCTATTCATTTTCTACTCTGAGGCACTGACTGGAATGAGCTGTGTACATATCTAACGGAATAATGGCAAAGGAGTGTTCACGGCTGTCTGTGGCCTGGGCATTCCAGCTCTGGAACTTTGGGCTGTTAGATCGGCACCGTAGTACTCTCCGTTAAAAGTGAGAAAATGTGCGGATTTTCGCTTGATCGAGTATTTTATATGATAACATTGCTTTTAATTGCTACATTCCTACTGACGTTTTTGTAATGACCTATGTTGACGTCAGTTAGGAAAACCACAAAGTCAGCCTTTATGAAAATCCCGTAGCGAAGCACGGGTACATTAGCTAGTACACTATATTACACTCGAAATTGTTATGGGGTATGAGGCAGCTCCGACACTTACAAGCGCACAGGGCTAATAACCACATGGAGTGATAAGAAGTTATTTTTTTCAAAAACGAAATAAAAATACATTTCGGATTACTAAAATGGATCAACAGCAGCTGCTGTAACATGGATTATTTAGAAAGCATGCTCCTTATCTGGAGGAATATCGAGGGCTTTCTTTAAAAACCTCGTAAGTCCGAATAATCTTCTTATCCATTATATTCCTTAAGACTGGTCACGCCTCCCAGTCCCATATTTATATGCAGTCCAAAAGAATAATCTTCGTTATAGTCATTTTCCTCTGCCATTCTGTAAAGAAAAATGAACCTTAAATACATTATACTGTAGGAGTGTGTAAATTCGCCGTGCAATCAACATCCCTACAATACGGTACGGTAAGGTCCATTTTCCTTTAGACAATGGCAAAGGAAAATGAACACAGCGTAAATTATTTTGATGGACTGCATACAAATATATGACCGGGAGGCGTGACCAGTCTTAAGGAATATAATGGGTAGGAAGAACATTCGGACATACGAGGTTTTAAAAGAAAGCCATCGATATGAAATATGTCATGTGAATTACCAATTGAACACACGGCAAATTTCGTCGCTGTTCGGACAAAAGGTCAAATCTCACAATACTCTTCCTATCCATTATTTTATGTAAGACTGGTCACGCCTCGCAGCCTCATTATCGATATTTAGTCCATCAGAACAATATTCTTACGTGTAAAGGAAAATGAACCTTGCCGCACCGCACTCTAGGAATGTATGTTTGCATGACTTATTTACGCACTCCTAGAGTATATTGTACATAAGGTTTATTTCCCTTTAACGCTGGCATGCGAAAATGAACACAACGAAAATTATTCTGATGGACTGTATATCCGTACGCGGCTGAGAGTGTGACCAGCATTAAGTAAAATATTGGATAGGAAGAGCATTGTGAGATGTGACCTTTTGCCCAAACAGCGACGATTGCATCCCTTCTAGAATCATTTGAGAGTTATAACGGTGCCATAAATAAATAAATAAATAAATAAATAAATAAATAAATAAATAAATAAATAAATAAATAAATAAATAAATAAATAATTTTTCAACCTAACGTTCCCACGCTTATATGAGCCCGGTGAAGCATCCAAACAGAATTAACGAAATGTGTGGCAGTTTTAAGATCGGATGATTTTCTGCCCTTACACGGTCATTCTAGACAAAATCCCAAACGAAGACACTTTGATTCGAACCAAGCAGATTCGGCTAGAGAATCGAGTGGCTACAACACTGCAACGGTGCACTCGACAAATAAATAAATAAATAAATAAATAAATAAATAAATAAATAAATAAATAAATAAATAAATATTCAGTTAATCTATGAGTCGACTAACCAATCAATTGATCAATCAACCAGTCAATCAATGAAACGATCAATCAGAAAATGCTGTGAATATTTTAACAAACTTGGTAAGAGGAGCATTCTAACAGCAAGTATAATACTATTATACTTCGACGAGACGAATGAACTTATTATTAATATTTACTAAGAAATTGAAAAAGGAAGGAATGTTGCGACATCATTATTTTAATAAAGGCATGTCTCAGCGGAAAATACACGACTAATTGTTAGAAATGTATGTATAGATCCCTTCATAAGTTCTTCATATACCACGCTATAAATGGCAGTGGAAGATATTTTGGTACTCTGAGCTCTGTTGTAGTCCAAAATTAGCTTGGACTACACGTGTTTCGATTATTTTATGACACCTGTGCATAGAATGGTGCTGTTAATTATTACGAACAATAGTTATCCCTATGGGTGCTCATAGCCAACAGCCAACTGGGCGGAATCTTTACGGCGCGGTGCCAAGTTTCTCGCAGGTGCTTACATACCTGTGACACTATGAAATGCGTACACACATGTTATTTATATAAGTGCCATGAATATTTTTTTTACGGCTCCATAAATCTTTGATCCGGTAGAAACATAACAAAGTGCTGGGCACAATTAATGGCATCATGTTAATTAGAATGTGAGTCAGAATAGAAGACAGATGAGGAATATGCTGGAGAGAATTCATTAGGTATTTTTATCATATTCCTCCTGTAGTATTCACTTTGTACTCACTGTAGCACACATATATATAGATTGTATTTTATATACATGTCTGGATGATCTAATGGATGAATCGATTATTTAATCTTGTAGAGTACTGTATTTAGTCATTCAGAAATATTTAAAAACTTTCATTTGCTTTGGAAATAATTTTAGTACAGAGAACGTAGTCAGTATTTTAAATAAGCATAAACTATACTGTGAGACACGGCATAAGCCCAAAAACCTATAGCCTATCATGTCTGTACTGTGAGAACCTATATGATCAGTGTTATGGATATATTACTATTTATTTATTGATATGATGTTCCCCAGACGCTTTAACGAAACACTGCCATTGAATCAATTTAGTCTCCGCAGCCTTCTCAGCGACTTTCATACACGTACAACTTGGTTCAACAGTTCGAGGTTCAGTTCTTACAAATCTGGACAATCAATATTCATAATTCATAATTAAGAAGAAAGATGATGTCACAGTACAATGTGGTTCAAAAGCAAATAGACCCATACCAACCTCCGTCAATATGATTCCGAGAACAATACATTGAAACGCAAGTAGTTCTCTCAGCTCGTATCACTTTACAAGATATAAGATAATCCTACGAGCTTTAAGTATTTTGCATTTTAGACTCACCTTCCAGTGTCCTGTAAATTACGTAAGGAGAAATAGGCATTATTTGTTGTTAATGAACGCGAGGAAAGCACCTCTCTTGTATGAGCAATATTTTTTTTTTGCTAGAGGCTTTACGTCGCACCGACACAGATAGGTCTTATGGCGACGATGGGACGGGAAAGGGCTAGGAGTTGGAAGGAAGCGGTCGCGGCCTTAATTAAGGTACAGCCCAAGCATTTGCCTGGTGTGAAAATGGGAAACCAGGGAAAACCATTTTCAGGGCTGCCGACAGTGGGGTTCGAACCTACTATCTCCCGAATACTGGATACTGGCCGCACTTAAACGACTGCAGCTATCGATCTCGGTATGAGAAAAATAAGGGATATTATGTCCCCATGGCCAGGAACGGAAACATTGATAACAATTTAAGGATAATGTCAGCAGTATCCATGTTATACAAATTTCAAGAAGTGAACTTATACTGCGACATTTATTCCCATAGTAATGTAGATAAACAATAAATAATTTAAATTTAAAGTGCTACTTCTTTGGTATGTGCCATACACGAATTGCTTTCAGGCCAATTACAACAATGCCAGTTCACATTCCTATCTTAATACGAACTACGTATGATTCAAGAACATAATGCAACTGCATTTATTCATCACTACTAGACCCTCTTCCTTACAGGTAACAACACATCAGCAATATATCTCATCTCTTATTTGGTTCTAATGGTTATCTCCTCAATCCTCCCAATCCTCCTTTTTTAATATAATTTAATCAGTACAGCCGACGTGAGTGTCTCAGACGGGTGAGTCGCTGGCTATCTGACCCCAACTTAGCCGGTTCGATCCTGGCTCAGTCCGGTGGTATTTGAAGGTGCTCAAAAACATCGGCCTCGTGTCGGTAGATTTACTGGGATGTAAACATCAATATCCGAACCTTTAACTATATTTCACGCCCATGCAACTATTCAGCACAGGTATAATATAATATGAGTTCATGCACGGAAAAGTGACGTAAAATAGATAGCCATTGTTTACTTCCATCTATTAAGGAAATTGCGCAGGTCGAAATGCATCAGGTGTAGATATATATAGAGGTTTCAATAGTTCTGACTGCCAGAAGCAATAATGCTGCAGGAGAAATACCATTGGTGTTGCATTTATTCAATTCTATTTGACGGAATAAGACGCGCAAAATTACTGCCCATAATGAATCTTTTAATTGTACAATCAAACGGGACCTTCTGTGTTAAGTTCGTAATTTTGAAGCACTCTACAGGGTGGTCGAAAACAACGTGAACCGTGTATATGAGCGTTAGAGCATTGGTCATAATGATAAATGTAATTTGAAAAAATTACGTCGACATCTAGTGCCGTTGTCTTTTTATCACCTGCTGAATTTAGCCAATCAAATCGATTCGCCGGCGAATTCAAATATGCATTTCTAGGCGATGATGCTAAATATACACGTGGCATGGTCGGGCTTGGGAGCCATGCCGAGAAATGAGCATCAAACACTAACTCACCGTGGGTTTAAGCCAATGCCACCATAGCGTGCTTGCTATCGGCCGAGCTTATCAGCAGGGAGGTCGTCGTTCAAGTCCCTCCCTTTGAAAAGTTTATTTAATCTTGCCATTAATGCTTGTTTAAGAAGGTTTTCTTGTGGACAGTCGAGAATTCTTCTGAGGACGCAGAGCGCAGTTTTCTGTGAAACTTTTAGAATTTGACCTTATTTTCTTGACACGGCACAAGCCCAAAAGCCTATACAATATCATGTTTATTTAATCTATTGGAGCTCTCAAGCCTGTCAAAAGCCACGTGCAGATCTAGCAAAACCATCTCGCAAAGCTCATCTGAAGTCACTCGCGAAGCGATCTGATTGACTAAATTCAGCAGCTGACAAAATGAAAACGGAGCGAGATATCTAATTAATTTTTCCAATTTTTGTCAGTATGACCAACCCTCTAACGCTCATATACCAGGTTCAGGTTGTTACCGACTACCCTGTATATGAATATGAAAAACCAAACCAAACTCCATGACGCAACGGCCCCGAAGTGACCGTTGCTCAGCCAAAAGGCCTTCATATTGCGAGATGTCGTGTGGTCACTACGACGAAACCTCTCGGCCGTTATTCTTGGCTTTCTAGACCGGAGCCGCTACCTCGTTGTCTGATAGCTCCTCAATTGTAATCACTTAGGCTGATGGGACCTTGAACGAGCTTTCAGGTTCAGGTAAAAATCCCTGACCTGGCCGGGAACAGAACCCGTGGTCTCCGGGTAAGAGGCAGGCATGCTACCTCTACACCGCTGGTCGGCATATAAATATGAGACAAACATATTAATATCGATTCGTTTGATTTGACGAAACGAAGTTTCGTTTTCGCAAATCTAAAATCTAGTTATATCTCGAAAGTGGTCATGTCTGTAGAGTTGTTTAAAACGGCCCCTTTCTTGCGGCCGTAGATTTGATCGATGGCTTAATTCTAAAACCACGTATCTCCCAATGCTCTTCCTATCCATTATTTCCCTTAATACTGCTCACGCCTCGCAACCACATATGGATATGTAACCCATCAGAACAGTTTTCGTTGAGTTTATTTTCCTGTGTTGGTGTGTAAAGGAAAATGAACATTAAATACATTACACTGTAGGAGTGCGTAAATTCGCCCGTCAAACATCATCTCTACAATACGGTATGGTAAGGTCCATTTTCCTTTACACATTCGCATGGGAAAATGAACACAACGAAAATTATTCTCATGGACTGCATATAAACATGTGGCTGGAAGGCATGACCAGTCTTGAGGATTATAATGGGTGGGAAGAGCATTGGGACATACGAGGTTTTAGAAGTAAGCCATCGATATGCCGGAACGAACAACATGCATAGCTCCTGTTCCAACTCAATGCGTGATTGTGAGGTTCCTATTTTAGTAAGCTATCTATGAGTTTCTCCTGAAGATAAAATGAAACATCACCACAATATACAAGCCGTACAGCCTTAGTTCTCGGACCGAGGACAGTATGATAGATTCCTATACCGTTAATATACCCGAGTGACTATCTTTGCTCTTGATTATTTTGATGTTACTTTGATTACAGTTCTCGAATACCTTTACCTTCTAGATATTCAGGTGGGTCTTGAATTTGTGGTTTAATTAATTCGTACCGAGCAACACCTCTACCAATGCTAGCAAAGCTAACTGGAGAAAGAGAAGGAAAAGGAGCCGCAGTTAGAAACTTGAAAAACAATTTGATAGGTAACTTCATGATGAGGAGACTGGGATACACGTATGAAATCTATAATATTCCCCTCTATTTGATATAGCGCACGACAAAAGACGTGTCGGAAACTGTTTAAGAACGAGATGGCAATCAGTGATAATTGCGTGGCTGTGCTTGTTTAACACGAAGAAAGCAAACAGAACTTTCACAAAAAAGTACCTTGGAAGTGAATGTTTGGGAGATAACGAAGAACACGCCGCTGCGTGTGTAGATATTGACGCATATCTGAAACTGCTAGAGAATTCCCAATTCACACAGAGTTAAACGAGTTTTTAAGTTGCCCGTGTGTATGCTCTGCAACCCAAGAGGTGTTATAGGGAAATAGTGATCAGAGTTTAGTCTCAACGACAGAGTGGTGCCCTTCGAAATAGAATGCGGTAGTTATTTGGCAAGTTCCGAATTGTTCATAACATTTAAATCTCTATCGATTTACGTAAATTTTGCCATGGATCCAGTTAAAATCATTCCTTACATTTCGTTCTACACGTATATGCATACAATATTAGTAATGTTATTGGTTTCACGTCCCTCTAACTTTATTTTTGGCTTTCGGAGATGCAGAGGTACTGGAATTTTGACCCGCAGGAGTTCTTTTACGTGCCACTAAATCTATCGACACGAGGCTGCCGTATTTGAGCACCTTCAAATACCACCGGCCTTTGCTAGAATGGGACCTGCCAAGTTGGAAGCAGAAGGCCATAACGACTCAAACGTCTGCGCCACTCAGCCCGGCACATTAAGGCGGTTTCATTTAGTACTGTTATAAATTACCTCATAAGGGCTCAAGGATTATACTGTTTTAATTTAGTATTGTAACTTTCTTGTCATTCCCGTGATGTACGCGTAGAGTGCCTGCCTCTAACTCGAAGGACCAAGGGTCTATTCCCGTCACCTCGAGGCCTTTAATTCTAGAGTGAGGACTGGAATGAGATTCACCCATTCCCGTGAGACCATTTGTGGAGCTGTATAATATGAGAGGCAACGTATCCGGTAAATAAAACCAAGCAATAGGTTCAGGATTTCGTCCAGTATCTGTAGGCCGTCTGGATGGGCAGGGATCATTTTGGCAAGCCAAGCCACTATTCTACTGTTGTTTGTTTTGTTGTGACTTTATTTACATCAACTGCTCGTACGTTAAAATTACTAAGTAATGCTCCTATCAATTTTCAGCTACCTTGTTTAACATAATTGAACAACATTACACATGACTGACATATTTTGCAGTATGATTACATCGCTTCACCGGCGAAACCTCGTATCCCACAATGCTCTTCCTGTCCATTATTCTCCTTATAGTTGGTCACGCTTCCCAGCCACATGTGCATTTTCAGTCCATCAGAACAATTCTCGGTGTGTTCTTCTTCTTATGCCAATGTGTAAAGGAAATTGAACCTTGCTGTACCGTGCTGTAGGATTGTGTGTTTGCATGACGTATTTACACACTCCTACAGCATAATGCATTTCAGGTTCCGTATGATGCTGGGAGGCGTGACCAGAGTTAAGGAGAATAATGGATATGAAGAGCAATGTGGGGTACGAGGTTTTTCCGGTGTAGCGATGATTATTCTACAACAGGAAAACCAAGGAAGTGGCTGCGTGGTTTGTGTCACATAGCTATTAGGTTGCATTTGGGAGATAGTGGGTTCGAACCCCACTGTCAGCAGCCCTGAAGATGTCTTTCACACCATGTAAACGCTGGGGCTGTTCCTCAGTTAAGGCCACGGTCGCTTCCTAACCAATACTAGCCCTTTCTTGTCCCATCGTCGACGGAAGACCTATCTGTGTCGGCGCAACCTAAAGCAAATTGTAAGGAAAATATCACCACTTCCGTGATAATTAATTTATCACGCTTATTTCCTTCACGTACTTCAATCATATCGTCCCCATCCCTAATAGCATTATTTTACATACCGTATAACTGATAGGCGAGTAACTGTCAAACTCAAGTTCACTTTTGGGTAAAAATGAGTTATCTGCGAATTCGTGCTCTGCATGTGAACCTTACTGTACAGCGCTGTAGGATTGTATGTTTGCATGACGTATTTACACACTCCTACAGCATAATGCATTTCAGGTTCCGTATAATGCTGGGAGGTGCGACCAGTCTTAAGAAGAACAATTGATATGAAGCGCAATGTGGGATACCCCGTGGTTTAGGGGTAGCGTGCCTGCCTCTCGCCTGGAGGCCCCGGGTTCGATTCCCGGCCAGGTGAGGGATTTTTCTCTCGACGTGAGGGCTGATTGGAGGTCCACTCAGAATACGTGATTGGAATTGAGGAGCTATCTGACGGTGAGATGGCGGCCCCGGTCTCGAAAGCCCAGAATAGCGGCCGAGAGGATGCGTCGTGCTGACCACATGACCCCTCGTAATCTGCAGGCCTTCGGGCTGAGCAGCGGTCGCTGGGAAGGCCCGATCCCTTTCAAGGGCGTTAAGTACCGTGGAGTTCGGTTTTTTATAAATAGAGTAAGAAGAACACAGCAAAACTACAATTCTTCTTCCTGGCCTTCTCCCCATTTTCGTGGGACTGGCGAATGTTTGCGTGTGGAAGGATGGTGGTCTTGGCGGTTGCGAAGGCGACGACGACGAAGTATTGGACCCAGTTTTAAGACCAGATGGATTTCCTGGCGCCAACCCTGTGTGGTGAGATATAATAACTAGTGCGTGTTTCTGTGGTCGGTAGTAGCGTGTTGTAAATTTCATAGATCTCCCATTACATTTATATGCGATTGTTTTTGTCTTCGGAGTAAGCAATACTTTGCCCATTTTGATCTAGTCCACCACCCACCTTTTAGCTTTTGATCTCAAAGCTAATCGTACGGCGGTGCAAAAGAAAAGTTCCTCTAACGTATCATTTCATGCAGAAAAATGGACGCTCAAACGATGGAGTTCATACCACATTAATACGGTTATTTTATCTCAATGTCGACTTTAATTTACTCTCATTTTTCTTATCACAACTTAAAAATGTGCTTCTCATTTATTACGATTTTAAAATTTACACATAAAGGATCAGTTTGGCTACATCATTATGCTGTACAAAAATTCCCTTCCCTACTCAACCCACCTAGCAACAACTATCGGCATCACTTCATATGCAACCGCCCTATAGGCCTAATAGTCCCGCACATCCCAGTCGACAATCTCTCAGTGCTGTCCAACATAACGACGGCTTACTTCTAAGACCTCGTATGTCCCGAAGCTCTTCCTACAGATTATATTCCTTAAAGCTGGTCACGCCTACTAACCACACATTTATATGCAGTCCATCAGAATAATTTTCGTAGTGTTCATTATCCTGTGCTAATGTGTAAAGGAAACTAGACCTTACCATACCGTATTGTATGAATGTTGTTTGCAAGCGAATTTGCGCACTCCTAGATTATAATATATTTAAGGTTAATTTTCCTTTACACGTAATCATAGGAAAATGAACACAACGAACGTTGTTCTGATGGGCTGCGTATCCATATGTGGCTGGGAGGCGTGACCAGTCTTAAGTAATATCATGGGTAGGAAGAGCATTGGGACATACGAGGTTTTGGAAGTAAGCCTTCGAAAAGCTGTATACTCTTCAACAATATTCTTAATTTTCTCTAGCTTCTAACGTAGGCGACTGTCCATTTCTGACTCCGGAAACCACAATTTTAAAGTCTGTGGGTTGAAAATTCCACTGATGCCTTTACACTGAATATTTGAGTAATGTGCAACTAGGAATAATGACTTTAAAACGTAACTTTGATTTTCGCTTGTGTCAATTCAAATCACTCATTTAAAATGTGATATACATTAATTAGCATGAGAGGGAAGCAGATTTTATTAGTTTTAAAATGAATTAAATTACTCGATCTGTGACTGTTTACCTTATTGTAATTATCTCCAATTGCTTATTATTTTCGTGATACCAGTATTGCAGGTATTTATTTGTATTATTTGTACAGTATTACACCTGCTTATTTAAAACTAAGTACAAAAAAATGCAACAAAATATTAAAACCAACGTGTAGCCAATATATTTAAAAAATATAAATTTAAAGAAGAATCTCCAGCTGCTACAGTGTTTAAAAACTAAAGTTGATGATGCTCATTGAAACACATTCTTTTTAAATTAAGAAAAGTTTTAAATAACTAAATACCTAAAACGCATATGTTCATTAAAGACAAAATACGAATATTAAATTAACACTTGTTTAACATTATCTTTATACTTTGTACAATTAATATTTTGATAAATTACGGGTTATTTTATTGCAGTGAAGTATAAACATTAAGTTACTGCTGCTTAACTTATTTTACTAACCAGAGTTCCGTAAAGAGAAGTAGGGTCGGAATGGTAATTGTATCGGCGAGTTGGCCGTGCCGTTGGCGACGCGCAGCTCTGATCTTGCATCCAGAATATATTGGGTTCGAACCTCACTGTCAGCAGCCCTGAAAATAGCTCTCCGTTGCTTCCCATTTTCAAACCAGGCAAATGCTGGTGCTGTACCTCAATGAAGGCCACGGCCACTTCCTTCCCACTCCTAGGCCCATCCTTTCCCATCGTCACCATAAGACCCATCTGTGTTGGTGCGTCGTAAATCAAATTGTAAAACCAAAGCAAAAAAAAGTGATAGTTGTTGTACTTCCAGGGTGTTCATATGCCTGCATTTTCGATTAGAATGTACTGAAATGTCTCCATTGACATTCTCAAACTGCCGTGGAACTTTTGTGGATCTTTCTTCACTTCCTGGTACAAATGGTGGAATTTTTCGTGTGTTTACCTTCATTATTAATGGGGTAGGTTCCGCCAGAACCTGAAATGAAGTACATTTCGCTTACTACCGTAAGTTATTCATCTCTACTGCTACTGTATTTATTCGTTATGTGCAAGAGAACTACACACATTCACATAAAGACACACATTAAATTGAATGAACACAACGCGATTCTCTTGCAATTGCTGCCCGTTCATAAAAATGGTTTGAAAAATTTTCCTCGTTAATGAATGATGAGTGATATGTGAAGAGTTCTGCTATGAGCGCTGAGTGATGAGTGATCCACCCGGCATGTTAATACCCACTGGAACTCGCAAGAAGCATTCAGTGCCAAAGTATTACGGAAAGCAGATGTAAGATGTGAGAAGTGATAACCTTAACTAGACGTGTAATGCTTACCTTATATCCAGGCAATTCACGGAGCTGGCTCTTTATTTGAAACGTACAACTGCTTCATATCGTGAGATGTCTGGTCTTATGTGGAAGGGTGATTAGAGTTCTTGTTTGAACTTCTGCAACGTCTCAGCGGACAAATTTTACATTTAGGGTCATAGAAAAAAGAAGTGCAAGCCACGAGTCTTTGGGAAAAAGCTATCAATGCCAAGTTCGATAAGCGAGTGAGGATCCGATCTGAGTATCTTGAAGGTAGCACCACGTATCATCTTTTGTGACATTGAAGTCTACATACTACTTTACTTTAATTAACTGTGAAGGCAAAGAAGATACGCGTCCAGACGCTGCAGCTTTAGTCAAGTATATTAGAATTCACGAGCACTATTCCAGCCAACAATTCGCCAGTGGTGTCTGCGAAATTGAGATTTATATCCACACTTGAGAACAAATAAACGATACACATTTTCAGATCTCGTGAAATTGTATTGGCCGTAACAGCTTGATATCTTTATCCCGGCCTCATTTCGCCTCTAAAAACCGAGCAAATGGCTGTGAGGTTTGGTCACGTAGCTCTCTGGTAGCATTCGGGACATAGTGGGTTCGAACCCCATTGTCGTTAGTCCCTGAAGATGGTCTTCGGTGGCTTCCCATTTTCATACTAGGAATATGCTTGGGATGTACGTTAATTAACGCTGAGGCCGCTTCTTTCCTCTCCTATCGTCGCCGTAAGACCAATCTATGGCGGTGGGAAGTAGAGCAAATTGTAAAAAAAACGGAAGCTTCTGTAATGGCTAAATATAGTTCTTTTAAGTCTTTTCTACCACTTCACTGATGTTAAGGAAATGCTGGAATCACGATAAAAAGCTGACATGCAACAAACAATGTCACGTTGCGAAATACCTTTGACCGTCAAGGATCTAAGCTCGCTATATTCTACAGCGTCCACTCCTACGAAACTGGGCTTGTGTTCAACTATTGCAAATTAGCTTCCTCGCAAATTCGCTTCACTTCCATGCGACGATAACAGACTTGAAGGATTACTATATCATATAAAAAATCGTTGAAAGGCCATGGTAGAGACTGGACCTCTTCCACTTGACCAGCACTTAAATGTTACTCATAAAGCGGAATATTAACGCACAGGGTTTCTGGGTAAAGACAACTTTCGGCTACCTAACGTATTCCTTTCTTTATTTGCAGAAGATCATCATTAATTGATTCGAATTCCGGCGTCTTCGGATGGAACTTTTTATATAAGAGCCATGTGTCATGACACGAGGGTTAAGAGAAGCCAAATCCCAATTCAGCTGAGCGTCATCGCCGAGTGACGTGGTCACCGGCATCCCATCTCGGTGGCCACGGTTCGAATCCCGATAAGTACTTTCGAGATTTTCTTGTCGTTCAAATTTCATGTGATTGTGATCGTGATATCAACAGTCACCCGAGAATAGAAGCTCTCTCTTCCTATCTAATTGAGCCCGGGTCTTCCTCCAACTCTACACAAAAATAAGGCGATATAGTGGATGATGATGTTGATACTACTACTACTACTACTACTACTACTACTACTACTACTACTACTAATAATAATAATAATAATAATAATAATAATTTATTGTTTATGATACCTCTTTCCAAATATACAGACACATAATTGAATATGGTAAAACTCTTACTGATCCAAGTCAGTAGCCTCCCATTTCACACCTGTAAGATTAAAAATAAAACCTGGAACCTTAAAACATTTATCGGATCCCTTCTTGTGTTTACTAAATTTACTAAACTGCCGTGAGAGTAATGCTGATGAGATACTCTTCGTTTGAAAGTTTACACAACTAACAAATTTCCTCTTACCGTGCTAATTTTCTTAATTGGTTGCTATTGATTGCGGAGTAAGGAACTTTTCTGATGAATAAAGTTGTGTGTCTGATGTTTGTACTTGAAAGTGGAAAAGAAATGAAGAAAGGGATGTTTCTCCTATTTACTAATCTGTTCTACGGCGTTGTCTTCGTCTGTCGTGTACCACACAAATTTCAAACTAATTAGTCAACACACTCTTGAAGACAAAACAAATTAAACTAGTGTGTACTATAAAATTTGTTTCTGACAAGGAGTGATGCCCCGGTGCTTTACGAAGGATTGAAAGAGGAATGAGGTTTCATTTGCGCTGCGAATGTATTCCGGTCTTTTTTCGCTTCATTGTTTATTCAGTACGATGATATCACACGACGCTGTATATATGTATGAAGAGCTTGAATAATGTAAAGCATGATACGTCTCATGAAGAGACGCCTCTTTCCATGTCACGTTACCTTGTTTTATAAAATATCATGTTCGATAAGAAACCGAATGATGAAATGTCTCGAAGGAAGCTGTAGAGAAAATACAATTAACATCAGCGTAGTGTTGAACATAGTAAAATTAAA
The DNA here is from genome assembly GCF_040414725.1 of Anabrus simplex. NCBI lineage: Eukaryota > Metazoa > Arthropoda > Insecta > Orthoptera > Tettigoniidae > Anabrus > Anabrus simplex. Next base: position 227,597,301 of record NC_090266.1, on the reverse strand, counting down.
TAACATTCTCCATATTTCCCTATCGATTACATTGTTGAATGATGACTTCGGAAGGGTAGAATGTCTTAAAGCGTTCTTAAAGATAATATCCCTGCAGTCAGTGTGTGAATAACGTACATGGGAAGGTAACAAGTATGATTTATTAAACAAGTAAAAAGAAGATTCTTTCCTCCATAACACACGCACTGTATTTGGAATGTAACGATTCTATATTACCTTGTTTAGTTGTTTGTAAGACGTTATATCATCGCTGTTCGGGCCAAAGGTGTATCTCACGATGCTCTTCCTATCCATTATTTTCCTTAAGACTGGTCGCGCCTTCCAGCCACATGTGGATATGCAGCCCATCAGAACAATTTTACTTGTGTTCATTTACCTATGAAAGCGTTTAAAGGAAAATGAACCTTAGCTACATTATACTATACGACTGCGTAAATAAGTCATGCAAACATACATTGCTACGGTAAGGTTCATATTCCTTTACACGGATGCAGAGGAAAATGAACACAACGAACATTGTTCTGAAGGACTAAATATCCATACGTCGCTGGGAGGCGTGTCCAGTTTTAAGGAAGGTAATGGACAGGAAGAGCATTGGGAGATATACTTTTGCCCGAACAGCGACGATATATCGATGAGGGGTGTTTCATGTTTCGATTATCAAGCAAACAAATTCAGGCTTTGTTTGACTTTCTCCACTGAACAAACATCTAATGCATGTCATTCTCTTTCAGGTGTTAATCGATTTTGTAACATTTACTGAATTTCTCACAGATTTTCATGCCTTTCCTTCAAGTTTAATATCAGTATTCCGAACAACTGATTTAATACATTTTCTACTTTACCTCTCTCCAACTCGTGCTTTTATTCTTTAAATAGGGCACTTTCCAAATAATTAGATTTATTACGTGTTGTTGCTCTATGAAACCCATGTTACAATAACAAATGTTTCCTTGATTATAATGTGTAACTCACTAGAAGTACCCCATCGGTATTAGAACACAATATTCACTATTCTATTGATCAAACCATGACTGTGCATCTCTAACGAAGGAACACATACACGTGTTTCACTCGGATTCCGTTGAAATTTGGTAGGAATATTCACGGGAGGCAGTAGAATGCTGAGGTGAAAACTGCATGTTTAAACGCCAAAATAGAACAAATAAATAGACGTAAAATTAGAAGTGCCGCGGGTGTATGGGGGTTTGGCGGAGAGGTAGGGAGGAGCGAAGTAGCGGACGTGAGCCAACCGGGCTATGTCGAGCTGTGCCAGCAGCCAGGCAGCGTATAGTTAGCGCGTTCCCCTTAACTTCCCCATTAGATGTGCAAAAAAATATGAAAACAGCACATGAAACAAGTGTACAAAGGACGATGTTTGAACAACGATGCCACTAAGGTTTGAAGAATTCACACCCGAGTTCTTGTTACTCGTTGTAATTAGTGCAATAGTGATTGTTTACAAAAAAGTGTACAAGGCAGAGACACTGTGTGCACCATGCACATCTCACAGCGCTCTCGCTTTCACAAGTATTACACTGATTATAGGAAGGCTCTTCTTTGAAACAATAATCAACTGGATTAACAAATTGTGAAGGTTTCTTGTTAACATAGCCACATTTATACCAACTATACTGCCACATGCTACAAATACGCGGAGAGGAGAACTGGTTGTGCGTCAAAGATTGCACTTTTAAAATGTTGTTCCTTAAATGTACCTTGATGTCTAACGAGTTTAACAAAATTAAATCGTACAAAATACGTATAAATTGCTTCCAAATGCGGAAGCCCAAAACATCTAACGGCTGGATAAGTCCAGTGGCTCCTTTCGGAATTGTTTGAACATTAATGATTTTCTTACTTCCAATTTTAGCATTTAAAATATTTTCTTCTTTCTGTCCGGTCCAGAAATCGAGAACTAAAACACTGTACTCTGGTACTAGCTCACAATAAACATCCCGTAACAATTTCTGTACAAGTTCTTTGGTTAGTTTTCCAGACTTTGAAGGTAAAGTGTACACATTTGGTGCGGTAAATAGTTTTTATTCTATATTAGGACCAAATATGCCTTTTTTTTCTTTCAACACCACTAGCAACTTCGGCAGGAGTTGTCCATCTGCCGAAATTATTGGCTGTATTGTGTAGCTATGAGTTCGTGAATTCATAGATTGTGCTTCCGCTAATACGACTTTTTCTCCTCGTTCATTGTGGGTCCTGCCAGAATGGAACTCTTCATGAAAACCAGACTGATCAGTATTAAACACGCACTCTGGGCCGTGACTTTCTATTAATTGCGACACTTCTTCAACAAACAGTGTCGCGTTACAATTAGTATCTTCTTGTTCAAATTGGTACATTTTAGACACGAATTTGCAAATTTTTCTTGATCCAATTTTGAAATTCTTTTTAAAACTCATTATCCAGGAATGAGACGCTCGAAACGTGTCGTAGTTAAATAGACGAGCGTACTTTAAGGCCCATGTTTTAATATTTATATCGTGAGCAATTTTGTTTCGTTGTCTACTTTCTTTGAACTTTTGATAAGTTTTCTTCGTAACAAATTTACTTTTTTCTCCCATTGTGCCGCTGTTTTCCAGTTGATGCACCCACCTGTAAAGCTCTTGCTGGAACTTTAATTTACAAAACCCGTGTTTCACTGAAGCGAAGCTCCTCTGTTTCCCACCTTTATTTCGCCAATATTCAACGACCTTCTTCTTATAAGTTATTGGGATTAGGCATCGTTCAGCCGTTGTTGTGGATGCAGGGTTAGGAGCAACATTTTTTGAGTCGAGGTGAAATAACGGTGTTTCAATATTGTCTTCCTCGAAATCAAAGTCATCATCTGACATATCCAATGTGCCATCCATTTCAACTGTTATATCGGTATCCAAAACCCTGTCGGCAATTAGACCTGTAAAACGGAGACAAGGACACAATTCCTGTGAACGCTTGCTTTTCTCGTAAAAGTAAATATATATAAATACATTGATCTATTTACGATATAATTCCAATCCCAAATTCTTGTCATCTTTAGAAAATGGGGTGTCTTTTATGTCACACTCTGCAAAACAATTCTGAAGGCACACTACTACATTCCACGGATTGAGTGACTTCTGTATCTTTTTGTATCTAGGTGTAAAAAATAAATTATTACCATACATGGTTAAAGTAAATGTACTGTCACCATTCATAAAAATGACTATAAGAACGTCAGATTTTACCTGTCATTGTAAGAACGTTGTCTTATCGGACGACTAATCAATGTGCACCTCTTGATCTGCTTTGACGTTTCTAATCGGGAAGATACGAGGTATGTGCGAAGTGCGGTGTAGTAAAGAAGAGTAGCCGGGAGGGTGGGGGTGGGTGGTCATTCATTCGACTCGAGCGAGCAGCCCGACTGTATGCTGCTCACGTCCGCTGCTTCGCTCCTCCCTCCCTCTCCGCCACACCCAGATACTCCCTCGGCACTTATAATTTTACGACTAATTATTTGTTCTATTTTGGCATTTAAACTTGCGCTGGGGACATGCAGTTTTCACCTTAGCATTCTACTGCCTCCCACGTGTATTCCTACCAAATTTCAACCGAATCCGAGTGAAACACATGTATGTGTTCCCTCGTAAGTTACGGCAGGCACTGTACAGTTGTTACTGCCTGTCTATTCGTATTTCGTAATTAACTTCAAATTGTTTAATCAGGATATAATATTAATAAAAATGGCGTATGGTTTTAGTGCCGGGATGTATCCGAGGACTTCGGCTTGCCAGGTTTTGATTTGACGCCCGTTAGCGACCTGCGCGTCGAGATGGGGACGAAATAATGATGACGATGACACATATATCCAGCCCCTTTGCCAGCGGAATTAACCAATCATGGTTGAAATTTTAGACCCTGCAAGGAATCGAACCCGGGACCCCCGTGAGCGAAGCCCAGCACGTTAACCATTTAGCCAATGCGCCGGACATAATTTCAATAACATATGATTTGAATTGTATATTAGAAAATCTATTTCCTTCATGTCCAAGGTCTCTGCGAAACTAAATAACTATTCATGTCACTCAAACTTCTTCAGTACTTCATAACTTTCCCCTGTATGTAATAACAATCCCACATAAATTTCCAATTTCATCTCCTTCATATGCTCTACATTACATATTTATTGTATCATTACTGAAATTTGCTACAGTCAATTCCAGGTTTGCTTTGTTACTACGTTAGGGCGTGTCACGACCAACTAAGCTAGGTGACATTTAGGTGCGTATTTTCCACAAGTTACTCTGATCAATATTTTATTAGCTGCACAGAAACCTGCCCCTCATCTCCGGTATGGAATTCTCAAGAGCTCATAATATGTCTACAATCTACGTACATATTGTTTGTATTGCATTATAACTTGCCCATATTATAAGGCGATCGGCAGAGCACGTGAGGTAGCCCACGGTGGTCTGTAATATATCGATTGTGTCGATAAATCTCACTGTTGTACGATACCCTCTAGTGCGCTAATGGACAGACGACTCAGTCAACAGCGGATAGGTGGGCAGTTACCAACCCGAGGGTGCAAAATGTGACTTACTCTCATGTTCTCTAGAACGCTCTGGAATGTGCTTCATTTGGCAAAACTGAAGCCCCTCAAAAGTCATCTATCGTAATATTAGGTACTCGTTGTGACATATACAGCAGTTGTGTCATTATTGGCCGAGCTGTCTTCATTAAAGTGCACACATTTTATGGTATATTGCTACGTCATATGTCTGGAACAAGTCAGCTGTCTCTTGAAAAAAATTGTTAGCGTATATTGTATAATATCGTCGCTTCACCGGTAAAAGATTGTAATCCACAAAGCTCTTCCTATCGATTATTCTCCTTAAAACTGGTCACGCCTCCCTGCCACATATGGATATGCAGTCCATCAGAACAAATTTTGTTGTGTTCATTTTCCTATGCCCATGTGTAAAGGAAAATTAACCTTACTGTACCGTACTATACGAATGTATGCTTGTATTACGTATTTACGCACTCCTATTGCATGATGTATGTTAGGTTCATTTTAGGTTACTCGACGGCATAGGAAAACGAACACAACGGACATTGTTCTGATGGGCTGCATATCTATATGTGGCTGGGAGGCGTGACCAGTCTTAAGGAGAATAATGGATAGGAAGAGTATTGTGGATTACAACCTTTTACCGGTGAAGCGACGATATTGTATTATAGAAAAATGTTCTTCTCTTGTTAATTTAATATTTAGTGCTAGACAATAATGTATTTTAGTGTACCAATTGCCACAGAGGTAGACACCTCATTTGCAAATAAAGGGATTTTGATTTGATGTAATTTTGAAAAGTACAGGACTAGTCATGACACATAATTGCTGCAGAGTTTAATGTCCAAAGTAAGTGCAATATTTCATGATAGTGAACTAGACATAACTGTTCCCATGCACTGATTGTGCATATTTTGAATATTTTTAGAATATAAAAAGTCAGTAATTGATTTTAGGAATATTTTTTAAACAACCCACGTCAGTTTTATGGCTCTGTATGTTTTCCTTTATATAGGTCTTCACAATTAGTTTATATTTCAACAAGACGACCGTGATTTCTAGGATGTATAGTAAATCCTCAATCATTAAATAGGTTGGCCACTGCTGGTTTCTAGTGAAGTGTCCTTTTATTTTATGCCAATTATAATAAGCACAATATTAATGTCACTGAATTACTTCCAACTACCTACTTTATGATTTTAGGAGACACGAAGGTGCCGCAAATATTGTCCCACAGCAGTAAGGAGTAATTCTACGTGTCGGTAAATTTACTTACACTTGACTGGCGTATTTGCGATTGAGTTCGATAGAACCCACTTTTTCGAGCTCAGAAGAGCAACGTTCAGGTGACCTCCTCCATGTTCTCGTTTCCCTTATAACTTGTCCATTATGATCAGTTGTATCAGGCTGTGTTTGTACTTTCGGAAGATTGGACCGAGATAGTATGTTTTCCCTGCAGAGTGGCTGAGATCCATCTTCGTCAACCGGCCAAAGAAATCGAATTCTAAACGGTGCAGTGATTACAGGTTCCGTACGTCAATTATTTTCGTCATATGTTTCATTAGCCGGATTTTTAGTCGACTCGTGTTTCTGCAACTAATGAACTATGTTCTGCATTAATGTCAGCTCCCGAATGTGTTTGCACGTTTTATGCAACTAGAGAAACTAATGTTTATCATGATATAACAAGAAAGGTCCGGAATACATGGGCGTTTAATCTCATAAAATAATAATCATAATTTATTTATTTATCGTATGGCATATATACATATATACAGAAACAAGAAAGCAAGTACATTATATTTTAATGTCTAGAGATGTTATCCATTCTAGAGCCTCTGTATTGGCCTCTATAAAATCAAACCAATCTCCTGGGTAGGCTCTTCTGCTACACTCCTTTACAATGTGTTCGATGGTTTGAAAAGGAGCACCACAGTCACACTGGGGGGTTTGTATCTTTCCCCATTTATACAGGGACGCAGCACAGGCACCATGACCACATCGAATCCTATTAAGGATGGTCCCAGTTCTTCTTGGGAGATCAGGCCTCGAATTAGGTGGGAAGAAAGGCCAGAGATGTTCACCTGTTTCTGAGATCCAATCTTCCTTCCATTGGGCATAGGGGTTGAAATTGTCTTCTGTGAGCTTCTGAGCGAACTTAACTGGCGGATGTCCAGATTTCAACCGGTTCCTCTGAAGGTCAGGAATATTGGACTGGATGGGCAAGTCAGGGTTCCCATTTATCTTGGAGTATTCTCTCAACAGTGCTTGTGCTCTGCGGAATGAAGGAGGCATGATGTTGCTCAAGACAGGAAGCCAATGGGTAGGAGTTGATCTTATTACACCTGAAATAATCCTCATTGTGTTGTTGAGTTGAGTGTCCACAAGTTTCACATGGCAGCTGTTGATCCACACAGGAGCACAATATTCTGCCGCAGAGAAAATCAAGCCAAGGGCAGAACATCTCAAGGTAGTTGCAGAAGCACCCCAGGTTGTACCACACAACTTCTGCAGAATCTTTGCTGATGTATTTACTAGATGTTGCCTGAAGGTGAGCGTCCAATCTAATGTTATACCTAAGTACTTTGGGTAATAATTGTGTCTGAGGACCTTACCGTTCAAAGAAACTTGGAGAGTAAAGTTTGCCATTTTGTTGTTTAGATGAAAGCAGGACAGTTCAGTTTTGCTGGTGTTTGGTTGGAGTCTCCATTTCCGAAAATAGTCACTAAGAATGGAAAGGTCATCAGTTAAAATGTTCTCCGTACCTTTCAGGTTACTACTACTACTACTACTACTACTACTACTAATAATAATAATAATATGCTACTCCCATGAAATACTTTCAGGTTTCCGGAGAGTCCGGGTTAATACTATATTCCTTACTCATTTAAAATATTCGTAAACTTACTGAAAGGACATGTAATTTGGAACCAATTAAATAATTTTATGCTACAAGGACTAAGAAATGTTTGATATTGAAAAAAGTATCTGAGAATTAAATCAAAATATATAGAGGGAGCTAATGAGAGCACAGAAATGAATCGCTTAATTTCACTATTTATTCACCATTCCTTTCATGTATTTGAATTTTATTGAATTGAATTTGTATTGTCCATGACTGTGATGTGATAAGCATTATTACTTTGTGTACTAAGAAATATTTTTAATTACCAGGAAAGTTGGTGAAAACTGGTTTAATATAAACATATCTCTCCGCAAAGTGCATGGTCTTCTAGCATTCATTCTGCAAGCTCTGCGAATCAACTAAGCCACTAAATAATCGTATATTTATAACATTAAACGTGTCCGGCTCCATAGCTAAATGGCCTTTGGCCACAGGGGTCCCGGGTTCGATTCCCGGCAGGGTCGGGATTTTTAACCTTAATTGGTTAATTTCACTGGCCAGTAGCTGGGTGTATGTATGGTCTTCATCATCATTTCATCCTCATCACGACGCGCAGGTCGCCTACGGGAGGCGAATCAAAAGACCTGCATCTGGCTAGCCGAACTTGTCCTCGGACACTTCCGGCACTAAAAGTCATACGCCATTTCATTTCATTAAAACGTGGCTCTAACCATAGTTTTCCTGGTCTTCCTCTGGTTTTCTTACCCTTCATGACCGAGTCGACTGTTCTCCTAGAGAACTTATCCTACTCCATTCAGCTCACACGATCTCATCAAGGAAACCGGTTAATATGTACTATTTCATCCATCGACTTTACGTCTAACTTAACATTTACGAAATTTTCCTACACTTCTGGTTTCTTCCATTCTATGTTTAGTATGTAGAGCTAGGAATTTTGGGTGCTGCACTTTTCAATATTTAAATATTCAAATTGACTTAAGCATGAGATAAACAATCTTAACTATGTTTTGGTTGCACATTTTTAACCTTTTCTCAATGCCAGCACCTTTTAGCAATCTCTCCCAACCAATGGTTTTACTCCCTTGCTGCGTTTTCATTGGCATACAAATCTAATAAAAGGAAGCGAATGTCCGTTGACTGCTTTATAAATGGACAAATTCCCTACTATCTGCATATTTTTGTTAGAATTTGCTGTTTTCAGGATGGTTATCATATTATTTTTACTTCAGCGCAGACATGTTACGCGAAAATTTTCAGATTACTTTGAGACTCAATGAACTACTATTAGACAAAATGTCCACAAACTAGTTTTCTTTTTTCGCACTGAAGTGAAGCGAAAGCTTTCGAACTGGAAGGAAAGGGGGAAGGTGAATCATATAGACCAATTTGCAATCTCACTAATCAGTATCACTGACTGCTATAGTGAGACGAATTTAGACAGTTGTAACTTCTAGTCCTAACTGTGTAATTGTGACATAAATTGTAAACATAAAGTGCTTAGGGACTGGTTTCAGCGGCCTTTTTTAATGCATGTGTGAATTTGTGTCCTAATTGTTTTTGATACAGTTTATAATGAATATCTTCATTTAAATTTGCACCCTTTTTCGCACATTTCAAAACAAAATTATTTCACATTTTTTGCACCGTTTGAGCCAAATTTTGCACTTAATATTCCTACTTCTATTAATAACTCATAACAGTGAAAATTTAAGTTACACTTTCAGATTTACCCATACCTTTCCAATCTATATACTATAATTTTCTCTGAATTTAATTGTTTCCTTATAGTCTATTAGCAGGTGCGCCAGTTTCTTGTATGCAATGAATTAAATATGAACTTAACATTAATATTCTCATTGTGAGTCCCTCCTACCAACGTTCTCACCTCTTAGCACCAACAATCATTATCGATGTGGCCTGATTGTAAACATGTCTTCATTTGTTGTAATAAATTAGCTCAGATCCCACAATCCCGCAAAATGTCCAGTTCGTGTAATTTTTATATACACTGTGGTAATATGCTAAGGATGTACAAAATGTTTTTATCGTTAATTGAATGTAGTCTTTGTCAAGTTACAGGGAATAACTTCACCGTCAGGATAGCGAGCAGCTTCAGAATATTTTCAGGAATCAGGTTTTTGTGATGCTAGTCTCGTAGAATCAGCTTTTCAAGCATTTACTGATGCAAGTGTGTCAAGGTTTTAAGAGCGTGTCTGACTTTTAGAAGCGCCATCGATCTTCGAGGCGACAGGCCGCTGAACGGTAGGGTAAATTTACACTTAGTATTTGGGAATCGTTCGTTCTAGCACCAATTTCAGATTCCTTAAACTTAACTTCCGTGATGATTCACTGGTTCTTGCCTCCTGTTCCCTTCCTTCCTTTAGATTAGTCGAATTCGTGGTTTGCATTATCTCTTTCATTACACCACAAGAATTTACTTCCTATCTTTTCTCAACGTGTCATTAAGGGAGAGACGGAAGATTTATAGCTCTGTAACTGGATCAACTTTCAGCTTATATTTACATTACTCTAAATAAGAAAAACATACATTTGCTCATCAATTAAATTCCAATCCTTGTACATTCTGTTCCTTAAATTTGTTCAGGATGAAGCGCGCCATTACAATTTTCTCAACCGGTCAGGGTAACTACGTTAAATCTTTATCAGCTTTGAATAAACGAAAACAACACAACTGTTCCGCTCGTTTATTTTAATTAATGCATTAATTTAACGCATTTTTATTAATTTATGCATTCATTCCCTGTTTCGATAAGTAGCGGGAATTTGATATTATATGTTAAAGGAAAGTGTAGACTTTTTATTTTGAATACAGGGTAGTCAACTTTACGTTTTCACTTCAAATATCTCCTGTTTAGTTGTAAATAGCTGAAGGAGGTCTTCACCTAGGTTTATAACAATAAGAGTTATATGAGAGATCGTGCAATAAATGTCCCGTACATTAGTTATCATGAAGGCAGTGATACCATACTTTTTTCTTGTAAATTGAACTATAGCAGTTTCTCTCCTACACAGAGTTGTTCGTATGCAGCAGCATTCAGCGCTGGAATTATTTCCATAGTCAGTCACGTAGCACTACTGAAAAGGGAGTGTTGAATTGTGCTAGTTTAGAAATGTGGCGTCATTTAGAGTTAGTAGCTCTATGATTGAGAAGACAAGGACTACGTACGACTGATGTCACCGGAGAGAGTGAAATACGCAAACTAAACTCTGAAGCCCCACACTCCCTCATGCCTTCAACGTTCAGAATGTTGGCACCAGATTTGGAAACATGCTACATGTTTGAGTGTGGAAATACAGTACTTGCTGTGCTTTTAATTTATTTTCTTTAGCATACTGCTTTTATTGTCAAGGGTGTCCGAGGACATATTCTAGTGCAGGTTCTTCTATTTGATTCCCATGGGTGATTTGCGCGTCTGGACTTGAGATGATGAAGGTAATGAGGTAGGGAGAAGGTGAAACCCCAGTGTCAATGAACACCAAGGGGTATGCTCAAGGCTTAACGTCCCCATCCTATGGACGAATCACCATCAACAGCGCCATGTGCCCTCAATCCATGTGAACACTCCAGTGGGGATTGGAATTGAATCTAGGCACGCAATCTAGTGTTTCGTAATTGTATACCACCACCTCCCATTCCCTGTCAGCCAACATTTTGAAGGTGAAGTTTTTCACCCAACGGGACTCGAACCAGCTAACCACGGTGTCACACCTAAGTTATTATGGCCACCGGGCGAGCTACCGTACAGGCGACAGGATTGGGTGTAGTTCCATTTAAGAAAAACTACCTGACATCAGTACTTCGGTACTTATCAAAGCACGGGTTGCATATTTCACTTTCTTCGATGTTCCCCTTATTGTTAATAACTGGGAGTAAAACCACCTATTGATATTTTCAAACAGTCAGAAGATATTTGAGGTGAAAACCAGAGGTGGGCCACACTTTATATGAGAATTAACTGCGGGATAGAAACCAATTATTAACCTTGGATGTGGTGGCTTTGATCATTCCAACTGAAATATATGTGTCAGAGATTCGAGAAATAATTCACTGCTTCGATGTTTTTTTTTATAAATCACAGTTAGGAAAATTATCAGTCTTAAGAGTCGATCTTTCAGTAGGATAAAGTACTCTTGACGCTGAGAGGACTGTCCGACAATGATCTAGCATATTCTCTTGACTGACTATTTTTAGTGTCAAGGACTAAGAAGCCAACATAAACAGAAAGGCTTGCTGTAACCTGTGAAGCTACTTTTCAAGCCTTGGTAACAGACTTCCCTCAAAGGCTTGATATAATTTTACTTCTTATGTGATGAGATAAGGTCACCTCAGGTAGGATAGGAAACATAAACACGATATTAATGCAGTAGGTATACTTCCTTGACTCACCACTGTTCCATAAAAATATATTGCTGGGATTTTCACCTATATGTCCGACTTGTTGGCTGAATGGTCAGCGTACTGGCCTTCGGTTCAGAGGGTCCCGGGTTCGATTCCCGGCCGGTTCGGGGATTTTAATCGGTTCTGATTAATTCTTCTGGCTCGGGTACTGGGTGTATGTGTCGTTCCAACACTCTCCTAGGCATATTCAGACAACATACCACACTACCAACCACTACAGAAACACGCAATAGTGATTACATCCCTCCATATAGGGTTGGCGTCAGGAAGGGCATCCGGCCGTAAAACAGGACCAAATCTACATATGTGTGACGCAGTTCGCACCCGCGACCCCACAGGTTTGGAAAAAAGTGGTAGCAAAAGATGATTTATATTATACACAGTCAAGTTTGGGTGCTATTGTAATCTCAAATTAGGTCATTATCAGGGGATTTTCTGATTTTTTGGAGTCCTTATTTCCTGTCTTTACTTCCTTTATGGACTAAAGAACTTGTCGTCTGTCTGTCTACTAGTGTTTGTATTGTGTTTTGTGTGTGTTTGTGTGTGTGCGCACGTTAAACCTGTCTACCTGTATGACTTAAGGTAGTGTCTGAAATGCTGTGTGAAATTGTAACTTAGTAGGTCTAGGACACATACAGAAGCATTGTGCGTAAAATGAGGAATTTTACCAAGTACTTCTTGTAGACTGTTCATGGAAGGTTGGAGAAATACAACACTCAGGGATGGACACTCCCAGTGTACGAATTGAAATCTGAATTATTTAGTGTCGCAGTCTACTACTCCAGTTCTCTGGGCTACAGAAGTGATTTTATTGAAGAACGAGGCGAAGTTTACTGAAGTATGCCTTATTGAACATACTTTCACTGAACCAAAATAACTACTAGAATTCTAGGGATGCATTTCGCTGTGTTTATGGACAGCATTTGAATAACATAAGTAATGGTACTCGGGGCGACGCAGGTCGTTAACCAAGGTAAAGAAGAAGGGGGTTAAATAATACCTGTGTTCATATTGTTTGAAGACATACAAAACTTTCTGTTTCTATTCAGTTCCAGAATCAAAACCAAACCCAGATTATATTAATTGGGAAAATATAATGAGAACTCTCGTCTGTTGAATACAGCTAGAACACTCGGAGCTCAGAGAGTTATTCATCACATTCACCTTCCAGTCTCTTTGCTCATACGCCACCCTTAGGGTTTACAAAATATAATATATGTCTCCTAAGCTTTTAGAAAAAATTCGCTTCCCTTTACGGGTTGTCAGGCACCAGACACGTTCGCGGAAGACAATAGAAAAGATGCTATTCAACACTTGTCACGGCTTTTGTTAGATTTAAACGTTTTCAGATGGCTAGATCTGGCAACAGAGGATAACTGCCTTGTTAAAGTGACGTAGGGTAGGTCACGACTCTCCATCAATTTACATCTTCTCAGCCCCATTCGTCACGCACACTCCTTGTGAAGTCTCGAGTCAAAACAATTAGTTCTGTGTTTTATGGGAACACGTTTGAAAGAAGATAGCACTGAGTGGAAGCGAATATGTCATTGTGAAGCAGAAGCAGGTTTCTTTTTTCTTTGGACGGTTATTAATCATCGTATCGTAGTCCTCATCACACGTTGAGTTAAGTAAGGGAACACAGGGTAACGTTGTTACATAGAAAGAGTGCCTAGAAAATACTCTTATGGAGGTCTTTGTAGTATTACATGTTCCAGGTTCTTCAGTAATGTATCAAGATGTCCCGCACTTCAAGAGGACAAACAAGGGCAAATATTCATTTATAGGACGAGGAGCAAGGGACTGGATTAAATTGTCAAGGGAAATGTTCGATAAATTTCCAAGATCTTTGAAAATGTGTAAGAAAAACCGGGTAAACAATTGATAAGAAATCTGCCACCTGGGCGACGGTTCTAAATGCAGATTTTTGATGACTGATTGATTTAGTTGATTGATTGATTGATCGATCTATTGATTGATTGATTGATTGATTGATTGATGGTAATTTAAAGGTTACTGGTAGAAAAATAACTCAATATTCCTACTAAAGAATACAATCCGTCATTCAGTACAATGTCAAGTAATGTACACTTCACTGCAAAACCATCTGGGGGGGGGGGTAGATAAGGAAAACCTGCTATCTCTATTTTTGACTTTGAATTTGCTGCACGAACATCATTTGTAAATTTCTATTATTGTACGGACTGAGACAGGTCTTATTTGCCTCGTGGGAAATCGGGAACAACGGGAAAACTTTTCCAGGCCTGACGACAGTGGGTACGAACTCACCGTCTCCTAGATGCCAGTTCACAACTACGTGGCCAAACTCTGGTGTCAACTCGCTCGGTTTGTACACTCCTCCACGAAGACTTCCTCAGTCAAAATTATATTTCTAAGTCCTATATTGCGTTTTCTGTTATGTTATCACTCGGAGACTGGTTGAAATATTATATAGAACCACCTATGTTTATGTGCTTATAGAAAAAAACCGCAAAAACCGATTGTGGCGGCTAAATGAGGCATACAAGGCATCAGGAGATTCGATGAACTGCTTAAAAATGGTGAATCAACTGTGAAGGGTTTTGCTCGATATTTTAGGTCAGTATACTCTCAAAAAAGCATCTCGTACAGTATTCCTTAAAGGATATTATTCATAGTTCAATAACTTTGCACGTCAATGATGTAACGAAGGAAGAAGTCGATATGGCACTATAGCTTCCCTATCAGGGCCACACAATTTTATTACAACACAGATGACTCTATGAATAGCACACTTTTCACCAAGGCGAAGTCTACAACACACATGTAAGAGCAAAACTGGGGTATGCGAGTGTAGTGTGGAGTCCGAAGTGTGAAAAACATATCAGGCAATTGAAATGGTTCATAGGAGTTTCGTAAACATTTTTGACACTAAAATGAAAGGTATTTTTCATTTTATGGTGTCACAATCAGCTGTTACAGAATACGAAAATCATTAGCCTGGGAGACCATACATATTTAATAATGCTAACTTCCTCCACAAAATTGTTAACTATACCGTAGACAACACCGACTTATTATCCAGGATACATTTTCGGGTATCTCGTATAAATTCAACGTTTAATACTGCATTCAAATATGAGAGAGCACACACTACCTCACACAACAATTCACCACTTTACAGATTGTGTAACAGGTACAACGGAGCTGTCCTGAAGGCGCAAATACTAAACGAAACTGTCAAACAGTTCTTAGATATTTTCGCCACACTGACAAAAGACTACGATGACTGACAGAAGACTTTCCTTATGAGTGTGTCTTAGTTTAGTTTACTTTCTATCTTAAACCTTTTGCCACCCAGGGTTAGTTTTTCCCTCGGACTCAGAGAGGGATCCCACCTCTACCGCCTCAAGGGCACTGTCCTGGAATGTGATACTTAGGGGAGGAGGACCAGTACATAGCCCAGGCTGCCTCACTTCTTATCTTTAACAGGGGCCTTGTGGGGGGGTGGTAAGAATGGAAGGGTTAGACAAGGACTAGTGAACGAAGCGGCCGTGGCCTTAAGTTAGGTATTCTCCTGGAGGAGAAGTGGGAAACCACGGAAAACCACTTCCAGGACGGCTGTGGACGGAATCGAACATCCCTGTACTCAGCTGACCTCTCGAGGCTTAGTAAACGCCATTTAAGCCCTCGTACCACTTTCTCAAACTTCGTAGGGAAGCCAGGCATCGAAAACCTCCGGGGATGGTAGATGACTAGACTACTTTCAATATCGTAAAAATGTAATAATGTACAGTAATTCGAGCTCCTGCAATATATGTCTGTTAGAAATAGTTTTAGATTATATTATAATTAAATTAAACATAACGCTAAAAGCAATTACTAAGGCTCAGATGCTTAAGACCTAAAAATAGCCAAAATAGGCAAGCAAACATGACCTCAAAAGTGACGAAATGTGATGTAAAAATTACAAAATATGACCCGAAATGATTAATATAAATATGGCCATTTTAAAATAAATTAAAAAACGAAACGGCAATTACTTTGATACATATTTCATAACTAAATGCTTTATTTTTATTTTCATATTATTTTCTGAATATATATGTTTAGCAGTTATTCAGAATCTATTGTCATTGATTCACTTACCAATTATTTGTGAAGACAAACCTATAAAGTACTAAGTTCGCTAAGATGATCAGATCACACAACATTTTAAAAGTCAAAACATGCTTGCACCCTGCATTGGTGGTTTGAAATACGAGAAAACTAGAAATCAATGTATACATTTTTAAATATTTTGGAATGTTTAAGCCCAGATTTCATTAATATTATTCAGATGCGTCGAAGTTTAAATTGAGCAACACGAAACGAATTAAGTAGATATATTTTAATACATTATGGTAGGGCGGCAGGGTCTATAATGCAAACTCACATACCGTTTTCATTCTCCTCCACGGATGGTTTTTAAAATGTATGGCGAGACTGATCTTGAAAGCATCAGGTGCGATAGACCTCCGATTATCGCTTAACACATTCTTGTAATAAGAGTAGCTCCTTTCAACGCCACAAGACGTTACTGGTGCATATTTAGACAATGTGAAGTCACTACTGTCGAGTATGTACTCATCTTGAAGGGCCCTGGTACCTTATTTTCTAAGAACATCATTTATCTTGCTCACACGGAGAAAAACGTCATTTCACCGGGCGAGTTGGCAATGCGCGTGGAGGCGCGCGGCTGTGAGCTTGCATCCGGGAGATCGTGGGTTCGAATCCCACTGCTGCCAGCCCTTAAGATGGTTTTCCGTGGTTTTTCATTTTCACACAAGGCAAATGCTGGGGCTGTACCTTCATTAAGGCCACGGACGCTTCCTTCCAACTCCTAGGCCTTTCCTATCCCATCGGTGCGACGTAAAGCCCCTAGCAAAAAACCGTCATTTCGATTAAGCACGTTTTGAAGTTTCCTTTTTACACTGTCGCCGACTATTACATGTGATTGTTGTACTGAACGTTCAACACTTCTCACAATTTCAATACTTGCGTGAATTTCTAAGCTAGCAGCTTCTAAACGAGTAATTGCAATCCATATAATTCCAAAGTTCGACTTAATATAGGCCTATGCCAGAATTTCTGACAAACTGTCGGACAACTATTTCTGCGCAATCTTGATAGAAGGTGCAACATCTTGTTTGGAGCCGTTAACCATGTTATTGACAGTGGAGTAGTTTTCGCAATGACACACGGCAGCATCGAGCCACGTCCCCCACCTAGTAAGAACTGTCTGTGGAGGGAGTAGTGTCGAAAGAGCTAACTCCTTGAAAGTCGTTGAAAATTGGTGCTGTCAGAAAACGTTTTTGACTTTAGATATTACAGTAATTTATCGACTTCAGGAAAATTTGCACGATTTTTTTCTGCCACCCGACGCAGAGAATGCGGAAGGCAAGTGAGGTGAGTCTTTCTTGGATGAATCATCTTGAGGCCTTCAGCAGCTTTCACCTTGTACGGAACAGCATCAGTAACAAAGAGAAGAATGTTCTCCTCCTTAATAGAGTCCTTACACACATTTTTAGTGCATTATCAAAAAGAATTGCAATGGTTGAATGATTTTCTCTGTCTAAAACTTCTGAGGTTAGTAGAAAACTATACCCAGGGCGATGGGCATGGAGTGCTCCAATAATTAGCAACGCAAAGTCTTCTCCGTACAGGCCATGAAGGCCCTTGGAGGGGTGGAAGGTAAAGGCTTCCACTATCCTTAACCTCGGCACTTGATGGGGTAGAGTGGTTAGCTCTACGCCCGGTCACCTTTGCCCCCAGGAATTAACCTGGTACTCATTTTTTGTGTAGGCTGAGTGAACCTCAAGGCCATATGCACCTCCGGAAGAGGAAATCTCGTTTCTTAAATTTTACGACTTCTTGACGCGGATTCGAACCCACGTCCTTCCGGGCGAACCGAGCACGCCTTTACCGCCTCGGCCAGGCAGCCCCTGTTCCAATAATTACATTCCCTAAATATATAATTGCAGTGTCCGTCGTCTCGTCAATAGATATCCAAATGTTATTGTCTGCTACATTGTGTCGTATTGCACTCGCTCACGCCCTTAGTCCCCGACTAGCATTTATATCAGGGGTGATCGGTTCCTCAGTAAATGTCTAAAACAAATAGATGCATTAAAATAAGGCGACCGAGCTCGATAGCTGCAGTCGCTTAAGTGCGGCCAGTATCCAGTATTCGGGAGATAGTAGGTTCGAACCCCACTGTCGGCAGCCCTGAAAATGGTTTTCCGTGGTTTCCCATTTTCACACTAGGCAAATGCTGGGGCTGTACCTTAATAAGGCCACGGCCGCTTCCTTCCCACTCCTAGCCCTTTCCTGTCCCATCGTCGCCGTAAGACCTATCTGTGTCGGTGCGACGTAAAACAACTAGCAAAAAAAAAAAAAAAAAAAAAAAAAGGCGGTCAAGTAACTAGTCGGCCCCGTGGTGTAGGGGTGTAGGGGTAGCGTGCCTGCCTCTTACCAGGGGTTCGATTCATGGCCAGGCCAGGGATTTTTACCTGGACCTGAGGGCTGGTTCGAGGTTCATTCAGCCTGCGTGATTAGAATTCAGGAGCTATCTGACGGTGAGAGAGCGGCCCCGGTCTAGAAAGCCATGAATAAGGGCCGCAAGGATTCGTCGTATTGACCACACGACACCTCGTAATCTGCATGCGTTCGGGCTGAGCAGCGGTCGCTTAGTAGGCCAAGGCACTTCAAGGGCTGTAGTGCCATAGGTTTTTGGTTTGGGTTTGGTCAAGTAACTACAAGGATGAATGGGGCATGCAAATTTAAATAGGGGGAAGGGCTCATTCGTACACACTCAAGTGAAAGCCTCCACAGCTGCACTAGGAAATGACAGAATTGATTGCCATCGGCATGACTAAATATCTACAACGAAAAGGTAATGTAACTGTTGACTTTTGAAATTGCAAAACGGAGCAATTTATTTCAGAAATTTAGGCAATGTTACATTATGACGAAATTTCAAATATGACAGTCAGTAAACTTCAAATAAAATTATAACTTGTTTTTTTTTTTACCATTCTACCATTCTGATGGTGGGACTAATATTGTATGAGATCGAACAGCAACCCGCATGCTTGTACATGTAAGCCCGATTTGGTCGAACACCTGAACCGTATGGATCGAACCAATGTCCCGTGTATTTAGACACGTAAGCCTGAAACCATTTGAGGAGTAGCGGGCACGAGCACAACCTGCCTTGGGGTCGCCTCCACGTTCCATTAGATGAGTTATCTCCGGGTTTATTCACATATGAGATAGCCCGGAATCCTATCCTAGAAATGTTATCACCGAGCTCGATAGCTGCAGTCGCTTAAGTGCGGCCAGTATCCAGTATTCGGGAGATAGTAGGTTCGAACCCCACTGTCGGCAGCCCTGAAAATGGTTTTCCGTGGTTTCCCATTTTCACACCAGGCAAATGCTGGGGCTGTACCTTAATTAAGGCCACAGTCGCTTCCTTCCCACTCCTAGCCCTTCCCTGTTCCATCGTCGCCATAAGACCTATCTGTGCGGTGCGACGTAAATCAACTAGCAAAAAAGAAATGTTATCTTAGCAAAGGGGAAACTGGACGGAAGGTCTCTATCCTAAGTGTCCAGAGTCACGAGCATGCCAGTAATGTCTCGTCAAATGAAGCCTCAATTTAATATTTACCATTGTCAATGCGTCATCTAAAAGTATAGGAACGTCACTCTAAAAACCTCGTACAATCCTGACTTTTACCAGCCGTGGTCTCTCTCACAGAGTTATGAACCTAGGCATCCAAGGGAAGCCTAACTTGTTAGTCGAACCAACCCGACTCACGGCGATTATTATTATTATCTATTACGATCGTCGAAACTTTAATATTATGATTACTGTTACTTGTATACAACATTGAATTATTATAATCATTCTTCTTCTTCTTCTTACTATTATTATTATTATTATTATTATTATTATTATTATTATTATTATTATTATTATGGTTCCCATTTACATTCATTTAAACTATCATGATTAGTCATTTCACCCGACGGTCATTCATGCGGCCTATCAACCTCTCTGATCCCTGCGGTCGTCGAATTACTATGCAGGCAGCCTATCCTTCTCGTACGTACTAAAACGGGATGCGACCGGGCGAGTTGGCGGTGCGGTTAGGGGTGCGCGGCTGTGAGCTTGCATCCGGGAGATAGCGGGTTCGAATCCCACTGTCGGCAGCCCTGAAGAGAGTTTTCCGCGGTTTCCCATTTTCACACCAAGCAAATGCTGGGGCTGTACCTTAATTAAGGCCACGGTCACTTCCTTCCAACTCCTAGATCTTTCTTTTCCGATCGTCACCAAAAGACCTGTCTGTGTCGGTGCGACGTAAAGCCATTAGCCGTAACTCAGTCTTACTCTGCCAACATCTCACGGGCAGATAATTTCATTTGCCATTGCCTGGACACTAATATTCTCTGTGTTTCTCGCTGTCTTCCTT
This sequence comes from Anabrus simplex, assembly GCF_040414725.1. NCBI lineage: Eukaryota > Metazoa > Arthropoda > Insecta > Orthoptera > Tettigoniidae > Anabrus > Anabrus simplex. Next base: position 227,576,980 of record NC_090266.1, on the reverse strand, counting down.
GTATATTTCATCGTAGTTTCACATTATATTTCAGTGTAGTTACATTATATATTTCATCGTAGTTTCACATAATATTTCATCGTAGCTTCATTATATATATAATTGTACCTTTATAATATATCTCATCGTAACTTCATTATAAATATCTCTGATGCGGAAATACTTCTTTCCACATACATCGGACTAATATTCCTTAATTACTATTCACAGGGTTCACGACTGATTATATTCCATCGGCGACATAGTACGATCTCTATATTCATTAACTGCATGTTATTCCTAATTTCCCCCTTCACACTTGATTTGTTTTCTGAAGTTAGTCTCCACAAGTGATCGTAAGGGTGTAACTTTATATTCCCATAACGTTTAACAATCGTGAATATTACCCCCTTTATTCCCGGTCGGCTCAGCCGGAGAGCGAGAGTCCCAGTCGTGGACCGTTCGCTGTCAAGCTTTGCTCCTTTTATAAGGGCAGGTAAGACTTAAGGACTGACTACAATTAGAGAAATATTTAAAAGAAAAGGTTTGACATTTATTACAACTATCACTTCATATAACACAAAATAACAAAATTTAACAATTCAATCTTGATGATTTTGACTCAGATTCTTCTCCAAAAGTTGTCTGTTACACTACACATTCATTCTCAAGCCATACCGAAGCTTGCATTTTTCTGTAATATAAAATGAATAACTATTAGCCCGCATCTGGCTTGACTAAAAATGAAAATTATTGTGGGAGAACCCCCTCCTAACACTGGTTGAATTATCAGTAAATTAGAAAAAAATAACAGCAGTAAGTTATTCCATGTTTCATAAACTATCCCAGGCTATTGCGATAGCGTCTTTCGTTTGCACAAAAAATATTTTTTAAATTCTAATTTAATGAAGAAAATTAATTAATAATGGCGTCATTAAACCTTGCAAATCTTATTATAAATATTACATCATTAACTTTCTTTTCGTGGATAAATTCCATTAATATTACTTCGTCATTCTGGTGTGAATTCAGCTAGACTATATTCTTGATAATATTTCCATTACGTAATATAACTGAATCATCTCTTCCAGAACTTACCAAAATTAATGACATTCGCAAGAATTATTATTTCCACGGAAATGCTTCCAAACTGCTTGGAATAATATCGAACATTACTTAATTCATGTTACTCGACGCCTTGAAAATGAATTTTACAATATTTACAATGTTTAATACTTTACTCATACGATTTTGAAATAACACGCACTTATTCATTTTTGGCTAGTACCTTAGCGTTAGCTTACGTAAAATTCAAATCAAATTTACGAAAGGTGTTGATCACATCAAAATAAGTCATCACAAACAACGCTGAAAAAACCTGGGCCCAACATGATGAACACGTGGCCAGGTCAGAACCACATTTCAATAAATCACAAAATATATTTCTAACTACTGCACTCATTCCACAATCACACGAATAATACACGATTATTATCCACATATTTTACAATCGGATTCTGGAATTTGAATATTACGTTTTGGATTTTTATTCTCCTATCCATGGAATATTCAGATGACGGTATCGGATAAATAGTAACACACGACACTCCTAGAAATGTGATTAAATCTGGGCAATCACTTGTAAAGGAAATAACAGGGTTATCACAACGTTGATCTTCGAGAAAATCAGCGATTCAATATTCAGAAGAATTTGTCGACTAATAACACGCACATAAATATTGCTTAAACATTAATATCATCGGGCATGTGGTTCATGATTCGCGATAAATTATTATTACTCCTAAATCTCATCCACATTATTTAACATGTGTTCCAAAATTCGCAGAAGATATTGTTCTCTAGACACATACTTCCCAAATAAAACTGCACAATTAATCCCTCAAGAACCGCCGTATTCCAGGCTCATAATCCACTAGTAGAGCACACTTCGGACATCACACAATAGTAGCAAATAACATTTACCATTAAATTTCAGTTTAACCCGACCTTCAACATTATTATTATTATTATTATTATTATTATTATTATTATTATTATTATTATTAGCGCTGAATATTAACTTAACCAAAAATGTGAACGACATTGAATCTGATGACACTACCGTGCATTAATCGAATGTAATGCGTAAGGTAAAATGTACTGGGAAATTCAACCTGTCAAATGTGACGTAATTTTGTCCCACACGAGTTCACACATTTGAAATTTATCTCACATAAAATTATCTTTTATCCGAGAGGTATATAATTTTTAAATAGCATTCTAATAATTCGGAGGGACATTTAGAACAATATCAGAAGACACTCACTGAGTAATTACGCTAATAGAGTATAACAAATCATTCACTCACAATGTAACAATACTGCAATTACGCATAGGAAAGAAGCTAGTTGCTTTACATCGCGCCGACACAGATAGGTCTTATGGCGACGATGGGACAGGGAAGGGCTGGGAGTGGGAAGGAGTCGGCCGTGGCCTTAATTAAGGTACAGCCCCAGCATTTACCTGGTGTGAAAATGGGAAACCACGGAAAACCATTTTCAGGGCTGCCGACAGTGGGGTTCGAACCTACTAACTCCCGAATACTGGTTACTGGCCGCACTTAAGCGACTGCAGCTATCGAGCTCGGTATAGGAAAGAAGAATGGAAATATTGTGAAAAACTCTAATATAACAGAAAAAACTACCATCAATGAATAAGCAAAGCAAAGTCACCTCCGTACATGCTATGAAGGCCCTTGGAGGGGTGGAAGGTAAAGGTTTCAACCATAGTTAATCTCGGCACGTGATGGGGTAGAGTGGTGAGTTCTACGCCCGGTCGCCTTTGCCCCCAGAAATTAACCTGGTACTCATTTTTAGTGAAGGCGGAATGAACCTCGGGGCTATATGCACCTCCGGAAGTGGAAGTCTCGTTTCTTACATTTTACGACTTCCTGACGGGGATACGAACAGACGTCCTTCCGGGCGAACCGAGCACACCTTTACCGCCTCCGCCAGGCAGCCCCTATCAATGAATAAGCTCGTACTATTTCTACAAAGATGAACAGGAAAATTATTATAAAAAGGTACTTAAATTTCTGATGAAATTGGATCTCGCCGTCGATGAAGGAAACTGCTCACATAGTGATCTGCTTACATGACAATCTGCATCCAGTCGTTATCTCCCCCATGTCAGACAGTGCGTACATTTTAACACTGCATGTTGACATCGAAGTCCATTTCCAGATTCTCGTAGATCGCTCTTTCAGAAGATGGTTGGGACATCCTGGCGAAGATAATTGAGTATGTAAAGGTCCTCTTCTTTCTTGTCTTTATGAAAGCTGAAACTGATACAAAAGTTTTAGAATGTGACCACACCATGTGGAAATTATGGTAGAATGATACGTAACTTGTCCTCGAAAATCTGCTGCACTCAAACAACTTCGCAATAGAAAAGGGGTGTTTATTCCTGAAGCACAGGAATTTATGCAATTACACGGGGAGGTGTGTCCTTATATCGCGTCGTATTTGGACATCGTACCTTCACCTGATAGGTTCTCATAGTTCGAGAGTGTACTATATCGAGAACATTCGCCACGCGCTATCAATTGGGGCGGCCTTGAGGAATTTCAAGTAAGTCACATGACTACAGCTGGCCGGTCGATTGAAAATCAATACACTGTCCACCCTACCAGTTCAAACCGGTTGTCTGCACTAAAATAGGACTGAGTTGAAATACACCTTTATCACATCACCTTTAATGAAAGAATGATAACATCCCTTTGCCACATACAATAAAATATTCATTAGAGGCCAAATTTGAAGGGGACAATATGTAATAATTTCGTGGTTCCAAACCACTATTTACACAATGAAATTTTAACTGTTATTTATAAATCATTAGACCCGCGATTTAAACAATAAGTTTAGACCCTTTTACAGCATTCATTACAACCTGCAGCAGCAATCTGATTCATTAATTATCACAAATTTCATTAACACATAATTTGGAACCCAATCAGAAATTATAATGTGTCATTTGTGTTTCCTAGTCATCCTAACACTTTATCTATTTATAACTCAAAATTTAACATTGCTTACATTTGCATATTGTATTTTAAATCCCGACAATTCAACCCATTTATAACCACCGGCAAAATCTCGGGAACACAGTATTATTATTATTATTATCATTATTATTATTATTATTATTATTATTATTATTATTATTATATTATTACGCATTTAATTTCTCTAGCAAATTCATATCTCTGGTTTTTATGTAACAACGCGCCTTATTCCTAATACTAAAGTATAACATTGACCAAAGCGGTCAAGGAATTCTTCTAAATGCATGGGTGAGGGCACCACACTCCGATACTCAACAGTAAACAAATGATACACACATAGTAAATTTATATACAATAAACAGGCTTTAATTAAATGATTTGACCCATATTTACAGTTATTTCAGTTATGTTCTCCCGTCGTATCTATACTAAATCATGGAACCGAGAAGCGGTCCATGTGTTACGTTAAGTAACCTTTATTAATACATTTACTTTCTCATTTTATGGCGATTACATTCCCACATAATTAATCATATTATGGTACTCATCGTTTTGTAGACTTCTTGGCCCTGGGCGGGTAAAGGGCTCAGGCCCCCATCCGCCTTAGTCTGACATGATGCTGGCCTTCAGGATATGAAGCATAATTAATCCCTTTCACTTATAGGAACATACATCACACACAACTTAAACAAAATTTTACCCAAGAATATACAAGTATTCGGACTTGTAGGCGCCTAAGACCATTTACATATTCATTGAGTTGTCTTCGTTCTTGCCGGAACTAGGAACCATTGATACTAAGCGACTCGACGAGCTTCGCGATTACCGAACACGGCACTCCCGGAAATTGTTATTGTCTAATCCGTTTAATGTTCGCTACGCTGACTCAGTCTACCTCCATATATGACGAAGTCTCACCGTCCGACATATTACGGCTATATTGTCTTTACTAAGACTACAGCCTGCCTCACTTCCAAGCAAATGCTGGAAATATCCCTTCGCATGTCTATTGAGAGTCTAGAGATTGATAATTGCAGGCTAGGTGCACTGCCTTCATTACAAGTGCTTTCGGTGTATGCCAGTAATTTATACTTCATTAAATCGCAGCCTGCGTGACGATAATCATAATAACAGTCAAACTGAATTTATCCCTGTGACCTTAACCAATAGGATGTCAAAGTACACGGATTATTCACTGTAGATAACTTAAATTTGGCAAGGTTAATTTTGCGATGAGCGGCAGAACTTCCGCTCTCGATTAACTCTTCAAGTGTTGTCTCGACTGACTATTCAGGTGTGGTTATCGAGTCTGTCGAGAGGCCAGATTTATACTTTCCTTCCTTCGGCTTTGGTTCATCATATGTCAACCTCTAGAGGGGGAGGTGGGCGGTTGGATTTTCTTGAATCGGTATTTGGAAACCGGCCTGGCTGCTCAAATTTTCACCACTGAACGGCGCGATAATTTTAAGTCACACGTCGTAATTTTATCAAGATATCAATAGAATCCCGTCTTCCGTGTTTCGCGGGATTGTAGCGTAGCTAATGCCATGGTATAGTTCCGGCCAATACCGTTCCGGCTGGGGTCAACTCCTAGACTTTTATACCTTAAATTATTAATGTTATTGCAAATGATCACGGCGACGATCTTCTAAAATCCTCGCAGTTGAGGTTCTGTGATTAATCTGTTTTATTTATTATTAATTGTAGAGATAGCCGGATTTCATATTTACCGATTCAAAGCTGGTACAACCTGGAAGGGATTGCCATAGTCACCAGAATTTTGTCATTGGCCTAGAAGTAAAGCAGGCCTTTTAAACGTTTCTTACTTTTCCCGTAGTTAACCGTACGACTATATGCCCGTAGGTTGGGAATTTTGTTTCCTCATTTATAAGAATCGTTGGCGTTGTGCCACTTCGCACTGAACAGAAATATCGGTATTAATTTCCTGGTAGCAATTAGTGACTTAGTCCTTAGCTCTCACCTTTCCAATCTTGTAGTTAAGGGAGTGAGCTCTTCGTGTAATTTCTGCCGATATAAACAGCTTAAATAGCCGTAGTTCTCGCCACGTAAATGTTATTTCTATTGCATATAATCCGACTGCATCCAGGTCCGTCTGAGTGTACTCGCAGGTGTGGTCATATATTTTCCAAGTGAGGAGCACAGCTTCCCAATATGTATTTCTGAACTTCAATATCATATCAATCATATGAAATCATGATGAGAGGGCACAGCGTGTACGGGTACCGTATTCGATTTAGAGTATCTTCGTAGCAACGTGATAAATAATTTTTTCGCAGTCTTGATTCTGTAGGAACCGATTTTTTGTGTATTTCTGCAGGAAATACTTGTTTAGAGGAATGTTTGCGACATCATCATCTCATAAAGTTCCTTTGAAAATTCCGGACATCTGTCCATCGCTGAAGATTTAACAGCCTTATCGAATATCAATTGCTGCCTTTTCTTATCGACGTGGTGTCGTTTGACATTGCTGCTGTGTTTTTCCAGGTTGAAATGTTGTTACATGTTAAAACGTTTTCAGCCACGACTTTCACTTCACACAATTTGTAAAATAGAACTAAACGGTCTGTACAGAAATATTCTTCTCCAAATGGCTTTAAAAAACTTCGTAACTTAACGTTAGTAGAAGACTTTTCCTTAGGCATACTGGAATATATTCTGGGGTATGATTCACTGTAAACTGACGCTTGTATAAGTGAGGGGAGATTGAGGTTCTAATGTCCGAGCAAAGACAAGGGAGCGATTGCCAGAAGTATTAGCTCACTGCTGGGATGGGATTTTCAGGGTTATTTCCGTCTCTACATGCCGAGTACAGAGGGTTCTGTAAAAGGTGCCTAAGTTATTCCCCTTGTATTAACAGCAGATGTGATACCTTGAAGTAGTAAAGTGAACTATTTCATATTCGGTAAGATGAAGATAATTTTGCACAGTTACAACTGCCGTCAAACAGCAGAAATATGACCGAAATTTGACGTTTCTACGAACACAGCTAATAATATGACATTATTACCAAAAATAGCCAAAGTATGCTTTTATATGACAAATAAAAATTACTCAGTTGCAATGATAACCACATGATTTGCACAGAAATCCAATCAGGCAAGAAAATATAGGCTAAGAAAATAGTATGATTTTTCCTAAACATCCGAGCGCTAGTAAATAGTGTAGGTTTACCCTGTTGTAAACCAGAGGGAGAAAATATATTTACGATTGATGAGCCCTCAGAACCAGGTAAAAATCGCGTACCTGGCCTGGAATGAAACTCGTGGCCTCCGGCTAAGGAGCAGGCAGGTAACCCCTACACGGCGCGGCCGGAAATTACTACCAGCCCTCATCACCATGTCATTGCTCAGCACAATCCATACCTCAGCATTTCCACGCTGTCACAGCCAAAATTCAGACCGAGTGTTTGGAGGAAACTACTTTTTTTCTGGCCTGTGACAACAGATACATACTAAAATAGTGTATCAATCAAAAACTGAATGTCACGAAAGTTAAAAATATTTGCTTGAGAAAAATATTTCAGATAAAATAAAAGTGCAGTTTCACACAATCAGAAAAAAATCACCTCTCTCAGTTATATTCGATACAGTGTTAAAGAGAAGTCAAGTGGAAAGTAAAATAGGAATGGGATATAATGATGAATTTCTCTTGGATTCACTCCATTTAAAAATAAAATCTCTCGAAGGTAATCGGTGCTGCTTAAATCATGACTTGCTGACTTTGCCTTCTGAAGGTCATTTGTGATATAGTTTTTTTATTTTTTTTTTATTTTTTTTTTTATTTTGGCTATTTGCTTTACGTCGCACTGACACAGATAGGTCTTATGGCGACGATGGGATAGGAACGGCCTAGGAGTTGGAAGGAAGCGGCCGTGGCCTTAATTATGGTACAGCCCCGGCATTTGCCTGGTATGAAAATGGGAAACCACGGAAAACCATCTTCAAGGCTGCCGACAGTGGGACTCGAACCCACGATCTCCCGATTACTGGATACTGGCCGCACTTAAGCCACTGCAGCTATCGAGCTCGGTGTGATATAATTAGTGAAGGGCCATAAATGCTCGTCTAGCATAAGTGATCATGCTACTTCTGCCATAGCACACTTTTCTGGTGAAAACCAGGAGCATGAACGCCTAATTCAGACAACGCACTACACTACCAACCACTACAGGAACACGCAAACTGATTACATCCCTCCATATAGGGTCGGCGTTAGGAAGGGCATTCGGACGTAAAACAGGGACAAATACAAATGTGCGACACCATTGGCACCAGCAACCCCACAGACGTGGGGAAAAGCGGTAGAAGAAGAAAAATAATTCATGCCATGACTGTCTGTTTGTATGTATGTACATTCATCGCGAGAAATTGGTTGTACAGGATTTAAAGAAAATCGATATGTACAGTCCACGCTATAATTTTTTTTTTAATTCACGCTGGGTGAAATGGTAGTTTAGGGGAAGGTCTACGGTTTATTTCTCAAGTATCTATGAACTACTATTAGTGGTCCTATTGATAAACACTACGTAACAAATGTTTTGGAGAATATAATTTCCGTTCAATTATGCCTTATACCCTAGAGTTATTCCTTACCGGCTATGCTATCAGATGTTCATGAATTTAGAAATTTGTTGCTTAGCTCTTATCAACGCCAAGCATCGCTAACATGGAAATCGTGTTCAATCGTGTTGACTGGCTATGTTGGTGGTACTTGTCGCGATTGCATTAAGGTGAAGAACCGTGTACTCATCAGCCCACATCGTCAAGGGAATTTGTGAAAATGACAACCAAAATGAGGAACAAATGCTTGAAATATAAGAAAGAAGGAAGAAGGGCTCCTTTTACATTGGATGCCTTAATATCACAGTTTCGGAAGGAAACATACTTCTTTCTGAAATTGGAGGAGACACTACATATGCGCTCACATGCATTTGGCAGTTTCGTCAGTGCTATTGTCCTGCCCTACTCCACCCTGTTCTGCGGGCAACTGCGTCTCAATGTACATCTGAGTTACGAGGGCTGTACATAAAGTAGTGCCAATATTCATAGAACGCAATATTTAATGAACTAACAAGTACAATAATTGCATTACTTTCCCTCAATGTAGTTACCCGCAAAGTGTATTACATTTTGCCAAATATCGGAAAGCCGTTGGGAACCGTTGGCAAGGCATTCTCTGTTGATGACAGTGTCGGAGCGCCCTACTCCGCTGAATACAGGTGCTACGTTAGGAAATCTGCGGCCACGGAAGGATTCGTTCATCTTCGTAAACAAGTCGAAGTCACAAGGACTCATGTCCGGTGAGTACGGAGGATGTTCCAAGACCTCATTCCTACCCCGTCGTGTACGGTAATACATCCTCGCCACGGGCTTTACGCAATCCTCGATAACATTCTGATGCATTTTTGTCACGGTCATCCTCAGTTTTAATCAACGAACGCTGTCCACCTCTTGAAAACATGCTTTAGAGCGGTGAAATCAACACTGTTCACTTTAATGCCGCACATCAATAACACTACCAAATGGATGCCCGTCAAACGCACACTGTACATCGACAACAGCGCCACCAGACCATTCCCATATCATATTTGCGCATACCCGATCGCCTACAAGTGTCTGAACTACGTTGTGACTACTTTACATACTGCCCTCGTAGAATATAGCATGTATTATGCTGTTTACTTCATCAGTGTGATCATTGTGACAGTGGAGAGTACGAAACTAAGCTAGAGTTAGAGCAAGTCTTGTCGTGTTCGATGTCTCGATTTCTCTGAACACCACTCACGTTTCTGTAGTTCCGTTCAATTGCCATGAGGGTTGCCGACCGAGGCGATGTAATGAGACTCCGACTCTTTCTCGTTGTTCATCTCAGTTCGTAACGAGGGCGGGCTAGCGGAGCGGCAGGGGGAGTCAGTTATTCACGAGAGCACGAGAAATATTTGCTGAAGAGACAGCTCACGATACAAACAACGAGACTGAGGCAAACTCTTCTCTTTCAGTATGAAAATTGGATTTCCCCAAACTGATTTTCCAATTATATTACAATTACAAATTCAGAGAATACGATATAAACTTTAAAGATTTAAATTCATGCGATAATTCATTCGCTAGTGATTTTATCTTATTTTACAATGATACAGGTAGGTCATATGGCAAATATGCGATAGGAAAGGGCTTAATTAAGGGCGTTTCCTTCCAACTCCTCGCCCTTTCCTATCCCATAGTCACCGTAAGACCTATCGGTGTCGGTGCTACGTAAAGAAAACTGTTAAAAAGAAGGTTCAGCCCCAGCGTTGCCTGGTATGAAAATGGGAAACCACCGAAAAACATCTTCAGGGCTGCCAACAGTGAGGGTCGAATCCAGTATCTCCCCAAATCATGCTTACAGCTGAGTGCCCCTAACCGCATGGTCAACTCGCTTGTTCATCCGCTAGTTAAGTCTAGTTTTTTTAAATGCTATTTTTTCGAGGCGTCGACCTAAGGAGATCTTTTGCCCCTACTTTGCACCATATGTTGTGAACCTGCGGGTATTTGGAAATTGCGGAAGTGTATAGTGTTGAATGTGAGGAAAGGAACATTAAGGACAACACAAACACCCAGTTCCCAGGCCAGGGGATATTAATCAGTTATAATTAAAAACCACTGACCCGGCCGGGAATCGAACCCGGGGCCACCGGGTGACAGGCGGACGCGTTGCCTCCTACACCGCGGGGCCGGACTAAGTCAAGTTAGGTTTCATAATTTTCAGGCTAAGGTTCTATTCCTGGCTCTCCCATGATCTTAAGATAGGTTTTGAGCGGGCCGAACTCAGCCTCAAGTACATGAATTCGGCGGAGACGTCGATTCAGATCCTACATTCAGGCAATCTAGATATAGTTTACTATGGTTCCTCACGTCTACTCTAGCCATGTGTATAGAGGAAAATTCCGTAACCTATAGTAGGTACGGAGTGTCAGAGAGGCAATGGGCAAAAATTGGAAGTACATAGGAGTACTTACCAAATCCAACATATATTTTCGTAACAAAGTGACTATCCGCAGATGGTTTACAGCGCGCAAATCTTAGGATCGTTGTTTGAATATGACTAGGCCATTGACCGACAAGGAAGTGTTATTCCACGAACACCTGTCTACTGTGTTCTCAACGTAGGTAAATATGTCAGTGGAAGAGAACAAACTTCATTTATCTCCATTCGCATGGAGTATGGTGTAAAACCGTAAAACGCTTTAGGAACATTTAACCACCACCGTAATAAAAATAATAATAATAATAATAATAACAACAACAACAACAACAACAATTAACACCGAGTGAGTGGTCCGTGATGTTAGGGTCGTGTAACTGTGAGCTTGCATTCGGGAGATAGTGATTCAAACCCCACTGGCGCTAGCCCTGAAGATGGTTTTCCGTTTTTCCAATTTTCACACTTGGAAATGCTGGGACTGTACATTGTCACCATGAAACCTATCTGTGTTGGTGTGACGTGAAGCAAAATTGTAAAAAAAAAAAAAAAAAAACACAAACAAGAAACAAACGTTTAACCATGCTTAACTATAATGTAGGGAACGGACAGCATGTGCATTAAATATGAGGTACGGAACGAGTGGCTGTATGGTTTAGATCACGTAGCTGTGAGCTTGTAGTTGGGAGATAGTGGGATCGAACCCCACTGTGGGCAGCACTGAAGAGGGTTTCCCTTGGTTTCCCATTTCCACACCGTGCACCTTAATAAAGGCAACGGTCTCTTCCTTCCGATTCGTAGCAATTTCTTATTTCATTGTCACTATGAGATCTATGTCTGTCGGTGCGATGTAAAGCAAAGTGTAAAAAAAAAAAAGTGGGGGTCAGTACATAAAATCGGATGTTATAATATGTTACAAGTTCATATATTCTGGATTGATAACTCTGCGTTTAAATCAGGCAATGAGTGATCTGCACTCTCACGTTTAAAAGTAGTTTCGGGTCGCTCAGCCTTCTCTCGGACGGTTGAAAGCCTTCGTTAAACATCCTAACATTGAACATTTCATGATGCAAACTATTATATTTGATGTACAAAATGTGCAGGCAGTTGTTTATATGAGATTTTAACAAAAAAGTTTCTCAATCATCTGCAGTGTGACGAGATTTTTTGCCACGCTAGGGTAGAGTCATACGTTTAAATATTCAGAGCCAATCAGGTCTCCTGTGACTCCATTCCATTATTTTATTTTATTAGTTTCGTTGCTGGACACGTAGAACAGACGCATTGTCAAAGTATAGATTTTACGGGCGCGCACTACCTGCAGTTTTCATTAGAATGGTATAATATTCAGTGGTAATCCTGCCCTCTCGAGTAGGAAAAGCATCTCCGCAGAAGGTTTTTGTTCATTCTCTCTTTATTTCAAAGTAATCTTAAATGACGTGTAAGATACAACTAACAGTTTTTAAAATATTTGTCGGTTTCATTGGTTCAGAGCGAAATAAGGAAAGTAGAGTCCGCCATGTGTACTTACATATCCTCGGACACTCCCGGCACTAAAACCATACGCCATTTCATTTTTTATCGTGGCTATGGTCACGATATCAATGGTCACATGAAAAAACACGCTTGCATGATTTCTTTCTCCAGAGTTTAGATGTTGAACTACCACAGTTGACAAGTTCGGGTCCTTGTAGTGTTCTATATGAGTTTATTTACTGAAGTCTTGAGATAGCATAAATTCAATAAGATTATTTATTTAAATGATTTCCTTCAGAGCTGGAAAGAAATCGATTCGATTTACATATAACGAATAGTTAGTTAGTAACTTTTACTTATAATTATTACGTTACACAAAATGTAATTTTTTCTCGCAATTTACCTTTCAAAATGAATTTGCACTCCTAAGATTGCAGTAATCGACACACATCTCATCGAGAGTCTGACAACGTTGGAGCCCCAGCACTCACAAGTCATCACGCCAAGATGTGAACATACGACGTGCACTCGTTCACAGTTTGTTGGTTTACTAGTTGAGATTTCGGTAAGCAACCGTATACTATGATTTGGTGAGTCGATGACGGAACTGGGATAAACATGTGACTGAGAAGTTGTTAAGGGATTTCAGTTACCCTATTTGAATAAATGTTTTGAAATATCGCAGTTGGCCCACAATATGAGAACATGGGCGTGGAATGCAAACTTTGTTTCAGAGCAATTAATTTGGAAGCTCCGAGGTATAGTGTTTAGTCTCATTGGGTGATAATTGCCACTTAATATCTCTATGCTAAAAGATGAAATTGAAATAATACATTTTTCATTTTTTGTTAACATTTCAGTCCCACATGAAAAAGTGACAATGATTTCCACAAGACTGGCTTTCTGTGATATAACTTGGTTTCTTACTGGGAAAGTAATTTGTAATAAATTGTAACTGAGTATGATATGTTTCAGGTACCTGTAATTCAGCACATATGCATTATTTTTCGCCTTTTCCATTACTGATTTTATTACACACATTAAGGAAGTAATATTTGTGATCCTACAAACGTTTTGATGCAGGGAACGTGATATATACGAAGATGATCAGTTTGAGAATATACTGTAGATCTCCATGACTTAGCTAACTTGTCAAAACGACTAAACTATCTATAATTCGTTCATTGGCAACTTACTATGTTACCAACGGAAGTAGATTTTTAGACAATTTTTATGAATTACTGCATACCTGACAAGCTGGTTGGTGTCACTCCTTCAATCATCATGCTATCTCTACATTTGGAACTAGAGTGATGTCTGAATACATTCAATTCGGTAGACATAGAAGTTTATGATTCCTCGAAAACATTATCTCTACCTTTCTTGGCTGTTTGTAGTCTAGTCTCTGAAACATTATAAGAGTATAACATTACCATATAACTTCAGGGTTAATGACATAGAACCAAAAATCATAAATTGAGATTACATTTGATCTGTCCTCCAGTTACCCACTCATTTATTAGGAACACGAAGTGGGTCTGCACATGTTATAGAACCAAACACGCACTTTTTATACTTCCTGAACCCTTTGGTCCGTCTTGAATGATACCTACCTTCCTTACCTATCAGCAAAACTTCATGAGATCTGTCTCTTGGGTCGTTCCGGGTTCTTTGTCACTTGCTGAGGTAAGAGGTAGGGTTCAGTAATCCTAATCTATGTACCTAAATGAAAGGTCTGTTTAAAAATATTCCTATTTATTCATGTAATTTCTGAAGGAATAATAATTCTTAATCAATATAATTTGGAATCAAATCTTGTCCACATGACACCACAATCATTTTTACACAGATGAGCATAACGCTGATTTGAGCCATTGTCTTAACTGCCTGATGGGCATTCTTACTAGAAACCATTGCCTCAATTATTAAATAAAGATCCATAAATTCGGCTTCCATGTAAGACTACATGTACCATCATAATGATTCTTGATGGTCCAGCCCTCGTAACACGAACTCTGGACTCTGGGTATAATTAAGGCTGTCCAATCGGTGTGTGCCACACAGTGGTTGTACGGCATGGATCCTTAATTGAATCGATGTGACCTGCGACTATGTCATGGAGCGACCTTTAAACTTCTTAGTTACTTTAAAGTCATTGTGGATGATGACCGCAAGGAACATGACATATGGCCCTAATCTAAGTCACTGAGGTTGATGACCCCATGAACATCCAAGTTTCTAAGCTGAAGGCTAAACACAAATAAGTTATATCGGTTAATGACCAAAGTTTCCACTTTACTAACCCCAGCACATTTACTGCTCAATCAATCAAAGTCAAATAATGCAACAACAACAACGCTCACAATACTCTGTGGCAGTAAAATCCATTAACTTCGGATATGTCCCCTTAATCGTTACGTTAACATTTAAATATCCAGAATGCATCTTCAAGTTATTCGCTTGGTTTAAAGTTATTTCACAAATACGGGTTAAACTGAATTTAATAATTTAATAATTAAATAAATTTAAAATGATTTAATGAAATCTTAATGAAAAACAAATTCTATCTCAACGGACGAATGGTTTCTTTTATGAGTCCCTACTCAACGTTGACGAAATCAATTTTAATTCAATTTATGTTTATCGGCTGTTGTTATCGTGCAGCTGGAAAAAAATTACATAATTTATTTCCAGTATTATGTCTTGTTTCATGACAACACAATTTAATCTAATCTAATACTAACCATTATTAATACTTGGATAACCCTAATAATTAAGTAAAAAACAAAAGTAACTCGCCGTATAATGTAAGCCGATTACGATGTCATATCTTGTCATAACCTTTCATAAAGTTTTGTGCACCCCTCACAAACAAAAAAATCATCACTATCACCACACTATATTTTCGACAACCCTGAAATTAGCTAACCTCTCTCATTATACTCTAACATCGTGGTTTCAGATATACATTACGATCTCAATTAAACAAATTCACAGTATCTAATAACCTACACGTTATTTCCGGATGAAAATTTCAACTTGTTCCCGCAATTAATGATCTGTGTTCCAAAGAAGGCAATATCATTTTTAACACGTAGCAAGCGCACAACCCCGTTATCTGCGAGCGGCGAACTCCGATCAGCTGGCGGCATTGAAAACAAACGACTCTCAACCTCTCTGTCAGTTTTAACATGTAACACATGTCTTTCGCCACGCTTGACGGGCCTCTAAGAATGAACCCCTTTGACTTCGCAAAATAGAATAAGATACGATATTCTGACCAAACAAATACGCGCATAGATTTTACTTTTAAATGTCCCACAATAATTGTACACGTCGCAAATTAATACCGGCGTGGATTCTCTCACTCTACTTTCCATCCCAAACATTATACAAATCTTCCTCGGGCTCGCATAACTCCCGGCACCATTAACAGGCTTCCAATCGCCTGATTCATAAATACTATCTGAACTCATACGACAAATCTAACCTCTAGTCTCAAACTCGACGACTCTCACTGACAAAAGAACTGGAAAAAAAATCCTTAGAATCCACGACGCACAATTACGCACAAGTACTTTAATAATGAAATATCAAATTGTCTCGTTTTTTAAAATTGGATTTTCACAAAAATGACGGACAAATTTTACTGTTATTATTGTCACTCAGACACAGTTTAACGGACATAGAATAACGTTAAACTTCGTGACAAAATCCACAGGTCTTCACTACTCAACACTACATACAGCGCTTCCACCCGATTGAAAACGGGTAACAACGGATCTTTTTTCACCAATTCCATCAAAATTCAAACAGAAAAATGTTACGTCGAATAAACACCTTAATTTGACATCACCAAAATATAGGCAATCAATTCTCGGAAATGAAGATCTACTTTGGACGTGATATCACTTCGAAACCCTTACTAATAACTGTTTACAACGTTACACGCCGCTCGCAATACTTTAATAATTTATCCAGGCAGAAAATAAAACAAATGACCTTTTCGTCATATTCTGACACACACAAAAAAACATATGGGTGACCAACTGCGTCATAAATACCCATTTCAAGTATATATAATTTTGACATCATGAAACAAGATATAGTTAGGCGGTAAGATGGCATGTCACCTACCTTAGGTTACGTCAGTTTCCATCTTTGGGCTCACCTGGGACCCTCTGTCATTTATTTAGCCAATTTTACATTTCTGGCTGTGCATAGCATTTTTCTCTTTTTTCCTGGAAATAAACCATAAAAAAAGAAATGCCCTTCACTTGGCGTACTTGTTGATCGCACTCGACTGATTATATTTATTACCCGCACACGAATTATTTTCTTTACCACACAAAAAATTATAAATACTTCTTCGGTATTTTGATCGTCCTTTTTATACAATTACTTCTGCTAAAAAATCTATCTCCACATGGAGTCATGACCCTAGCCACATCGGCTAAAATCTGTTTGTTGGACTTAGTCTACTTCTTGTAGATCGATTTACAGAACAGTTCAACCCTCTGTCTACAGCCTCAATGATGCAAATGCAGGCGTTTCAACATGGCGTCCCTTCTTATTTATCGACAGTACCCCCACTCTCCAGGCATTTTCCCTTTTCCGCCAAGAAAATTTGCGTAACTTTTTCGACTTAAATGAACTGTATTTAAGAGAGTTTTTGATGTAACCACATACTTGCTAACTCGTTATCGGCAGTGTTCATGAACATTTAAAATTTATTCTCATTGAATTAACCGGTTAAATGAACTCATTTGATAGGCACTATTTTTGTCGACTTAGCGTGGGTAAACTAGACACTCGCGTCCTTCTGAAACAATCCACAGAGATGGCTTAGCAGTCTCAAATCCGTCTTACTAAAGACCAAGTGTCTTATAGATAAATACAGGGCCCTCATTATACTGCGTTCACTACTAATTCTTTTATTTACATATATTTATTCAACATAAACTTTCTTCTGCATCCTTCCACGTACGACATGTGCGGATGACGGCACGTATCATAGCGTGGGAAGGATGGTAGCTACCTCGTTGCAAAGTGTCACGTCCGTGAAATCAAGAAATGTTCAAGCTCCTCTTCACAATTGACGTGGGACCTCATGTAGTAACTTTCATACTTAAAATTCTTAGGGCGCAAAGGTCATGCATGGGTTCAAAAGAAAACATACATAAGTGTATCACTATGATTTTAACAGCTGTTGAAACTTCAGCAAAATTCCAAAGAATGCTGAGTCACTACATGTCAATTTTCGTCAAATTCTTCAATGTCTGGCAAGGTGTCGACTGCTGAACCACTGAATCTTAAGTTTATGTAGAAGTTACGGAACCCTGGTCTGAAAAGGGTAAGAAGACTTGGCAAATCCTTCTTTTCCTTTGAAGTGGGTAGATATTCTGTGTAGAATCTTTTGGGTTGCAAGGCTGGTTTAGGATTACACCGTCTCAGTTAACACAACGACTTGAAAGGACCTTTTTCCTCCAGATTGGTTTTGAAAAATATCTCTTCAGGTTTGTTGGTGTATCGGAACCGTTTTGGATTCCTTCTCATTAAAGGATTCCATAGTTGAGTATCGTTTCCGCAATACTAGAGATGACTTTAAGAGCGATGAAAAACCTAAAAATCTTTCGTTAGTCATTTCTTTTACAACACATTTTTTCTTCTTCCCTACTGTTCAAACAATCGGGAACCAGTCATACGGGCGTGAAATTGGATACTCTGGTCATTTATTTTGTTTTTCAATCAGTCCATGATCAGCATCACATTCCATTTGACTTTGCCCGCTGACCATGAATTTGTGGTCAATTACTTCCACGGAAGTAAAGTTAAATGTTAAAAATATTTCTGCCACATGGGAGCTCTTGTTGTGACCTCCTCATGCATCAGAGTATAAAACAACTTAGGCGACTACAGCTGGTAAAGTGGAAAGCTGATCATAGAAACAGGCTGCGGTTTGATTTGGACCACGAACACATTCTCCCTCATGCCACATGTAAAATGTCACTTTTCCAGTGCCCTGATTATGAACTGTCAAACTGTGTGTACAAATCTGGTGCTTGTAATATACGACCTAGCTCTTAAGGTAAGGGCTGGAAGACATTGTTGCAGAACGAACGTGGAATTTCTCATTGTAGAGTCATGTTTAGCTAATTCTTTGTCATTCGTTTTTGAGTTTTATTAAGTATCAGCAAGTTGGCGGCGATGTTTCAGTTCTTCTTCAAGCTTTTCCCACTCTTCTGGGCGAATTGTAGACGTAAT
Organism: Anabrus simplex; assembly: GCF_040414725.1. Taxonomy (NCBI): domain Eukaryota; kingdom Metazoa; phylum Arthropoda; class Insecta; order Orthoptera; family Tettigoniidae; genus Anabrus; species Anabrus simplex. Next base: position 227,558,214 of record NC_090266.1, on the reverse strand, counting down.
TTTCATGTTTAAAATGATCATATTTTTAACAAATATCCACTTGTGGAGCTTCAAAACTGTGATTAAATTTATGGAACTCCCTTGAATAAATCTTTCTAGAAACTGGATTCGATGTGTTTTCACAATACAGCGAATACAACTTTTGAATGTTCAGGTGAGAAGGCAGATACATTTCTTGATTCGTACCCCTAGTATATATTGTGTGATTCATAAGCTAGAAAATACTTTATACATTCCACTACAGTGACTATCATGTCATCAGTAAGTTTTTTTGTTAGCAGGCTTTTCTTTTTAATTGCAACTGTAACAGACATTTTACTAACATCATACACTTTTTCAAAGCAGCCACAACATACAGGGTCTCTCATATGAACTATGTCGTTGTTTGTACTCTGCGCTACGGCTGTTGCCTCAGCCGAAATTACGTCCCGAGAGACCACTCTGATTTAAGCGTGTATACAACCTTATATGAAATCTTATCTCATAAACGATGCCGAATTCCTGGGTTATACAGGCATTGTTTGCTAGTGGCTTTACGTCGCACCGACACAGATAGGTCTTATGGCGACGATGGAATAGGAATGGTCTACTAGGGAAGGAAGCGGCCGTGGCCTTAATTAAGGTACAGCCCCAGCATTTGTCTGATGTGTAAATGGGAAGCCACGGAAAACCATCTTCAGGACTGCCGACAGTTAGATTTGAACCCGCTATCTCGCGGATGCAAGCTCACAGCACGGCCAACTCGCCCGGTAACAGCATTGTATCTGGAAACCACATTCTGGCTGACGTGAGTGAGTTCTGACACTGGAATGTTTCTGATTTCATTCGTTATGTTTCCTTTCAGTTCCTCTAATGTGTGAGGATTTGTTCTCGGGTTCTCTAGCATAATTGGTGGCAGTCGTGGTGGTGGTGGTGCTGGTGATTATTGTTTTAAAAGTATTGGTGACAGTCCCAATGACAGTTGGAATCGTGTACATCATAACTATTGAGCGACGCCTAAACACTTCCACCTATCACTTCAGTTATTTTTATTATTTTTCTGAAAGGATCATCTAATTCGTAGACAATATGGGCTGCAACAAGGACAAACTTCCACTCGAAAGAATATAAACATTTAAAACTTTAAAATAAATAAAACTTGAAATTAAACACACAAAAATAATTCTAAAAGCACACAAAGTTCAATCAAGGTCACAATAAAAATTCTACAAAAGTTCACTTAACACATTAATTTTTCAATAAAGTACCAAGGCATGCATGGAGTAATTTCATATCAGGACACGTTATTTGAATTGTTTATAATTAATGCTGCGGAACAACACAGGTCCTCTGGTAGAAAACCCTACTGGTTGTGCTAATTTTGTGAGTGATTTAATCGGTGACCGTTCAAGATTGGCATATTCTTCTAATTTTTCTTATTTTTCTAATTGAGCACTGAGCTACTAGTTTCAAATTTATTTCCAATTAATTTACGTGAAACTGTGCTCGTGAATGTGGCACCTCACTGGAATATTGCTGAACAAATGCATAGCCTACCCGTCGAGACGTCTCGTACTTAAAGTAACTTTTACATACGAAAATACGGTGTTCCCATGATAACATCATGTTAACAGCTGAGTTTCAGACTGCCGACTGATGCTTGCGAGGTCGAACATGCGCACAATGCTTGCAATGTCAAGAACTGTGCGTATGCCTGCAATACTGCAGCTTACGTATCGGAGAGTAAAATCTCCGTGTGGACGGTCTTACTTCACATGAAAGACCCTGTACTTTTACTCTTCCACCGCTTATCTGAAAGTTGAATGCATTTTTTGTATCCCTGTTATTACCTTTACCCGACATAACGTGTTCCTTATTTGTGTAACCGTAGTGCCAGTTGTTTCAATAAGGTTTGCTATGTATGAAACTCATTTCGCATATTCCACCAGTGACCAAAATTCTTGAAATATAATATGTCTGATATCTTCAGAAATTCTTTTTTCTGCAATTTAGACGATGTGATTCCAGAGGTTTCACTTCCCGTTTCCTTACTTCATTTCCCGCTGTATTCACGTACAATTGACCTATGTTTCAATTTTAGTTTCCGTTCCATTTTTAGTGATCTTGACTATAATTTTGTTTTACGAACAGGTACCGAATTTTTTCCTTCATTTGGTGCATCACAGACAGTAGCAGAAGTGCATGGAAGAGAAATATGAGTAGTCTCCACAGCAGTTTCATCAGAATCTGAAAAAAGTCGAATATAGTCTTTGTCCTTTACTGTTTAAAGAACCGGGCGAGTTGGCCGTGCGCGTAGAGGCGCGCGGCTGTGGGCTTGCATCCGGGAGATAGTAGGTTCGAATCCCACTATCGGCAGCCCTGAAAATGGTTTTCCGTGGTTTCCCATTTTCACACCAGGCAAATGCTGGGGCTGTACCTTAATTAAGGTCACAGCCACTTCCTTCCAACTCCTAGGCCTTTCCTATCCCATCGTCGCCATAAGACCTATCTGTGTCGGCGCGACGTAAAGCCCCTAGCAAAAAAACTGTTTAAATAGACATTCAAGCTGGAAATGTTATTTTTGCTTCTTCCGAATCATCACTCCCACTATTGATTCTAGTTTTCTGTGAACTTCCATCTTGGCCGTTACTAGTTCCATTTTCCTGAACGCCTGAAATTGAAAAAGAGCTTATAGATATGTAGTTATAGAGTATAAGCGTTAAACAAAATATCTACTTCGCTATTTAACTTATGCCTTATTTCAGTAGTAGAAGAACTGTACGGCTTAGCTGAAGATATACTTTACCCAATCCTCTCCGCACCAATAAAAGATAGCCCGTCCTAACTGATTATATAAAAGAGCATGGGTGAAAGTTCTCAAGGCGTTTCCTAGGCAAAAATAGCTAGGTCTTGGTACAGGAGCATAGGTTCTATCTACAATAAGTGAAGATGTATTTTCAATATTTAATTTATTCAAAATTATTGGCAAGTTGGAATTCATATCACCTTGATGCACTGAAGAGCCATCTGCCGAATCGTCTTTCCGAATGGTTCTCCAGGCAAACTCGTACTCGCGAGTCCTCTCGTCACCATGGAACTGCACTCGTACTCCCAAGTCCGTTCACCAGCATCGTTCCTGAAGGTCTCGAATTTCTCGAAGGTCTGCGGCGATCTTGATACGGGGTAATCACTCGTGACTTAACTTTAAACGAGTGTCCACAGTCGTACAGTTCCCGACACGTTTAGAATCACTTGACACTAAAAACTGACTTTAATTGATGAAGGCGCACAACACTTTGTTTGCAGTATGCCAAAACGTCACTTGACACTTGCAGATAGAAATTATTGAATGTTACTTCAAAAGTTGAAAATGAAGATTTATGAAACGTAATGATGGAATACAGTTCATGGTTATTTACCACTGAAAATGATGAAACTAAATACTGTTCACTTGTAGTGCACTCTGTGTGGTTACTTTCCACAACGAATAATAATATTGTCGCACATGACATAAAAAATGGTTATTTAAGGGCTTATCCGTAAGACACTGCTAATAGCAATGAAATAAGTTATAACTTATCAGTCACTCTTAGCACAATGTATCTCATAAAATAATAAAATCACTGAATAAGAGTTACAAGTAATTATGTACAAGAATGAGGTACGTCGCACAGTTTTAACAGTGCGGTTTGCACAGTTTATCGTACTCAAAATTTATCACCAGTTAAGGAGCACTTAAAAGTTGAAATGTAAGGAACAGGAAAACACTTGTGTTATCACAATGAAATATTTTAAACACCTTTGAAATATCGCAGTTACTGAAATAATGTTTTAACACTTACTGAGCAATGGAAAAGGTTGCACACTTCACTTGGGATTTGATCGAAGAAATACTAAGTTAAATATCACAGTTACTGAAGTAATGTTCTAAAACTTGCATAGCAATGGAATAAGTTAAATACAGTACTTCACTTGCTTTCTGACCGAAGAAAAATTAAGTCACTCAACTCTACTGTTGACGGACAGAATAACGGAGTGTCTGGCCATGGAGAGCCCTTGTCTAAGAATGCTTGTCTATTAATGGGTAGCCTCGCCTTTTATATGTTCAAGGCCTACACGTCATCAAATAACGTGATTATTTAAAAGTGGACTTACTAGAAAATCCCTCGGTGCATTTTCCTGAGATGTGATAATGGAGACGTTCTTGTAATTGGCTACAGAATGGCGTATGTCCCAAGATGATACGACCATTATTAAATGTTTTCTAAATCTCTAAATCTAAAGTTCTCGAATGTGTGACTCATTGTTCCAAGTGTATCCATATCACGGGGCAAGATGATGACTTGTGCGAGTTAGTCTATCTTGCTCCTACACCTACGTCACTCACAGCTGTTTGCACACATGCTCGCTCGTCCTGGTAGATGTAAACATATCGAGCTTGGAGTTCTCCGCGCGTGATGATTATATGAGATCGCTCCTAATACATATGGCATGTACCGTGCGTTCCTGGTACAATACCGAAGCAATGATTGTGATGTGTCGTATGGCTTTTAGTACCGGGAAATCCCAGGACGGGTTCCGCTCGCCAGGTGCAGGTCTTTCTATTTGACACCCGTAGGTAACCTGCGCGTCGTGATGAGGATGAATTGATGATGAAGACAACACATACACCCAGACCCCGTGCCATTGGAATTAACCAATTAAAGTTAAAAACCCCGACCCGGCCGGGAATCGAACCCGGGACCCTCTGAACCGAAGGCCAGTACGCTGAACGTTCAGCCAACCAGTCGGACATGTTTCTCACTATGAAAAACCATAAGTAATCTCGAACCGTAATCTAGGAGCGCATCCGAATTACTCTCAGTAACTATTCTAGTTTTCCTATCTTTCATTTTGGCAATTTCTCATCTCATTGACATTGCCCTCCAAAATTATAAATTAATATATTCATACATGGGTAAGTATTGAACAAAAGTATTTAGAACGCCATTTGACTAATCCATTATTTTCAAACTAACATCCATCGTAAAAGCTCTCTGAAGAAGTTGCTAAGTAATTCTGTGCAGGATCATGACTTTCAGTATCGACATTAGTTTGAATGGAGATTCCATCTCTACCAATAGTTTCACTAGCTGCAGCTTCTGGAAATTATTTTTAGCGTTGTAATATGAAAAATGCGTTCATACTAAAAAGTTAAAACTTTGCGCAATGGCTCTAAGGCTAGTATTCAGTGATTTTATCCAACAAAACGAAACATAATCTCACAATTTACTGTACACGCCTTTATTGAACAGAGAAAACATTGTTGCAGCACAGCAAGGAAACGTACTTTACGGTGTGTAATGGGACATTAACTGAGTCAAGAACAATAAAGATAACAACCAATCATTGTTTGCGACGTCCGACTCGTTGGCTGAACGGTCAGCGTACTGGCCTTCGGTTCAGAGGTCCCGGGTTCGATTCCCGGCCGGGTCGGGGATTTTAACCTTAATTGGTTAATTCCAATGACACGGGGGCTGGGTGTATGTGTTGTCTTCATCATCATTTCATCCTCATCACGACACGCAGGTCACCTACGGGTGTCAAATAGAAAGACCTGCACCTGGCGAGCCGAACCCTTCCTGGGATATCCCGGCACTAAAAGCCATACAACACATTTTTTGCGACGATCCCAATTCATAAACAGCTGTCCAACAGTTTATGTCTGTCAGCAATAGTACACTCCCTCATTTGAAAAGCGGTATTAAAGAAAGTCTTTGTTTGAGCACAGAAATCTTTCACTTTTAAATAAAAATTCCGAGAAAACAGAATTATGAAAAATCGGTTACTGATCAACAGTGTCAGGGTCCAACATAGGAATGGGAAAACATGTTTGTTTCACACAAATTTCAATGGTATTCATCCTAAAGAACAGTTGTGTGAATAGTACAAATCAACAACTTCAATAACTTGATGTTTAATCAAAAGTATGTAAAGAGTACACGTCAACTCGTACCATTCTGGCCGCACATAATTTGAATGTTTTATTTTGTACAAGAGAACAAGTCAGCTTGTCCTGCTCTGATCGTCCGTCATGTGAAAATTTGACTTTGTACGGCTGTATGCGTTATGTAATGCAATGTGTTATGGCAGGCTTTGATTGTACCCATCTGACCACTCATAGATATCGAGCTGACGAAGTCAAATGTGTACTTATCCCCATACTGCGAAACCTGTACTATTACCATCATAGATATGTCCAGTTACACCAATTCTACCGATGACACATTCCCACGCAGGTTCTCACAGAATTTAAAGGCATCGATATTAACAAAATTTAGAAAGAAAAAAAGTCGGGCTACGTAGCTCAGACTTTAAAGCGCTGAATTCTGAGCTCAAGTTGACGGTTTCGATACTGGCTTATTCTGGTGGTATTTGAAAGTGCTTAAATGCTTTAGTCTCATGCCGATAGATGCAATAGAACGTTCAGAAGAAAATTTCGTTATCTCCGTCTCCCTGAAAATATTAAAACTACTTAATGAGACGTAAAACCAATAAGAGTGTAGCGACCCTACAGTCGGAGGCATGAGTCTCGGCACTCAGGGCCTTTCACAGGTCCTTTTAAACACGAGAACAGTCTGAAATGTATGTACGCCAGAGCTATTCAAAGGTGCAACGATGCTGATTAAACGAGGTATCATACGTTGTCAAGTTGATAAACATCCAAGATAACATGAAAACATGGTTATAGTTGGAGTCATATTGGGCGATCAATGTTCAACATCGAGGATTTAATCTAATATAATCCATAATTCCGACGATTTTACATCCTATGGCCTATTATGAACTTATTCTGGTGCCATTCTAATATGATAAAAAGTTATATCTAAACATGACTGTCATTTCCAATTTTACAAATTCGTGTTATTCAGAACATATTTTATACTAACGTATGAAATAATATTAAACATAATCATGTATTGTTCGATATATTTACTCTACACAGAAAACAACTGAGATGTTCAGGTCGGTCATTTTTTACTCAACAAATCCCTGTGCTATCACCTCGATGAAACCAAAGAATATTATTAGGTTGAAGGCTAAAAGAGAAACATGATAAGAATTAATTACACTAACAGTGTGTAAGCCCGTAATTGAAATTATCATTCAAGTTACTCCCGTAACATAAGGGGTAATGATTATTAATACGCCCCTCTTACAACGTAAGCCAACGGCCGTAGCCGTGTTAAAACACCTGACCCCGTGAGATCTCCGAAGTTAAGCAACATTGGACGTGGTCAAGATTTGGATGGGTTGCCACGCGCTGTTGCTGGGGTAAGGGAATGGAGGAGTCGATCTAACGTACGTAAACTCCGGCTCAGGCACATCTCTGCGGAGGTTCGGACCTGCCATCGGGCAGAATACACCCTTACCTTACCTTACCTTACCTTACAACGTAATGCAGTGGATAACCAATTGCATATTATGGCAAGTATCGTTGTTCTATTACACGGACACTAGTTGAGATCAATCTTCAATTTGCTTCCTTTCAGCTTCTCAAATATATCAACGTCCATACGTCGGAAAAAATTGGTTGAAATTCGGAATTATATGTACGGTCATTTTATCATGTAAACGTAGACTATTTCGAATTCTGAAATTATCTATATATATAAAATAAATTGTCCTGACTGACTGACTGACTGACTGACTGATTCATCATCGCCGAGCCAAAACTACAGGACATAAGGAAATGAAATTTTGGGCATAGATTCATATTAAGATGTAGGTGCTCGCTAAGAGAGGATTTTTGGATATTCCTTTGCTAAGGGGGTGAAAAGGGGGTTGAAATTTTAAAATGAGTGTATCTATATCTCAAAACTTTAAAAGTTTACAGACGTAAAAGTTGGTACATAGAATCTTCTTTAAAAATCAGGAAACACGTATTTTTTTGTTTTCAGAAAATCCCAACAGGAGGGGTGAATAACGCTGAAAAAGGGGTTGAATGCCTTTAATCAGGATACCGGTACTTATATCTCAGAAACTGAAGATATTACAGACCTGAAAATTGGTACATTTGATCTCTTTTAAAAATAAAGAAACACGCATTTTAGGTTTTTGGAATATCCAATTAATGGGAGGGTAAAAAGGGGAGTGAATTTTTAAAATGAGTGCATCTATATCTCAAAACTTTAAAAGTTTACAGATGTAAAAATTGGTATTTAGAATGTTCATTAAAAATAAAGAAACACGTATTTGTTTTCGCAAAATCCCAATAGGAGGGGTGAAAAGGGGTGAAAAATGGGTTGAATGCCTTTAATGAGGATATTTATACCTCAGAAACTGAATTTATTACAGACCTGAAAATTGGTGTTTGGGATCCCCTTTAAAAATAAAGACACACGTATTTGTTTGTTTTTTGAAAATCCAATTAATGGGGGGTGAAAAGGGGGTGAACTTTAAAAATGAGAGTATCTATATCTCAAAACCTTTAAAGTTTATAGATGTAATAATTGGTATTTAGAATCCCCTTTAAAAATAAAGGAACACATATTTTTTGTTTTCGGAAAATTCCAATAGGAAGGGCGGAAAAGGGTGAAAATATGTTGAATGACTTTAATGAGGCTATTTATACACTGACTGACAGAGCAAATGCAACACCAAGAAGGAGTGGTCAGAACTTTATGCCAATTGCAGGGTAGACTGACGTCACTGAGGTATGCTCATGATGCGAAATGCGCCGCTGTGCTGCGCACGTAGCGAACGATAAATGGGACACGGCGTTGGCGAATGGCCCACTTCGTACCGTGATTTCTCAGCCGACAGTCATTGTAGAACGTGTTGTCGTGTGCCACAGGACACGTGTATAGCTACGAATGCCAGGCCGCCGTCAATGGAGGCATTTCCAGCAGACAGACGACTTTACGAGGGATATGGTGATCGGGCTGAGAAGGGCAGGTGGGTCACATCGTCAAATCGCAGCCGATACCCATAGGGATGTGTCCACGGTGCAGCGCCTGTGGCGAAGATGGTTGGCGCAGGGACATGTGGCACGTGCGAGGGGTCCAGGCGCAGCCCGAGTGACGTCAGCACGCGAGGATCGCCGCATCCGCCGCCAAGCGGTGGCAGCCCCGCACGCCACGTCAACCGCCATTCTTCAGCATGTGCAAGACACCCTGGCTGTTCCAATATCGACCAGAACAATTTCCCGTCGATTGGTTGAAGGAGGCCTGCACTCCCGGCGTCCGCTCAGAAGACTACCATTGACTCCACAGCATAGACGTGCACGCCTGGCATGGTGCCGGGCTAGAGCGACTTGGATGAGGGAATGGCGGAACGTCGTGTTCTCCGATGGGTCACGCTTCTGTTCTGTCAGTGATAGTCACCGCAGACGAGTGTGGCGTCGGCGTGGAGAAAGGTCAAATCCGGCAGTAACTGCGAAGCGCCCTACCGCCACGCGGCATCATGGTTTTGGGCGCTATTGCGTATGATTCCACGTCACCTCTAGTGCGTATTCAAGGCACGTTAAATGCCCACCGCTACGTGCAGCATGTGCTGCGGCCGGTGGCACTCCCGTACCTTCAGGGGTTGCCCAATGCTCTGTGTCAGCAGGATAATGCCCGCCCACACACTGCTCGCATCTCCCAACAGGCTCTACGAGGTGTACAGATGCTTCCCTGGCCAGCGTACTCTCCGGATCTCTCACCAATCGAACACGTGTGGGATCTCATTGGACGCCGTTTGATAACTCTGCCCCAACCTCGTACGGACGACCAACTGTGGCAAATGGTTGACAGAGAATGGAGAACCATCCCTCAGGACACCATCCGCACTCTTATTGACTCTGTACCTCGACGTGTTTCTGCGTGCATCGCCGCTCGCGGTGGTCCTACATCCTACTGAGTCGATGCCGTGCGCATTGTGTAACGTGCATATTGGTTTGAAATAAACATCAATTATTCGTCCGTGCCATCTCTGTTTTTTACCCAACTTTCATCCCTTTCGAACCACTCCTCCTTGGTGTTGCATTTGCTCTGTCAGTCAGTGTATTTCAGAACCTGAGAATTGGTGTTTGAGATCTCCTTTAAAAATAAAGAAACATGTATTTTTTGTTTTTGGAGAATCCAATTAATGGGGGGGGGGGTTGAAAAGGGGGTGAATTTATAAAATGAGTGCATCTATACCTCAAAACTTTTAAAGTTTATAGATGTAAAAATTGGTATTTAGAATCTCCTTTAAAAATAAAGACAAACGTAATTTTTTGTTTTCGGAGAATCGCAATGCGAAGGGTGGAAAAGTGGGAAAAAGTGGTTGAATGCCTTTAATGAGGCTACTTATATTTCAGAACCTGATGATATTACAGACCTGAAAATTGGTATTTGGGATCTGCTTTAAAAATAAAGAAGCAGGTATTTTTTCGTTTTGGGAAAATACAATAATGGGGTTGAAAAGGGGGTGAATTTTTTAAATGAGTGTGTCTACATCTTAAAACTTAAAAAGTTTACAGATGTAAAAATTGGTATTTAGAATCTCCTTTAAAAATAAAAGAACACATATTTTTTGTTTTCTCTAAATTCCAATAGGAAGGGTGTAAAAGGGTCGAATGCCTTTAATGAGGATAAATATATCTCAGAAACTGAAGATATTACAGAACTGAAAATTTGTATATGGAATCTTTAAAAATAAAGAAACACGTGTTTTTTTTGTTTTTGGAAAATCCAATTAATGGCGGTTAAACAGGAGTGACGAATTGGGGTGAATTTTTCGAAAGACTATATCTACAGAATGTCTGAGAAAGGTAAAATGTTACAGACGGAAAAAGTGGGTATTTGTAATTTCCTGTAAATGTATAGAAATATAGGTGATTTGTTTTTAGAAACTCCCCTTAAGGGGAAATAAAAAGGGGTGAAATTTTAAAATGAGAATTTCTGCAGTATATATCAAAAAACTTAACATGTTACAGAAGTGAAATATAGCATTTTATATGTCTATTAAAAATAAAGAAACGTGTATTTTTAGTTTTCGGAAATACCAATTGGGTGGAGGGGGGGAGCAAAAGTGACTGAAAATGGTGTTGATTTCTTTTAATTAGGCTACTGATATCTCAAAAATGAAGATGTTACAGACGTGAAATTTGATATTTGGAATCTGCTTTAAAAGTAAAGAAACACGTATTTTCGGAAAATCCAATGAAGGGGGGGAGGGTGAAAGAATTGAAAAATTAATAGACTTAATTGTATGAGAATACATACATCTAATAACTATAAAGTTGTTACAGACGTAAAAAAATTGGTATTTGGATTTCCTTTAAAAACAAAGAAGAACATGTTTAGGGGGAGAACCATCTTGCGGGGAGGGAGTGAAAAGGAGTTGAATTCCTTTCACGAGGACACATAAATCAAAAACTGAAATAGTTAGAGTCGTGGTAATTGGTATTTAGAAGATCCTTTACTATTAAAGAAACAAGTAATTTTTTTGCCGGAAAATTCACTTGGGGGCAGGGGGAGTGTGAAACGAAGTGAAAAAAAGTTAATTATTTTTATGGGAATACTTATATCTCAAAACTGAAGGTAATAGAAGTGAACATTTGTGTTTGGAATCTCCTTTAAACATAAAGAAACACGCCTTCTTTTAATTTTAATTTTGGGGGGGGGGGTAAATAAGTTTAACGGCGGTGGGGTGTAAAAGGAGGTGAGACCAATTGATTTTACTGTTCATAATGTACTTTTAAGGAGCCTCCGTTGCTCAGGCGGCAGCGCGCCGGCCTCTCACAGCTGGGTTCCGTGGTTCAAATCCCGGTCATTCCATGTGACATTCGTGCTGGACAAATCGGAGGCGGGACAGGTTTTTCTCCGGATACTTCGGTTTACCCTGTCATCATTCATTCCAGCAATACTGTCCAATATTTAATTTCATTTGTCATTCATCGCTCATTGCCCCAGAGGAGTGCTTCGGCAGCCAGCACAATTCCTACTGTCGTCGCAGGGTGGAGCTTTATTCATTCCATTCCTGACCCTGTCGAATGACTGGAAACAGGCTGTAGATTTTCGATGTACTTATTCTGATCATAAACCGATCATTTTTAATCTTTCCTGGGTTCGATTTCAACAGCCATCTTTTCCTTCGGAGAACGTTCTTAGATTACAGTAGATTCTCCTGGCATATAAATAAAAATTTAAACACATTTCAAATAAACGATGCTAATGAGATTGCCCGTCAAATTGTTCACCTATATAATAAGGTCAATAATGCACGGAGGTATGGCATTCGTATAGCCAGAAATTCCACACACTTGCCTACGCGCGACAATGGTGCTGGTCACATTGTCAACAATGACAATGGCAGCAGATGCAATTTACCGTCAAGTAGCCGTCTTGCATCTTCCTGTGGGGTCCAGAACATATAATAATAATAATAATAATAATAATAATAATAATAATAATAATAATAATAATAATAATAATAATAATAATAATAATAATAATAATAATAATAATAATAATAACAATAATAATAATTAATAATAATGTTCTGGACCGTCGTCAAATTGTGCGGACCGCGCTGGAAACGGGTCCTGGCCTGGTATTGACAACGAATACAGTCCAGCCGCGGGTTCAGTACCGCCAAGGCACCCAAGACGACACCACGACGGATCTCCTTCAGGATTTGATCCATACTAAAAATGCTTATAGGAAAAGATGGCAAAGATTTGGGGACTCAACTGACCGCGTGGAATACCTAGACCTATCACGGGAAGTACGAAATCGATTGCTGCAAAGAAAGATTGAAAAATGTGAGGAACTTTGCCGTAATCTCTCAGAAAACGAGTCAAATCGCGAATTTCGGAGGATTATATATAAAACATTAAGCATTCAATTATAAATTTCTGTATAATACCGTAGCGAAGCACGGGTATCTTGCTAGTCATGTTATATATCCCATTTACCAATACTAATTTCCAAGACAGATGTTAAAAACTTTCCATTGCCCTGATTTGTTTCCGTAACAAGATCCTACCTAATAACGTTCTTACCGCGGTAAAATAAATGAAATTGTCTAATCTAACCTATTATAAACAAACATTTGCCTTGATGATGTCTACACACATGAAAGACCTAACACATAATGGTGTACACATATACATCTGAGAATATATCTCCCTAATGAAGCAAATAAATGAAATGCCAATTAAAATAATATAAAACATGGAAATAAAACCACATTGGGCAAATGAAACAAATAAAACAACACACCTCTGAGGCACACTACAACTTAACCTAGAATAAAATACAGTTAAACTACAATGAAATAAATGGCAGATGTCCGCGTAATTATATGCACCGTTTAATTAGTGATGGTGCCATTTAAATCTAATCTCAGAATTAAATAATGTGGCCCAAAGGCAGCGGAAGTAATGAAATAATGTGCAATCTTAATAAAAAAACACGTGATTAACAGGTAAATGACCCTAGAATTGGGCTGGTGATGGCTTAGAAATGATAATTCTTGACCTCGGTTCCGTCAACGTGTTATTCAACGTGTCCAGAGTTGTGAAACACAGATGTTCAAGGCCTCTATTATATGGGACATGAACGTGTCTTATACGGTTACTTGTCCCGTTAATGGCGTAAGTACGTGTCCAAATGGATATAATGTAACACTGGAACTCGACTGAGGAACATACGACACTCAGGCTTAAACTGAAATTTCGATGGATTACTTCTAGAACCTCGAATGTCCCAATGCTCTTCCTATCCATTTTATTCCTTAAGACTGGACACGCCTCCCAGTCTCATATGGATATGCAGCCCATAAGAACGATTTTCGTTGTGTTCATTTTCCAATGCTTACCTGTAAAGGAAAATGAGCCTTAAACCCATTATACTGCAGGAGTGCGCAAATTCGCTTGCAAACAACATCCCTACAATACGGTCTGTTAAGGTCTAGTTTCCTTTACACATTAGCGCAGGAAAGTAAACACTACGAAAATTATTCTGATCGACTGAATATAAATGTGTGGCCGGCAGGCGTGACCAGTCTTAAGGAATATTACGGGAAGGAAGAACATTGGGACATACGAGGTCTTAGAAGTAAGCCGTCGATATGTTTTGCTAGTGGTGTATACTTGTTGATTTTCTCTGTATACTTTTCATGGAGGTTCTCGGTGTTCGTGTCAGCTATGTCGATATGAAGGTCTAGTACAGCCAACATGAAACCTCCTGTTTCGGGGAACATTTGCCCTGCAGTCAGCCAAAAGTTCGAAGCTTCTAAATCGAAATTTTCTGTCTGACTAAGTCGGGGTGCTTCCCAAGCAGTAGTTTTGCTACCCATGCGTCCACATTCTGCAAATTAGTTCTTACTTCTCGCTCTTGGTCTTGGGTTTAAGAAGTAACTGCGTTATATCATACACTTCACACATCATTCGTTGCATGTCTGGGTTTTCAGCTGATTATGAAAATACTCCCTCAGTGTTACTACTTGCGGTGAAAGCTGAGCTCCAATGTCCACCATACCATGGCCACCCAGACGGCTTGGCAGAGTCTGTCGTTCAACTGCTGATGTTTAAGGGTGTCTTCGTTCCTTGGTCATCAGGCAGCACAGTTTCTTTTCAATATATTTGACGTCGGTCTTGCTTAACCTGAAAACGCCGAAGGAGTAGCTAACAAGTGGTATCGCATATGTGTTGATTGCTTTAGTCATATTTTTGCTGCAGAGACCTGATTTTAGGATTAACCGGGTCCGTCTATCAAATTCCTCAACCAACTCATACTTAACCACTGTGCGTTCTGTGCACGATGTTTGCTTGAGACCCAAGTACATGTAAGGCTCGATCGAAATCATTGTTTTTATTGAACTCCCATATCCCAGCTCAATGCCTTTGCTCTCAGGACCTAGTGTTTACAGTGCACTATGTCTTCTGGTATGGGCTAGAGCAATTTTGTTACTTTCATTGATTTGTCTCTGTCTTATCCTTGGCTTTGACTATATGAAATTGGCTGAGGTATGAGCCGTGCTAGTAATGATATTCATTCTGAAGCCAGTCCCTGCTATGAATGGTGTGAAAACGTTGCTCAAAGGGTCGGTTGGTCCATGCATTTCAGTGGGCTTGGCAGATCTGCACGACCGTAGGTCGGTAATGTCTTTGAGGTTGGGCCAGAGGTACTCCTGAAGCCTGTGGTAATATGATGGGGAGGGCCCACGCAAAATGTTATATAAAAAAAGGCATCACTGGGATATATGTTTAATTGATTGTACGGTTGAAGGTGTGCCGTAAAACTACCTCTGTCTACAATACTTACCCATGTATAGCCTACAGGTGAAAAGTTATTTGCTGCCTAATGGCAACAGTATGCAGTAGAGGGCTGAAATCTCTTCATTAACTCGCTATGCTGTTTCTTGCGTTCTTCCGTCCATTGTTTCCCTGTGATTCTTTTAGCCTTTTCCGTGAACGTGTGCTTTGCAACCAGAGTTCCAAAAGCCTTGCGATCCCTGATGGTATCTTCTGTGTTGTTCATCTCTTTTATGTCCTCCTTTATTTCCTCTAACCAGCTGATTTTGACCGCATTTGAATTAATTATACCAAGCTTTTTTGCATATCTAGAGTCGTCCATTCTTCGGATGTGGCCATATAATTTCGGTCGTCTCCTGTGTACGGTATCGGTGAACTTGTCGATTGCTTTGTACAAACCTACCGTTTTCCTTTTGAACCATATACCATTTTGAACCATATACCATACACCATTCATTTCTAGGAAGGGGAGTTAGGGTTTGGAATAACTTACCAAGGGAGATGTTCGATAAATTTCCAATTTCTTTGAAATCGTTTAAGAAAGGGCTAGGAAGCAACTGATAGGGAATCTGCCATCTGGGCGACTGCCCTAAATGCAGATCAGTATTGATTGATTGATTGATTGATTGATTGATTGATTGATTGATTGATTGATTGATTGATTGATTGATTGAATGATTGATTGATTGATACCATGGATGTGGCGACCCCATCGCCCAGTGGGAAACCACTGCAATCAGCCACCCGAATGTTGGCGGGAAGACCATAACATTTTGGATTTTTAATGCTATTTGTTGGGGGCATCGACCTAGAAATATCTTTTGCCCCTAACCTTTTGGGTTAGGGGGAAATGCCTACCCACAGCCACAAACATCTCTAGGCACCTCTCGAACTAAAAAAACGAGGTGTATTTTCGTAATCCTTCCCAAAATATCACCACTAGTTGTATTTTTAACTTGTAACCCTGGCATAATGGAACACACGCTACCAATTATTATTATTATTATTATTATTATTATTATTATTATTATTATTATTATTATTATTATTATTATTATTATTATTACTTTTCTCCTTCGTTATGCCCATTCAAGGAGAGCGTTTGAACTTGTTCATTGGCCTGATAGTTTTAGTTTTCCTATTCTTCCAACTTCTCTTCATGAATGCACTGTGTTGCATCTTGTGTTTTGTAGACCACTTCCTACCCGTTTTCTTTTTAGGTTTCTCCACAAATTTGTGACCGGACACTATTATACTATACGCTCCACGACATTCTATGATTTTGTCCGTGATATTCGTTTCTTGGCGGTCCGCCTTAGTGTCTTCTAACCAGATTATTTTGACCTTTTTTGAATTGATTACTGGTACTTTAAATAATATTTTGGTGAGTCTGCCGCTGTCCATTCCATAGACATGGCCATTGAATTACCAGACGGCATCAGTGAACCTGTCAGTCAATGAGGAGAGGCCCGCTGTTCGCTTCTTAATCCACGTTCCATTTTCTCTCCTGGGACCATACATTTTCCGGAGAATTTTCTTTTTTGCTTTCCAATTTCTACAATTTTGAAGTGACCTCCAAGGGATATACTTTCCGAGGCGTGTATAGCTTCCGGCAAAACAACTATCTTGTAATGTCGTAATTTCTCATTACGCGATATGACTCTGTTGTTGTAGTAATTCTATGTTAGACTGTAGGCCCTATGGAGTTTAGTGGCTCTTTCTATGTTGGCCCTACTGTCTAGTCCCGATTGTAGTATGAATTCAGCAAGGTATTTGAACACCTGTGAAATTGTGACGTTTTCCATCTCTAACGGAGATGTTTCCTGCGTTGATATAAATTTTCCACGGAATAGGTTTATTCGTACGACAACTGGAGGCGTGCTTTCGATGCTATGATGTGCAATCTCTGTATGGCATATCTGGTTTCATCCCTGGTCCTGGCAATGATTGTTAGATCATCAGCAAAGGCGACTTTGCTTCCCAAGTTTCTGGTGCTCGTACCTTAGCTGTCGCTTCCCCATTCGCTATCCCTAATAACATTGTCTAGAAGTATGTTATACAGAATAGGAGAGATGCTCGCGTACATATTTCAAAAGGCTCAGAAATTTACCAAAGGAATTTCACTTTAGAAGTCGTATTCGTGAGAGTTGTCCGGCCAGGCTGAGTGGCTCAGACGGTTGAGGGCTGATCTTCTGACCCTAACTTGGCAGGTTCGATCCTGGCTCAGTCCGGTGGTATTTGAAAGTGCTCAAATGCTTCAGCCTCGTGTCGGTAGATTTACTTGCACTTAAAAGAACTCCTGCGGGACTAAATTCTGGCATCCAGACATCTTGGAAAACCGTAAAAGTAGATAGTGGGACGTAAAACAAATAACATTATTATTAGAGTTTGCTGTATTAGTTCTCTGGTCTTCTTGTCCAGTCTGAGTTCTTCTAGAGTATCCAAACCGGTCTAGTCTTTCCATAAAATGACACGCCTTCTTAAATTCCACAAAAGTGACGATCGTGCTGGTAGCTCGGCGTATCCTTCAAATTCCATATTTGTTCAGCACATGATCGAACTTTCCTGAGACCTGGTTGGTACTCGCCGATCAAGTGATCTGTCTCTTTCTCTACACGGTTTAAGAGAGCTTTAGAAAGAATTTGTATGCGATCGGCAGTAGCGATATGCCTCTATAGTTGCTTGGATCCGCCTTGTCATTTTTTGTGTAGTGGCAGTATTGATGCGCACTTCAAATCCTGCGAGGTCGTTTAACTTTCCCAGATTTCTACTAAGGTTGCATGAATTCCGCTTACAAGGTAATCTCGTAGTTTTCACATCTCCGCGATGATGCCATCCTCTCCAAGGGCTTTATAATTTTTAAGCTATCGGATGATTTCTGCTCTTTATTGTGGTATCGGGGGTTGTGAATCATGGTTCGTCATGGGCGTTTCGAATTTCAGTCTTTCTTTTGGATGATCACAGTTGAAGGGGTCTCGGAAGTAATCAGATAAAAGTGTACACTTCTCTTTGGTGTTCGTTTCTAATGTTTCATTTGCTCAACGGAAACTTCAAGTTAATGGTTGATAACTGGGTAAATTCTTACGGAAGGTCTTGTAGAATTTCCTCATGTAACTTTTGGGGAATTCATGCTCGATTTCAATGTGTCCTTTTGTCATACGCTCGTTTCTGCCGGTGGATTATTATTCAGTTAAATTTATGCACCTTTAAGATGGTCTCCAAATTGTCAGTTGTGTGATGTCCATTCGACAGATTCCACGCTTTCATCTGATCATCAATTGCTTTATCACAGGTCGTGTTCTACCATCTGCGTTTTCGTGTCCTCGGCGGCTGTCCTAACTTCAGGGGTGATGTTTGAAGTGTTTCTGCGTAAGTCTGGCCAGTCCTTGCGATCCTGCTCTCATCGTATCTTGAAATAAGGTGCTGATGTTCTTTTTAAGGCATTCTGGGTCAACTCATAGAGATATGTTGAGTTTAGGGCTAGATCGGTTGAGTTGGAATCTCACATTGATTTGTGATAGCTCTCCGAGTGGACAACGCCCTTCCTTACTGGAACATTTTGGATCACGTACATATTTTTTATGGAGACTGAAACGTGATCATCATGGAATTCCTGTAATAATGGGGTTCGGTGATTTCCACGTTTTCCTTTTGTGTGAAGGTCTCAGAAAATACGTAGACATGAGTTCCAAAGCAAAAGTTTGACAAAATTCTATAAGGCGTTCCCCATTCCTATTCGTCCTCTGATGTACTGAGTGATAGCCTGAAATCCATTTGTGTTTTCTCTCTCTGCCAATCTGTGCGTTAAAACCACATAATACAATTTTCATGTGATGTTTCGTAATCTTGGTAATGTTTTCTTCTAATAGTTCCCAGAAGGCTTCAACTTCCTGTGGATTTTTCTTGTCGTCATTGTTTGTGGGAGCCTGGGCATTGACCACGGAGTAAACTTTGTTGCGTGATTTCACTGTAAGTACTGAGATTAATTCAGATGGGGATGCAAAGTCAAGTAGTGAATTGATGATCACTTTTATTACCAAAAAGGCTGTTCCTAGTTGTGGTAGGTTCCCGTGGATTCATATGGCAGGTTTACCTTTAAATATCCTGTACCCTTCAGGCTAAATTTTCTTTTTCGGTTAACGAAATATATAGCCAAAACCAATCCTCCTCCTTTACCCGGGCTTGGGACCGGCAACAGCAACCACTGAACTTCTCAGACCATCAAGTGACTTCTGCAGGTGGAGTTTATAATAATAATAATAATAATAATAATAATAATAATAATAATAATAATAATAATAATAATAATAATAATAATAATAATAATAATAATAATAATAATAATAATAATATTTATTATTATATAATTATAATTATATATATATTATAATAATATTTATTATTATATAATTATAATTATTTTATTATTATTATTATTATTATTATTATTATTATTATTATTATTATTATTATTATTATTATTATTATTATTATTATTATTATTATTATTATTATACAAAATGTTTACCGGGCGAGTTGGCCTTGCGATTAGGAGCGCGCAGCTGTGAGCTCGCCTCCGTCAGATAGTGGGTTCGAACCCCACTGTCGGCAGCCCTGAAGATGGTTTTCCGTGATTTCCCATTTTCACACCAAGCAATTGCTGGGTCTGTAGCTTAATTAAGGCCACGGCCGCTTCCTTCCCATTCCTAGGCCTTTCCTGTCCCATCGTCGCCACAAGACCTGTCTATGTTGGTGCGACGTAAAGCATCTAGCAAAAAAAATTAATGTTTATCGTACAGCATTTACACACGCAAGCACGAGAACTTCTTAAAACGAAATATTACCGTGAAATTAGCTGAGAATTCATCATTGGAATATTTCATTTTTATCTAAACATATGAAATAAATATAACAAATTATAACTTTTATTTTCTTTACTATGCACACCTCATACTTTTAGATGAAGCCGAGTCAATTGTAAAAAATCTTAAAAATGTAGTAATCGTACATTTGCTCTAATGGAATGTAATTTTTAAGGACAAAGAAAATTTCAGTTTCACTACTCTATAAGGCCAGTATCTGTGACACTATATTGGAACGACTTCGTGCTTATTTTCCTCACTTGAAGCTTACGACAAGAACTCTAGAGATATGATCCACCGCCAATGTTTGACTAGCGTGTATTGAAAGTGGACCAGTTCAAAAGTAAACAAAACTTGAACGGCAGAAGAAACTAATTCTCTCTTGAGCAATGAACAACTGACGGTAAAAGGACAATTTGTTAAAAAGACTGGGTGACCATTTACATAACCAGTGGTGTCTAAATGCACCTTTCAGTGAAATGTGATATCCAGCAAAATATTTTGTAGATCTTATAATGAGAGCTCTTCGTAAGTCAGACACCTTCGTATGCTGGATTGAAATCCCAGTACGTATACACGTATCGGTGGAAGGGGATGTATTTGGCATCTTCCCTTTCTTCCAGGAGATTTACAATTTTCTCCTCTTGTATCATAATGTTCGACAATAATAATTTACCAGATGATATTTTCCACACAAATTGCGTACCTACCGTAACTTGTATGGAATTTATTGTAATACTTTTGTTGTGTAGAGTAAACGCTGAACGAAAAATTCTGGGAAATACATTTAGAAGAAAACAGTCAAATATAGACTAGGTGGAGTAGCGCACTGGTTCTGTGTTCCGAAAACCGCAATTTTATATCGGCCGAGGTCGGCCGCATTTAATGTTGTTTAAATTCAAAAGATCCATTTCGTTGGCTTCTTGTCGGATACGGAACAGAAATTACCAAATTAGAGTACACTCGCAACATTAAAAAGTTTTTAGGTCAGAGGAACAGAGAAATCTTCCAGTGTTCCTTTTTAAACTACATTTTCAACAATTCCTTTCTCTTCAGGTAACCTGCCTCATAGCATTCCGCGAACTCTCATGTGAGACATGGATACATGGGATATACTTGTCTGTTACCAATCCCTGACTCACTTTCAGAAATTCCAACTCTATCGTAAGTCTGCCTAGGATTCTTATGGTTTCAAAAACATATTTGAGGTCTGCCTTGAAAGGTATATATAATTTGCTTTACATCTCACTGACACGGATAGGTATTAGGGTGACAATGGGACAGTAGAGGGCTAGGAGTGAGAAGAAATAGGCTGTGGCCTTAATTAAGGTGTGAAAATGGGAAACCACGGAAAACCATCTTCAGGACTGCCGACAGTGGTGTTCGAACCCACTATCTCCAGAGTACGTGATACTGGCCGCACTTAAGGGACTGCAGCTATCAAGCTCGAGGAAAGGTATATTATTAGACCGATTAAGAGAAACAATTTAAAAAAGAAAAGACGGTACATTCAACATGACCAAAAAGATTACACATCATTCATCCCATGAGAATGAAATATGGATTTCGTATTTGGTCAGAGATAGACTACCGTTCTTACATGCCTTTATCTCTTCACCAATTCACTACCACTCCCCTACAGTAATTTTCACTGCAGGAGAACATCCCAAGAAAAATCGCGCAGTGTGAAAAGCTATCATATCGTCATCCACTAGGCAAAAACAGAATGCGCCGGTCTAGTAAACATTTCGGCTGCGCAAGTACCACAGATGACCGAAAAGGGGTAATTCTATTCTCCACTAACCCCACATCACTACAGCTCTTGAATGGCCTTGGCCTACCAAGCGACCGCTGCTCATCTCGAGAGCCTGAATATTATGAGGTGTCTTGTGGTCAGCGCAATGAATCCTCTCGGCTGTTATTCTTGGCTTTCTAGACCGGGGCCGCTTTCTCACGCTAAGATAGCTCCTCAATTATTATCACGTAGGCTGAGTGGACCTCGAACCAGCCCTCAGATCCAGGTAAAATTCCCTGACCTGGCCGGGAATAGAACCCGGAGCCTCCGGGTAAGAGGCAGGCGCGCTTCCCCTACGACACGGGGCCGGCAATACAGCAATTCATTACTTATTAATTTATAAATATATGGTCACACTAATTCCTCCCTCTAAAGATAAGCTCCCATTATTGAGTTTTAATTTGGAACCATTCGACAGTTCCTTCAGAAGAAATCGTTCAAAAATTTCTTCTCCAGGGTGACACATATTTAATTAGCTTAGTTACCTTTGATTTCATTGTATAATAGTTTATTTCTCTTAATATCCTGAAATGCACGTGGTTAATTGTAAGAATGGGCCATAAGACCTAAATTCACCATTTCAAAAGACACAAATAATTAAATAAAATGAATGATAGATTTTTCACTTTGTCAGAGATTATCTGCAGGTCATTCATGCCTATGTCTGTTCACTGATCTAGAATATGGAAAGAAAGTTTTACATTCCATCGTGTTTACATATTTTGCTAAAATGTGCAAAATTCTAATGTAAATTACCGCGATATCTCACACTTAAGAAGGAGAATATACAAGTATTTCTGTGTACCTTGTCTTTTGATACATAAGATAAACCTGTGGATATCTGATATACGGTGTATAAAATCATAAAGTGTGTTGACAATTGAAATACTGACTAGGAGATAAAAGAGTGGAATTTGACAATAGTAATGTACAGAAATAAATTGTTGTATAAGAGCAGAGTTCTGAAAGGAATTCAGATAATACAGCACTGTCTAGTCACATTACATATTGATGTACCTATATAAATAATGTTACTGGTTTTGCATCTCAATACTTTCTGAGACACCAAGGTGGCAGAATTTTTCCCCGCAGACACGAGGCTAGCGTATTTGAGCACCTTCAAACAGCGCCGGAATGAACCGGCATCGAACTGGCCAATTTGAGCTATGAAGGCTAGCGCTCTATTACCTGAACCTCTCAGCCCGGCAGTGTACAGGAAAGTAACAGGAAGGAGAGTTACGAGACGCCCTACAGCATTACGGCATTTGTTCAAACGTTTAGTCTCGTTTCTACCATGTATAGGCGACGCCGATAACATTCAGTTGTGCGTCGATTCCATTACTACAGTGAAGGGTATCAACACTTAACCATTTCAGTGAGGACATTGCCTATATTACTCAGTGGACCCAAAATCATATATTGTAGTTAAGTATTTCCAAGACTCAGCTCATATCTATATACTAAAACCTTTCAATGGTTTCCAGATCAGTTATAGAACCCTTGAAGGTTATGGTAAAGAAGAGGCCAATGGAAATTGTACGGAAGTATACGTCCAGTTGCTATACGTCCAACTGTGTTTGTTGGCCGAGATAACTTGCTCATTTGAATATGAAAAGTAGATGGAAATAGGATTAAGGCGTAAATTAATAAGCTTAAAACCCCCTGGTAATCGGATAACTATATCCATAGAAACATGAACTAGTGTATAAGCGGAAACCAGTAAAGATCACATGTCAGCGTGAGAATGAAGCCAGTTTTATATGTGAAATTTAGGTCCAGCAATGACATATGCGGTGGAGGCCATGGATTGAAAGATGCGAGTTCAGTGATCAAGAAGGCGTTGATGAGACAATCGATTGTACACTTCAAGAAGGTATATGTAAATGGTTAAGCGTGTTCCTTTGCACAATTTCTTAATTAAGTGAGTAACTTTATCATAGAAGGCATTCCTCAAATGTCAAAAACAGATGGAAAGAAAATTATAAACCAGCGATTTTGTCAGAAATTATAAAATGCGAACCAATGTTATTATTCTAATATTTAAATAGGATTTTGTTTTATTTGGACAATGATATTGTAAAAAAAAATGAGATTGACGGTCGAGAGAAAGAACTGCTAGGTACACTTAAGAAGGAAGCTAACTGAAAATGGTAAGACTTGAGAAATTATTGTGAGAGGAATACGGACAAAATGTAATAATAGTACTAAGATCTATCGCTTAATATGAGAAACAAGGCGAGTGTTTTTGGATTAACATTGAAATATCGTGTGTTATATATCGCTGTACTAATTCCGATTGTACAAGTTTCAGGTCAGAATGCCCACTATAGTGGAAGATTGTTACTGTAATACCATAACCAAATCAACCACGAGGGCTTGAACAAGATTAGTGTCCTGACAGGCTTGGAACTATGGTGAAATCAAATAACATTTAAAATTCAACCAGATGAGAGGATGGAGATGAGATACAAGAATCCGTCAACGATAAGTACCACAAGATGTTATCTTTCCTCTATTCCGTCATGTGTAATGCATAGCAGTAGCGTAGATTTTTATTTTATTTGTTATGGGGTGACATAATTAAGATACAACTAGAGTAACATAATGTGACCGTCGGAAATATTCAGTGATATCCGTAATTGCAGTTAAGTTTTCAATAAGGAGATATTGGAAATATGTTTCCCGTGCAATATTCAACTTGTAAATGCACGCATTCGTGATAATTATTCCGGAATTTCCTGACGATTGTTCGTGTAATGTAGGAAATATTGTCCTCGTATTTGAAATGATATACTAGTTACTGCGTAGATGATTCTTGTGAGATGATGTACAGTACCTTTACTTGTCGATTTCGAGATCTTCTTATATGATAACTTTCATGTACACGTGTGATTTGTGTAGGATATGAGTATATCGTCATGATAATACTAGGATGGTTCTAACACGTATTTGATGATGAGATGGTTATATGTGGTTGTATATTTTTGGATGGATAATTATGAATGAGCAAGGTGCGCATGCAAGGTGTTGTGAAATATAAATGAGAGGGTCGTCGATAGAAAGTTAATATCATGAAATGAGGTAGCTACTATATATGATTTGTTGAAAATAAATATTACGGAAGTGCAGTGTGGTCTTCGAGAGTTTTAATGCATTTAATTTTGAAAATGATTAAGATATTCATCATGCGAAATTTGAAGTGGCACCGGAAATAGACAAGCGAAAAGATTTGACTATAGGCTTTTTTGCATAATGTTCTGAAGACTATAAGTATTGAAACGAGTGTACGGTCATCAAAATATTAATCTATGGTACGATTAGATGCGACTGTTACATATTTGAACGGATAATCGTTGATAGAGGAACTTCGACAGTAGACGACATTGAGATGAAGGTAATGAGATGTCTCATACTTAAGTGATGTTGTTGATACCTGAAGCAGTGCATGACTAGTACTTACTTAAGTAGTTTCTTGTAGCATGGACTTCCGTAGATAGTAGTAGATGTTCATAATTTTCAGGAGAATAATCTCGGTGAAGCCGGATGCTGTTGTATCGTTTCCAAGTCTTGTTATTTATTAATGATTTTATCAGCTAGATGTTGTGTATTTAGGTGCGGCGGATATGAGGTTCTAGGAGATGCTGTTCCTGCTTTGATTGAATTTACTTGTTAGAATTAGTCGCAATATCTGTGAATAGTATTAACAAGCGACAGCGTTGGACATAGGTTAATTCATGCATTGAGTCATAATATTGATGGAATATAAAAAGATAAAATCTTGGACTAATGAGTGACAAATACAAGTGAAATAAATAAATATTTTTTATTTCAATTCTATGATTGGCGGACAATGAAAAGGTAGTAAAATAATTTTATATGTCTTGATAAATAAGCTTGCAGTAAGTTCCATGTGGGATTTATTAGAAGTCAAGATTTGAATATAAATTCGTTTATTACCAGCATGTGATTAATTGTTAATTGTGTTATGATCCAAACCAGCAAACATGCAATGTCAATTTTCTCTTATTTTTCAATCATGTTGTGATGTAAATATTATTATTATTTTATTTCCATTTACGTTGGATTAATTAAATTTGAATATCCTACAGAGAAACTAGAATTCGTGATATTTTCATTTTCGTTGAATTAAGAATTATAATAGCCTTACATAGTTAATTGGAATGAATTCCTGCTATAATAATAAGAGCATAATGTTAAGTAGAAATGAGCTATAACCGGTGTTCTTCGAATGTCCGTGCCCATGAGTGGAGACTTATGTAACTCCGTTGACACCAGCCGAGGCGTACTCACACTATCTTTGAAGCCTTAATTGAATAGACCCACGGACGGATAAAATACCAAGCTATTAAATTCCGTAGATGTGAAAACACACCCGTCAGTGAATTAGGTAGATACCAACATCATTTAGAGTGAATCTGACAGCAAAATAGAATAGTTTTCCAGCCTAGTCTTAGTCTGAGCGTATATTAGCTGAAGTAAAGAGGGTTAATTCAACGACGGATTCCACAAAGCGCAAACATCCACTGCTATGTGTTTCTCACGATACGCGTAATTGCTTGTAGATATCATCAAACTTTCAGTCATCACCTATATATCAGTTGTGTTTAATGACTGATCAAGGGAATCGAGTACTAAGTCGCGAAGAATTCAAAATGCCCGTGTTTTTCAATTGGTAACGTGAGAGGTGACGTTCATGTTCCACCTAACTGTATGCATCATAAGTGCCTACAACTTCGAGATCATGTGCAGCGTTAAGTGCGCTTCTTACTCATAAGACATACTATAGTAAAACGACATCCTTTCTCTATAATCTATTCAGATTATTGAACAACACCCGTGACAGAACAGTTCATAAAAACCACACTACAGATCCTCATCACCCGCAATTTTCATCTCATCAAAGATCTCCATCGATACACTAGCTGGCGATATTGGTGCATGTACGAGGTAATTCCACATTCAATAATTCTCAGTAAACACAAAAAATGTCTACAACTCGTGAATCCATTTAACGCGGTTTGATCTCTTGATAACATAATGTTTGATTTCAAGCATAGGTAATAACATCTAATGATGAAATTTGACCAAGTCCATGTGATTTCATAGAGACTTGAAACGCTGGACTACCGGGCTAGCTGGTTGTGCGGTTAGAGGCGCGCGGCTGTGAGCTGGCATCCGGGAGATAGTGGGTTCGAATCCCAATGTTGGCAGCCCTGAAGATGGTTTTCCCATTTTCACACCAGGCAAATGCTGGGGCTGTACCTTAATTAAGGCCACGGCCGCTTCCTTCCAACTCCTAGGCATTTCCTATCCCATCGTCACCATAAGACCTATCTGTGTCGGTGCGACGTAAAGCCACTAGCAAAAAGTACCTGGACTTGCTTCATTCTTGCACTAAATGTACTGTAATTGATTTGGCCTACTTATATTTTTAACGAATGCAGTGGAAAACAAGTGATGTCCAATCATGTTGCTTATGTGGATCTGTTTTGCTATGGTATGCGATATTGACATAAGCAATTGTATACCATGGCAGAAGTATATTCTAAATATGAAATATCATATTTCTCAAACTTTATTCTAATTCCCATTACGGGGAATTAAGTTTTATGGTGATTACCTACAGCAAGAAACATGCTTGTTATCAATGGAGTATTCAAACAGCCTGTGCTTTGATATAGTAAAATTTACTGAGCCCTTGGTCCACCATGAAGGATACCTACCTTCCTTACCCATCAGCAATTTCATGAGATCTGTCTCTTGGGTCGTTACGGGTTCTTCTTCACTTGCTGAGGTAAAAGGTAGGGTTCAGTAATCCTAATCTATCCACTCAAATGAAAAGTCTACTCAAAAATATTTGTATTTATTAATGAAATCACGATGTAAAATATTAAAAATCAATATAATTTGGACTCAATCTTGTCCACTTGACGCCACAATAATTTAACACAGAGGAGCAGAATACTGGTTTGAGCCTTTGACTTAACTGCCTGATGGGTATCCTTACTAGAACCATTGCCACATAGTTTGAATGAAGAAAAGAAAGTCTGGAAATCGTTAAATTCGGCTTCCATGTGAGACTGCATGTATTATCATAATGATTCTTGATGGTCCAGCCCTCGTAAAACGAACTCTGGACTCTGGGTATAATTAAGGCAGTCCAATCGGTGTGTGCCACACAGTAGTTGTACGGCATGGACCCTTAATTGAATCGTAGTGAACGGCGACTATGTCATGGACCGACATCTAAACTTGTAATTTACTTTAAAGTCATTGTAGATTATGACCGCAAGGAAAATGATGCTACAGTGGCATATGGCCTTAATCTTAGTCACTGTGGTGACCATCCAAGTTTCTAAGCTGAAGGCTAAACACAATTAAGTTACATTGTTTGATGACTAAAGTTTCCACTTTACTAATCCCAGCACATTTAATGCTCAATCAATCAAAGTCAAATAATACAACAACATCAACGCTCACAATACTTTGTGGCAGTAAAATCCATTACCTTCGGATATGTCCCTTTAACCGTTACGTTAATATTTGAACTTTCCCAGAAGAATAAACTAAGATTTCCAGAATGCACCTTCAAGTTATTCGCTTGGTTTTAAGTTATTTCACAAATACGATTTCCACTGAATTTAATAATTTAATAAATTTACATGCTTTAATGAATCTTAATTAACAACAAATTCTATCTCCGCAGACGAATGGTTTCCTTAACAAGTCCGTACTCAAATTCTGACGTAGTTATATTTTATAATTGTTATAATAGTTTATCGTCGTTTAGAATCGCGCAGCTGGAAGAAAATTTCACATCATTTATTTCCAGTATTATATCTGTTTCATGACATCACACTTTAAATCTAATCTAATACTTGCCATTATTAATACTTGGATAAACCTAATAGTACAAAACAAATCTCTGCATAAGTAACTCGCCGTAAAAATGTAAGCCAATTACTATGTCATATCCCACCATGACATTTCCATAACGCTTTGTGCACCGCTCACAAATAAATCAACACCACCACCACCACCATCACTGTATATTTTTGACAACCCTGGAATTGACTAACTTCGCTAATTATACTCTGAAGTCGTGGTTTCAAATATACATTACGGTCTCAATTAAACAAAATAATAGTATCTAATAATCTACACGTTAATCCCGGATGAAAATTCCAACTAGTTCGCGCACATTAATGATCTCCGTTCTAAAGACTGCAATCTCATTTTTGACACGTAACAAGCAGCACACTCCCGTTATCTTCGAGCGGCGAACTCCCGATCAGCTGGCGGTATCGGATCCTTCACAACCCTCGCTCTCAGCTTTGATATAAAACGCCTGTCCTATGCCATGCGTAACTGGTCTACAAGAATGAAGTCTTCGACTTCGCAAATATAATTAAAATACGATATACCTGACCAAACAGATATGCACATAGATTTACTTTTAGATGTCATTAAATAATTTTACACGTCACAAATTAACACTTACGTGGATTCTCTCACACTTTTCCATCCCAAACATTTATCCTCATTGGGCTCACATAAAATCCCGGCATCATTACTGCCTTCCAATCACCTGATTCGCATATCATATCTTAACTCATACGACAAAATCTAACCTCTTGCTTTCAACTCAACGACTCTCACTGACAAAGAGAAATGGGATAATAATACTTAGAATCCACGACGCATAAATTACGCACAGATAGCACTGAACAACTTCTCATAACATGACCTCGTATTTTAAAAAAACTGGATTCTCACAAAAATGACTGTTATTTATCTGTCAGTCAAACACAGTTTACACGGACATAGAATAGCATTCCCCTTCGCAACCAATATTCACTGATCTACGTTACTCAACACTACAGCGCACTTACTCCCGATTGAAACTGGGTAACAACGGATGTCTTGCACCAATTCCACTTATCGAACAGAATATTTTTACATCAAATAAGACATCTTAACGTGACATCACAAAATTATAGGCAATAAATTCACGGAAGTGACGATCTACTTTGGACGTGATATCACTTCGTAACCCTCATTAATAACTTTTTACAACATATTACACGGCACTAGGAATACTTTAAAAATGTATCCAAGCTGAAAGTAAAACAAATGATCTCTCGTAATATTTCTGACATTCACGAAACATATGGGTGACCAACTGCGTCATAAATACCCATTACAAATACATGTAAGTGTGGTATCATGCAACAGATACAAAAAGGCGTTGAGATGGTTATCATCCTACCTTAACTGCACGTCAGCTTCCATTTCTTGGGCCTACCAGCAACCATGAGGTTTTTATTTATCCATTTTAGTTATTCTGGCTTCACATTTTATTTTATTCATGCTTCCTGGAAAATAAAGCATAAGAAAAAAGAAATGCCCTTCACTTGGCTTCTTCGCTGGTCGCACTCGACTGATTGTGTTTGTTGCCTGCACACGAATTACTTTCTTTACAACACAATATTTACAACTTCACAAATACTACTTCGGTATCATTACCGTCCTTTTTTCAGATTACTTTTGCAATGAACTACTATCTCCACTTGGAGTCAAGACCCCGGCCAAATCGGCCAAAATCTATGTTTGCTGGACTTAGTCTACTTCTTGACGATCGATTTACTGAACAGTTCAACCCTCTCCCACGAGCTTCAATGATACAAATGCAGGGCTTTCAAGATGGCGTCACCTCTTATTTTATAGATTCTATCCCCTCTCTGAAGCATTTTTCCTTTGCCGCCAAGAAAATATGCCCTAATTTCTCCGACTTATTGGAACTGTATTAAAAAGAGTTTTTGCTGTAACTAAGGATTTGCTAGCTTGCTATAGACAGTGTTCACGAACATTTAAAATTATTCCATACCAAATTAACTGCTTAAATGACCACATTTGATAGGCGCTTTCTGACGACTGGGCGTGTGTAAAATACACACGCACGCCCTTCACGCCATATTCACTGAATTGGCTTAGCAGCCTCAAATCTGTCTTACTAACGACCAATTGTCTTATAGATAAATACAGGACGCTCATTATACTGCGTTCACTACAAATTCTTTTATTTAAATATACTTATTCAGCCAAAACTTCCTTCTGTATCCATCCACTTTTGACACGTGCAGATGGCTTCACATCTCATAACGTGGGAAAGTAAGCAGGCATTTTCCAGCCTCTTGTCGCCTCTGCGATATAAATATATATTCAAGCTTCTCATTACGATTGACATGGGGCCTCATGTGGTAACAAAGGTAATGGGTTCATTACGTTATCTGTACTTTTAACTTAAAACTTTAATACTTTGACAGTAAATATTGTGTAAAATCAATCACATGGAATATGTTGGAATCTGGTGTGAAAATTGTGAATCACACCGCCCGCCCGCCTGCCCGCCCGTACGTACCCGTTTTATGCACCGAATAGTTGTCGTAGTCGAATCGATATGTGCTCTAGATCCACATTTTTTAAATTGAGCTGTATCGTTTTTGCATGAAATAATTAAGCAAACGATGAACTCTTGCATGGACATCTCAGTTTCGGCCATAAGTTTTTATTGCAGCAATGCCTTCAATTGTAATGCCACCGTAGGTCTAAAGATGGAATTGAAAATCTGTTACCTGGAAGAGTACACAATATTAAAATATATTTCTAGTTTCTTTTGAGAAAGAGGAATCGGTAAGTATTGGAGTAATTCGGAATATTGAAGTGCATCAACCTCATACACCGTCGAAGTAGTTAATTAAAAATACGGTTTTTAATTAAGTCAGCGAACATTTCTGGTATAGTTTCAGTTTCTGTTTCACTTTGCGTTGAAATCATTGCCGACGGCATTCATTGTTGACGCCACATATAGGGGATTATTAGCCCCAGTGGAAAATTGTAACTACTAAATTAAATTCAACTAAATTCATTTCACTTCATTTCAATTCTCATGGTAACTCCTATAGAGCCCTAGACCGACAAACTCAAGACTGTCAAAAATAGTAAGAATTGAAACGTTTATTTATTATTATTATTATTATTATTATTATTATTATTATTATTATTATTATTATTATTATTATTCAAAAGTAAGTATTTAAACGTTAATTTATTATTGTTTTCTTACTGTGACTGAATTCATACAACGTTAGTCAATGACCCGCCACAATTAAAATACTCATTAGACATATTTTTAACACTTGAAGAAATAAAATTGTCTTCTGTGGGTCGGAGTACCCAAAATTCTCCACGAAAATAGTCAATTGTTCTACGGTCTTTTTCTTCTTTTTCTACCGCTTTTCCCACATCTATGGTGGCGCCGGTGCGAACTGTATCGCACATGTGGATTTGGCCCTGTTTTACGTATGGCCTTCCTTTCACCAATCCTATATGGAGGGATGTAACCACTATTACGTGTTTCCGTGGTGGTTGGTAGTGTAGTGTGTTGTCTAAATATGAAGAGGAAAGTGTTGTGACAAACACAAACACCCATCCCCCGGGCTAGCTGAATTAATCAGAGTCGATTAAAATCCCGACCCAGACGGCAAACGGACCCGCGAAACCTTGAACCGAAGGCCTCAACCCTGACGATTCAACCAATGAGTAGGACACAATTGAGCAACGGTGAGAGCATTATATGTTGGACAACAGTCATAGACGCAAGAAAATAATATAATTTCCCCACCAGGAATGTTTTTTACCAAGCGGCCAGCAAAGTAAGCTCTATGACACACATTAAATGCGGGTTTCGAGGATCAGATGGGGAATGAATGGCCGATTAAGGAAAATTGAGTAACCAATAATAAACACTGAACTGTGAAAATTTAATTTAGACTGTGAAAAAGTAGATATGTTGTCTATATAGTAGTTAATTATGCAATACCGGGAATAAAGTACTGATAGAATGCTTATGTCAGAACTCTTGTTTCATTTCTTCATATCCCAACACATCGATCGTATATCGTTTACATACCTGTACACGGTGAAGAATCTTTCTCCCGATTCCTTTGACATACATACATGCTTAATGTACCACAAGATGTGAAATCTATTGGTCGACTTATCTATTAAGCATCTGCATACATTTTCTTATGTGATGCAGTGTGTTTAATTTATTTGTAGTGACTACATGATATGTGGTTGTTTCGATAAAGCGTGCTACTTAATCTCGTACTCTGTACCCTGTGTGATTGTTTGTGAATGTTTAAAGTGCTTGGATTTAACAAAGCCAATCAAAGTTTCTATTTTCTTTACTACGTGCATGTCAGGGTGATTGGAGAGGAAGCGTTCCCATGAAATTTACTTCCTCTAACATATTCAGGGTATCAATGGTCCTACCGCATATAATGTTTTTCCTCTACAATTTACTTCAGGTCGCACCGATACAGATAGGTCCTATGGCGACGACATAATAGGAAGGGGCTAGGAATTGGAAGGAAGTGGCCGCGGCATTAATTAAGGTAGAGCCCGAGCATTGCCTGGTGTGAAAAAGGGAAATAACGGAAAATTATATTCAGGGCTGCCGACAGTGGGGTTCGAACCATTCATCTCCCGAGTGAAATCTCACAGCTACGTGACCATAACTCCAAGGCCAACTCTCTCAGTCCACATATAATTGTGCTCATGAGAATATCCTTCACATTTTGTAGTCTCGCTTTTCACTTAGAGTCAATCTAAATTTACTGATGATCCAAATGTGAAAATGAGAAGAGTTTTATTTAGGAGAAGAGAGATCAATGAGAAGAGTATATGCCCGAACTCGTTACATGTCACTTATCTCCGTACAGGCCATGAAGGCCCTTGGAGGGGTGGGAGGTAAAGTCTTCCAGTATCTGTAACCTCGGCACGTGGTGCGGTAGAGTGGTGAGATATACGCCCGATCGCCTTTGACCCCAGGAATTAACCTTATACTCATTTTTGGAGTAGGCTGAGTGAAACTCAGGGCCATATGCACCTCCCAAATCACTAAACGTATTCATGTAACAACGTAATGTTAGAGAAGATGCCCAGTGCTGCAGGGGCTGCAGACTAACCCGGGATTTCAATTTGCAGAAACGTCGCTTGGGGGCTGTGTGCATTGCCTAGCGCACAAACACCTCAGGGAAAGGAAAAGGAAAGGAGTGGAAAGGAAGCACCCATGGCCAAAATTAAGGTACACCTTCAGCATTTGCCTGGTGTGCAAATGGAAAACCACCGAAAACCATCTTCAGGGCTGCCGACTGTGGGGTTTCAACCCACTATCTTCCGAATGTATGCTCACAGCTGCGCGCTCTTAACCACACGGCCACTTGCTCGGTAAAATATCCTAACTAAAGTTGCGATATTTGTATTAAATATGAACTCATGCGTTGTGGTATATCGTCGCTGCCGGGACAAAACCTATAATGTGAAATATTTTAGGTTGGAACTTTGGCCGGTAAGGTACTGTCATCTAAGGTGCAATACTGTATGAATATTGTCAAGGCATTCCCGCTCTTCATAATGTATGTGCTGCAGGTCAGTATACCTCCAAAACTATTACCACATAGGGGGTTTTGTCCCGGCAACGACGATTTGTACTTTGATTGTTATCCAATGGTTCTGTTACTGAGAATTATTCTTTATTTGCACCGCAAAACATTAAACGTTTCAACACCAAGAAGGACTCACCTGATGGTTCCAACAGTGGAGGGAGATGAAAACCGGAGCAGGGCAATGATATGATTAACTGTTTAGCTACGTGACACTAGTAAGATGTACACTACCGCTCATTAATTTCAATACACCCAATAATAAGGTCTAATACCGTGGGTACGGTTGAGGAAGCAAAGGAATAGTACAACAGTTGTACACAGGTCATGATTTTTTTTGTGGTCATCAAGATACAATAGTATCCAACAAACAATGTTGTGTACATAAACGTTATGTACCTATCGGATATGTTTGTTTACCTATTTGCCGACGGACGCCACATTTGGTGCACCTGTGTTGTTCCCTGTAGTGATGTGATATCTGCAGCGAACGGCAAGCATTGCCACGATACATAACATGTGGTTCCTGCATGTCAGTTCCTTCGTGACAGTTGAAGTGTGAACATCGTTAGTATGGCTCCACGAGTGGAGATATCCATAGAAAAACGTGCTGCAATTGTAGCACGTAGCCAAGCAGGTTTACCTGTTCGCCAAATTGCGAAACAGTGTAGTGTGTCTTTAGGGGGAGTGCAATACACCCTTCACCGTCAGAAGACAACAGGCAGCAATAAGGACATTCCACGACCAGGACGACCTCGTAAAACAACTTAAAAAGATGTTAAATATATCAGAATTACCAGTAAGAGTAATAGATTCAAAACAGCGCCCCAAATTCGTGCAGAATTGGTAGAAATGAACACGACAACAATATCTGTTGCAACAGTAAATAGGAGACTGAGAGAAGCCGGCTTGAAATGATGTGTCACAGCAAGGAAACCCCTTCTAAGGCCCATGAATAAATAGAAGAATCTTGAATGGGCTAGAAAACATCGTAATTGGACATCGGAAGAGTGGACGAAGGTGTTATTCACCGATGAATCGAAGTTCGAGATTTTTGGAACCAAAAGGAGAATATTTGTTCGCCGATTTGTAGGGGAAAGGGTAACCAAGCAGTGTGTTCTACCTACAGTTAAACACGGTGGAGTTTCTGTTATGGTTTGTGGATGTTTTGGCGGAGATAGAGTTGGCGACAATGTGAGAATAGAAGGATGTATGAATCAGAAGCAGTACCACCGCATACTCCAGTATCATGCAATACCAAGTGGATTGCACTTAATAGGGAATGGGTTCACCTTACAAGAGGATAATGACCCAAAACATCGGTCGGCATACATTGCATCAAAGGAAAAACAGAAGGTACTGAAATATATGGTATGGCCGTCACAACGCCCAGATTGTAATCCCATTGAAATTGTCTGGGATGAAGTGGACAGACGTACCAGGGAAGTTAATATATCTAGCAAGGAACATCTCTGGTACATTGTTAAGGATGTTTGGAATCATATAGATTTACGATCCTACAAAAACTGATTGACAGCATGCCTCGAGTTTGTGAGGCAGTCATTAAATCCAAAGGAGGATACTTTGATGAAAGTAAAATATAATGTTTATTATTGTATTGTATATGTGTAAGTTAATATAATTATCTTTTGTGAAAAATAACATTTGATTTGTGTTGAAAATCTTAAATACCAGGGTGCATTCAAATTAATGAGCGGTAGTGTAAGTGGAGGTGCGAGAGCCTTTGAAAGGTAATGGCATAGTTTTTCGCGCCATTCGTGCGCAGATACGTCCAAGAACACGATAAGCCTACGAAAAGGTTTCCGCCTTTGACTGCGGGATATTCTTCGCCTGCCGGAATTGTAAATCCTGCTACAGCGACATTAGTTCTCGCTTTGGAAGGAATGAAACTGCAGTGGAGCTGATATGGGATCAGTGGGCCTAGAAGGGACAGGCTGAGCGACGTATAGGAAGCGAATGACGCAGTCGCAACAACGTGGGTGTGGGCAGACTCTTCTTGCACAATGCGGTTACGAACCGTATAGCCACATAGAACATCCTATCTCAGGATTCCAGGCACGGGGTACATCAATCTGTGTCCCCAGGCAAGGTTCATCGCAATCTGCAACTGCGTGGAATCATATCCAGGTGCCCATTTCTACGGCTACCACTGACTGCACACCACAGTTGCCTGCTTCTTGCAAAAATGCACGGAAGGTTGAGAGTAGGGGCTGGAATGACATGCCATCGTTTTGCCCGACAAATTCTGCTTCTTTTTGCATCAACCCTATGTTCACACCCGTGTCTGGGGGCACCATGGTGCACGCCTGGCCAAGCCCTGCATTATATACTGTCATGTCGGTGGTTACAGGCGTGTACAACGGATTAACTTTGGGTGCGTATCGAAGCAGCATGGCGTGAGTTAGGCCTACTCCAGACAGATCCACAGACTCATCCTCTCAAAGCGGAGTAGTGTAGAAACAATTATTCCCGAGAGTAGTTGGACCCCACGTGATTGGTCGCGGAGGAATCGACTGCAGTATACGAACTCTGGTGTAGCGTAGTTGACTTGCAGTCTGTGCAGTGAAGTGTTTCCCGGCAAACATGCCTCGACGACAGAGAAGAGCACGCTATCAACAACTGTCGCCGTTTGAGAGGGCTCGGATAATTTTGCTGTGTGAGGCTGGATTATCGCTAAGGACTGTCGCTGCACGTGCTGGCCGACATGCATCTACGGTACAATGTGTATGGCAGCAGTGGTAAAATGAAGGTGCCCACACTCGTAGACCTGGCACAGGCCCAGCGCGACGGACAACTGTGAGAGAGGATCGCCGCATCATTCGGATAGCCCGGATGGAACCCCATGCAACAGCAACGCAAATTCGAGCAGCTGTGGCACCCCACGTTACACAACAAATAGCTTGCTTACGAGCCCGTGTCCCTGCAGAAGGTGTTCCATTGACCACACAACAGCGACTTGTAAGGCTGGCCTGGTGTCGAGAAAGATCGACGTGGGTCGACGAATGGCATAGGGTCGTCTTTAGTGATGAATCGCGCTGCTGTCTTGCCCGCAGTGAATGCCGCAATCGTGTGCGCCGACGTACCTGGGAGAGGGGCCGCCCATATCTTATTGTCCAGAGGCACAGGGCCAACACCAAGCATTATGGTCTGTGGAGCTATTGCCTTTAATGTGAAATCACAATTAGTGCTTGTTGGTGCTTGTTGAGGGCACTATGACTGCTCGACAATACGTTGATAGAGTACACAATCCAGTGGTTGTCCCTATCATGGCGAACATTGCTAATGGGATGTTTCAGCAGAACAATGCCCGGGGTCACACTGCACCCATCTCAAGAGAAGCTCTCCACGACATCACAACCTTAGAATGGCCCGCCAGATCCCCGGACCTCAGTTCTATTGAGCATGTGTGGGACATGATTGGTCGAAAACTGGCCAACCGTCCTCAGTCACCCACATCTCTGGAACAACTGACCCGTGCAGTGCAGCAATCATGGGCCACAATTCCTCAGGAAGCTATCCAGGGCCTTATTGACTCCATGCCATGACATATTCATCAATGTGTTGCAGCTCGTGGTGGGAAAATCCTGTATTGATTGTCGTCCAAACTTTCGGTCAGAGGGACCTGAAAGTGTAATCATCGAATCACAACCGAACACACGTCCTGCATGTTTAATTGCAGCAATGTAGCACCACATCTTCTGGGTGTTGTTATTTCCATTTTCTTCAGTGTATATAACTTGTCCTGACTGACTGACTGACTGATTCATCATCACCGAGCCAAAACTAATGTACATACAGAAATGAAATTTTGGGGATACATTCATATTAAGATGTAGATGCTCGCTAAGAGAGGATTTTTGGATATTCCGTCGCTAAGGGAGTGAAAAGGTGGATTAATTTTAAAATGAGTGTATCTATTTCTCAAAACTTTAAAAGTTTACAGATGTAAAAATTGGTATTTTGAATCTTCTTTAAAAATAAGGAAACACGTTTTTTTGTTTTCGGAAAATCCCTATGATGGGCTATCCGTCGTAAACGAGTATGATTGTCTTCCTGAATAACTTAGTTATTGTGAGACCTTAAGTGACTGTAGAGGCCAATCCTAGAACCGCAGATTTTTCCACATTTTTGACACACATTTGTTCTGTTAGGTTCTGGCTGTGTAGTTTGGTTCTTCTTCGTGAGCTGACGTTGTCTTCTTGCAATACGCTTGTCAATTTCTGTTCTCCTCCTTTGTTGTCGAAGCGCTGAGTTCCTTCCCAGACTTTGCGATACCAGTCTGTGCGGTTATGTGCCGTAGTTTCCCAGTTGTTAGTTTTCATTTGACACTTTTCCATGTTGGTTTTTAGTTTTTTTAGTGCATCTTTGTAACACTTTTTTGGTCTTCCAAGTTTTCTATTACCATCCTTTAGCTGGGAGTATATAAGTTGTTTTGGTAGACGGAATTCAGGCATGCGAACGACGTGGCCTGTCCAGCGAAGTTGGTGCTTGACAATCATGGCCTCAATGCTAGTGAAGTTAGCTTCTTCCAGAAAATCCCAATAGGAGGTGTGAAAAAGTGTGAAAAATGGGTTGAATCCCTTTTTTATCAGGATACCGGTACTTATATCTCAGAAACGTAAGATATTACAGACCTGAAAATTGGTACTTTTGATCTCTTTTAAAAATAAAGGGACACGTACTTTTTTGTTTATGGAAAATCCAATTAATGGGCGGGTGAAAATGGAGGTAAATTTAAAAAATGTGTATCTATATCTCAGAACTTTGAAAGTCTGCAGATGTAAAAATTGGTATTCGGAATCTACTTTAAAAACTAATGAACATATATTTTTTGTTTTTGGAAAATCCCAATAGGAAGGTTGAAAAGGGGTGAAAACGGGTTGAGTGCCTTTAATGAGGATACTTATATCTCAGAAACTTAAGATATTACAGACCTGAAAATTGGTATTTGTAATCTCCTTTAAAAATAAAGAAACACATATTTTAGTTTTTGGAAAATACAATTAATTGCGGGGTTGAAAAGGGGGGTGAATTTTTAAAATGAGTGTATATATATATCAAAACTTTTAAAGTGTACAGATGTAAAATTTGGTATTTAGTATCCCCTTTAAAGATAAAGGAACATATATTATTTGTTTTCGGAAAATCCTAATGGAAGGGTTGAAAAAGGGTGAAAAATATGTTGAAGGCCCTAAATGAGGATACTTATATCTCAGAAACAGAAGATATTACAGACCTGAAAATTGGTATTTGGGATCTCCTTTGAAAATAAAGAAGCACGCATTTTATTGTTTTTGGAAAATCTAATTAATGGGGGTTAAACAGGAGTGACAAATTGGGGTGAATTTTAAGAAAGACTATATCTACAGTATATCTCAGAAACGTAAAATATTATAGACGTAAAAATTGGTATTTGGAATCTCTTGTGAAAGTAAAGAAACATAGGTGATTAATTTTTGGAAACTCCACTTAAGGGGAACTAAAAAGGGGGTAAAATTTTAAAATGAGCATTTCTACAGTATATCTCAAAAACGTATCATGTTACCGAAGTGAAAAATTGTATTTTTTGTCTCTATTGAAAACCAAGAAGTATGTATTTTTTGTTTTGTGTAAAACCACTTAATGGAGGGGTAAAAGTGCCTGAAAATGGTGTTGAATTCTTTTAATTAGGATACTGATGTCTCAAAAGCTGAAGATGTTACAGACGTGAAATTTGGTTTTTGGAATTTCCTTACAATAAAGGATTACGTATTTTTTGTTTTCGGAAAGCTACCTAAAGGGAGGAGGGAAATTGAAAAATTAGTTGAATTATTTGTGTGATGATACTATTATCTCAAAAACGAAAGATTTTGCAGACTTGAAAATTGTTATTTGGAATCTGCTTTAAAATTGAAGAACACGTATTCTCGGAAAATCCAATGAAGTGGGGAGGGGGAAGGTGAAAAGTTGAAAAATTAATTGAATTCATTGTATGAGGATACTTACATCTAATAAAAACTAAAGTTGTTACACACGTAAAAATTGATATTTGGATTTTCTTTAAAAACAAAGGAAAAAGTGTTTTTGGGCGAAATCATTTTGGGGGTGGGGGTGAAAAGGAGTTCATTTTATGTGGACACATATCTCAAAAACTGAAGATGTTAGAGTCGTGATGATTGGAATTTAGTAGATCCTTTACTATTAAGGAGACAAGTATTTTTAACGGGAAATTCACTTAAGGGGGGAGTGTGTGGAAAGAAGTGAAAAAGTGAATTTTTTTTATGGAGATACTTATATCTCAGAACTGAAGGCAACAGACGTGAACATTGGTATTTGAAATCTCCTTTAAACATAAGGAAACACGCCATCCTTTTTGGGAGGGGGGGGGGGTGAATCAACTTAACGGCGGTGGGGTGAAAAAGGAGTTGAGACCAATTGGTTTTACTGTTCATGATGTACTTATTCTAATCATAAAATGATCATTTTTAATCTTTCCTGTGTTCGTTTTCAAGATCCGTCCTTTCCTTTGGAGTACAGCAAGTTAGATTACAGTAGATTCTCCTGGCATATAAATAAAAATTTAAATACATTTGAAATAAACGATAGAATGATATTGACCGTGCTATTGTTCACCTCTGTAATAAGGTCAATAATTCACGAAGTATATCTTTCGTATCGCCAGAAATCTCGTGCACTTGCCTACGCGCGACTATGGTGCTGGTCACGTTATCAGCAATGACAATGGCAGAGGATGTAATTTACCGCCAAGTAGTGGTCTTGCATCTTGCTGTGGGTTCCAGACCATCAATAATAATAATAATAATAATAATAATAATAATAATAATAATAATAATAATAATAATAATAATAATAATAATAATAATAATAATAATAATAATAATAATAATAATAATAATGTTCTGGGATGTCGTCAAAATGTGCGGACCGCTCAGGAAACGGCTCCTGGCCGGGTAATGACTACGATTGCAGTCCGGCCGCGGGTTCAGTACCGCTAAGGCACCCAAGGCGACACCACGCCGGACCTCCTCAAGGATTTGATCCATATTAAAATGCTTATAAGAAAAGATGGCAAAGATTTAGGGACCCAACTGGCCGGGTGGAATACCTGGACGTAGCCAAGGAAGTACGAAATCGATTGCTGGAAGGGAAGATTGAAAAATGGGAGGAACTTTGCCGTAATCTCTCAGAAAACGAGTCGGATCACGAATTTTGGCGGATTCTCTCAGAAAACGAGTTTGATCGCGAATTTCGGCGTATTATATATAAAATGTTAAGCATTCAATTATAAATTTCATTATAATAGCGTAGCGAAGCACGGGTGTCTTGCTAGTTCATTATATAATATCTGTCCTATATAAGATCATTGAGAAATACTAAATAATGAACCAGTTTCGGAGGCATATGCTGATACCATATTAGAATGTTTCACAGACAATGCTAAAACCATTTCAGCTTTGTCTCAAAAACTAAATTCCCTGAAGAAAATCATAATTATTTTAATCAATTGCATGTATTATTTTAACACTTGAGCTTTGTTCTATGAACGCCTGAATAGCTCATTTTGTTATCGACAATTTGTGGTCAACTGAATGAAATGCTGTGTCAAATCCTTTATAGTTAGCACCGTCGAATTTCGATTTGCAAATTACATTAAACTGCTTCCCTGAAATGAATGAGGTTTTGTTGCTGGAAATTTCCCAGTTCCGAATGTTTGTTGTTATGAGAGAGGAATAAATTACACAGGAGGATGTAATAATCTCACATGAGGTATTCAAATTATTTAGCTAGATATCTCATAGTAGAACTGATCATTAGTGAGCAATTTAATTTGTTACCTTATTCATCCATGGGAACTATGTTGGTGTTCTTGAGAATATGAAACACTAAGTGATGAAATTCCCTTGGGAGGTATATAGGATGGAAAAGCTGCTTAACGGCTTTGTATTTTGTCTACTGTGTAAGAACTCTTGAGCATTTCAAGCACTAAAGACAAGGATTTCTAGAATATAAAAAAGAGTGGAAGAAGAATGCACGTTACGTACTAGCTGTATGGAATACTTGACAAAATGAAGCTAGCGTTCATTTCAAAGACGGAAGATTAAATAAATGCACATATTTTGTATAATTTTTATAAGTGTTCTAAAATGAACAACGACACCAAATTTGTTCTCGGGAATAGTATTTGATTCATTAACATTTCTTGCACTTGTCCCAGGCCTCATTATCTCTGTGCACGCAACGAGAGCCCCTCATCCAATCTCGCGCGGAGCCATTCGTGTCCGGGACCGGGCATAAAATGCTGTTACAACCAAATATTTCGTAGAATGATGTGGAAAACGGCACATGTGTCTTACTGGGCTTCATGAGATGGCTATTAGCGTGGTACTGAAAGGTTTCAGTACGTTATGGATAAACAGATAGTACTTACTCCCACCAAAGTAATTTGATATGTAACTTCTCAAATTGTCGAAAATTATCTGCAAGGGTACTGAAAACTTGCGTATTATTCTGTTTCCTAATTAACTAGGAATTTTAGTTTAACAAACCTTCAACATATCTAGTTTAATGATAATTAACAAATCACTCATAAGCTTAATTGTTATGCCTCCTTCATTTTCGGAGCTTTATAGAATTTTTAATTAATTCAGGATGAAGGTGAGTCGGTTTTACAATTTAATTTGGATGTAAATATACTCTATTAAGTAAATATGAGACAAAATAAAATATATGCCGAAATTTCAAATATTAATTTTATTTTAAGTAGGGTTTACCAACTGACGCTATTTAGATTGGCACTGGTAACTACTCACAAGGAACTAACTTCACTGGAAAGTTGCAAGTGCAATGCCTAGTTAGGACCATTCGGAAGTGTCAATGCTGACACTGGAGACTGCAAAACCAATTGGAAAAAGTTCTCTATATTCATTTTCTGTCGTTTTTTAGTGCACATGGTCCGTCATTAGCTGCTAATGACTATCTCCAGAATGCAAGCTCACATTTGAGCGCCTCAAATCGCACGGCCAACTCACACAGTAATATAGAGTTTATACGGAAATTATTATTATTATTGTTATTATTATTATTATTATTATTATTACTATTACTATTGTTATTATTAATACCGGGTGATTTGGCAGTGCAGTTAGGGGTGAACAGTTGTGAGCTTGCATCTAGGGGATAGTGGGTTGGAACCCCACTGTTGGCAACCCTGAATATGGTTTCCCGTGGTTTCCCATTTTTCACACCAGGAAAATGCTGGGCCTGTACCTTAATTAAGGCCAAGGCCTCTTCCTTCCAAGTCCAAGGCTTTTCCTATCCCATTGCCGCCATAAGACCTAAATTATTATTATTATTATTATTATTATTATTATTATTATTATTATTATTATTATTATTATTATTATTATTATTATTATATTTAATTTATTTGTTGTACCGTACTTCACAAAATAGATATCTTACATGTTCAAAAATACTCTAAATAAACCTTTAACATACACCAGTGGCAGTGAATGAAAATGTGACTCACAATACGGATCACAACTGTTTCCTCATGTGATTTCTAAGTTGAACTCTTTGAGAGTTGTAGAGTATTCAGAACGATCTGGTAGAGTTCCACTGTAACAGGATGCACAGATAATCATATTGAAATAACGTGCTGACGTCAATGAGTGTGATGAGATGCAACCGAATTCGAACTAATCTGTTCTGCAGATTATCTCGAACGGGCTATTTCTTAAGACATAGCAGCAAATGGTGCGATTACATGTTTTATATGCATGGACGAAACAGCCATTTGGATGGTGAATTTTTCGAGAGGATCACGGTGGTATGAATGTCAACGTTATACAACTTCCTGGAGGAATAGTTTGCTTTAAAGCGGTTTTACTGTTATATGTAGGTCAGACATAAAGCAGCAGGAAGTTATTGTCACTAGTCCCAGGCCACGTGCTGGTTAAACATTTGTTATGTATGTTTTGTATAATCTGTGATGTCCCTTTTGTGAAGTGTACCAACTATATTCTATAACATTCATTTCCTCTCGTCTTTTGCACATAGCAAGTCATTAACCTGCTAATACTGTATTTTTCTGTCACTATTGTTGGTACATACGTTTACGAATAGTTCCAACTAAAGATTGTGCTTGCGAGCTGGCACTCTGTCAGTCGTCTTTTTGTAATAGTACCTGTTAGATTAGGAAAGAGTGG
Source organism: Anabrus simplex (assembly GCF_040414725.1). Classification (NCBI taxonomy): domain Eukaryota; kingdom Metazoa; phylum Arthropoda; class Insecta; order Orthoptera; family Tettigoniidae; genus Anabrus; species Anabrus simplex. The sequence goes on along the minus strand of NC_090266.1, from coordinate 227,513,551 downwards.
AATCGTTAGGTAGGCTAATTCTAAAACACAGTTCTCAATAATTAGGGGAATATGTTTTGTAACGTCTCGTATTGTACCTTACTAGGTCGGTAAACAAATAAATAACAATACAAAAGGTTGGACATCACATAAAAAACAATTTACCAATATTTTCTGTCCTCTCTTGACCTGATAAGGTCACCGACATCGCCCGCTGAACATCTGTACTCTTGGTCTCCAAATTATCACTAAATAAAATCATAAAGGTGTAAGTAGGACAGGAATTGCTTTGTGTGAGTGAGTGAGGAATAAAATATTACTTAAAACAAAATTTTAGTGTGCTAAAACATAAAAATGAGATTAAAAATCCCCTTAGGTACCTTGATACAAAGTATATTACAATAATTGTTGATAGCCACCAAGCGACAACAAATCAAATACCAATTATTTTGGAATCCATGGGGGTGTTACACAAACACTAAACTGTACATTTAAATAAATTTGAACAGACTCGACTACTTGCGTCGTACTTAGATGTTCTGGTACACGAGATAAGCAACATAATACTTCGCATATAAAAGAAACTAAGATTAAAGTTATTCCCATAAATCTGGGATACAAAATCCACACGAATGCTTATATAGGACTTGCTGGTTACCCCAAAAGGCACTGAAGCTATTATGAGCCCGAGCCCATAATCAAAGACGAGGATGGAACTCGCAACCCATAAAATATAAGTACCTCCCCTCTTACAATATACAATCAAATGACAAACAAGAATATAGACACATAATAAGGAACAATAATAAACAAATAACAAATGTTCCACAGGATCTGAAATAAACACACAAAAAGAAATACACGAATCTTGCGGGCTTAGTGATGTAATTGCATCTCTGGGTCGTCTTACAGGGCAACGTTGATCGATCATCCCTTATTTGTGGTTGTGGCAAGGTCGTCTTACCCTTGCTGTTTCAAACAAAATCTTACGCCTGTCTGCAGATATATAAAGGTAAACGGCCAAGCCTCTCTCCTGGTTTTCGTCACATGGTAAATGGATCCCCTATCCAACTAACAGTCTAGGACAGCTCTCAGCTGTGCGAAATTTCATTCCTTCAATCGGGACAGACTGTGGGCGCTTTCGGCCTCTCAATAACACATAATAAACGGCATATCTCTCCGTTCTGGAACCATTTTTCAGACTTGTAATTCATAATATCCGGAATACACTTCGTTAATCTCCTCTCTTCATGCAATTTGACCCTGGTTTTTGCCACGTGCATAGCCATGTGAGAGCTTGCCGGAATTATTTCGAAAACCCTTTCTAATGCAATGTTGGGATCCAATGTCCTCGACTTTTTCTGCATATCTGTTAAAACTCATGCACGTTTACACCCCATGCAATTCCTATTCCTTAGGTCGCCTGGCACTTCCAGTGAGAGTCTCCCCCATCGCTATGTATAAGGCATCTCCGTCCTTCAAATGTTAATGATCCTAGCTCCACAAACTTCCATACAACACTCATCATTAAGAATAACACTACTTTACATGACTATGGAACAAACCTAATTTAATACTAACACCCTCATTACTATGCGCAAGTGACACAAAACTAATAACACTGAGTACACATGCATTAGTCCTAAGCATAATTATCCGATCGCCATTGAGGCATAATGAACTTTTATTTACAAAGAAAAAATATGCGAAGTTAAACTATCTCTCTCTCATGCTAAATAAATCTGTTCAAACTTATATGTTACATTGCAACCTCATGGCTCCTCCAAGCTGGACTATGGTATATGGATTTGTCCCAACATCTCACTAGCATCGTTCTGGGCTGCTGGTGCTCGGTTCAGCTCCATGGTATGGTCCATCGTGATGCCGTCATCTTGAATTCTGGATTGTAGGAAGGTCTCGTGCTCAAACAGCTCTTGTCGTAGATTCCCGAACCACCCATCACTGCAATTTTATACACACAATTGAGATGCCTGCTTGTGCATTACAGTCCTCTCTTTTCAGGGTTAGGACTGTAGACACTACCGGTACCTTACATGTGGAAACTATTTTATAAATGTTTCAGCACGCTACTACACACGAATCTCTGGAACATAGTTTATTAATATTACTCCCTAGTTTCGTGTACTGGCTACTTCTCCATGCTACGAATAATAAGACTAATATAGATTCTTTGTGATTTCTACAGGCTCATGGCGAAGACTCACTCACGTCCGTCTTCCGAGGAAAGATAGAATGAATGAATACCATCTCGACTCAGTGCTCCCTTTTATCAGTTCTGACAGAGAGGCCACAAACGGGAAAACCCCAAGATTCAAACGCTCCTCCTTTGTGCAGGTGAGAGCTTGGTTCCCATGCTCATCACGCTCAAATCAAATGAAGAAAGGCAATTAATATTAGCACATTAGATCAGTTCTGAGCACTCAGTAAATTATAATACAATTTTCTATTATTTTAATTTCCTTGAATTCCGTTCACAGGAGTAGTTATTGTCCTATTTTAATACATTTCTAGGCCTGCTTGATGCCGCGTTTCTTCTTATAAGGGTGGTATATGTGAATCCCCAGACAGTATTCGAGTAGCTCTCTCCTTTTCGCTGGCTTCCCTGCTCTCTCAGTCATCTTGCTACGCCCGTCATGGCTTGGTTTGCCCCCCCCCCACCTTCGAGCTCCAGGTTACCTTTCTCGCCTTTCCAATTTCGACTACCGGTACAGCGTTCTTGATGCGTTAAATATTTTCTCTTGCACCATGCAACGATATGGTTCAATATGTGAACATTAATTTAGATCTTAGCTCATCAGGGTATGTCAAATCGTGGTTATACGCCATCTGTAGGCGTAGCAAGGCATTAAACTGTCAGGTGATCCCCTAAAAACAAAGTGAATAGTGGTGCGTCCGTGTGCCATTGTGAGGTACACAGACTACTGTGGTCATTTGAGGACTTACTACTAGCTTAACATTACAAGAAAGATAGAATGAATGTATACCATCTCGCCTCAGTGCTCCCTTTTATAAGTTCTGACAGAGAGGCCACAAACGGGAAAACCCCAAGATTCAAACGCTTCTCCTTTGTGTAGGTGAGAGCTTGGTCCACATGCTCATCACGCTCAAATCAAATGAAGAAAGGCAATTAATATTAGCACATTAGATCAGTTCTGAGCACTCAGTAAATTATAATACAATTTTCTATTATTTTAATTTCCTCGAATTCCGTTCACAGGAGTAGTTATTGTCCTATTTTAATACATTTCTAGGCCTGCTTGATGCCGCGTTTCTTCTTATAAGGGTGGTATATGTGAATCCCCAGACAGTATTCGAGTAGCTCTCTCCTTTTCGCTGGCTTCCTTGCTCTCTCAGTCATCTTGCTACGCCCGTCATGGCTTGGTTTGCCCCCCCCCCCCCCACCTTCGAGCTCCAGGTTACCTTTCTCGCCTTTCCAATTTCGACTACCGGTACAGCGTTCTTGATGCGTTAAATATTTTCTCTTCCACCATACAACGGTATGGTTCAATATGTGAACATTAATTTAGATCTTAGCTAATCAGGGTATGTCAAATTGTGGTTATACGCCATCTGTAGGCGTAGCAAGGCATTAAACTGTCAGGTGTTCCCATAAAAAAAAAGTGAATAGTGGTGCGTCCGTGTGCCATTGTGATGTACACAGACTACTGTGGTCATTTGAGGACTTAGTACTAGCTTAACATTACAAGTGATAATAAATTAAAGTTAAAAACATTGGGAACTACCAAACATCAAAAACAACTACAGCAACATGAGTACAACAAGCAATTCCCTGGAAAGAGAATACCACAAGAACAACTCCTAGTTTCACAATATAAATCAAGCAGAAAATCACGAATTCAGTGTCCGTAATTTATAACCTTTACTTTTCACTTGACTCTAGTACTAGTGATCTTCTTAAATAACTCGATACCGGATAAGAATCTATCGAAGGCTGCTTCAGGTAATGTATTCCAATCCCTTATTGTCCTGTTAACGAAGGAAAACTTGCCCACGTCCGTATGCTGGTTTATGGCCCTAATGTTATGCTTATTATCATTTCTCGATGAGTATGAGGGAGGTTCCAACCTATTCCTTATACTACTCCAGGCAGCCCTTTCTTTATAGCTCTTATAAAGACCACTCAGGCGAGCTCTAGTTCTTCTAGATTGAAGACTTTCCCAATTAATGGTATTCCCTCGTATTCCCGGTTAAGAAACGCATCGCTCTTCTTTGAACTTTTTCTAAGGAATTTATTAAACCCACCCTGTACGGATCCCAGCACGCAGATCAATATTCGAGAATCGGTCTTACCAAGTATTTATAAGCTTTACGTTTGCCACCGGAGTTAGCTTTCTTCAGATTCCGCATAATAAAATGTAACGATCTTCAAGATTTCTTAACTACATTTTCCACTTGTTCTGACCAGCTTAAGTCTTTTTATAATAGTAACACCTATTGTGCCCTACTGCACTATTAAGTTCCGTCCAGGCGAAGGCCGGTCTCGAACCCAGAGTACAGTAGTGAACGAACTCTCACAGACGTGAGCTGGTGCACATAGTCTTACCTGAACACTGTCCTCTTCAATCAGCCGGTAGAGCGCTCTTCTCAGGGATAACATGGGTATAATGGGGCAACATAAAGATAAAACACTAGGACATGTGCCTCCTCAGGTAAGAATTCGACTAAATAAAAAATTTAAAATAAAATATCTAACAGAAAACACCGCTGCATTCCAAGTTTAACAAATCGGAATTTATTACATAAAATTGAATTATTTACAAATAAAAGATCATATCAATATGAGATGGAAAAATGACGCTGAGCCGATGACTATCATTTCACTGCCTTCACCAAAACACGTGAATCTGCAACAAGCATGTAACCATAGTGTAAGTCACGAAGTTTAGAAAGATGGATATCTGCTTAATGACACAAAAACAATGATTCCCTTAAAATTTTACAATGCCTCGCACCGTCGAACCCCGGTGCAAACAAAATCACCACAAATTTTACAATGACCTGACACGGTCACGAACCCTAGTCCTATGACAGGTAAGGTGTCCAAGATACCTATGCAAACAATATCAAAGATCCAATCAACACATACAAGGGTGTCAGTATAAAATGGGCCAGTGTTAAAATCTTACGTAAAACAAATCGGACATAAAACAAATCTCTCTCTGCTCTCAAACCATGAAGGTCGTTTCTTCCCCTTCTGGCATACTTGAAATACTGCAGACGACCAACACATCCGCCTGTGACGTCAAGCTCAATGACCTCCATTCTCACCCCTCCATTTGCGGCCGTTCCCTAATTTACGAGCTCAAACGGGAAGACAGGCTAAAGTCTTGCCTTTCAAAGAACACTTCACGTAGTCAGCTGTTAAAGCCCTCATTTCAATATACCTGGGCTATCTGCCCTTGTCTCCATACTTCAGCAATCTCGCTCATCTTACTTATGCCTCTCATGGGCTAAATCCTGGTGCTACAAAACACTAATCATTAAGCGATCGTCACATTGCCATACTTGGCATTTCCAAAATATACTCAATAAACTCTCAATGGTTGGGCTCTCTCAGGCCGACTGCAAATCTTACTTTTGCCTCTTATGGGCTCACATCTCTTAATACCTGGACTCGCTCGCTCTATCAATGAATCTGGGTGAATTACTGGTCACGACTTGGTCATAATTATACACTTCTACGTCTGCAGAAACAAATGCCTGAATGTGATCTAATAAAAGTACCTATCTGTAGACTAACCTCCTATGCCCAACTGAGTTCGATCAGACCCTTACACAAACATGTACTTCAAAATAACGCAATCAAAATGAACTATAAATTCGTTAACAAGGACTCTACAAATAACATCTACCTTAAAGTACGGGGTTCGAGTTTGAGGCCTAGCTCTATATTACAAGGGAAACTCTCCTATTAACACAAATATGCTGACTGACGGCCCCCATATTCCTATCTAAATTTAAATGACATGCTTGAAACAGAATTGGAAAGCTCTGACCTTAAAATAGAAGACATAGCGGAGCGGCCATCCCTGTGGACCACTGGATCTACCACATTCTGATAGACTGCCGGGCTTGCATCAGATACTGTTGACCATTTGGAGACATTCTTGCTGGTGTGGCGTCTTCGTACAGCTCCCTCTGTAGTCGGAAGGTGTCCTCTTCGATGTTGTGCTGGTCAGGTGCTCCCAATGTTCCTGGCTCGATGCCCGTTGTTGTGTTGGCTTCAGCTCCTGGTTGTGGCTTCTTTGGAATGATGCTGTCAAACACTCGTTCTGACTTGATGCTGGGGTAAATCTTTGCAGAAATAGCAGTACAGGTCGTCGTTGTAGCTTGAAGACAAAGCGTTGTTCTCAGTACCAACACGCCGTATGACGATTCGTTCCTGCAGCCTCTCGGTCTACGAATGACTCTGATATGCCCTGGCGGCCTTAATTTATAATTCCGGGTGGCGTCATCAAGCCACTTGGCTGCGTGCAATCTTAGCGTGCCCGGGAAAATTTTCCCGCATTAATTATCATGAGCGCAACTTAGCGAATGCATTAATTAATGCAGCCCTAATGCCTATCAAAATAAAGCAGATATAATACAGGTTGCAATTCTTGTCTCAAATCCAATGCAACTCTTCTGTAGCCAAAGATATTAATTTATTTCATTCTTCCCTCCTAGACTAAGTTTAGCCGGGAACTGGAACGCGTCCCCAAGCTTCATCAAGAGGCTTCGCTTTGGACATAACTCCTTCTAATGGGTTCTGGAGATTTCTCATAATGACGCTCGCGCTCACTTCACATAAGAACGCTTCTTCTGGACCCCTTTATGACATATACTGTAAGACATCGGCTTCGTGGGTGGCCTAGTATTATTCCAATATCCAATACTCAAATTAATACAATTGCTCCCATGAACAGAATGGTTCATAGCCGCCCGTGAACGACAAAATAAAATTTTGTTAAGAATTTTATTTTCCCAAATTCCAAGATCATTTTCTCATTGCAATTATATCTGCTGTCAATATTCAAAACTTCAGGGCATGGGACTATCTTCAGCGACAGACATGATAGCCTCCCTATCCTTCCTAACTTGGTAATAGGCATCCAGCAGAGCTAGAAATCTCCGGTGGTTACTCTCGCAGTCTTGACACTCCGTTTCTTCGCGCTGCTCAGATAGCTGTTGCTGGTCGCCTGGAGAAATCATATTCACTTCTTCTGCTTCTTCTTCATCATTGGGTATCTCTGGTTGTTCTTCTTCGCTGTCATTTCCATCTTCTTCCGGAATGATAACCTCCTCTCTGGCAATATTTTCGGTCTCTTCGTCCTCAGGTTCTTCTTCCTCTTCTTCGCCTCCTTCTTCTTCTTCTTCTTCCTGATTATCTAATTGATATTGGCCGGGTTGGAAAAAGGGCTTAAGGTTTGATGAGTTAAAGACCTTAGTCACTGTAGCGTCCAAGCTTTGGACCTTGTATGAGTTATTTTCATAACTATGAATTATTCTATACGGTCCAGTGTATAGCTCCGCGAACTTATGGTAGTATCTCTCCGTAGGGTTAGAGACAGTGGGTGTCTTCACTAACACTAACTCGTGATCTAGTTGCGGATCCCTATTAAATTCATCTTAAATTCTCTTCATTCGTCATGATGTTCAATTAATATAATTCCTAAAATATATTTATAACTACTGGTTATCATCAGTTTTCTATTTACAATACTACTTATATACAGTGGTGTTTATCTAAATGGCTCTTCTATTAGCCAAACTTACAGAAGTTCCCTGTCTCACGGCCATTTCGCAACTTTCTTCACACCCTGTCTCATTCATGCGGCCTTCTAGCCTGCAGAGGTTCCTGGCACTACGTGTTTGTTTCCTTCTGTAGTTAGAGAGGTTCCCTCTCTCCGTTCCACTCTTTCCTTTGTGGAGTAAGAGACATTCCTTTCTCTCGGTTTTCCCGTCACTTTTCTTCCGCCTTATTTCACGACATGCGGAAAGCCACCTCTTCGCAACAGCACGTTTTCTCCTCAACTATTCCACATAGCTTCTCGGTTCAAGCATTCGTCCCTCTTTCATATCTTCTTTTCGCCGCTTCTTCTTTCTCTTGATGGTTCCAATCTTCCACCTACGGCGTCTTCTCACTTGTTTCCCGAACCAACCAAACTGGTATCGGTAGTTTTGTTTCTTCTTGCGTCTCTTGTATGACTTAGTTCTCTTTCCTTCATTTCGCTTCGAATGCTGGTTATACCATTGATCGTCTCCTTCATTAACGGCTGCTATTTCTTGAAGATACTTTCCAACCGTTTCCCTTTGATTATTTTGTGCGTCCCCGTTCGGGTCTCCAATTTCTATTTGTCCAGAAATCCCATTAACGTTGTTCGCTAATTTCCTTCCTATATCATCGGCCTCGACCTTGGATGCTGTCACACATTCCAGACTCTCTTCTTCTACCGCAGAATTTACGAGGTCTTCGCCCTCAGATGTCGCCGCGTAGTACTTGAGCTCAGCCCCTTCTGACAGGACTATGGCTATGTTGCCAGATCTCTGCACAATGTGATTCTTGAACTGCTCCTCTTCTCCTTCCTGTAGCCAAACCAAAGTTGCCGTTTCCCTAGCTTCCTTGCTTGTTGTGTCATTCAATCCTTCTTCTGAGGCTACGGTAATATTCTCGTTTCCTGGTGTATCTTCCCTTTCTGCTTCTGCCTCCTGAACCATTGGACTGTTTGTATCAGATTGCTCCATTCGCATCACTTCATTTTCGGGCGGTTCAACCGGTGAATCAGACTGCTGAACTTCTGTGATAATTTCCTCCTCGGGCACCTTATCGCCGACTTTACCTTCCTTATTCTCTTCCGTGGTTTGCTCTTTCCTCCCAACTCCTTCTCGAGTCCTCGCCTCCATACTGTCTTCTACTTTCTGCTCTATTTTTTCTAGCCTCGCTTGCGTATGGTCTATGCGATCTATTGCTGCTATCAGTTCTTCTTTAACGGTTTTCAGTTCGGCCTGAGTCTCCTTGTCCTCTTCTTCAATAGGCTGTTTTATTTCTCCGATACTGCCCTTTACCTTACAAATCTGTTCATCTATTGTCCTGTGTGACTCTTCTACCTGTCTATTCATTTCCTCTGTAGGGGTAACACATGGTCTACTATTGATCTCTATCTTCGTTTCTACCTTGGCTATGGTTTCCCTAGTCGCTTCATTTCTAGAGGCCAATGGCTTCAAACGCATGCTAGGATGTTCCTTAAACTCAGTTATTTGGCTCGTTATCCGTGCCTCTGTGAGTCTTAATCGTTCGGTCAAGCACTCTTGGAACCCCGCGAATGGATCTGTGAGTTGCTCGGTTACGTGTACTTTAAGTTCTTTTATCTGATCCGAGTTCCTAATTTCTTGTTCTTTAAATTGAACACTGACTTGGTCGTTCAAACGTTCACCGTTCTGAACCAATAGCTCACGATTCCTAGTCACTTGTTCGTTCAAACGTTCACCTATATCTTCCCTAAGTTCCTCTTTAAGCGCCACAAATTGTTCTTTCATCTGCTCTTTATCCCTAATCTGTTGTCCTTTAATCTCTCCTACATCTTCTCTAAGCGTCGTCTGTTGTCCTTTAATAATTCCTACATCCTCTCTAAGCGCCACAAACTGTTCGCTCAGGTGCCTCAGCATCTCTCCTATGTCTACCGACATTCAACTCACTTGTTATAAAGTCCGGCGGGAAAACCCGCTCCGTATGTCCTCGATTAAATTTCAAATACTATAAATTTCCTACTCTTTCTAATTTATCAACATGTTCCTACTGCTAAACTCTCGAACTTTCTAAGCCTAAATTGGCTACCTCAATCTAATATCATGTCATTCAAACATAGGGTAACCGTCAGTACAACACTATGATACAAAAATATATACACCACAAACATAGAATTCTCCCACACAATGTCATAAACCAGCAAAAACTACCACATGCACAAATCCAAGCTATCCGATTATACACCTGTAAAACACAACACCTTGCAGGTCAAATCCCCGCTCGAATATCATCCATCACTTCAAGAAAACCACTAAATCAGCACATCCTCGCTAAACACCACCAACAGCAATATCCATAAACTAATGGTAAGATCAAAGACAGAACATCACAAAATACCTCTCTGAACTGGCAGTCATTCAACCTCACAAGTTTAACAACATACTCCAAATATATCACCAAGCTAACAGTACAGATCACAGACCAAACTTGGTGTACCTGCACAACACGTAATTGAATGCAGCTGTCATAACATATGCCTGAAATCAAGCCTTGCACGACCTTTATTTACCAAATATCCGGTCCTGCCTTTATAGATACACATCATGACCTATAGCCCTATTTCATGGGGAAAATCAACAAAATACCACTTGGTTGTGTGAGCTCGTTTACACAAATATCAAGCATCACCTGACGGCATAATAAAATAAGCTGTATGACCCTCCTTACTGCAATATCGGGTCCTCAGTTAGCCACACCAAGTTCACAATGTAGACAAAGGCGCTATGGTCCCTTTTACTGAAATATAGGGCCATTCGTTAATCGTCGTCATTAATACCATGGCGCTATGGTTAGCCCTTTTTTCAAAGTTATCGAGCCCCATCGTTGCTTGGCCATTTATACTATGGCGCTATGGTTAGCCCTTTACGGAATTTCGGCCACCACGTTGCTCGGCGCCATTAATACTATGGCGCTATGGCCTAATGAGCCCCTTTTTACTAAGTTATCGAGCTCCACGAGTATTGGGCGCCATTAATACTATGTGCCCTACTGCACTATTAAGTTCCGTCCAGGCGAAGGCCGGTCTCGAACCCAGAGTACAGTAGTGAACGAACTCTCACAGACGTGAGCTGGTGCACATAGTCTTACCTGAACACTGTCCTCTTCAATCAGCCGGTAGAGCGCTCTTCTCAGGGATAACATGGGTATAATGGGGCAACATAAAGATAAAACACTAGGACATGTGCCTCCTCAGGTAAGAATTCGACTAAATAAAAAATTTAAAATAAAATATCTAACAGAAAACACCGCTGCATTCCAAGTTTAACAAATCGGGATTTATTACATAAAATTGAATTATTTACAAATAAAAGATCATATCAATATGAGATGGAAAAATGACGCTGAGCCGATGACTATCATTTCACTGCCTTCACAAAAACACGTGAATCTGCAACAAGCATGTAACCATAGTGTAAGTCACGAAGTTTAGAAAGATGGATATCTGCTTAATGACACAAAAACAATGATTCCCTTAAAATTTTACAATGCCTCGCGCCGTCGAACCCCGGTGCAAACAAAATCACCACAAATTTTACAATGACCTGACACGGTCACGAACCCTAGTCCTATGACAGGTAAGGTGTCCAAGATACCTATGCAAACAATATCAAAGATCCAATCAACACATACAAGGGTGTCAGTATAAAATGGGCCAGTGTTGAAATCTTACGTAAAACAAATCGGACATAAAACAAATCTCTCTCTGCTCTCAAACCATGAAGGTCGTTTCTTCCCCTTCTGGCATACTTGAAATACTGCAGACGACCAACACATCCGCCTGTGACGTCAAGCTCAATGACCTCCATTCTCACCCCTCCATTTGCGGCCGTTCCCTAATTTACGAGCTCAAACGGGAAGACAGGCTAAAGTCTTGCCTTTCAAAGAACACTTCACGTAGTCAGCTGTTAAAGCCCTCATTTAAATATACCTGGGCTATCTGCCCTTGTCTCCATACTTCAGCAATCTCGCTCATCTTACTTATGCCTCTCATGGGCTAAATCCTGGTGCTACAAAACACTAATCATTAAGCGATCGTCACATTGCCATACTTGGCATTTCCAAAATATACTCAATAAACTCTCAATGGTTGGGCTCTCTCAGGCCGACTGCAAATCTTACTTTTGCCTCTTATGGGCTCACATCTCTTAATACCTGGACTCGCTCGCTCTATCAATGAATCTGGGTGAATTACTGGTCACGACTTGGTCATAATTATACACTTCTACGTCTGCAGAAACAAATGCCTGAATGTGATCTAATAAAAGTACCTATCTGTAGACTAACCTCCTATGCCCAACTGAGTTCGATCAGACCCTTACACAAACATGTACTTCAAAATAACGCAATCAAAATGAACTATAAATTCGTTAACAAGGACTCTACAAATAACATCTACCTTAAAGTACGGGGTTCGAGTTTGAGGCCTAGCTCTATATTACAAGGGAAACTCTCCTATTAACACAAATATGCTGACTGACGGCCCCCATATTCCTATCTAAATTTAAATGACATGCTTGAAACAGAATTGGAAAGCTCTGACCTTAAAATAGAAGACATAGCGGAGCGGCCATCCCTGTGGACCACTGGATCTACCACATTCTGATAGACTGCCGGGCTTGCATCAGATACTGTTGACCATTTGGAGACATTCTTGCTGGTGTGGCGTCTTCGTACAGCTCCCTCTGTAGTCGGAAGGTGTCCTCTTCGATGTTGTGCTGGTCAGGTGCTCCCAATGTTCCTGGCTCGATGCCCGTTGTTGTGTTGGCTTCAGCTCCTGGTTGTGGCTTCTTTGGAATGATGCTGTCAAACACTCGTTCTGACTTGATGCTGGGGTAAATCTTTGCAGAAATAGCAGTACAGGTCGTCGTTGTAGCTTGAAGACAAAGCGTTGTTCTCAGTACCAACACGCCGTATGACGATTCGTTCCTGCAGCCTCTCGGTCTACGAATGACTCTGATATGCCCTGGCGGCCTTAATTTATAATTCCGGGTGGCGTCATCAAGCCACTTGGCTGCGTGCAATCTTAGCGTGCCCGGGAAAATTTTCCCGCATTAATTATCATGAGCGCAACTTAGCGAATGCATTAATTAATGCAGCCCTAATGCCTATCAAAATAAAGCAGATATAATACAGGTTGCAATTCTTGTCTCAAATCCAATGCAACTCTTCTGTAGCCAAAGATATTAATTTATTTCATTCTTCCCTCCTAGACTAAGTTTAGCCGGGAACTGGAACGCGTCCCCAAGCTTCATCAAGAGGCTTCGCTTTGGACATAACTCCTTCTAATGGGTTCTGGAGATTTCTCATAATGACGCTCGCGCTCACTTCACATAAGAACGCTTCTTCTGGACCCCTTTATGACATATACTGTAAGACATCGGCTTCGTGGGTGGCCTAGTATTATTCCAATATCCAATACTCAAATTAATACAATTGCTCCCATGAACAGAATGGTTCACTATCAACTTCAACAACATTTTCTCCTCCAATTTCGTAATCCCTCTTTCCTATCATTTTCGTTTTACTGAAACTTTCATTCGATTTTCACGTGCCAATTTTTCAATCGTTTCTAAATTCTGCTAAAGCAATAGTTCGTCCTCCTCTGTCTCATTCTCACGATATATGACGCAATCAAAGGCAAAGAGGCGCAATTCCGATTTTATCGAATCAGGCATATCATTCATCAAAAGTATTAAGTGAATTGGCCCTATAACGCTACCCTGACCCACACCAGAAGTAACACTTATCGGAGAAGATAGCGTTTCTCCCACACGCACCCTCTGAGTTCTTAAACTGAGGAGTTTTCGTATCAATTTCACAACTCTGATTTCAATGTCCGTACGCACTAACTTGTTAAGGAGGATTTCATGTGGCACAAAATCGAATGCCTTAGCAAAATCAAATACCATTGAATCAATCCTTGACCTAGTGTCGAGCTTATACGATATAATGTATATTGACATACGGAACAGAGCTGACTTTCGCAGGAGAAGCCTTCTCTAAAACCATCATTCCAGAAGAGTCCCATTTTAACCTCAAATAACCTACTATTAATTGCTCCATTTTTTTTGCATACGATTCACTTCAAACTTACCGGTCTGTGGATATTCAATTCGCCTTTGTCACCCCCTTTGTGAACAGGAACTACAATGGCCGAGTTCCAATCTTCTGGAACCTTCGTATTGTTCAGTGATATATTAAGGATTCTTATCAAATATAGTAGGATCGCTTTACCGCCGAGTTTAAGTGTCTCTCCGGAAATATAATTTGGCCCACATGATTAACTTCTTCTGAGTTTAGAAAGACCTTTACGCAATAATGGAGGTTACATTTGGAAATCATTATTAGTTTTAGGAAAATTGTCCCTGAATAACTGTGCCGCCGGATTAAAAACCTTTCTGTAGTGCTTATTTAATGCTTCCGCTTTATCTATACCTGTTGTCGCCAATAAATCTCCTCCTATACTAAGAGAAGGAACCGACGAGTTCTCTCCTTTCAATATTTGCATATATTTCAAAAAAGGGTGCTCCAGGAAGTCCGATTTTCATTTGGGATATTGTCAAGATAAATCCCTTCAGCCATTTTGTTTTCTGTTATCAAAAGCTTCGCCAAACGTCTATATTCCGCATTGCACGCGTTGTTATTATTTCTTCTGTTGAACGCTCTCCTAGTCTTACGTTTACGCTTCTTATTATTAGCGGTGTAGTACGGCGGATCTGCATTTTCCCTAATTATCCCTTTGGGAACGAATGTATTCAGTCCAGTATTTAAAATGGTTTTGATGTTCTCCCAAATGCCGTCCATCTCCTTGCCCTCCTTTAACGAATTAGTATAGCAAAACCTCAGAAAGTTTTGAAAACCTACGGAGTCTCCCCTCGCATAGCACCAAATGGTCTTTGAAATTCCCACTTGTCACGTATTACAAGTTTCCTAAGAGAGATCGATTAGCACTGCACTGTGGTCACTAATCCCCTGAATTACATCACAAGGTACAACTATGTCATCCGGTCTGACTAGAAAAAACATCTAAAAATTGCTCGTTTACGTGTGTTTACTGTAGCGACTTGGGAAAAGCTATTAATCCACATTAATAAGTTAACTGCTTCCTGTGATAGGCCCCCCCGTACTTGACCCAGCCCAGTTTAATGACGGTAGGTTTAGACCTCCTGCAATTATAGTTATTTTCCCGTAGCTTATATTTGCACATGTCAATGCTGAAATACGAGTGATCGTGTTTAAACCTGATTTCGACGGTCAATAAGCTCCAATATTGACTATATTTTGTTTACTGGATGCATTATTTACCTCCACCCCAATTATTTCGCAGTCATCGAGAGAAAATTTTAACGTACTGTTTAGCTCTGACCAAACACAAATGAAAATTTCCCCTTCCATAGACTCTCTCTCCCGTCTAAACGTTAGAAATCTTGACCTGAATATTTTCGAATTATATATATTATCCGATAACCAACTTTCCGTTCCACAATTATATCAGGGTCACTCGCATCAATTAAGTTTTAAAATTTTGCGATGGTGTTACCAATACTTCCGCAGTTTACCTGCAACAATCTAAGAAACTTACCCGATCCGCTTTCACTGCCCCTGAAAATGTCCTGTTGGTGGCCCCGATGTTATTGTAGCTGCATCGAATTTACTCCCGGCGTGGATCGTCATTCGGCTGACCGTTCTGCGCCTTCATACGTTTGGGTGGAAAAGGACTCAGTAACCCTCGAAAAGAGTTTACCTAGTCTCGCCACTCCTCACTGGTTCAGATGAAGTCCATCCCTGATGAAGTCCTGCGTCGTTGATACAACTGTTGCCGTCTACAAACAGTGATCCGGAACTTTCAGCAACCCGCTGAAGATTGTTATTCAATTGGCCGACCTACTTAAATGATACATCTGGCCTCCTTAGTATACCACTAATTACAACATTTGCTTTCGGGAATTTTTTCTTAGTCGAGTTCGCTAGATCATAAATGCTCCCCATTACATATTCAGTCCGTTGTGTTATTAAGTCATTACTTCTTACGTGGAGAATTACTACTTCCTCATTCCCTCCGCATTCATCCTCTGCTTTCCTGTTCAACTGTTCCGCTCGTATACCCTGCATGCACTTCACTATCACTGAACTATTTTCTTTCCTATATGCCGTACGATAGAATCGCCTATCACCACACAATTTGAAGGTTACATATTCTCCACAGATGAATGAGTGCCTACATTTCTTATATACACTTCCCGTAACTTCTCTTGTAGCTCCGCAATAGTGAGATTTGCTTCACTTAATTCCCGTTGTAGTTCGTCAATTCTTGCTCTGTCGCTAGTCACATTCCCATTCATAAGATACTTGCTACATGTCATCCTTTCCTTATCACTGTCTAGGACCTGTAGCTTAGCACACTTCACATGAATCCACATTCGACACGTATCACACTTAGCACCAGATCTTAAGTTCCACTTACACCCCATACACTTCACATTCACAACCCCAAAGAAAGAAAAACGCCCAGAAAGGGAATGGAAGAGAGAAAACAACATTGGTGAGCGTAAAACACAATCACAAGGTCCAACCGGAAAATACTTGACCTAACCTTAAACTAGATTAACATGACTTAAGATTACGGCATGGCACAGGAACAGAATACGATAATTATTTAAACAATCCATACCCAAATACCTAATTACATTACATTTAAGGTATCATGCCAACTAAAATATATGGCCAAGGATACAATTTTCAATACACAAGGAAAACAATAACCTAGGAAACCAAGATAGTTATCTCCACTAAACACCTTTCAATACATACAACCAACCCTACCAGGATGGCTACACAATAACGTCACCATCGACAAACTGAAACCAGGAGGCTAACGTTACATAGGGAAAAAACTACAGAAAAGCACCAACTCAAGGATGCAGAATGATTCCCATAACAGAAATGCTAAGAGAAACTCCCGTCCATACATAATATTACGAAACCAAGACCCTGACCCAGGAAAAGGATGTTGAAAAACGTTACACAGAACTACAAGTTAATTAAGCTTACAACCTCCTTTTAGTTTAATTTAAAACGGAATAGAACCACCAATCATTGAGCCAATTAACAAGACATAAACCCATTAAGTACGTGACCAAGGTCAAGAAATAAATTTTGCAATAAATCAATTTTAACTCCACGTATACAATCCATGCAAAACCCAAATAAACAAGAAACAGGATTGGATATAGTTTACCGTTTTCTATATATTACTATTAAGAGAAACTCCCAGAAACAGGATACTAGGCAAGGATCAAAATTCATGGGTTACAGTAAATAATTACTCAAGACAAGATGAATGTAGAGGCTGCAGTTGGAGACTTCAAGATCTTTCAGATGGAGGGTACGCGCATAGTTGGTCATCAGCAACGACCCAAAAGCAACACCAAGCACAGAGTAATAGGAGGGTAGCAGAGGTTATGAAACACAATCTTTAACACCATGATGAAACGAGACAGAAATTGGCCGAAAGGAAATAGGAGTGTTACCCAATCTAAAATCATATTTCTCACAATGTTACCACACATACAAACATATACCTTAACAATGGGCGACTCAATCAATTAAAAGGTTCAATAAAGCACCTCAATTAAGCCAACGCCTTTGAATATGGGAGCACAGATCTGACAAGATTCCCTACCGGCTATCCACAAGAAATCTCGGACAAATCCGGACTAGAAATAAGTGATATCCGTAGACTCACACTGTGGCCACTCAGTCACAGGTACCTCACCAAATATAGTACAAGGTAAATAAGATATGAAAGGTAGGTCACGAACCAGGTAGCTGGAAAACACTCCAAATAACAGAGAAACAAGAAACACAACTAAACAACCACATCACCAGATAGTGGGAAGGTTTCAATGCCGCCTATGAAACACCAGCTGATCCCATACTCAACTGGCGCACCGTAGGACGACAAGATGACAAACCGATAGCCAAGGTTTTCAAACACTTCGGAAGGAAAAGGACCAATAGGCTGGCAGGTTATTTCGAGAAGAACATTATAGTACAGGACAATTGCATGATGACGTCAGATTACTAGGGTATGCAGAGAATTAAAATCAAAAGAACAGACCAGGTCATACAGAAATCACACATTATATGCAAGCAGAAAAGACACATCTACAGTGAGTTGTAAATCCATGCCAGAATTTATTTCCCAATCTGTGGGGACACAGGGTAAATTAAAGGCAACACCGCCCGTACCGAAGCGCCATAACAAGTAACCAATACTACACGACAAGAATACAACTATAATGGACCACAACGGACATGCGTTAGCAAAAGGGAGGAAAACAGCAACTACCCTCAACAACATGTCGTGAAGCCATAATTCCACCTCACAAGGTAAACCTAAAACCAAACCACGGTACCGTTTACAACATTACTAAGTCAGGACCGAAACCAATACCTACTAGGCACGAAAGGAGACCGCACTCCTCAGGTTCAGGATCCATTAGTGCAATACGTGCAAAACACCACAATAACAAATAGACTGGGCAGGACGACATGGAGCTACAACTCGTTTAAATAACATACTACAAGAATAATACACCACATTAGAGACTAAAACCAGGGAAGTAAGGACTTCAGAAGAGTGTAGAATTAATACCACCTGCAAGCAGAAATACAATAAGAAACCATTAAGTTAACCGCCACTACCAGGAAGGAAAACCCAAAGAAAAATTTACCAAATAAGTTTAGCCGGGGCAGGATTTTTCTCACCAGAAAACCATCGGTACAAGAATGATTAGGAATAGATAACTCAGTAAACCGGGAATTCACAACAGATAACAGAAATGCCCCAGAGAAGGACATCAGAGCACTCGAAACCGAGGGAATCGTGTCACCAGAAGTTGGAGACAGAAGGCAGAGAAGACTGTGAACTCCATGCCGTAAAGACAAACAGCCAACCACCACCAATTCCGATTGGCAGAGTTCCGCCATTGCCAATACCCACGGGCAAAACCAAACATACCCAACAGGAACTAACACCGGGTATATCCAGATCCTAGTCAATTTACACCAACAAGATAACCAAAAGGTAATTCGTTTCAACAAATGCACACCAAACAATACCACAATTGGAATAGATAACCGAAATATTACCCGCAAGGAATCAGATAACAAGAACTAGGACCAAAAACTAGAACAGGGCAAGATAAATAGGGGTTAGGAGACTAACAGCTTTCCTACCGGATTAACAACAACGCACAGAGCAGAAATTGCCTACAATTTTCCAAAATGAGTACCAAACCAAGGCAACAGCAGTTCAAGAGCCAATAAATAAATTTATGATCAAAATTTTGGAAACGTAAATGATCAGGATAAAATCGAATTATGATAGACGGAGCTGACCTGCACCCAGACCCAAAGAGTAGTTGGATATTAACAATTAAGAAATTGGGTACCAATAGAGCAAGCGAAAGTACACACGCTTCTCGCAAACCACAATTACCTTTTCAAAATACAATGATTAGAACAAGTACACGCTAGAAAGTACTACATGGTCATGCCAAGAATCACCGGAGGCGTGAACGCAGCAGATAAGGTACCAAAAGCTTAAACACGTGGTAAAAATTCGCACCCTGCTAAGCAACCATGTTTGACAGGAAAAGAAGTTAAGTACACTAAGCAATACCGAAAACTCCTCAAAATAAATACAATACACGAGAAAAGGAAGGAAAAAAATTACATGATTAAATTCACTCCAGACCAGAATAATTACATAATAACCCACGGTGACCTATCAAATTTGCTCACTGAAAAGTAGCTTTCATCCACAAATCCAAACATGCATTAACCTGTTTTAACTGGGATAAATGAACCCGCCTAATCCTCTTGGCGATGGAGTCACTCACCAGTACCGACACTGGAGATAAGAACTGTAAAATAGTACAGGGACCATGATACCGAGGAGCAAGTTTGGCTGAAAATTTGTTAATAGCCTTGCTAATGGGATAGGTCTTGACAAAAACTTGATCTCCAACTTTCAGCCTAGGTGACTTTCTACCCTTGTTATACTTAACCCTGCCTTTCTTATAGGATACTGACAACTTCTTCTTGGCTTCATCCCAGATTTTCTGAACGTCATTTCGTTTAGACAAGTCTGGAAGAAGATCATCAATGCCCAGAACATTATATATAGGGGAGTACGGGGTGTAGAAGAGCATAAGTGACATGGGAGTTTTACCATGAGTTTCGTGGTTGGCAGAATTGAAGGCATGTGCCAACCAGTGCAGGCAAGAGTCCCACTTGAATTGGTTATTGTGATGATATGCAATTAGAGCAGATTTGAGGTTCCTGTTCATTCTCTCGGCGTAAGAAGGGTTAGGATAGTATGGGGTAGTAGTGACATGGGAAATGCTCAACTCAAAAAGGTACTTCTTAAACAAGTGACCGGTGAAAGCACTGGCATTGTCAGAAACCAGAAACTTGGGGGGGGGGGCCGAAGGATGCGAAGATAGAATTAAGGCAACTTATAGTCGTACGAGCAGTCGTAGATCCAGTGGGGAAAATCCAAGAGAATCTAGAAAACGCATCAATAGCAACGAAGATATCAGTGTTTCCCAAGGTAGAGCGAGGGAGCGGACCTTCAAAATCGATGAATAACCTTTCCATTGGACGAGAGGCTTGTGAGGAAGATAATAGACCCACACGGTTGTTCAAACTAGGTTTGCTGATAGAACAAATTTTACAGGACCTAATCATGTTTCGGATATCACCATCCATTCTTTTCCAAACGAAAAATTGTCTAATTTTCTGCCTAGTTTTAAAGGTGCCTAAATGGCCACCAATGGGACAAGAGTGATAGTACTTGAAGATGATTGGCACTAAAACCTTGGGAACAACAATTTTGAAATTAGCTTCCCTTCGACCTTTACAGCATAAGACACCCTTCACCAGAGAATAAGGTTTGAATACAATTCCATCACTAATTTTGTCGATGATTTCTCCCAAATCAGGATCAGCCATTTGATGATCTGCATACTCATGGTACAACAAAGGTAGATCCGAAAGAATGGCACCCACACTAGCAACATTAGTTTCATCATATTCATCAACCTTAGATTTTTCATCAAGACCAAAACTCCCGTCAAACATTCTACTAAGGCTGTCAGCGATGACATTTTCCGACCCCCTAATATGCTTTACTTGAAAACTGAAGGCTGAGATCCTAAGCGCCCATCTAGTGATTCTGCCCGTTCTTTTGGGACGGTTCAAGACCCAAGACAGAGCCTGATTATCTGTTTCTAGATCGAAATTTACATGTTCAATGAAAGGTCTGAATTTTTCAAGAGCAAACAGCACGGCCAAACATTCTAATTCATAGGTGGAGTACTTACTCTCCAGATCATTGAGGATCCTAGACAGATAGGCAACCGGTCTACGACCATCCTCATATTCCCGTAAGAGTACACCAGCAACTGATTTTCCTGACGCATCGGTTTGTACCATAAAGCGTTTACTAAAGTCGGGTATAGCCAACACAGGAGCATTTGACAAGGCAAGCTTCAGGGTCTCAAAAGCTTCTTGCTGGGAGGGGCCCCAGATGAACTTGACATCCTTACGTCTGAGATGATTTAGAGGAGCTTCTATCTTTGCAAAATTTGGAATGAACTTCCTGAAGAAGTTCACCATGCCCACGAACCGTGCGATGCCTTTGACATCTTTAGGGAGTTGAAAGTCCCTAATAGCCTGAGTCCTAGAGTGGTCGATGGAGACACCATCAGAGGTAACCACATGTCCAAGAAAGGACATACTCGACTTAGCAAACGCTACCTTAGACAACTTAACAGTTAGTCCAGCTTTTCTCAAGCGATCCAGGACTTCTCTAACGTGTTCGACATGTTCTTCAAAGGAATTTGAGAATATTACAAGTTCGTCAAGGTAATGAAAGACGAACTTGAATTTAATACCTGAGAGTATCGAATCTAACAGCCTCGTAAGAACAGCCGCACCACGAGAGATTCCGAATGGGAGCCTCAGAAATTCGTAAAGATTCCAATCAGTAATGAAAACAGTCAGTGGAATGGATGACTTAGACAACGGGACTTGGTAATACGCCCGATTGAGATCTAACACAGTGAAAATCTTGGCTCCTGAGAACCACCCAAAACACGTGTGCAAATCGGGTAAAGGGATTGATTGCAAGATGATCTTGCGGTTCAAAGCCCTGTAGTCGATTACAGCACGATAGCCCCCAGAAGGTTTAGGTACTAGAAAAACTGGAGATGCGTAAGGAGAAGTGGACGGTCTAATGACCCCATCGGCAAGCATCTGATCAATAATCTTTTTGAGTTTTAACATCTTAGGTGGTGAAAGACGGTTATGGAGGAGATCTAACAGGGGTGTTATCAGATAGCTCAATCTGATACTCAAGAACATCAGTAACTCCTAACTTGCTGTTGAACAATCGGGAAATTGGTGGCACAAGTCACGCACACGATTAGCTTGCTGATAATCCAAATGACTAAGATCCAACTGATCTATTTCGTTGTTCTCCCTAGGTAGCGGCTTACCTACACAAGAAACACTGAAGGTACCCGAAGGAGCATCAATAATATCAAATTTACAATTTTGGGGAAAATTTAAAGTGAAATTTTCTAGCCTGGAGGTCCAAAATTAAACCAGTTCTTGACAAGAAGTCCGTACCTAAAATCATGCTACACGCTAGCTTTGGAGTTACCAAGCAAAGAACCTTCCAAGTAAAATTACCAATGCGCAATTTCACATCAACGGACCCTAAAATTTTCATATTATCCTTATTAGCCGTGAAACATGCAACATTGACCTCCTTCAACTCAGGCAGTTTACAAGGGGACCTGATTTCATCATACCAATTAGCATCAATTAAGGTGACGACGCTACCCGAGTCCATAAGAGCAACAATGGGTTCATTATTCAGTTCCACCTTCGCGAAGTTACTTTCAGACTCAACCAAAGCAGAAATCTTATTGCATTCCTGCGGACAAATAACCTTTTCAGAAACCACGTAAAATTCTGGCGCAAGCGATTCACCAGAATTACCATTAGGTCTTAGTCATTGACTGCGTTTTCGGAACGAAGTCGGGCAATTATTTTTAAGGTGTTGCCTCGAGCCGCACAAACAACAACAAGGACCAGAGCCACGCTTGACTGAGGGGCAAGCATTCCTAAGGTGATCACGTGACCCGCAATTATAACATTTTTTGGAATTCCACTATCCCTAGTTTGAGGCGAAACAGGGTTCACAGTAGGGGGAGGGTGGCAGATAGGTCTTGCTGCATCCCCGTGCTTCACATCTTCAGCAAAGATACACCCATCTTCTAATTCAAGAAAATTAGTCGGACTCTTTGTGAGGGAGAGGTAGGATCGATAGGCAGGGGAAATACCTTTCAGAATACGGGCCACCATTTCCTCTTCTGGCACCGAAATTCGAAATACCTTGCAATAAAACTGCAAGTCTAGTACATAGTTTAAAAGATTTTCATGGAGCAATTGAGTCCGAAAGCAATACTGAGGAATCAAACTTTGCAATGCTAAGGAAGGAATAAATTTAGATAATACAAGTTCATGAAATTCCATAATCGTTAAATTATTTGAAATAGCTTCAGAGATTTCACGTTTCAAAATTCCCTCACAATGAGAGAATAGGGCTCGGAAAATTCCTAAGTCATCAACAGAATACACACCACCCGACTCTGTCATTTCTACCAAGAACCTCAGAAACCTGGTACTTTCTTCAATACAATTGACGGAGAAGTTTTTAACTCCGTTGAAAATATCCTTTAGTGAAGAGTGAGAAGGAGCACAATTTAAACGGGCTAACAGATTCTCAAGAACAGGGGAGACTGCACAACATGAAGCTTGATTATTAAGTGAGGCATCAGCATGACTAGAAGCATTGTTAGAATTAGGAAATGAGGAGGTTCCACTCTCAACCACCGATAAATTCTCCATATCCTTACTTGCTAGCATTATGTCCAGTTCAGCAGAAATACTAGAAGCAATGGTTAACAGCTTAGTACTTTCAGAAACAAGACTGGGTTGGGGACACTGTGACCGTTCGCCTTTATGCCATGGAGATGTTAGGAGGTCTGGCTAATTATATATGCCGTTTTCCGCAACAGCCTGTGACATATAACGCAGTAGTTAGCATTCTGTATACTTAACCGGGGTATGATCCGCGACGCGCCAGTCCGGAAGGAGCAGTTTCCCTACGCTGTGACGAGAAGAAGACAGCGCAGTATTGTTAACCTTGAAACCGCGCTCTCTTTCCGAGCGAGTGAGAAGAGATGATAACGCTACGCACGGAGATGGAGGTTTTTGGAGACCGGGCCGAATTAAGGTGTGTTAACTTCTGAAAAATAAACGCCCACTATAAATTCAACACCACATTCATTAGTACCACTTCACCATAATTTACGAAAAAGAGGAAGAAGAAGAACACTTCTATATGAGATAATTTTTCTAAATTTATAAATCAGGTCTCATTCGAGCAAGTGTATTTTATGCTGACTGTCAATGCATATAAACACAATACTTTAAATATGGATCAGTAATGACGCCTATCATACAGTAGTACGCAGATCAAAGGCGACTACTGAAATCTGACAACATGTGGAAAAAGTGGGAGATATGGCATGATGAAACATGACGCATGATTTTCCAAAAGGACGCTTTGGAAATTATGAATAACCTACTGATCGCTTTGGTTTCACAGATGTTCAGCAGAAAGTAGAGGTCATGAGCTTTAATTCGATTGTTATCACGTCGTTCAAAAACTTCGATTACTGGACCGTCATTTCCAACAGGTGCATATTTCACTTCCCTCCTGACCATTTTTCCGGAGGTCATAAATATAGCCTGGACCGAGACACTGTATCTCATTCTCATCCGTGTAGCTGCAGTGGTAACACGTTACTTAATTGTCGTCTGTATAGTGGCAGCCCAACATATCAGAAGCGGACTTGGATATCAGTTACTTGGATATCAGTGTATCAAGTGTTGTGCCATTGAAGAAACACATCAATATGATTTAATATTTTTACGGAATAAGCCGTGTGGTACAAGTTAATGTACATAATTGCCGAATGGAAGCCTTAATTTGGCATTTCAACATCACAATCGTCGAAGATAGTTAATTATGACTGATGGTGCAATCACCAACGAAGGGCAAGCGCTTCAGGTTATTTAGCGTGGTGAGACAGTTAATTAATATATGCAGGGGCTAATTATCACCGCTCTTGAGCATTTAAGAACGAGTGACATTTAGCAAAAATTAAATACCTATTCTTCACAAAATTAATATTCGCATCCTCCAGGGACATTCGTTGTGATAGTCTGTGTGACGGTCAGGGAATGAACAGTGATTTTTACAAACGTATCACTACTTATGTTAATCTGTTTGAACTTAAAAGAGGATCTTGTTACCAGTAGGCCCCCTTTGAAAGTGCAAAAAACAGTATTTGATAACTCATTCTCCATTTTCTGTATGTTCGTGAGTGGTCGTCGAACCCAAGACTCGGAGCCTGCAAGAGTCGCGCCTCAGTGCCTGTAATCAGATTTACAAGGATCGTCCCGAAATTCAACTGAGAAAACAGCAGTTCGAGTCATGGATCGTTGTATGAAGAATAACCAAGGACTACTAGGAACAAGAATGTTCATCATGTTCGTGTAAAGATCTAAGATGTACCCTAGATGACAGCAAGCCTCACTCACCAAGTGTTAAGTACATACTTTAATATACCCTAAACACGAGAGATGCATGCCAGTAATAATAATATTAGTAAATATTAAAATGTCATAATTAAATATTAAATATGTAGGGAATATTATGCGCGTATGATTGGGAAAGATTTATTATTATTAGTTAGGATCATCAAGTAATTTTTAAGATAATCATTGATATTTAATAAAATTCATTTGCATGAATTATTATATAGACTTCAAAGTTCTTAGCTTATATGAACTATCTGTGGGAAGAACGGCAAGTTAGCTAGATTTATATTTCTTCGTCTGGTAAAGATCTTCAGAGTAGTTTGGATATAAATGATACTTTGAGATTCGGGTATTTGTAATCCCGGATAATATTAGATAATCATTGGAGTTGATCCAACTCGAGGTGTAATGAATTTATAAATATATATGAAATTGTGAGAATAAAATAACCTGAAATAATGGGGTTTTCTCTGTGAATTAAATGAACGGATTGAGATACGATGCCAAGACATGAGAGGGCGAGGCTGTAACATGTTTTGTTGTTGGAGTGATAAGGAAGAATAAATAATTCTAGCTGTTGTGAGATATAAAATTGGGCTGAATATATAGCCAGATAACGAGTAATAAGAAATAATGGCTTTCAAGTCAGTGCATACTTGACAATGAGCCGAGATGATATGTATGAGAAATGGAAGGGAGAGTGACGGACGATTTATGGTATCCACAACCCAGGGCTAGTCACAGCTGTTATTGTGATGAACAGGTATATGCTGGTCGACCGTAGGCCGAGCAAACTTTGCAGTCACTAGCAAAGCGATGTTAACGGGCCAAGCTCTTTTCATTTACCAAAGTAATCTCAATCCCATTCTAATTATACGTTGCAAGTAAAACGGATAATTTCCGGATTTTGTGAAGGATAGATCTCTTCTCGTGCTAAGCATTAATTTAGCCTATGGTTGGAGTCCAAAAATTTTTACCTTGGAAGCCGAAGCCTGTTGGTTCGAATGATGCTGGAGCGAAGATTTAACCAGATATTATGGCTTGGTTAAGCCATATCTTCAAGATGTGTTGTGTAAATATATTTGATATTTTTATATATATGTTTCTGTGTGTTTTATTATTTCCCAAAATGGTATGGTGATGGGTTTGATTCCAGCTTTGACTGATTTTCTTTAAATATATAATTTGTTAGGTAAACCCAGGATACGCACATATATGTTGAGAGTGTATGTTCATCGTAAGTGTTCAATGTAAATATACATTTGTCGTGGTCAAATGGATCACATGTTCGATACTCGGCAATGCAATCTCGTGTGTATATCAGATGTGCTTATATTGTGTTATAATTTCTTTTCTTTTATCCAAATCATGACCGGTAGACAAACGATACTATTTAATATCCATTTATGACTAACACATGAAGGATATCTGGTTCTTACCCAGGAGTCTCGAGTTCGATCCTCGGTACCGGAACCATATTTAATATCCATTTGTGACGAGAGTTTAACAAGTACATTCAATATCCATTTTTTAAATATCATGTATCAGTGTATGTTGATCGAATGAATTGGTGTACATCAAGAATTAATTATGCCAAGACAATTTCAAGAAAAGAAGGCATATAATGTATATAATTGTATCAGTTTAATTGTTTATTTTACTCATATATTGTTATACAACATTAGTTGTGTGGTTCATATCAGTATAATAAATATGTTTAGAATATATACTTGAACGGAGATTCTTCTCATTTAACAAATATTAGCATATTCCTCTCATATTATAGAATCCTACTTTCATTATTTTAGATAGTGCCTATTTTATTTCTTTATCGGACATTCCATTACCCATATTGCTCTGCGAATTCAGCCGGTGATCTTATGAAAGTAGGGAGGATGAGACTTCAAGCCTGGTAAGTGACTTCTGGCGGTTCTCATCGAAATGTTCCATCTGTACATCTGTTTGTGAAACCAAATTAAGTAATATTGCCTTGATATACCTAATGTAAGCCTTATTTTTGTTGCCTAATTTTTGGGGCCAGTTTCATTTTGTCGCCCGATGTGTTCAGAGCTGGTTCATACTTAATTTGGTGCGACGACTAAAGCCCGAACGGTTGCATTTGGCGCCCAGCGTGTTAAGGGCAGGGTTCATACCCATGTTATGGCACTAAACCAGCACTCGATGTGCTAAGGGCAGGGTTTATACCCATGTCGAGGTATTGAACTAGCATTTACTGTGTTAAGGGCCGGTTTTATATTATGTTACGGCACTAAATTGGCACTTATTGTGTAGAGGCTAGATTTATATCCATGCCATGCCACTAATATAATGCCGAACATTTAAGAGGCAGTTTTCATACCCGTGTTGCGGTAGATTTTAAATGTCTTCGCAATACAAGGCGCTATAATATTTGCATTTTAGAATTGATGATAATGTTAATTTTGTTTCACAAATATATAGCCAGATAATAAGGCAAGAGTTTGAATACCGCTACTGTGATAAGGGAATACCTAATACCAAGTAGTAATACCGAATCGGTATGGTATAAACGAAATAGATGGAAATATCGAATTTATTCCGAATAATATTTTGATAGGAGAGAGGAATACAAAGTTTAGGGAGTCAGAGCGTGTGAGTATAGTATTCATAGTGAATAAATATGTCGGATGGAGTGCTTAAGCCACAACCAGAGACAACGACATCACGCGCAATGATATTTAAGTGAGTGACGGAAATAAATTAATTTTATACGATAGGGAGAAGAATGAAAATCGTGCCTCCAGATTAAATGGAAGGTACACGATAGTCACTCAAAATTATAATAGACCCGAGAAAATTATGGAATTTGAAATTCCATGGGGAACAACGAAATGATTTTCCCAACTTTGAGGATAAAGTAACTAAGTCGAATTCTTCAAATTCTGCTAGTTACGGCTCTAGGCCAAAGGTGATGCATTATTGCAAGCCTTGGTAGCTTAGGGGCGTATCCCATTGTGAAAATATAGAGATCGCGGTCAAGAGGGGATGCCTCATCCTAATACTCTTGAACTTGTGATAAACAGTGCGATGTTGACAGCTCATAGACGGGTAATTATCTGCTAAAGCATTTTACCAATCTTGAAGGTGATGACATCCAATGTTTATTAAATATACCATGTTTCTGGTATATATAAATAATCGAGCCCAGTACAGGTCGCGAATTTCAGTAACTTATTATTTTCTAAGGGCTAATTTAAAATCATTTAAGGAATATATCGGGACAGGATGATTGATAAGTTGTGTACATGTACTGATAGAACCACTAATAATTATTAGGAGGCGTGATGTGGCTGTTTTGAAGCTTGTTTTGTAATATGATTATTTTTCGAAAACGTGCCTAACTAAGACTGGAAATCTTAAGTCATGATTTGGAAGTAGTATGGTTTGCTTGATTTTGGGGGTACAGTTTCTCAGAATAGTGTTGTGATGGATGTGCAAGCGGTGAAGGAGTTGATAGACAAGTTGATGGCGGAACAGAAGGCCGAAAGTGAAAGGCGGGACGAACTTTTAAAAGAACATTTTGATAGGCAGGATGAACGTTTTGATAGGCAGGAAGAACGTTTTGAACAGGCCAACATAGACATTAAAGAACGTTTGGAACAAGCGAATGCAGATAGTAAAGAACGTTTTGATCAAATGAACATAGACATTAAAGAACGTTTTGATAAACAGGAACAGGCGAACACAGACGTTACGGAACGTTTTGATAGGCAGGAAGAACGTTTTAATAAATTGGATGAACGTTTTGATAAGCAGGACGCAGATTGTAAAGAGCGTTTTAATCGAATGCAAATAGACATCGACGATCAATTCAATAAAATGGTTGAGCGTTTTGATCACCAAATTGAACAGATAGACTGTCTCATTAAACGCATGGATGACCAAGAGGAGTTTACAAAGGCCCATGCCGTGGAATGTAATACTCAGATTAACACTGTAACGGAAAAACTAGAAACTATGAATATCCAATCGGTGAAAATCGAAAGCCGCATGACTACCCAAGAGGTTAAATTTGAGGATTTAGGAGCTAACACAGGGACAATTGTAAAAGACGTTGAAACGCTACAAGGGCGTGTAGAGTAGCTCGCAGCGAAATCCGAGGATCTAGAGGGACAGTTGGAAAAGGCCGCGGAGGAAAATGAAGCTAAATTCAATGAGGTACATGAATTAATTGACAGACGGCTAAACCGTGTAAAGGAAGATGTTAGTTCGGATGTAGGAAGAAAGCAACGGGAAATTCATGGTCAATTGCAGGAATTAGTTGAGAAAACTGACAAAGGAAATCAGAAAGCCTATAAGGCTAGTATAAAGACGGATCTTCATGATGAATTAATAAGGGAACTTCGAGAAGAAATGAATAATCTTAGACTACAGGAGATCAAAGGGATGGATAACTTCAAACTAAAGGATATTAAGGGAGAGGCAGTACAGACGTCCATGCAGGAGAAACGGGAAGATCTTGGACGTGACTTGTCTTATACTGGTACCGAGCAGGAAGTAATAGTTGAGTCAACGCGAATAGATGATAATCAAACTCGTCATTTGCCAGGTCACGGTTCGATTCCACATGATGCCAGCGTGATGCCAATCTATAATTTTGTAAGAATGGCTAATGATGAACCCAGGAAGTTCGGGTCTAGTGCTCATATGACCCCGAAAGGCTTTCTAGCTGAAGTTGATCAATACTTCACTGATCATCATATACCTCTAGATAAGCGCCTGAGGGTGGTCGAACGCTATTTCACCGATCAACCATTAATTTGGTTCAAAGCTTTCAAAACCAGTTTTGACAGTTATGAGGATTTCAAGCGTAGGTTTCTGGAAAAATACTGGGGTATTACAACACAATTAGACCTGCGGCTAGAATTGTATTCGAAACGATACTCCGCCACGGGGCGAACGAGGTTCTGTGAGTACTTTCTAAATCAGCTATTACGAATGAAGGAGTTGGACAACCCCACGTCCGAATTGGAGTTGGTCTACGCCATAGCGCAACAATTGCCGCCTGAAGTACAAAAAAATGTTGATAGCAGCGAATGTTAAGACGGTCGCTGAAGCCGAACATATATTGGGACAATTAGATCAGACGACGAACGACGGACATTCGCGACAACGTCATCATGAGACGATACATACGATGGATGTAGATCGAGATGAAGAAAAACCAGAATATCGGAACCAGGGCACGAGTACCGAAGATCTACAAGAAAATAATTCATCGAAGCGCAGGGAACAAAGAAATTCAACAACGTGGAACAGGTCTCGAGAGCAATACCAAGAAGATTGGAGTCCTCGAAGACACGAGTATCAAAGACGTCCGGAGAGGCAGACTGGACCAAGATTCAAACAATCCAATCGATATCGGAGGTCATATTCTCGATGGAAGGACGAGAATGAACAGCAGTGGTCAAGGCAGCGAGATCATGATGATAAGGTTCAAGAGCGACAAGCTGAGTCTGGACAATATATTGAGCAGCTTAAGAATCAAACTGCCAGCAGAGACAAATGGCAAAAACCTATTCACGAGATGGCAACATAAGGGGAAAATAGAAGAGAGGAGAGTCTCCAACTCCGCACTCAACACACGCAGAATCATGGAGGTAGTTTGGATCCCCAAGCAACTGAATACTTCGCGGGAGGCGGAGCCATAAGGAAAAGATGTTGGTTAGTTACTGATGGACCACATGAAAAAGAAATTGACGTAGTCAATGATATTGAAGATAAAGAAGAATTTCCTGAAATCAATTTATTATGGGATTAAGAAGATCTACGCGACGTAAACGATGATGATATGTTTACTGACGATGAAGAATGCAAAGGATGTGCAGGAAAACGAGACCTCGAAATGCAAATTTTATTACCAAAATTATTGGAAAGACGCAAGTTAATGCAAGAAAAACATCACGATTCGGAAGCAAGATTAACATTTTCTAATACAGTAACTTGTGACATGTTGAATAAGAAAAATCCCTAATTTCGTGATTTTTCTTAGTCGGAGCGGGCGAAGGATGTGACCGTTCACCGTTATGCCATGGAGATGTTAGGAGGTCTGGCTAATTATATATGCCGTTTTCCGCAACATCCTGTGACATATAACGCAGTAGTTAGCATTCTGTATGCTTAACCGGGGTATGATCCGCGACGCGCCAGTCCGGAAGGAGCAGTTTCCCTACGCTGTGACGAGAAGAAGACAGCGCAGTATTGTTAACCTTGAAACCGCGCTCTCTTTCCGAGCGAGTGAGGAGAGATGATAACGCTACGCACGGAGATGGAGGTTTTTGGAGACCGGGCCGAATTAAGGTGTGTTAACTTCTGAAAAATAAACGCCCACTATAAATTCAACACCGCATTCATTAGTACCACTTCACCATAATTTACGAAAAAGAGGAAGAAGAAGAATACTTCTATATGAGATAATTTTTCTAAATTTATAAATCAGGTCTCATTCGAGCAAGTGTATTTTATGCTGACTGTCAATGCATATAAACACAATACTTTAAATATGGATCAGTAATGACGCCTATCATACAGTAGTACGCAGATCAAAGGCGACTACTGAAATCTGACAACATGTGGAAAAAAGTGGGAGATATGGCATGATGAAACATGACGCATGATTTTCCAAAAGGACGCTTTGGAAATTATGAATAACCTACTGATCGCTTTGGTTTCACAGATGTTCAGTAGAATGTAGAGGTCATGAGCTTTAATTCGATTGTTATCACGTCGATCAAAAACTTCGATTACCGGACCGTCATTTCCAACAGGAGCATATTTCACTTCCCCCCTGACCATTTTTCCGGAGGTCATAAATATAGCCTGGACCGAGACACTGTATCTCATTCTCATCCGTGTAGTTGCAGTGGTAACACGTTACTTAATTGTCGTCTGTATAGTGGCAGCCCAACATATCAGAAGCGGACTTGGATATCAGTTACTTGGATATCAGTGTATCAAGTGTTGTGCCATTGAAGAAACACATCAATATGATTTAATATTTTTACGGAATAAGCCGTGTGGTACAAGTTAATGTACATAATTGCCGAATGGAAGCCTTAATTTGGCATTTCAACATCACAATCGTCGAAGATAGTTATTTATGACTGATGGTGCAATCACCAACGAAGGGCAAACGCTCCAGGTTATTTAGCGTGGTGAGACAGTTAATTAATATATGCAGGGGCTAATTATCACCGCTCTTGAGCATTTAAGAACGAGTGACATTTAGCAAAAATTAAATAACTGTTTTTGACAAAATTAATATTCGCATCCTCCAGGGACATTCGTTGTGATAGTCTGTGTGACGGTCAGGGAATGAACAGTGATTTATACAAACGTATCACTACTTATGTTAATCTGTTTGAACTTAAGAGAGGATCTTGTTACAAGTAGGCCCCTTTGAAAGTGCAAAAAACAGTATTTGATAATTCATTCTCCATTTTTCTGTATGTTCGTGAGTGGTCGTCGAACCCAAGACTCGGAGCCTGCAAGAGTCGCGCCTCAGTGCCTGCAATCAGATTTACAAGGATCGTCCCGAAATTCAACTGAGAAAACAGCATTTCGAGTCATGGATCGTCGTATGAAGAAGAACCAAGGACTACAAGGAACAAGAATGTTCATCATGTTCGTGTAAAGATCTAAGATGTACCCTAGATGACAGCAAGCCTTACTCACCAAGTGTTAAGTACATACTTTAATATACCCTAAACACGAGAGATGCATGCCAGTAATAATAATATTTGTAAATATTATAATGTCATAATTAAATATTAAATATATAGGGAACATTATGCGCGTATGATTGGGAAAGATTTATTATTATTAGTTAGGAACATCAAGTGATTTTTAAGATAATCATTGATATTTAATAAAATTCATTTGCGTGAATTATTATATAGACTTCAAATTTCTTAGATTATATGAACTATCTTTGGGAAGAACGGCAAGTTAGCTAGATTTATATTTCTTCGTCTGGTAAAGATCTTCAGAGTAGTTTGGATATAAATGATACTTTGAGATTCGGGTATTTGTAATCCCGGATAATATTAGATAATCATTGGAGTTGATCCAACTCGAGGTGTAATGAATTTATAAATATATATGAAATTGTGAGAATAAAATAACCTGAAATAATGGGGTTTTCTCTGTGAATTAAATGAACGGATTGAGATACGATGCCAAGACATGAGAGGGCGAGGCTGTAACATGTTCTGTTGTTGGAGTGATAAGGAAGAATAAATAATTCTAGCTGTTGTGAGATATAAAATTGGGCTGAATATATAGCCAGATAACGAGTAATAAGAAATAATGGCTTTCAAGTCAGCGCATACTTGACAATGAGCCGAGATGATATGTACGAGAAATGAAAGGGAGAGTGACGGAAGATTTATGGTATCCACATCCCAGGACTAGTCACAGCTGTTATTGTGATGAACAGGTATATGCTGGTCGACCGTAGGCCGAGCAAACTTTGCAGTCTCTAGCAAAGCGATGTTAACGGGCCAAGCTCTTTTCATTTACCAAAGTAATCTCAATCCCATTCTAATTATACGTTCCAAGTAACACGAATAATTTCCGGATTTTGTGAAGGATAGATCCCTTCTCGTGCTAAGCATTAATTTAGCCTCTGGTTGGAGTCCAAAAATTTTTACCTTGGAAGCCGAAGCCTGTTGGTTCGAATGATTCTGGAGCGAAGATTTAACCAGATATTATGGCTTGGTTAAGCCATATCTTCAAGATGTGTTGTGTAAGTATATTTGATATTTTTATATATATATGTTTCTGTGTGTTTTATTATTTCCCAAAATGGTATGGTGATGGGTTTGATTCCAGCTTTGACTGATTTTCTTTAAATATATAATTTGTTAGGTAAACACAGGATACGCACATATATGTTCAGAGTGTATGTTCATCGTAAGTGTTCAATGTAAATATACATCTGTCGTGGTCAAATGGATCACATGTTCGATACTCGGCAATGCAATCTCGTGTGTATATCAGATGTGCTTATATTGTGTTATAATTTCTTTTCTTTTATCCAAATCATGACCGGTAGACAAACGATACTATTTAATATCCATTTATGACTAACACATGAAGGATATCTGGTTCTTACCCAGGAGTCTCGAGTTCGATCCTCGGTACCGGAACCATATTTAATATCCATTTGTGACGAGAGTTTAACATATAAATGCAATATCCATTTTTTTAATATTATGTATCAATGTATGTTGATCGAATGAATTGGTGTACATCAAGAATTAATTATGCCAAAACAATTTCAAGAAAAGAAGGCATATAATGTATATAATGGTATCAGTTTAATTGTTTCTTTTACTCATATGTTGTGATACAAGATTAGTTGTGTGGTTCATATCAGTATAAAAAATATGTTTAGAATATATACTTGAACGGAGATTCTTCTCATTTAACAAATATTAGCATATTCCTCTCATATTATAGAATCCTACTTTCATTATTTTAGATAGTGCCTATTTTATTTCTTTATCGGACATTCCATTACCCATATTGCTCTACGAATTCAGCCGGTGATCTTATGAAAGTAGGGAGGATGAGACTTCAAGCCTGGTAAGTGACTTCTGGCGGTTCTCATCGAAATGTTCCATCTGTACATCTGTTTGTGAAACCAAATTAAGTAATATTGCCTTGATATACCTAATGTAAGCCTTATTTTTGTTGCCCAATTTTTGGGGCCAGTTTCATTTTGTCGCCCGATGTGTTCAGAGCTGGTTCATACTTAATTTGGTGCGACGACTAAAGCCCTAACGGTTGCAACACATAGTAATCAAATCTTGGATGCGACCTAAATAATGCCACACCCTAGCCTTAAGTCTGCTAATCTGCCCCTTAGTGGGGGAAGTTTCAATGAATTCTTGTCTGACAATCTCAATTTCGGTAAGAGTATCGGTAATTAAATTTAGGGACTCACCAAAGTTGCAGCACATCTTTTCAGAATCTAGATTAATAGGAACCTGGACATGCGATGTCAGCAAAGCAGCGCACTCAGCAACAGTGTTAGCAGGATTGATACCCCCTGATAGTGAGTTCATAAACTAGCTCTGCTTTCCTGAGCTGGTATGGGAACAGCACAGCCCTCGCCATAGTTGATGTACATGAAACAATAAATTAAAAAATTAATCCAAATAAAAGCGTTCCTTTCACAGGAAGATAAATTACAAGTTTCAGTTTTTACTCTCTTTGAATCCTCAAATAATTTAAAGTTCCCCCATGACCAGGTTTTTTAAGGGGACAATGCAAAAACCCAGGTAGTTGGCACAAACAAAATAGATAAGCTTAATGAAAGGGAGATTAAAGCATATAGTACACAGTGCAAGATAAATTTAATGAGGATACAACAGACCTACGGGTAGATCCAAGCAAGAGGAACACAAATCAATTAACCACGCTCAGCTACCACGAACTGTAGCACTTAGAGCAATTAAAGCCGCAATTACCCCAAGTGACAGCACCAAAGGTCTGACCATGCACCAAAGGCACGGGTCAGATACATGGAAACGTGCTAGACTAACATTATAAAAAGGAAGAAAGGCACTTACCATAAGAAACAGAACAGAGCCCCCAGAGGAGCGGATAAAGTGCACCTGGTCATATCAAATTATCACCCCTTTAAAGGAAAACACCAACACCTTGGGGAACAAAGAGATATTTAATCAGCAAAATTAAGTAATTAACCAAATTGAAAGGAATATCCTCGCTGGGAAAATAAAATTAAATATAAAAACTTAAAACTCAAACCAAAACCCTACGGTCGACCGTTAATAAAGAGAATAATTATTTAATTATTATTTAGGACTTAGTAAGACTACGTAGATTAATGAAACACCTCATCAACTCATAAGGTTTCTTACAAACCAAAAGGTTTCTTTGACCAGTACCTAAGTTTTTTAAACATCTTTTCAACCTTGAAAAACAACCTTGACAGAAACAGTTTTTTGTTGTTTTAATTGATACTGAAAACCTTGTTTAGGATGTATCCCAACGAGCCCCTACAAGGATGGGTAGGTATCACGTACACTTTTCTCGAAATCAAAATAATAATAATAATAATAATAATAAGCTGCGCGACACCGGGAGGAAAAATGAGCAGAAGGAAAAATTAAAATCCCAAAGAAAAATAAAATGGACCAAGGTAAACCGCCCACAAGGCAGAATTCATAAACAGGCACACCAATACAAGTCATCAACCCCATCACAACAACATCAACATCATTAGCATTGCCATGGCAACAACCAACAATGGGTCAAGGGAAGGAAGGGGCCAATCACAAGCCTCAAAACAACAATAGGCGAATACTTACAAAGAACAATAGAAAACCGGACCCTGAAAATTACCCAAATACCAATAAAAGAAAAATTTAATTTAAAAATTAAAATTAAATAGAGACGCAAGAAAAGAAGAAAGAACCGGAACAGAATATACACGTAACCCCCACATCTCTGGAGCGACTCGCTTGGTAAATTATTCCAGTTAAATAATAGCCTTTTACCACAAAACGTTTAGGCCTAGAAAGTCATTAATAAACATCAAGTTTCCAAATTACGATTACGAAGAATCCAAAAAATTCGTTCACATAGCACGCAAGTCCCTAGTTAACTGACGTAAATTACACATGCAATAAGTTCCAATTAACAAGCCAAAAATTTGAAATTCCACAAGGCAAGACTTAGTTTTTAGATGACGCAAATTACATCGTGTCGCACACACTTTCTTCACATAGGGAAATTTTCAGGTCTTTCACAATAAATCAGTAAAAGTTTAGTTGGAACAACACTTACAGTTTCATCCAGATGAAGTTGTGAGGACGCATCGGCAGTACATTTTACTTACGTATTTTGCATAAAATACAATTTCCAGGCGAGGAATATTAAACAAAAATAACTTGCAGTTTTCACCAGGGCGAAGCCCTACCAATGTAACCTTAACCAGGCTCGAACATTTTTGGAGAAATCATCTCGCTAGGGAGAGAGAAACCCCACTTATCCATCTCCTTCTTCTCACAAAACAGCAATGGCGTCTTCCCGAGATTCCACAGTGCACAGCCACAGCGATCACATGTACACAGATGGTGACCCACCGAGTGGTAACGTACTTCGCGAGGTAGTACATACCTACGCCACTAGAGTGCAGGAGAATACAGTAAGGCACAGAGAGGACGTGCATACAGTCAGCTGGACAACAAATAACCTTTTCAGCGGCGAATTTTCCAGCTTATAAGTTTTGAAAAGAAGGAATAACGAAGCGGCGAACCACTTTTAAGAACACAGTTTTTCTACAGCCATGTGGCTAGTTCAAAAATATTTACCGAGAGGGAAAAATTGTTACGCAGGTAACACGGGGAACCATTTTCAGGGCTGCCGACAGTGGGGTTCAAATCCACTCTCTCCCGTATGCAAGCTCACAGCTCCGCGGCCCTAACCGCGAGGGAAACTAACAGGACAAGGTAAACCCTACCTAGCATATGTTGTGACGTTTATTTTTCTACACCATCTAACAAAATATCTATACCCATACTCTTTACATGCTATATTTATTTGTTTATGTATTTATTTATTTATTTATTTATTTATTTATTTATTTATTTACTTATTTATTTATTTATTTATTTATTTATTTATTTATTTATTTATTTATTTATTTATTTATTTATTCATTTATTTATTTATTTATTAGTGCATTCTGTATAGTGGCGAAGTTAGGGCTCCAGGCCCTCTCGTACACTTAACCACATACTAATCAGAATATTAAATAAAGTACTGAGATACTTAAAATATTGAAAACTACATAAATTAATAGAATTGAAAATAAATTTAAATATATTACTAACTAAATTAATATTAAAACTAATTAATATTAAATACTCTTAAAATGACCAATCCTCATGCACACACACATTCATACTTCAACCATTAAGTCAACGGTCCTCAGCAGGTAGTCTCGGCAGGTAACCTAAATCCTGATTTTAAAAAGCCAGTTTCTCTGACCTGAGCTGGCATGGAATTCCATAATCTGGCGACAGTTGCCACAAATGATCTATTAATTTTGTTCCGAGGTATCTGTGGAACAGCAGAGGTGAAAGAAGGTGCTGGGTGGAATAGGTCTCAATTACGGAATTAAAGTTAATTTAAAATTTAATAAAGGTTATATTTTCTTTTCAAGATCAAGAAATAACAAGTACAACAGGCACCCAGTAGCATATCAACAAATTAAGAAAGTACAATTACAGTTTGTTACTGGATTTGGGCTTCGAGCCCCAGACTCACAATGTTTGAGCAATGAGTCCAACTTTAACTATATACAAGGTTCGACGAAGGGGCAGAAAACCCCAATCATGCCAAGGAGCACTTGCTCCCAATTACCCAGTAAAGCCTCCTCGAGGCACACAGAAAATCCACTTTTAAGAAAGAGCAAACCCGGTCTCAACGTTCAAGCCTATTCAAATGCCACACCAAACTCCACCTTCAATCTGCCCTCCAGGCACACAAGAACAGGGGTAATAATACCCAACCTACTGAGGCCTATTCAGTAAAGAAAGAGGCCAATTACATGGCCCAAAATTCTGAGTTGAATGGAGGCGTAACTTGCACTCCTAATACATTTTTTAAACCTATTTGGCACAAGGCCGCATACACAAGGGCTAATCCCATACTAAAGAGGTGACTTGTATAAGAAGACTTAATTACATTAAGAAAGGAAGAAACGGTTGTGAAAACAAAGTCACCTCAAAACAATAGGAGTGGGAGCTCGAGAGGGTTTAGCACTCTCTATCCCAATTTATAGTTAAAGAGACGAAGTTTTAGCAAGAGTCTATTACATTTTAAAGATAGGTTACATGAGAAAAGTTTTCGAACCTGCCCCGAGGGTTAAACTGCTGAGCTAGCGAGAAATGAAGTTATTAAATGGCCATTACCTTATGGATGAACTGCTGCCCGAAGAAAGAGGCGCTTCCCGCCCCCTGCTACATAATCACACTAGGAGAGATGTTGCTGAAATGTCCAGGAGACCAGAAAATCAGCAGTTTATAAAACCTCGCGGAACATGCGAGACCTTTCATGAATGATAAGACACACCCACAGCAGTTTATTGGTTACAGAACACAGTTACAGAGCAGGTTGGGGAAGAAAGCCCCGATTGGCCGAAAATTAATTTAAGAAATTCGGGATTGGCTAATTTCAAAACTGGCGGAAAGAAAGGATTAACATTGCCAACTCTCAAACCACAGAACAAAATTTAGCAAAAACAAAACTTATAAATGTTAAATTTCTTCAGGACGGTTCATTCCTTAACACCAGAGTGCGTTATTAGTTTTGGTAGATACATCTGTTAGTGAACGTCCAAATTTCTTGATCCGGAGGAAACAAACACAAGTCGAAATAGACACCGTTCAGACACTTCAAAATTACCAAATTGACTGTGGTGACATCTTCCAAGAAACCTTTGAATTAGTACAGTTTGTTAAAGTTCAGGCGTTCTCCTGTAGAGAAGTTTAAACTGGCGCAATATTAGAATTTGCGTTGTGGAGGTGTACCGCCCGGTACAAATTTTATTTGTGGGGTGCAGTGGAATAGAAAGAATGAATCTAGAACGTGTATTTAAGTTGTGAAATGATGATAAAGAGATGAATTTAGAAGAAATATACAGTAGCTGACTTCCAGCTACCATTCTAAACACCATCGTTAAAGTGTGTAGCTGCCGACGTTCATCAGACATCAGCCGTGATACAGTCTGATAGTATGGGGTGATATGAACATCGTACTCTCTATTGTAAATAAATCGCAGGCAGGAATTCAGTGCTCGTTGATGTTTCAGTGTTTCTTCTCTCGTCATGTCAACTAAAACAACGTCACAATAATCAAGAATAGGAAGAATGAGTGTCTGTATGAGTTTGGTCTGTGGCTCAAAAATGGAAATATATCTCTCTGCCGTTTAAGAAGGTGAAGCACTCCAAAAATCTTGTTACGTATTTCTTTCGTGTAATCAGACCAATCAACTGTTTCATTCATCATTACGCCGAGATTTATAACTGTTTTACTGTAGGGAATAATGTTACCATTCAGTAGGATAGGCGGGATTGCGACATTGTTTGAGCAGTTCAGTAATTTTCGTCATCCAATTATGATTGACTGAGATTTTGTGCAGTTTAGTATAAGAGTGTTTCGTTGTGCATATATAGTGGGTCGTCGGAGTTCATTGTTAATATCTTGTCTTGCAGTGTCGATATATTTGAAGATCGTCAGCATAGAGGTGGTGTGTATTATTTCCTGTCACAGACGGTATGTCATTGATATAAATACAGAA
Organism: Anabrus simplex; assembly: GCF_040414725.1. NCBI lineage: Eukaryota > Metazoa > Arthropoda > Insecta > Orthoptera > Tettigoniidae > Anabrus > Anabrus simplex. Next base: position 227,472,620 of record NC_090266.1, on the reverse strand, counting down.
AATTAGAGGCCCTGGAATACTGCCCTGTGGGGCAACACTAAATTTCATTTTCCATTTATAGGCCTTGTCGTTTACTGTTACACGCTGTTGACGGTTACTCAAGCAAGAAGTAAAAACCATAAGCGCAGCCAGGTCTAAATTTAGCACTTTCATTTTCTTTATCATAGTCGGAATTACTATAGTGTCAAAGGCGCTACTGAAGTCAAGAACGATAAGTATAGTGAGCAGTCGTTTGTCCATAGCGTTTCTAATGTCTTCAGTAACCTTCAAAAGTGATGTCGCGGTACTGTGACCCTTCTTAAATCCAGATTACAAAGGGTCCAAAAGAGCATTTTGATTTAGGTATTCCAGAACTTGCTCGTATACTAAACGTTCAAAAGATTTAGAAAGAGCAGGGAGTATAGACATAGGACGATAGTCAGAGGGTCATTGTGGGTATAAACTCTTAGGTACCGGTATAATTTCCAGACAGTAGGGGAAGTTCCGTTTAGTAAACAGTAGTGCAATATGTGCGTCAGTAGTATAGACAGGACAGCACCCATAATGTTATGTATAAAAGTAATAATAATATCATCTACACCTGTAGGCTTTGATTTAATGGAATGCAAAGACTTTTCAACCTGATTTTCTGAGATACTGTGAAATGTGAATGGTGGATTGGCTGGAGGGGAGGGCGGTGGGTCGGTGCAGTTAATTGGGGTAGGTTGAATATTTATTCTACTAAAGTAATCGTTCAGTTCGTCAAGTGGAATGTCAGAAGTCGTCTGTCTCTGCTGATGTTTTCCTACTCCCAGAGCTCTAAGTTGGTCCCATGCGCGATTAGAATGTAAGTTATTAGCTAAATTACGGAAATATATACATTTTTTATTTCTGATTAACTGCTTCGTGCGATGTTTAAAGATGTGGTTAGATTCGAAGCCTATGTCATCTAGGGTTTGTTTATAATGTCGAAATAACGAGTCTCGGTGGGCCATCATTCTCTTAGCTTCATCATCTAGCCATTCACAAGATGGGCGAGAAACCTGTATTCGACGTGTGTGTCTGTCTGTGTATAATTATTTGCCGCATCATTTGTATAAAATGTAACTTCTTTATTGCTTATCACATGACCATTATTATAATAACATTACCGTATTTATTCTAAACCAGAAAATTGCACCTGTACTCAGATTGTTAATTCTTGCATTCATTTCACTTGTACTCGGAATATATGAAATGCTGCAGTTACGTTGGGATGGGAGTAAAATAGGTAGACGGGGGAGGGGGGTTGTCGTCCTAGGAGTCCAGACACCCCAGGAGTTTTAACGAATCTACTTTTATTAAACATTTTATATATAACGAATATTAATATTAGCTACTGGAGTCCAACTCATTGGCTGAATGATCAGTGTTGAGGCCTTCGTTTCAAAGGGTCCCGAGTTCGATTACCGGCCGGTTCGGGGATTTTAATCGCGTCTGATTAATTATACTAGCTTGGGGACTAGGCGTTTGCCCCAACACTTTCCTCTTCATATCCAGACAACATACTACACTACCAGCCCCCAAACAAACACACAACCGTGATTTCGTCCCTCCATACAGGGTTGGCGTCGGGAAGGGTATCCGGCAGTAAAACAGGGCCAAATCCTCATGTTCGGCACAGTTCGCACCCGCGACCCCACAGATGTGGGAAAAGCGGGAGAAAAGAAGAAGAAGAAGAAGAAGAAGAAGAAGATTACTATTAGCTTCCGGAATCCGCACGAATCTACTACTTTTACTTGGATCCAAGGACACTAATTACCTTTTTAGGTATTCTACACCACCTAAACTCTGGAAGTTTGGACACCTATCAAAATAAAATTCTGAATGAATGCCCCCCCCCCCACCACCAAACTGAAATCCTGGCTACGCTACTGAGTCGACTGGAGAAAACTTACTAGGGCTGTGAGAGTTACTCCATCTCAAAACTTTCTCTTAACGCGAAGAATTCGCCGAAGATTGTGATCAATAATAATAACTTCATGTCGCTATTCCTATCCAGGTGCAGCCCTTGTAAGGCAGATCATCCAAGGTGGGTGGGCGGCCTCTGCCGTGAATATGACCTGCATGTTTTCTAGTGGAGGATATTGTTGTTTGTGGTGTGTGGGTTTCAGGAATGGTAGGGACAGTACAAACAGTTAGTCCCCGAACCTATGGAAATACAAATTTAAGGTTAAAATCTCCTACCTGGCCGAGAATCGGAGCCAGGGCCTTCTGAAACGAAGGCAACTACACTGACCATTCAGCCGAGGAGCCGGATATTGTGATCAAAAGTGTACTGTCTCACAGCTTTGATTTTCATTATCCTCTTAGTACGTGGCTTATCATGTACGGCGATGTACAAAGACTCATAAAGGCTGTAGATGTTTTCTTTTTTTATCTAAGTTGCTTTACGTCGCACAGACGCAGATATGTCTCATGGCGACGATGGGAGAGGAGAGGGCTAGAAGTGGGAAGGAAGTGTCCGTGGCCTTAATTAACGTACAGCACCAGCACTTGCCTGGTGTGATAATATGAAACCAAGGGAAACCATCCTCAGGGCTGCCGATAACGGGGTTCGAACCCACCATCTCCCGAATACTGGATACTGGCCGCACTTAATCGACTGCAACTCTCGAGCTCGGTGTAGATGTTTTCGTTTGGATCATCAGCCCATAGACTCATTTAAAGCAGCCCTCCATGCCACCCTATCTCATACTACCCTCATAATTTCTTTTTTGCTATTTTGCTTTACGTCGCACCGACAGAGATAGGTCTTATGGCGACGATGGGACAGGAAAGGGGTAGGAGTGAGAAGGAAGCGGCCGTGGCCTTAATTAAGGTACAGCTCCGGCATTTGCCTGGTGTGAAAAAGCGGAAACCACGGAAAACCATCTTCAGGGCTGCCGACAGTGGGGCTCGAACCCACTATCTCCCGATTACTGGTTACTGGCCGCACTTAAGTGACTGCAGCTATCGAGCTCGGTAGCCTCATAATTTCAACATAACTACTGCATAATACATGTTTTCTAATAACCTATGATTGTCATATTCATGCATTGATCTACTCCTGCCGTTGTTTTCTCATCTACTAGCCTCGGAAAACACCAGCCGAAACCATGTGTGTCTCAATGTGTCTTATCTACCTGTGCCTTCTGATCAAATTTCACTTAATCGTTCTCCACTCCTCTGCTCCATTCAGCATCTCTTCATCAGTTATCCGATCTCACCTTCAGCATTCTGCTGTAATGCCGGTTTTCATAACACTATTATGTTTCTTTTTTCTCTTCTTATCCATATATCACTTTCACATAATGTCACGCATCAAAAAATAGTATTGAATTGAGTTCGGGAGATGGTGGGTTCTAACTTCACTGTCGGCACACCTGAAGATTATTGTCCGTGGTTGATGATTTACACACTAGGCGAATGCTGGGCTATATCTTAATTAAGGCCACGGCATCTTCCTGCCCACTCTCAGCCCTTTCCTTTCCCAGCATCGCCATAAGGCCTAAGGTGCGATGTAAAGCAAATTCTAAATAAAATAAAAATATTTTCACAACCCCTTCCAAGGAAAAGTGGTATCCACGCCACTGGCCTCGACTTATACCCCACCCACTGAAATTATTTTGTGGGTGCGCCACTGCATCCACTCACCATTTAAGGTACAAGGTAAGCCCGAAGAAAGGTTGAATACTCAAAATACACCACCATAAATGACGCGGTTATGGCTCAAAAGTATAAAGAAAGGTAAGAGACGGGATCTTGTGTTTTAAGTAGAATCCGTATCAATAGAACGTGACTAGCCTTTTCCTATCCCATCATCACAAAAATCTGTCTGAGATGGTGAAGACTTAAACCACTAGCCTGTCACTGCTGGGTTCCGTGGGTCGATTCCCGTTCACTCCATGTGAGATTTGTGCTGGAAAAAGTGGAGGCGGGACATGTTTTCACCGGGCACTGCGATTTTACCTGTCATCTTGCATTCCATCGACACTCTCCAATATCATTGAATTTCATCTGCCAGCAATTAGTCATTGCCGCGGAGGAGTGCGACAGGTTTCGGCAGACGGCACACGTTCTATCCTCGCCGTTAGATGGGGGCTTCATTCATTTCATTCCCGACCAGGATGAATCTCTGAAAACAGGCTGTGGATTTTCATTTCCATTATTTATTTCACTGTGAAGTAATACAAAACAATGCATTCTGTCCATCTCCATATCATCTGCATTTTACATGGCAGGCCTACTGCATGTGCGATTTGAACGATTCGACCCTTGTTGACTTCCGAAACCACTGGACCCATCCTAGTTACAGTATACCTTATCCATACTGAACGAGGAAGAGAATGCTCTTCTCCTAGTACCTCCCAACCCCTGCAGCATTCAGGCGACACTGCGCTTCCTTTCATCGACCTTCCATCTCCGTACAACACCTCTAGTAAATATGAGGTAACTTAGGTACTTATAACAAGGTAAACAGTTCCACTGGTGGCGATTTACGTCACCCCAGGGCCATATACCTCTGCAGAAGCGGAATTCTTATTTCCAAGAATCGAACCAGTGGTGGCCGGTCCAAATGTGGTAGGGAGATTGCAAGCAGGTGTTGTGACGTACCCACTCAGCCCACAGATGTATGATAGTATTATAACGTGGCGGGTCACTTTAATAGTAATATAAATAAATGATATTTCATTGTTTCTCAATAAACAATATCCCATGGGCGCCAGCCTTCAAGCTTATGGCTTGAAAACGATAGTTGATAATTAATAATAATAATAATAATAATAATAATAAAAATAAAAATAATAATAATAATAATAATAATAATAATAATAATAATAATAATAATAATAATAATAATAATAAAAATAATAATAATACGTCATGAGACTCAAAAATCTCCCAGGGGTGGGGTGACCGGACACTAACCATTTAGTACACTAACTTGGAATTTGAGGATCATTAATAATCATTTCATAAAATACAAATTAAAACAGCTATATATTAGGATGAAAAACGTGACGTAACGGCGTATTAACGAAATCTGAACTTACGGAAACAAAAGGAAAATTGATTGAAATTAACTTTAAGAAAATGAACTGTTGCGCGAAGACTTGCAGTAACTTATGAATTTAGCTTACCATATGTAGGCTCTATTACCTTGAAGCTGATGATGGGCGGATCTCTCGTACCGGCTGCGTCATCTGTTGTTGGATTCCAGTCCTACTTCTGCTTTTCCTGGCTTTAACACTTCTTACTGCACTCCTTACATAAAGTCGTAATGAGTCCTAATTTTAAATGCAAAACCACCATGGGTTATGTTCATGGAGAGAATACACTTGTATTCTTGCATATTACGGAACAGTAGCGTAGCTAAATTCATAATAAAAGCTCTCCTTCCCTGTACTATTCAAAACCGGTCTCCCGTTGACTACTTCTCGTCATTGAGAAAACAAGTCCCAATGAGAGTAACTTTTGAGTAGTATCCTACGGTACTACTCAGATGCGAAGTGAACTAAGTTAAAATCTTCTCCGATGTGCAGACGTAGAATCGTAGTAAGAGTGTCTTCCAAGAGAGTCTCAGTGTCTAAGAGTGAGAATAAGAATGTCCTAATACGAGTGACAATCTGCTTACGAGTAAGAATGCCCTCTCCAGCTCTTGTCTTCGACGTATATAGGTTCAAAAGTCTCCTTCCATCAGCCATATCACATGGTCCAGTAAGATTCGAGGTCTCATCCCTTCTCCTATGTATTGCTGTGAATCCATCACGTTGCTTCATTACGTTCATTCACATAGGCTGAACTTTCCCACTGAAATAAAACGTCAGGTAGCGAAGATCGAAAAGTGGGCGTTCATAATGTATCAACTGTCTCTTCATGAGATGGAGAGGGAAAGGTCTCTCGTAACCTTGATGACGTACTTATCCTGGAAATGGACTGAAATTAGCCTGCTGACTCTGGTCACCTCACAATGGCTATTGGAAAATTTACTGCAAGCTATTAATATAAATGATGTTGAAATACTTTACCCAATATGTGGTTCGTTCAGAATACGTTATAGCCGCGATACAAAGAAATGAAATGATGATTGAAATGGATGATAAAAACCCTATATATATATTAATTTAAAATGACCTATCAGTGATTAGATATATACATCTTATCAATTAATTATATAGTTCAATAATTGAAAACATGCAGTGATGTCCCAAACATCACAGTGTTTACGATGCTACACTACCGCGAACATAAAGAAAGCTTTTCTCACTGCTATATACCATTTACAAAACCTCAGCTGATATATTTAGCTCGAACAATATTCTCTGTAAGACAGATTTGCACATCTCCCAGTCTGATGGCAAGCAGCCGCCGCTGAATCGAACTCTTGTCCTTCGGGGTGAATCGAACATTCTTTATCATCTCGGCTAGTTGTCTTTTACCTCGTAATTCCAACTATCATTTGATTCAGGATTATTCCGATGAATGGCTCGCCATTGCAATTTTCCGACGTGAATGACTGTTAGTACAGATCCTCTAGCAATAGCGCGGAGTTAAGTTTACCTCTTTGTTAAGTTACATCTATTTCTTCCTCTTCTCTTTATTTGTTTATCCTCCAAGGTCGGGTTTTCCCTCGGACTGAGCGAGGGATCCCACCTCTACTGCCTCAAGGTAGGTGATCTGGTGCTTCAGGCTCTCGATCGGGGGATACAACTGTGGGGATGACCAGTACTTCGCCCAGACGGCCTCATCTGCTATGCTGAACAGGAGCCTTGCGGGGGGGGGAATTGGAAGGGATAGACAAGGAAGAGGGAAGGAAGCGGCCATGGCCTTAAGAAGTTAGGGCCGGGCTGAGTGGCTCAGACGGGTGAGGCGCTGACCTTCTGACCCCAACTTGGCAGGTTCGATCCTGGCTCAGTCCGGTGGTATTTGAAGATGCTCAAATACGTCAGCCTCGTGTCGTTATATTTACTGGCACGTAAAAGAACTCCAGCGGGACTAAATTTCGGCACCTCGGCGTCTCCGAAAAACGTAAAAGAGGAGTTAGTGGGACGTAAAGCAAATAACATTATTATTATTATTATTATTATTATTATTATTATTATTATTATTATTATTATTATTATTATTATTATTATTAAGAAGTTAGGTACCATCCCGGCATTTGCCTAGAGGAGAAGTGGGAAGCCACGGAAAACCACTTCCAGGATGGCTGAGGTCGGAATCGAACACATCTCTACTCAGTTGACCTCCCGAGGCTGAGTGGACCCCGTTCCAACACTAGTACCACTTTTCAAATTTTGTGGCATAGCCGGGAATCGAACTCGGGCCTCTGGGGGTGACAGCTAATCACACTAACCTTTACAGCACCGAGGCGGACAAGTTACATCTATTTAGATCTGATTTCTCTGATTGCTGGTGTGACACTCAGCTGACAGCCACCTGTAGGTAGTATGGAGGGAGTTCCCCTCTGAGCTGGAATCAGAAAACCCTGGCACTACAGCCCCAATATCGCCGGCTTCATCAAAGAGAGCAGATATTACCGGTAATGAAATAAAACTTCCAGCGTTTTCTTTTCCGATGCACAGTGACGTGCCACGTGTTCTGGCTGGTTCCCCTCTTAAACCTCGCTGGATCGATACTCGAGGGGCCACCTCGTCATCCCTCACTCGCCCTCCAACAATTGCCCAGAAACGTATTCCATATATATTTTTATGACGTTTAAATATAACGTGACATGTATGATAAACCATGAGCTTATCATCCCGTCTTGTTCAGTACGCCGACGACTATTTGCCACGTGTTCCCATCCTGGCTGGATGGAAGCCTATCTGAGCCCTAGGTAGACGGCGCTAATGATAATGCTGTGATTGATGTCACCTTGGAGGGTAAAGCGTACCGTTCAATCTCTCCCGTCAACTAGACTGAGGGGTGTATTCCACCCCTTCCTTCCCGCTCACTCGCTCGCTACATAAACCCTTCCCTTGCACCCGAACTCACCATCACGCTCTCTCACTCTCGTTTTTTCAAGTTGCGTGTGGCCTAGGGGTTCATTAGAGATGGCTCGTGGGAGGTGTGTCCTTTGTCTAATGCGACTCGTCATATTACATTGTCTCTTCAATGCACCTGCTGCAGCGGTAAAGACTAATCATCGTTTGTCTCAGGGGAGAACTTCAACTAGATACGTCTTTGTCGCATGAGGTTTTACGTCTCTTCTTTCTGAGAAATAAAAAATGAAACCTTCTAGTAATCATTGTATTCTACCTCCAATGAATAGAAAACTCGGTGACCATACTTCTGGTTGAAGAAGCTAATGGTAGGTAATGTCACAGTGTTGTGTATGTACGATGTTAAAAAATACTTGGCAAGGGCATTATAATAAATGTTTATTTACTCATATAACACAAAGCATAATTAATATTCATTTAGAAGGAGACAGGCATATGTTTACAGGAGAGTGCCTCTTCCTCATTTACGCCATAAATACTGGATTGTTTATAGGTCTTCTCGTTTGTCCCACTTCTCATTACCCTCAGTAAGGATCCCTACCTATCTTTTTGTAATGAAATGAAATGAAATGTCGTATGGCTTTTAGGACCGGGAGTGTCGGAGGACATGTTCAGCTCGCCAGGTGCAGGTCTTTTTATTTGACACCCATAGACGACCTGCGTGTTGTGATGAGGATGAAGTGATGACGAAGACAACACATACACCCAGCCTCCGTGCCACCGAAGTTAACCAATGATGGTTAAAATTCCTGACCCTGGCGGGAATCGAACCCGCGACCCCTGTGAAGAAAGACCAGCACGCTAACCGTTTAGCCATAGAGCCGGTCTCTTTGTACTGAAACACATGATTATGAAGCTGATTATTATTATTGTCTTTTAAAGGTGCCTATCTTCTAGGTTATTGGTTCTACTGAAACACAAAAGCAGGAATTTGTCCGGTCCATTTGAAATGACTGTTGTATGGCACAGTGTTACGAGCTGGTTGTCTTTGGATGCCTAAATCAGATATGAAAATTCAGGCCGACCTGCTGATGTGGGCACAGGACAATATGCATGTAACGATGGCCTAATTAGAAAACCTCGTATCTCCCAATGCTCTTCCTATCCATTATTTCTCTTAAGATTAGTCACGCTTCCTAGACACATATGGATATGTAGTCCATGACAACAATTTTTGTTTGGTTCATTTTCCTATGCTAGACGGTAAAGGAAAATAAACCTTAAGTAAATTATTCTTTAGGAATCTGTAAATACGTCACGCAAACATACATTCCTATAATACGGTACGGCAAGGTTCATTTTCCTTTGCACAACGCCATAGGGAAATGAACCCAAGAAATATTGTAATCATGGACTACATATCTACATGTAGCTTGGAGGCGTTATTAGTCTTAAGTGCAATAATGGATAAGAAGAGCATTGGGAGATGCAAGGTTGCCTATTTAGGCCTAGGTCATCGATAATTGTACTCTAAGTAGATAAGAACACACACGGACTTGGACCTTAATTACGTGAATCTCCCTTGCACTGGTTGCAATTCACATCAGAATCAGGGAGTAATACTTCAAGGGAAAACCGTGAATCTCCATGTTCTGATTTTGGTGAAAATAAATAATAAGGCGTGAGGTAAAAGTAACATCTATGAAAGTGTTTGTTTCGTATCTAATACTGTCATGATTATGTTACAATACAGGCACATCCTATTACTTATGCAGCCTCAAAGCAGATCTTAGTAAAATGTACGACAGAAATTACGTGTAAACGTTATTTTACATAATTTCTTTTCGGAATATTCGTCTCATTTGAAGCAAATAATATAGCAACAATAACAATAATTTGAAGTAATTACGACTGCATTACACTTTTAAAGGTCTTGAAGGAATTAAAGATGTGGACCCAAGAAAATAATTTACCTTCCAATATCAATACATTCAAAACATTTAGTTTCACTCGGTGATAAACTACCATTAACTATAAATACGAAATCGAGGGCAAACCACTTGGCGTATTTCGTGGAGCACTGGATCTAGGAGTCATAAACATTGTCCTAGTGTTGCTCGAATACGTCTAAGGATGTCGGGTATAATTACCTAGATGTACAATTTGAAGCTCGTGTGCAATATATATTGTCAGGAAAGCTCACAAATATGACGGTTTCTTTGCCAGAATTTCCACCAGCTTTCTAGCAGGATCTTAATGGTATTGTATAATGCTTTCGTTAGATCAAGGCTAGAATATGCCTCTCTTATGTGGAGCCCGTACACCATAAGTATATTGATCTAATTTGAATGTTCAGTGTTACATATCGTTGTTGCGCCTACGAAAATCACCATGTGAAGTATTTCAGCTTAGAAATTTGGCAGCTTATATTCTATCATCTAAGGTTCAATAGTGTGCGAATTATGTCAAAGAATTCTCGCTCTCGATGATATATGTGCTGCGTGTCTGTGTTTCTCCCATACAATTATGACAGTCCGGTGGTATTTGAAGGTGCTCAAATACGTCAGCCTCGTGTGGGTCGTTTTACTAGTACGTACTCCTGTGGGACTAAATTACGGCATCTCGGAGTCTCCCAAAACAGTAAAATTAGTTAGCTGGACGTAAAAACAAATTTTATTATTATTATTATTATTATTATTATTATTATTATTATTATTATTATTATTATTATTATTGTCATCACTTATACGAATCGTACACCTAATACTAGAAGCTGTTAACGCCAGGAAAATGTCACTCAGAAAATAGATCCAGTGCCTATATTTCCTTCGTATATTAATAAATAACAAAACTGATGACAGTAATATCGGAGGAGCCCCGTGGTGTAGGGGTAGCCTGCCTGACTCTTACCAGGAGGCCCCGGGTTCTATTCCCAGCGGGGTCAAGGATTTCTACCAGGACCTGAGTGCTGGTTCGAGGTCCACTCAGCCTACGTGATTAGAATTGAGGCGCTATCTGACGGTGAGATAGCGGCCCCGGTGTAGAAAGCCAAGAATAACGGCCGGGAGGATTCCTCGTGCTGACCACACGACACCTGGTAATATGCAGGCCTTCGGGCTGAGCAGCGGTCGCTTGGTAGGCCAAGGCCCTTCAAGGGCTGTAATGCAATGGAGTTAATAATGGATGAATATTGTGCATCTATGTTCCTAATCTAACTGCCCACAGATTCCCGAATATATTTTTTCACTCTGAAGACAAGCAGAGATTTAGAAACGAAGTCTCCGATATACATAATTATTATGACCGAGTATAACCAAGTGCATCTTGATATAGATATAATCGATATGCTAGAAAAAACCAGTACACTACATCTAGTGGTAGACTGTTTTGACTTTGTAAGATAAATAGCATCTTGAGATTTTTTATTGTCTCCCTTCCTCTACCTCTATTAAGTTCTGCTACTTGTTTGAAGTGTTCAGTTTACTGTATTATCTGCTATTAATATTCAGGTAGTAGTGAGAATTGCAACTGGGGATATCGGTAATGTTCACAACAATGCTTAAATACAATATAAATAAAAAAGTATAAATTGTATTAAAACGGAAAATTTAATGTGATGGAGACACACCATGGTAATGGAGCTAGTTGTGGATTACAATTTTCGATGCACAGTTTACTATCAGATATACGCCATGAAAGCATTTTTATCAAAATCGTCTACACTGTAGCTTCCTCTTACATGAGAATTAATGTCTACAACGTATGAATTGCGAACATGAGAAGCAATGGGATTATAACATGCTGCTTGCCTGGCATCACGAATCGTTGTTTGATATTTGCATGGAGTCACCTAGTTATTAATAAGGGAGTGCATTGTGTGACTAGATATTCTGATCATATCCGCGTAACCTCCAATTTTACGGGGGATTAAAATATCCTTTGTTTAACACCCTAACCCAAGACTTCAGGGACGATGTCACTCACGTAATGCACTCCATCCAGTCGTGTTTTTTCTATAATTGTACCTCAAGAATGGAAGAATTCCAACGGATAATCGATTCTTTTGGAATGTGAAATGAAGAAATGATATATTTATTGATTGATTGATTTGTTGATTAATTGCATGAATGAATGAATGAAGTCCTTATATTTGCTCCACTGATATTACTATCACCGTCATTCTTTGACAGTACATATTTCAAGCTAATTTTTCAATATCGATATAATGGATATTACAAACCTTCAACCTGATATGACTATACCTCCATTCCCCTCCACGGACGTGAGGTCCCCCTGATAATACGCTCTGAAAGGCTAATAATGGGTATTGTACTCCAATCATACCAAATTTATACAGAATACTAGGAGATATTTTAAAGAAAATAATAGCACCTAAATTCTTTTAGAATGTGCAGTCGGCTTCCACTTCAGACTACTGTATTCCGATTTCGTTTTCTCTACAGGACTTAGAGATACATTAAGCATCAGTCGGCGTGTTGCATCTCCAGTTTTAGTCGACATTTATTTCTAACAAAATCTTAGGAAGAATTTTGCTAACATCACTGAGCGAAATATGAAGATAATCAAATACTGATAATTGTCTCCAAACTGTAAATAAAACCTTCATTGGGGTGAATGTTATCCACTACATTGGGATGCTGTGTGAAGTTCAGTTAAATTTTTACCATTGGAATTACTTACTTGTGAGTAACATATTACTTGGACACGTATTTATTTCTTCCGCTTAGTCTAAATTTACTGCCCGTAATAAAACATGACGATAACTCATCACACTCCAATAGGTCATGACGTCTCTTTTATCGACATTTTGCTTGTTAACCAATATTTTGACAAGTTGATAATAGTGAAGAGGCGGTGGGTTCTACATTGTTTGAATTGCATTTCGGGAAACGTGAATTTATTAATTTGACGGCTGTGGCCGCACAGTGTTTCATATCATGAGTAGTTGTAGAGTTTTCTAGATGTTGTGACACAAACTGGTTCTTAACTATGTTTTTTAGTAAAAGTTGTCAATGAAATTGAATTGGCGTATGGCTTTTAGTGCCGGGAATGTCCGAGGACTTGTTCGGCTCGCCAGGTGCAGGTCTTTTGAGTTGACACCCGTAGGCGACCTGCGCGTCATGATGAGGATGAAATGTTGATGAAGACGACACATACACTAGCCCCCGTGTCAGCGAAATTAACCAATGATGGTTAAAATTCCTGACCCTGCCGGGAATCGAACCCGGGACCCCTGTGACCAAAGGCCATCACGCTAACCATTTAGCCATGGAGCCGGACAAAGTTGTCAATGGTAATGTTAGATGAATACATGATACAATTAAATTTGCTTAAACGTTTGTTTGTATGTAATATGTACTTAATATGGATTATACTGAAAGGGAAAGTTCTGAAAATATCCCTTGATAAATATTATTCCGCCGAACAAGTGGGCATGCGATTTGAATCACGTAGCTGTGAGATTGCAATCGGGAGATAATGGGTTCGACTCCACTGTCGGCAGTCATGAAGATGGCTTTCCGTGGTTTCCCATTTTCACACCATATTGTTCCTTAATCAAGGCCACGGCCACTTCCTTCCCTATCCCATTGTCGGCATAAGACTTGCTATGAAGGTGCGACGTAAAGCAAATTGAAAAATATTCCAATCCTTAATTCCTATAAATATTCATCTGAACTACGACCACATTCTCCCACTTAGTACTGATTTTGCCGATAGGGTAAGACGTTGCATTTTCCTGTTCTAGTAATCTTACTGGGCCGGCTTCGTGGTGTAGGGGTAGCGTGCCTGCCTCTTACCCGGAGGCCCCAGGTTCAATTCCCGGCCAGGTTAGGGATCCTTACCTGCACCTGAGGGCTGGTTCGAGGTCCACTCAGCCTACGTGATTAGAATTAAGGAGCTATCTGACGGTGGGATAGCGGCCCCGGTCTAGGAAGCCAAGAATAACGACCGAGAGGATTCGTTGTGTTGACCACACGACACCTCGTAATCTGCAGTCCTTCGGGCTGAGCAGCGGTCGTTTGGTAGGCCAAGGCCCTTCAAGGGCTGTAGTGCCATGTGGAGATATTAATGGCCCATAAGGAAAAGATTTCCTCTTTTTTCCTAATCTTGAAAATATTAATCTAGTTTCTTCGTGATATGCATATACGTTCTTGACGATTGAAACTTTCACATACTGGACAGATAATGAGCAATTCTGTATTCATCATGTTTAGTACGGTATTTGGGAGGGGGGTCATTTTTGCCGAGGTGTGTCGCAGTATGTCTATCAAGAATCTAGGTTAACAACACTTTCGACAACGCAACGGCCCGTATGTGCCATTCAGGCTTCCAAATGTAAATTTGGTAATGGACTTTAAACCTACTAATCCATGCTTCTTTGAGGGAATCGATAAAGATAGTAGCTATTTCATGCATGTAAGTCAGGCATTGTCTGCAGGTTATGATATCCTACTTCACAAAGAGAGGTTATTTGCAATGCACTGAGCGAGTTGGCCGTGCGGTTAGAGTCGCGCAGCTGTGAGCTTGCATTCGGGAAATAGTGGGTTCGAACCCCACCGTCGGCTGCCCTGAAGTTGGTTTTCCGTGGTTTCCCATTGTCACTCCAGGCAAATGCTGGGGCTGTATCTTAAATAAGGCTACGGCCGCTTCTTTCCCACGCCTAGCCCTTTCCTCTCCCATTGTCGCCATGAAGCATATCTGTGTCGGTGCGACGTAAAACAAATTGTAAAAAGAAAAAGAAAACAAAGTGTCTAGCTGTCTCCTCTAGTTCCTTCAGACATAGTTACCCGATGCTGGAAGTACAGTATAGTGATTATATCAGCAGGTATGCACTTACCAAATTTAAATTTTTCCTTGTAAGTTTACTTTTATGTCCACCTCTCTGGAGTAATTGTTAGAGTTATTAGCTGCCACCCCCCGGGGGCCCGGGTTTGATTGCCGGCTCTTACACGAAATTTGAAAAATGGGGTTCACTCTTTCTCGGGAGGTCAACTGAGTACTGGGGGTTCGATTACAAGAAATGGGTATCAAATCTCTTACGAAGGTAAATGTTACTTTGCCCCGCGTATTATTTCTACGCAAGCAGTTCTTCAAAATCACTTAGGTAAATGAAAATGGACAATAAATTGTTATTAATGCCCTGCCGTTCCAGTGCATTGCCATCTGATAATTATTCCAGAGAAAATAATATTCTGCACTATTTTCCGTCCCTGCTGTGCTTCACCTTCTATCGGCGTATTGCTTTATCATATGTGTTTATTCTAAAGACTGCGAAAAATGCAATGCTAATTACTTATTTCTATTGCGTTAATGGCTGAAGGTACTAAAAGGTACTAGTTTTGCAATTTTAAGCATTACTTGTGAGATAATTGCCATTAAACGTAAGGAACTTCATCTTATTTGTCCGTATTGAACTGAGATCACAATTATTTAAAGTCTATCAGGTTCCACCTTTTCAATACCAATACAATGTTGTCGGATGATATTTACAACATTATTTATTACAGTACATGTTTCGGTGCTCTATTATGTCACCATCATCAGCTGATTTATAAAATGTGAAAAACCTTGGCGATCTAAATATTAAACAAAATATTGTCATACTTAACTCATACATATACATATTTACATACAACAGAATATTGGTTAAATCCTAAACATCTATTATGCTATATTCATTATCCTTAATATGTAACAAGAGAATTCTTGTAAGTCATGAATATAAAATTTTTCTCATCTGGTTGACGAGTTGTCTTTACATTCCTTAATGTCTGTGATTCTATTCTCTCGTACTGTCTAATTAGCACTTAAAATTGAAGAATTAAAATTGCATGCAGTCTATTTGATGTAAAATGTTCGTTTCATATGTATATTAGCTGCTTTTGTTGGATAAAATTCATTATATATAATAATTGTAATTGTAATTGTAATAACATTTTAACATCAAATAGACTGCATGCAATTTTAATTCCTCAATTTTAAGTGCTAATTAGACAGTACGGGAGCATAGAATCACAGACATTAAGGGATGTAAAGACAACTCGTCAAGCAGATGAGAAAAATGTTATATTCATGACTTACAAGAATTCTCTTGTCACATATTAAGGATAATTAATATAGCATAATAGATGTTTAGGATTTAACCAATATTCTGTTGTATGTAAATATGTATATGTATGAGTTAAGTATGACAATATTTTGTTCAATATTTAGGTCGCCAAGTTTTTTCACATTTTATAAATCAGCTGATGATGGTGACATAATAGAGCACCGAAACATGTACTGTAATAAATAATGTTGTTAATATCATCCGACAACATTGCATTGGTATTGAAAAGGTGGAACCTGATAGACTTTAAATGCTTGAGATAATTGCCAAACAAATGCCCTAATGAAGTATATTCATCCCTTTACTTGTAATACTGAGTAACACGATTACTTTAGTCTTGATTATATTAGCAGAAATACACTTCTTCATAATCTATCTTCATCAGTACCCGTCAAGAAATTCAACTCTTAAGATATTCTCCCCACCTGTGGCACTATTCTGTGCTCTGCTACAAGACGTCTCAAATTATGCTTTAGCACATCAAATTGTATCCGTAATAATTCTTCTCCAATCTAGATATACATATATTCAGTCAATTCATAATTACTTTGTGATGCAATCATTTCGTGCCAGGTGTAGGAGGGTGACAGCAGCTGGGAGCTGGGTTAATACATACATCGTGGGAGGGAAGCAAGCCTCCATTTATCATCCCACTCTTCTGAGCCTCGTCTCAAATCCTCCCAGCGATGCCATCGTTAATCACTCATTCCACCAAATTTGAAGATATAAATCCCGCTAGATGTACCACTCCCTATCCTGCTATATTAACAGTACTGGAATTAACGATTATGCATGTATTCGAATAGTATTGCGAAATAACATCAAATGTTGCAGTAATAATTGTGAACACCATTAGACGTAACCGTGTCCGACTCTTTGGCTGAATGGTCAGCGTACTGCCCTTCGGTTCAGTGGGTCCCAAGTTCGATTCCCGGCCGCGTAGGGACTTTTAATCGCTTCGGATTAATTCTTCTGTCTTAGGGACTGAGTGTTTCTGTATGTCCCAGGACTCTGCTCTTCATATTCAGACAACACACTACACCACCTGTTGTGAATAGATGGGGAATAAATGAAATGGCGTATGGCTTTTAGTGCCGGGAGTGTCGGAGGAAAAGTTCGGCTCGCCAGATGCATATCTTTTTATTTGACCTGCGCATCGTGGTGAGGATGAAATGATGATGAAGACGACACATACACACAGCCTCCGTGCCAGCGAAATTACAATTAAGGTAAAAATCCCCGACCCTGCCGGAAATCGAACTCGGGACCCCTGTGACCAAAGGCCACCACGCTAAGCATTTTGCCATGGAGCCGGACAGACGGGGAATAAGTTACCGTATACAATACTTTGCACACTGTTTTATTCAACTACATTATTTAAAAGATGGCTACCGCTCAGAGAGCAGGATGTACAAAGATATGTCACCCTTGAAAGTAGTCTTCACCTGTTCATCCCGAATCCCTAACATCCTCCCCAACCTGGCCAAACTCCAGAGGTATGGCCAGCTGAAGATGCCTGACAATGCGAGCTCCGTCCGTCTTGGAGAGCAAAACGGTCCGGGCGTGTCCATCCCATCCATGACGTAACTCCACTACACGGGCCTTATTCCACATACGACGTGGTCGGTGATCTTCCTGCATAAGGACGACGTCTTCTACTCTGACGGCAGGGCGTGTTCCTCTTGGGCGTCGTACTTCGTGGAAGTTTTGCAGTTACAGCAGGCACTCTTTATTCCACTGTTTCCAAAAAATGATACGTCAGTTGCTGCTGGAGCCTGAATTATTTAGTGGGAGAGTTGACCTGGGATTCAGGTCCAGAGATTAGTGCAGTGATTTTTCCGCTGACGAGGAAATGTGCTGGAGTAAGGACATCTACGTCGTCATCCTTGGTCAGTGGTCTGAGTTCAGCGCGTCTTCTATAGATGTCACTACCGTCTGCAAACTGTCCTGATCTACTGAGGATCGTTCCAGAGTCTTCCTCAGACATAGCTTGGTGGTGCAAATCGTCCTTTCCCACCAGCCTCCCCACCAAGCCGCGCGTGGTGCAATTAACTTCCATACGATGCTACGCTGTGACAGATACTGGTGAGTCTTTGCATGCGAGATCGTTGTCCATAGATCCGACAGTTCTCTGTTTGCACAGTGAAACCTCTGAGCGTTGTCAGAGTAAATAGTGTGTGGAATACCAAGTCTTGCCACAAACCTCCGTAGTGCCTGTATGAACTTGTCGGTACTGAGATCTTGGCATAATTCTAAATGAAGTACTCTTTTCGTCGCACATGTGAAAAGGACAATGTAGCATTTTTGTGCGATGTGCGCTTCCTTTACGCATAATGGTCCGGCAAAATCAATACCTGTTACCGCAAATGCTCTCTGTGGAATGATTCGCTGTGGTGGAATTAGTGGCTCAGTTGCTTCTCCAGCGATGCCTCGGGCCATTTTGCAAGGTAGACAGTAGTGTAGGATCTTCTAAATGCGCGCCGTGCTCGTAGTATCCAGAAGTTCGTTCGGAGTTCTGACATAACTATTCGCACTCGCAGATGATGGAGGCGAATGTGCGTGTCCCTAATCAGTAATTACATAACGTGGTGATCGCCATCAAGATTTATGGGATGACGCTGTTCAAGGGTAGGTTCAGCCAAGGTTCAGGATTCCATTTTCCACAAAGGTATTGTAGCAACATAGTTCGGATCCTCCTGCAAGAGGGGCGTTGGTTTGTAGCGCTCTCAGTTCAGCAGGAAAGCAATCGATTTACGCGGCCTATGTCCAGTACTTGCATGCGCCATTAAATTCCTTGTAAGTGAGTTCTCGAGTGTCATGGTCTTTGTGAAAAAAACATGTGTCAGGCGAAGTACCCAACCAGTGACCCGCAAAAGGCGTACATAAGAACTGAATTTTGTGCAGTTAATTATGGGCAACGGCAAATCCACGTGGAGGACCTGTTGGTTAGTGCTCTTCGTCTCTGGAAGTGAGGAAGCTAACAGCAGATTTCAATGCCAGTAAGAATCAGCCCTTGCTAACCAAGATGACCCATGCCACCATATATTTAGGGGCTGTATCTGATCTGCAGAAACTCCACGAGATAGGTGATCTGCAGGGTTGTCAGATCCTGGGCAGTGTCGCCATTGCGATGGTGTTGAATAAGATTGGATCTCCGTCACGCGGTTACAGACGAAGATCTTCCATTGATTTGGAACACCACGAACCCGATCCAAGGTCACAGTAGAAACAGTCCATAAGATGGCTTTAGAGACGTCACTATCGGTTGCTTTGCTGTAATATCGTAGAAGTCGTGTTCCTACTAACGCTGCTAGGAGTTCAAGGCGTGCTAGGGTTACTTTCTTCACTGGAGATAGTCTTGATTTACTACAGGCTAAATGAACGCGATATAGTGTTACGTTTTGAGATTCTGTGGAAATGCTCAAAGAAGTTCTGTACTGCAGATATACCACTCCATTTCGCGTGTTTTGAAAGCGATCTGGTGTTGTTTCAGCTTCGTTGGAGTGGAGCATCTTTCTCGCTAATGTGTAGTCATGATGGCGTCTTGAATTATACATTCATCTCTTGTTGACGAAGCAGTTGAATATTTCCTCATAAATAGTGATTCTGGAGAGCTATATTTTGATAATGAAGATGAAGAATATCTATGTGGCGATATTGAACTACAAGAAAGTGCGAGACAAAGTAGGGAGATCAATTATTTCAATTGTACACAGTGAAGTTTGTATGCTTACCTCAATAGGTCTGTTAATGTAATATATTCTACAAACATTAGCAGCTGTAACAGACTGATTAACTGGGTTTTATAAGAAAAGGAAACAAGTATGCGGGAGAGGATTGAAACATTAAACTCGACTATTTTTGTACAGTAACCGTATTTCGTAACAGCGACAGAACTTATGAAATGTCTTGAAGCCTTTGGAGTATTATATTCTAGATAATGTGAGGATATTCGATTCGAATTTCCCAGTACGTACAACCTAACCCTATTCGATGACAAATACAAAAGTACGACAACAGTAAATATGTTTCGGAGATCACTACTGCAGGTATTGATACCGTAAGTCAAAAATATGTGGGGTGATCCGCGACGGGGTTTTATAAGCCGGAAGCTCTAGTCTCTCGCCTGATTCACCCCTGGCACAACCGTTTGCACATAGAGAAGATAAAGAGGGTGCAGGAGCGCGCAAGCTGTCTGGCTCTGGAATATCCCCGCCCCCTCTCCATCATCGCCACGGCGTGCCTTACGTCTGTCACATGTTACTTCCAGGAATCCGTGTGGTTTGTTTAGGGCTAAAGTTTCGAGGCAAACTCACGATCATGCAGCCAGCATCCAAATTCACTAGGATACGAGTCAGTGAAGACGCGACTGTGAAAGGGTAAGGGATGGGGTAGACAGAGAGAAGGATATACGATGAAACGTGTATGAAGCTTTTACTGAAACTGTAACATTATCTTACACATGCTATCAGTGAACTTTAAAACTATGTATTATATACAATACGCTGCAGCCAACTGTCAAAGTGTTCTCCTAAGCAAAGGTGCAGTGGGTTTCATTGTCATTAAATAAACTAATGCATTATAAGGAGCGCTATAACTTGGATAGTCTTACGCTAAAGTGAACCAATTCACATTTTTTTGAAACGGGTTTAGTTACACCAAACGAATGCTCAAAGCCCCTCCTTCTTACATCGTAGAGGTCCATGTGGTATTTATACTCTAACTTGCATTGAAGATACGTTTTATTGTTGCTTAAGAATTATAATAAGATAATTTACAGTCTGAAATGGAGAATGTAGCGAAAAGAAAATGGTTTGTTCTATGCTATGTTGTATCCAATGTGGCATAGTACAAATCCAGGGATGCTGAAGGATCTCCAGAGTACTAAAATTAATTTCAAAAGTGCTTCACCACTTTTTGTGAGGGGCTGGAAGCCACATTGGAAGGAGGTGAATTACAGACATCATATAATTACATCGGTACTGCAACCTAATGTTCAATAACGGAAGAAATATTTTGTTAAGTGACATAACAGAACATATTACAGTAATGCTATGTTTCCGTGGTTTCCCATTTTCACACCAGGCAAATGTTGGGGCTGTACCTTAATTAAGGCCACGGCCGCTTCCTTCCAACTCCTAGGCCTTTCCTATCCCATCGTCGCCATAAGACCTATCTGTGTCGGTGCGACGTAAAGCCCATAGCAAAAAAAAGTTAATGCTATGAATAGCTTCATTTTATTTGATCATTAATCACTTGTATTATTCTTTGCATTGATAGAAGTACAATGCCAATACGTTAATGTTACAAGACGGTAAATACGGGCAATTTTAATGCATGTTGTCTACTGAGAAGTGTGTAGATATCTATGTTACCTTATTACTTATTAAGTTACGGGTATGAAATACTGAATTTCAAGACCATTGTTAGTAGGCCCTATATAGCTTATTAAGCACAACATTATCAAATAAAAAACATTAATATTTATTCTGAGTGAAGTAGTCCACAAATTCTGTTCTAATGTTAACAGTAAGTACGCTGTTTTTCTAAAACCATACCAATGCAATGCGTTAATACTGGAAGTAACTCAGTTGTGGGAAAGTGTCAACGTTTTATTTGTTTTTCACCAAATCATATTAATGTCACTTGCCGATCCTTAGTGTAAGACTGTCGATTTGTCCATAGTTGAGAACTCGAAGTATATTTTGCTTAGCGCTACAAATTACATTTCAAAGTAACAATAGCTCAGGAATAAGTATCAATTTATTTACAAATTGTTGACTCATAACTTATACCACCGCAATGTTTTTAGCAACTTCGAATTCTTACCACGATAAACACTCGACACTCAGCACCGACGTATGAACATATCCTGCGAGTGTCATCCATAAGGACATTTAAATTTTCTTGTAATTACAACTGATTCAATTAATTGTTTCTGGATGTATTTGGATGGCAGTGATATTTTCTTGGTTGATCATTGATGAGAAAATGTACTATAATTTGACAAGAGGTTTTCCATTGTCCGATATTCTCAATGTTAATGAATAACAAACATTTCACTGCTGACTAACTTGTGCAGTTTGTTAGACATTCGATTATGGTGCTAATGGTCCAAAGGTTGTCACAGTCAATTGATATTTAATGCATTTGATTTTGAGATAACCATTTGAATTGGTTGAACGATATTCTAGGAGATCACGTTATTGTCCCACGCGGCATTAACCAAATAAACATTTTGATGGGAATTAAGCATGCATTACTAATATTATTATTATTAAAATTATTATTATTGTTACGGGGATACCGTGGTTTACAGAGGTGAAAGAAGGTGGGGCATGAATGAGTGGATATAGAAAAGTCAGAATATTAATTTAAAACTTTAAATTGGAGCTCTATTTCTTCCTTACATCTTTTGATTCTTTTCAAATTTTAAACTTTACAGTCTGCTAAGCAAAAATCAGGTACAAAAATTTAACTCGTAAGCTTGAAGAACAATTTTAGAGAGATCTAGAATGATCATATAAAAATAATTTAACTATATGAGCTTGAAGCTCCCCTAATCACAAATTTTACCTGACCACTACTAATCCTTAATTCAACGGTCAAGGAGACGGATCACCCACAATTTTACTTAAGCAGGAAGTGCATAATTACTCTACAAATTTACACTTTCCACTCCTATCAAAGGCACAACCTACATTTAACAAGATTAAACCGTATTCACTGTCTTAACTGCTCAACAGTCTGATTGCTTCTATTCCTGATGCTTTATGACAATAGAATTTATTTACAATCCTTTCCACTTCCTCAAGCGTAATTTTACCAACGTCATTTTCCTCCTTCCCATGAGCTTGGCTGTTCGCAACTCCACCAGGAAGATCTCCTTTTACGTTGAGAAGTTGTTCAAAATATTCCCTCCACCTCTCCAGAGATTCCGTGGGATCTATTATGAGTTCACCTGAATTACTCAAAACACTGTTCATTTCCATTTTCCCTCCCTTCCTATGATTCTTTTTTACTGTCCAGAAAGGTTTCCCTGCTGCTTGACCTAGCATTTCCAAGTTATTACCAAAATCTTCCAACGACTTCTTTTTTGGATTCAACAACTATTTGTTTCGCTCCGTTTCTTTCATCTACGTACAAATCCCTGTCTGCCTCGGCTCTTGTTTGGAGCCATTTCTGATAAGCTTTCTTTTTACGTTTACAAGCTGCTCTCACTTCATCATTCCACTAAGATGTTCGCTTTTTTCCCATCTTTACACACAGTTGTTCCTAAGCACTCCCTTGCTCTTTCTACTACAGCATCCCTGTACGCCACCCATTCTCTTTCTGCTTACTATCCACTGTTCGAAACTTCTCACTGATCATATCCATGTACTTCTATCCAATTTCCTTGTGGTGGAGATTTTCTACCCTTCTTCGTTTGCAGACAAATTTCACGTTCTCTACCCTAGGCCTAGAGATACTTAGTTCTCTACAGATCAGATAGTGGTCTGTATCATCGAAAAATCCCCGGAAAACACGAACATTCCTAACAGATTTTCGGAATTCGAAGTCGGTTTAGATATGGTCTATTATGGATCTAGTATACCAAGCCTCCCATGTGTAGCAGTCAATAGCCTTATGCTTGAAGTATGTATTCGTAACTGCTAAACCCGTACTAGCACAGAAGTCCAGCAAACGCTTCCCATTGCCGTTAGCTTCCATATCATCCCCAAATTTACCAATCACCCTTTCGTATCCTTCCGTTCTATTTCCAGCTCTCGCATTGAAATCGCCCATTAGCACTATTCTATCTTTGCTGTTGACCCTGACCACGATGTAACTCAATGCTTCATAAAACTTGTCAACTTCATCCTCATCTGCACCCTCACATGGTGAATACACTGAGAGAATTCACGTCCTACTTCCTCCAACTTCCAAATCTCCCCACATCATTCGCTCATTTACGTGCCTAATAGAAACTATGTTGCTTGCGGTGGTATTCCTGATAAACAGCCCTACACCATACTCTGCCCTTCCCTTTCTAACACTCATCAAGTACACTTTATAATCTCCTATTTCTTCCTAGTTATCTCCCCTTACCCGAATATCACTTACACCTAGTACATCCAGATGCATCCTCTTTGCTGACTCAGCCAGTTCTACATTCTTCCATAAGCCCCATTAATATTCATAGATCCCCATCGAATTCCATTTTGTTCAGGAAGTTGTTTCCAAGGAGTCTCTCGCCTGTCAACTCCCTTACTCCGTTACTCCCATAGGTCTGAGACTTGCTTAAAATGTTCTGAGCTCGGTAAATTCATGAAGCAGGATGCTTCCCTACTTGCACATAGTCCGAGTGAGGATCTCTCCTCTAACGGGTTATGGACCACCGGTAGTTGGATAGTCCTAGCCGCCTTAGCACAAGGAGGGCCATGACTCAGAGTATGTCCGAGATGCCCACTTCCATTCCATAGCAACTGGTATCCCGACCCTCAGGACCATTTACTAGGCCACTCAGCCGTTGCCCATGGTTCACGAACTAGGATGTGACTACAGTAACCCACACCATCCTGCATGCAAACAATAATCAAATACGTACTTCAGATATGGTACTATAGCCCGAAACTTTATCAAATCCAGCTGCTTTTCTAGTTTTCATATTTTGTATATTACGGTAAATGTCATTGCTGCCATTATGGTTGTCATTCCGATTATGGTGTTGATGAACATGATCATCATCCCTGGCCTATCACCATGGGGGCTACAGTTGGAATTCCTAACAATATAAGTGTTCGGAATTCACGTAATTGTGGAAGCCTCTGGAGTATGACCATTATATTTATATTCATGAAAACCTGTAAGATTGTTTACCTGATTTTTATATAATTCCCATTACAGAATGGTCCTTCGTGACTTACGCAATTCAGTGTTAAGCTCAGGAGGATGAGGGTATCAAATTTACAAGAAATTATTTTGCATTAGTTGTAAAGGTAAATATGATGATAAAGATAAAGATAGAAATAAAGATAGTGCTGTTCCTTTGAAGACAGTACGGTGCTGAAATTATTCAGAGCAAGTTTATTAGAGAAAAGGAATGTGCATACATGTTGAACGAATATTTTTAAGGGTAAAACGGTGGAGTATAAAAGGAATAAACAATATGACGAAGTCTAGTTATTTAATTAATGAAACAGGTTAACAAATTATTTTTGAACATGAAGCAAAATTGTAAGGTGACTTCGCAAACAGCTTGGAAAACGTTTCCCAGAGATCACAAAACTCTCATTTGATTACTGTTTTCTTTCATATTTCTTTCATTTGTGAGATTACATTACATTTCTTAGACATGAATAGATTACAAAAATAAGTAGAGGATCGGACGAGTTAGACGATCTTATTTTAGATCTAAAAGAATGAGAGATGTAATACTTTGAAATGTTGTTTGTGAAACGAATTGTTCTTGACAATGTTTCTGATCACAGAATTAATTTGGTTAAGTAGAAAACTGGAAGTAGAGAAACAGTTTCGTTTGTGCAGAGAATGTAAAGTACTACGAGTTATGAAGTGGATTAGTGGAGAAACCCTGAGAGAAAGAATGATGGGTACTAGCTAATTGAGGATAGAATAACATCATTGCAATACCGGATTAACGTATAATTTGGATAAGGCACGTTCTGATTACACGTAAATTGTAATATTGACAGTCTACGAGAAAGAACAACAAGGGCTGCAAGGTACGAATCTGTTTACTATTCCTGGGCAGTGATAACATCTAAATAGTCATATACAGCTTACTAAGCAAGAAAGAGGCATGAGTGTGTTTCAAGCACCACAATATTCGGTACATGTTCTACTTCTACAATGTACAGACTGGATGTATGTAGACCATTCTGAACAATGATTTCTTGACTTTGATTTGATAAGATGCCATGTTGTAACGAAACCTTCCAAAGCTTAATGGGTTCTCGCAGAAATCGTCTGTCAAGCTTCAGATTCGTTGGGATGCGCCGATGTGTGTTCCACGGTATTTTCGTGCTTTATTTTAAACAGGACAGATTTTTTTACTTTATTTAGGCAACTGCATTCATTTATGCAGTTGAGAAATATACCTCCGGACACGCGTGACTTGAACATAAACAGAATGTGTCATTTGATTGATATTTAGATGTTCAGCTTTGTTATAAATAAGGATGTAGGCAGTGATTTATAAAGCCAAACGTGCCAAACACTTATTTACCACTAATAACGTCCGGCTCCGTGGCTATATGTGTAGCATTCTGGCCTTTGTACAAGGGGACTTGGGGTCGATTCCCTGTTAGGTCGGCGATTTTAACCTTCATTGGTACTTTACTCTGGCTAGGGGACTGTTTTTATGTCATTTTCAACATTATATTTCACCCAATGTAGAGCCCCATACTGGAAGACGCGCAGGGCAACTCCAAAGACCTGCACCAGGAATTTTCCGAAAGCCTTTCGCCATTGTTATTTACCACAAAATACAGTGTGGCACTTTATTCATAATTATAATTCAAGATATAGAAATGATAAACAAATTAGTATCCAGCACACCAAAGGTATTTAAATATAAAGGTTATGTTACTCTCTGATAAGCTGCCTAAGCATATCTGGAGTCTGAATGGTAAAAAGTTTCCAATAAGCATTGATGCATAACTTAGTTAACAAATGCGGGTATTCCTTAGGAGGACCGTAAAATTAGAATGTGTGTTTTATTGTATAGGTTATAACCTACGCATTTTGCTGCACGCATTTCCTGTGGAAAATCGTCAGACAACTGTAAAATTCTACTGAAAGTAAATTAAACTATATACTGAAATTAAAATTGTAAGTCGAATTTGTGAATTTGTATCACTCAACAATGTCTGAATGTGAACTGATTTAACCGTCTACAGTGTTTGCATTCCATTAAATTGCATAGAGTATCATATCGATGGCTTACTTCTAAAACCTCGTATCTCCCAATGCTCTTTCTATCCATTATTTCCCTTAATACTGGTCACGCCACGCAGCTACATATGGATATGCATCCCATCAGAACAGTTTTCGTTGGGTTCATTTTCCTGCGCTGGCGTGTAAGAGAAAATGAACCTTAAATGCAGTATAGTGTAGGAGTGCGTAAATTCACCCGCCAAACATCATCCCTACAATGCGGTGTGGCAAGGTCCACGAAAATTATTCTCATGGAGTGCATGTAAATATGTGCTGGAAGGCATGACCAGTCTTAAGGAATATAATGGGTGGGAAAAGCATTGAGACACACGAGGTTTTAGAAGTAAGCCATCGATATGGCACTTGCGATAGCGATTATACTTCGAATACCGAAGAATATTATTATGATGGTTGGCCACACATGACATAATTCACTTACGTGCCCGACTCCCTAACACCTGCTGCCTCATCCATCAATCTGTCAATATGGAGCTCATCAAACCCAATAAAATATGTCCTACATGTCAATAAGTATCCTTCCGGAACAAGACTAAATGAGCAATTTTTAAAATTACCTCCTTTATCAAAGTTCAAAAACTGATGAAGTCATGATTTTGAACACAACTGAGGTGCATTTATTATTTGACAGATAGCTACATTCTGAATCCATTCATTTTACTGGAAACCACCAAGTCCACAAATTTTTTTTCATCCTTGAATTTTATTGTTGTTCTTGATTGAATCACCTACGCTGAATCCTCCATGAGGACAATTAACCTTAGGTAATGTAGACTAACTTCTACTTGCCTATTAGATAGATATATTCACTCGCTGTAGATTTAGGATCAAAAATACATTTAACACGAATGATTGACTCAAACATTGCGTTAGTAAATAAAACCCCTTCCGAGTGGGTGCTAATAGATTATCTCTTATCTATGCATGAATGTTTACAATAAATTATAATAATTGGTTACCGGTACTTAAAAAAATTCAAAGAAAAATTCAACTCTGAATTTTGTCTAATATGGCATACAAATTAATTCGTTTCTTTTTTAAATTATTCACATAAAGGGACAGGTATTATAAACGGATTCCATAAACCCATTGAGCCCGGCATATTTGTTGGTTTGAAACTGCATTGGCGCTGGGATTATTTTGGAGGAAATATAGTGGTGCTTCATATCATGAGAAATTTCTTAGTTACAAGACCATTAAAGATTTAAATATACATAAACACAAAAGGCTTCCATACCACAAACTGCGGAACAAGGAATACAGTAAAACACTTTATTCTATTAGCATCACGGGACCGGAGGCCTACTCAGTCCGCCTGCTGAGCTGTAACCCAGTTTTCTCTTTGCACTTTCTCTTCGATTTCCACATCTATTTGTTATTCAGGAGCATTGCTCACACTAGTACTAATATTACTACTAATTTCACTGAAAAAATTACATTCTAAAAGGGGTTATATATCTGTAAATATCAGTTCTATACTGGCAGCCATCTTGTTTACAAGCGAATCTCAAAGGTACAGATAGCCCACTTCAAACTAATATTACCAAGCACACTATCGATATATATTACCAAAGAGCATATAACATTGCAAAGAAAGAGTCCCTACACAAATCACAAATGCAACTCACTCTGCCATCTCTTGAGGAAAAGTAGAATTACGTAGTAAAGTGAGACAACGGAACAGTTCCGTGGTCCAGCGTTTGGTCCACCGAGACGAAGCACGGAACGGTTCCGTGGCTCGGGCCCAATGAATATCCAAGCCTCTGTGACAAAGCGTCACTGAAGCAAAGTATATTTGTTCTGTCTTGTCTTAATAAAGAAGGTGATCCCTTTTTGTATTCAATATTCACAATTCTCATTATCTGTGATCTAAGTCCAATTACCTTTATATACACAACCTATCAGTACGGACAACTTAATATTTTACTTATTAACAGCGTGTTATCTTTACGCTTTGAAAATTAACTGCTGCACATTGACTGAGTAGGAGCTGCCTGGGCGAGGCGGTAAAGTCGTGCTCGGTTCGCCCGGAAGGATGTGGGTTCGAATCCCCATCAGGAAGTCGTAAAATTTAAGAAACGAGATTTCGACTTCCGGAGGTGCATATGGCCCTGAGGATCACTCAGCCTACACCAAAAATGAGTACCAGGTTAATTGCTGGGCGCAGGCTGCTGGGCGTAGAGCTAACCACTCTACCCCCATCAAGTGCCCAGGTTACGAATAGTGGAAGACTTTACTTTTCACCACTCCAAGGGCCTTCATGGCCTGTACGGAGATAGCGTTGCTTTGCTTTTTTACATTGACTGAGTATATGCATTGCATTTTATATACGTTCTAGTACGTTTTATATTTTTATATTCTAATTTTATTTTTTACCTTTTTAATATATAACTGGTACTATTTGAACCGAGCTCCCACACCGCTTTGTATTGTTCTGTCACAGTTTTACACTTAATTCAAATTCATTAAGTGTGATGTGACAGATGAGATGCAGATGTGTATTACTAAGTCATTGTCGATTAGCCATTATTTAAAAGTGGATGTAACATGTAAAAAGGAGTTTATATTTTATTATTAATAGGTACTGTTTATTAGACAAGCCTAAAGGTATGATGTGACGGAAGGAAAAGATGTGATAGTAGGCATTTGTTCACGGTTCTGTTATTTATAAATGGACTATAACTATGAAAACTATTTATCATCTATTATGACTAGACTACGACATCCAAAAGCTCCACCCAAGCTTATTCATCTATTAGTGCCATTCGACTCTATAAATCTATTGACAACTCGGAACATACCACTTAGTCGCGTAACTGATATCCTTACACATAAATCTGCCCCGCACAAAGTTTGAAACACTTTTTTTTGTCGGAAATCACCCAGAACAAAGAGCACTGCTTTCTTCGTATGTGCTCCAGTTCTCGTATGACGTAACTTGGTGTGCGTCGCATGCAATGGATCCACACTCTACCTGATTTTAGTTAAAATTTGGTGTGATTGAAGGACTGCAAATTTGCTAGTCTGTCATTTTTCATTGAGCTTTTATTTACAACTGCAAAGAAACTTGCTAAAATTTTTATATTCTATTATTGCTAGGTATTGTTAGTTAAATGTTTGATTAGACATACGGACTACATATATACAAGTAGTCTTGTTCATTTGGCTGTTTTATAACAGTGAGCTGTAACTGATAACATTTTTCATACTCCATTATTGTTTATTTGCTGGAGGTGTGGCGTAACTGAAGGGCTGTAGATGTACAAGTAGGTAATTTCTGATCATTTCATTACAGACGAGTGTAATTGTTAGTAGGCCATTATAGGGTCCATTGTTCCTTGAGGTTGTCATTAGTTCTTCCAATCTAGTGACACTCGCAATAACATTTCACCATTGCATTCTTGCCGATAGAGTGAGAAATCACCTCAGTAGACGGATACATTACTTGTTAATCAACATAAAGCATACAGAAGACAACGGGAAACCACGGCATTCAGAAGATAACGGGAAACTGTGGCATTAAAGATTGTTAAAACTGTCGCCAAGAAAAATCATCCCGGACAGAACCAATATAAAACGTTCCGGAGTTTCAATCCACTCGTTCGGATCTGGGGGAGGGAATGCTTGGATTGAAATTATCCGAAACACAGCGATGAAGTACGTACGTGGAAAGTGAAACCTATATATAAGTTCGGAAAAGTGCATAATGTGACCCAGAAAGTTCAAAGACCGAAGAAAATATATTAGGATTGAGTGAAACTACACTCATGCTCATAAATAAAGGATAATTGCATATTCTGGTGCCACACAGTGTGGCACTACACAAAACTGGTGCTAATAGCATAGGCACATAGGGAACACAAACAAAACATATCTTTAAGTCCACGGTATTGGTGATAAGTTGAGAAAACCGTCCCAAAACACATGTGCTAAAAAAACGCCACTGGTTCCTGCGCATGTACCCCGACATCAGTATGGGATATGATCACCATGCACACGTATACAGGCCTCGCAACGGGTTGGCATACTCTGGATCAGGTGGTCGAGCAGCTGCTGGGGTATAGCCTCCCATTCTTGCACCAGTGCCTGTCGGAGCTCCTGAAGTGTCCTAGGGGTTTGAAGACGTGCAGCGATACGTCGACCAAGAGCATCCCAGACGTGCTCGATAGGGTTTAGATCTGGAGAACAGGCAGGCCACTCCATTCAACGGATATCTTCTGTTTCACGGTACTCCTCCACGATGGCAGCTCGGTGGGGCCGTGCGTTATCATCCATCAGGAGGAAGGTGGGACCCACTGCACCCCTGAAAAAGCTGACATACTGGTGCAAAATGACGTCCCAATATACCTGACCTGTTACAGTTCATCTGTCAAAGACATGCAGGAGTGTACGTGCACCAATCATAATCCCACCCCACACCATCAAACCACTACCTCCATATAGGTCCCTTTCAAGGACGTTACGGGGTTGGTATCTGGTTCCTGGTTCACGCCAGATGAGAACCCGGCGAGAATCACTGTTCAGACTATACCTACACTCGTCCGTGAACATAACCTGGGACCACTGTTCCAATGACCATGTATTGTATTCTTGACACCAGGCTTTACGTTCTCTCCTGTGAACAGGGATCAGTGGAATGCACCTTGCAGGTCTCCGGGTGAATAAACCATGTCTGTTCAGTTGTCTGTAGACTGTGTGTCTGGAGACAAGTGTTCCAGTGGTTGTGGCAAGGTCCTGAACAAGGCTACCTGCAGTACTCCGTGGCCGTCTGCGGGCACTTATGGTGAGATATCGGTCTTCTTGTGGTGTTGTACATTGCGGACGACCTGCTGTGTTTGACCAGCCTCCAGTCGCCCTGTTATTCTACCCCTCATAACGTCATCAATATGTGTTCGTTGAGCCTTTTCACCACACAGTCACCATTAGCATGTCTGAAAACATCTGCACACTTACTCGCTGCACCATACTCTGACATGCACGTACACACCTCCGCGTATTTGGACTGCTGCCAGCGCCACCATGTGACGACCGCAGGTCAAATGCACCACTTGGTCATACCCCGAGGTGATTTAAAACAGTAAACCACCCACCATAGCGTTGTTTCACCATGTATCAGCATTATCTTTAATTTCTGAGCATGAGTGTAGATGGCAAACCTGGCTGAAATTAAATGAAAGTGTTACTCTAGTAACAATGACAACAATAAATGGAATGTGATAACTAATTATTGTCGACTAACACACGAGCCTCATACCAATCTCAGACAGGGTAAAGGCTCTTCGACTTCAAACGTCAAGAGTAAATGTTAACATAATAATACTTTAGGCCCCTACTGCTGCAAATGTGAAGAAATGCGCCAGTTCAATTATGAAAGTGAACAAGCCCCCTGTTAGCACGCATCTCCCACCGGTTGAACACCATCAGCGACGGGAGTCTGACGTCGGGAGCGTCCTCCAAGCTGAGTTTCGCTATGGCGAAGAGCGCACCACGTGGTCGTATTTTATTGAATAGTCGTGGGGGTGTGTATGTCGGAGGTAGTGGGGAAAATAGCTAGTACGCATGCGCGAGGGATATTACAGAGCTGTCTGACGGCGACCTCGTGTGTTACTCTAAAAATGACTATCAGATCGCGCTAGAGACATAACACAGCGCTTTCACGCGGCTGGAAAGGAAGAGCAGGGTAGTGCTGCCTAGCAGCTAGTTGCTATGGTGGCTAACAAATCGCGCACTAGTAGTTAGTTCGCTGTGTTTCCTCTAGGTAGCGCATGCGATCAAGATGGCTGACACTCACCTATTTAACCGCCAATATTGATCATTTCAATGTGTTGAGAACCCACGTGGTCTGTTGTTATCTTACCTCATCCGTTAAATTTAAAATCTACGCGTATTTTGTAATGAGTAGGAAAGTTTGAGAACAGTCCTATCAAAATTTGTTGTGTTGTGAACTGGAAAGAATATTTCGCTCGTTGAGGGAGTGGCGCGTGATGTGAGGAGGGGATATATGGAGCGCAATTCTAACAGTGCACTCTGATGGACGAGTGTGGGAACAGACTTTAGTGCTCACCCTTAACGGATAAGTGTAAAAAAATTGATGGTGTGCGCATGCGTAGATGTAGCAACAATGCGCAACAAGACATGGAGCACTCTAACAGTCAAGGAAGATAGTTCATAAAAAATGACTAACACATCGGACAAACAGATAGTTCTGCACCTTCTGCTAGGTTGCGTATGCGAGCAAGATGGTAGGCTCAGCTGCCAACATTGAATCTATATACCTCTTGTCCTCCCCTGCGGACGATGTGACCTTCGCACGGTGGGGTGACATGCGCGTCCCAGTGAAGCAGAGAGCCGAGGCTCAGATGCAACCGTATCGGATGGGTATCTGTCGAGAGACCGGACTAACGAATGGTTCATCGAAAGGGGAGTAGCAGCCTTTCAGACGTTGCAAGGGTGACAGTCTAGATGATTGGCTGATATGGGCTTGTTATAATACTCAGCATGGCTTAGCTGTGTAAGTACTACTACAGGCCGAAAGCAACGGGAAACTACCGCTGTAACTAACTTTTGAGGACATGCAGCTCTCTCTGTATGAATGGTGTGCTGATTATAGCTTTTTTCCTGGTAAAATATTCTGGAGTTAAAATAGTCCCCCGTTCGGATCTCTGGGTGGGGACTTCACGAGAGGGGACGATCATCAGGAAGCTGGACACTGCCATTCTGCGAGTCGGAGCGTGGAATGTTAGAAGCTTGAATCGTTGTGGTAAGCTAGAGAATCTGAAAAGGGAGATGGATAGACTAAAGTTAGATGTAGTTGGTATAAGTGACGTACGTTGGCAGGAAGAACAGGATTTTAGGTCAGGCGACTACAGAATAATTAACACAAGATCAAACGGTGGAAATGCAGGAGTTGGTTTAATAATGAATAAGATAATAGGGCAGCGGGTTAGCTACTAGGAACAGCATAGTGAAAGAATTATTCTTGTCCAGATAGACACCAAGCCAATGCCCACCACAATAGTGCAGTTCTATATGCCTACTAGTTCCGCGGTTGATGAGGAAATCGAAAGAATATGTGAAGAGATAGAAGATTTAATATAATATGTAAAACGTGACGAGAATCTAATTGTGACTGGAGACTTTAACGTAGTGGTAGGCCAAGGTAATGCAATAGGAGAGTTCGGATTGAGACAAAGGAATGAAATGGGAAGTCATCTGGTTGAATTCTGCACTGATCATTATTTATTCCTTGCTAATACTTGATTCAAACACCACAAACGACGGCTGTATACGTGGATGAGACCTGGAGACACTGGAAGGTATCAAATAGACTACATTATGATTGGGCAGAGATTCAGGGACCAGGTACTGGATTGCCAAACATTCCCAGGAGCAGACGTGGACTCTGACCACAACTTGTTGGTCAAGAAATGCCATTTGAATTTGAATAAATTGAAGAAAGGAAGGAATGCCATGAGATGGGATATAAACAAGTTGAAAGAAAAGACTTGTGAAGGATTGTTTAAAAAACATGTTGCAAAAGAACTAAATGGAAAGGCTCGTGGAAACAAAATAGAGGAGGAATTGATAGTCATGAAAAATTAGGACAGTAGGGCTGTTGAAGAAATGTTAGGAAGGAAGAAAATATCAACTAACGATCTGTGGATAACTCAAGAGATACTAGACCTGATCGATGAACAACGAAAATACAAGAATGAAAGAAATAAAGAGGGCAGAAAACAATAAAGGCTATTAAAGAATGAAGTGGATAGAAAGTGCAAAATATCTAAGGAAGAACGGCTGAAAGAGAAGTGCAAGGATGTTGAAGGAAGTATGGTCCTCGGAAAGGTAGATGCTGTAAACAGAAAAATCAAGAAAATTTTGGAGCAAAGAAATCTAGGTGTATGTAAACTAAGAACTCAGATGGAAAGCCACTTGTAGGGAAAGGAGGCAAAGCAGAAGGATGGCAGGAACATATCCAGGAGTGTTATCAAGGTAAAGATGTAGACGGTATGGTTCTGATGAAATGGGAGACCCAATTTTGAGGTCATAATTTGGCAGAGCTGTGAGAGAACTAAATAGGAACAAGGCTCCTGGAATTGGTGAAATACCCTCTGAATTACTGACTGCTTTAGAGCAAGCCAGCATGGCATCCTTACTCCTTCCTGTGTGTACGATGAATGAGACAGGAGAAGTGCCATCCGATTTTCGGCAGAATGTTGTTATGCCGATTCCCAAGAAAGCCGGTGCTGACAAGTGTGAAAACTACTGCACCATTAGTTTAGTATCTCCTGCCTGCAATATTTTAACATGTAGTATTTACAGAAGAATGGAAAGACAAGTTGAAGCTGAGTTGGGAGAAGATCAATTGGCTTCAGAAGAAATTTAGGAACACGTGAAGTAATCCTGAGTTTACGTCTGATTTTAGAGGACCGAATTTATGAGGACAAGCCCGCGTACATGACGTTTGTAGATCTAGAAAGGGCATTCGATAATGTTGATTGGACCAAGCTATATGAGGTTCTCAATGTGATTGGGCTCAGATACCGGGAACGAAGAATTATCTACAATCTGTATAAAATCAGTCGGTAGTGATAAGAATAATGAGTTCTTAGAAAAAGAAGCAGCAGTCCAGAAAAGAGTGAGGCAAGGCTGCAGTTTGTCCCCCCTCCTTTTCAATGTTAACATAGAAAAGGCAGTAAAGGAAATCAAAGAGGAATTTGGAAAGGGAATCACAATACAACGAGAGGAAATCAAAACCTTGAGATTTGCGAATGGTATTGGTATTTTATCTTAGACTGCAGAAGATCTCGAGAAGTTGCTAAATGGTATGGACGAAGTCTTTCGTAAGGCGCACAAGATGAAAATAAGTCCAAAACAACGTAACGGAGTGCAGTTGAACAAAGGCAGGTGATGCAGGTAATATTAGATTAGGAAATGAAACCTTAAAGGCAGTAGATGAATATTGTTGCTTGGATAGTAAAATAATTGACGATGGCAGAAGTAAGGAGGACACAATATGCAGACTAACACCAGCAAGCAAAAGCTTTCTTAGGAAAAGAAATTTGATCATTTCCAACATTGATATAGGAATAAGGAAGATGTTTCTGAAGACTTTCATCTGGAGCGTGGCATTGTATAGAAGTGAAACAGGGACGATAACTAGCTCATAAAGAAAGAGAATTGAAGATTTTGAAATGTGGTGTTACAGAAATATGCTGAAGGTTATGTGGGTAGATCGAATCACAAACGAATTGATACTGAATCGAGTTGGTGAGAGGAGATCGATTTGGACTAAATTTGACGGGAAAGGGAGATAGAATGATAGGACACCTCTGAAGACACCCAGGACTTCTTCAGTTGGTTTTTGAAGGAAGTGTATGCGGTAAGAACGGTAGGGGTAGACCAAAATATGTATATGACAAGCAGATTAGAGCGATGTAGGATGCGATAGTTACGTAGAATTGAAAACGTTAGTACAGGATAATTTGGCATGGAGAGCTGCATCAAACCAATCTATGGACTGATGACTCAAGCAGCAACGAAAACAACACATATTTTCCTTGTGCTTGATCACACACACATTCTCAGATGTTATGTTTCCCTGTTCATAGGAGAAGAGAGGTGTGCGAGGTAGGGAGAATGAATTGTGCGTGGAGAGGAACGGACAGAATGCATTCTCTACCAAGTGGTGGAGGTGAGCAAGATGGCGATTTTGAATGCATACAATCTATATTTGTGTTAAGAACATGCATTATCGCTTGTTATCTTACCTTGTTCATAAATTTCACATCTGTATGCATTTTGTAATAAACAGAAAATATTTGAACACTCAGCATACAGTCTCTTGTGTCCTGAACGGAAAAGAACATCTACATTTTTGTGAATGAAGCTCAGCCGTTTGATACTTCTAAGAGGAGTTGGTAATTGGGACACTTTAAAATGGAGAGAGTGAGGTTAGGTTAGAGTTTATAAGCAAGTTTATGTTAACATACGTGTTAACCTCACCAAAATGTTACCTTACGTGTTCAACTCCTTCAAGGGGTGTCAGTGAAGATCGTGTGTGAGGTTTGGTTGCCGTTTCTAGTAACAAAGGTTATCACGTAATAAAATATTTCTAACCTCAACTACGCGGCATTAATATGATTACGCGTATCTAAGAGCAGATGGTAAAGAGCCTGTGTGAGGTTAGGTTATGTTAACACACGTGTTAACCTTACTTGCAGGTCACCTAATCAATTTGGCTCGTTCAATGCGGGCACATCACATTCGGCTCTTCTAAAGGGGCTTGTGACCTGACCGGTTTGAACCCCCTGTAGCAGCAGAATTATCTGAAGCCTACAAAATTTAAATCTTTAAACTCATGCACAAAATGTACATACCATTTCGGTTATTTTCTTCTTGCATTGACAAATCTGTTATACTAACGTCATTGATGTCTTGAAATTGGCACATACAGTAAGCTTCAAACGTACGTGCGATGTAATACTTTCCATAGCAGTTACGGTAAAAACACGCATTATAAGGTAAATAATTTAAAATTTTATTTCCAGTGGAGTCAGAATTTTGACCCGCAATATTTATTTTTATGTGCTGCGTGGATGCATTGATACGCAGGCTAGCTAGATGACCCCTTCTCAGGAACTCTGCAATTCTAGCAGCAATCCGTATTTATAGCGTTTGGGTTAGGGAGTTGGTGGTGGTGGTAGTGGTGGTGATTATTGTTTGAAGAGGAAGTACAACTGGCAACCAACCTCTATATAACACTAATCATAGGAAATAACTCAAGGGATCCGTCACACCGAAGAATGAAACTATCGGCCAAAGGAAGGTAAGGAGCAGGAAGGGCAAGGCACAAGTCAAATTGTCCTGAAAAGGACTTCTTAATTTAAGGAGTTTGGAAATTTGAACTTGTGTCCTTAGTACAGAGAAGCCCGAAATAACGCCAATGGTTTTGTTTCTCTTCAACATTACAGTACTTTTCGCTGAATCAGCAACGTCTAAGAAATCCCCATGAAGAATTCCACTACATTGAAAATCTTTTCATTCCCAAACCCACGCAGCAATTGGTACCAGTCATTTGGTTCAGGCATCGGAAATCCAGTCCTATCTTTTGTTTCTCTTTTAGGCTATGGTATACACAACATCCCATGTGATTGTGACCACAAGCCATAAATTTAGGAAAAAGAATTTAGAGATTTGAATGGAATTTCGTAGCTACAACGAAGGTAGCGAACACAACACGCAGGTAGCGTCATGGTCAATGGAGAAACAGTAGAGAAAGTAAAAGGAAACACATATATTTATAAACGATTGTGAATGGTAATAACGATTGTACTGTCGAATTATAGTTCAGATATAGGCCATTTTCTATAAAATGAGGAGAGCGTTCTGCAGCATGGACCTTAGTAAAAATCTAATGACAATCTAATGCCCAAATAACAGCCTCCGATGGCTTTCCTTTTAGTGTCTCGGTAAGATCAAAAGACTTGAGAGAGTTTCTATTAACAAAAGGGTATTCAGATTTACAATACTATAGGTTGAGCTTAATACTAGCTTAAGAATACAAGTGATAATAAAGTAAATTTAAAATAAATTTGAAAAAAATTACACCCAACAACAACTACAACAACAAGAATACAAGCAATTCCAAGGAAAGAAAATATTACAAGAAATGCTACTAGTTTGACATTCTAAATCTAGGAGAAAATCACGAATTCAGTGTCTCTCATTTACAACTTTTACTGTTTACATTACACTAGCATTAATGGTCTTAAACTATTTGATACCGGAAGGGAATCTATCAAAGGCAGAAGTAGGTAAGTTATTCCTAACATTGGTCCTGTTTAAGAAGGAAACTTGCCCACATCCGTTTGCTGGTTTCAGACCCTAATTTTGTGCTTGTGATTTCTCGATAAGTACGATGGAGGTTCCATCTTATTTCTAAAACTACTGCAGGCAGCTATTCCAGTGTAGCTCTTATAAAGACCACACAGGTCAGCTCTAGTTCTTCAAGATTCAAGACCTTCCCAATTAAAGACATTCCTCCTATTCCCGTTCACGAAACACATTGTCCTTCTTTGAAATATTCTAGGGAATTTATTAAACCTATCCGTACGGATCCCAGTACGCAGATCTATATTCGACAATAGGCCTTAACAAACATTTGTAAGCATTAATTTTGGCACCAGAATTAGCTTTCCTGAGATTCTGCATAATAAACTGTAACGATCTCCAGGATTTCTGAACTATATTTCCCACTTGGTCTGACCAGTTTACGTCCTTTCTAAAAGTAACACCTAAGTACTTACGACTATGAACTTCAACAACACTCCACCCCCCCAAGTTCGTAATGCCTGCTTCCTGTCATTCCGTTTTTCTCTGGAACACAATTTCTTGCTTTTCCGCTCTAGATTTACATTCGATTTTCACTTGCCCTTTTCTCAATCGCACCTAAGTCCTGCTGAAGCAATAGTTCGTCCTCCTCTGACTTTATCTCCATCATCACAAAAGAGGCACATTTCCAATTTTAGCGAATCAGGCATATCATTCATGAAAAGTATGAAAAAATTGACCCAATAACGCCACCATGAGTCATAGCAAACGTAACGTTTATTGGAGAAGATAGCGTTTCTTCCAAGTGCACGCTCTAAGATTTTCCAATGAGGAGTTCTCGTATCCATTTCACCACTCAAATGTCAATGTCTGTAAGCGCTAACTTGTTAAGAAGGATGCCACATGATACAAGATGGACTGCCTCAGCAAAATCAATCCCTGAACCATTGTCGATCTTATCCGATATATCTTGACACATGGAACAGAGCTGACTTTCACAGGAGAAGCCTTCCCTAAAAATTTGCTGCCCCTTAAATATCATTCCAGAAGATCCCCATTTTAAACTCAAATAATCTACTATCAATTGCTCCATTTTTTTTGCATACGATTGACTTCAAATATACCGGTATGTTGTTATTCAAGTCGCTCTTATCACCCCTTTGTGTGTAGGAACTAGAATGGCCGATTTCCAATCATCTAGAACCTTCGTATTGTTGAATGATATATTAAAGATTCTTCTTTGGTATGGTAGGATCGCTTCACCCCCGACTTTGAGTGCCTCTCCGGAAATAGCATGTGGCCCACAAGATTTATTTTTTTCTGAGTTCGGAAGGACCTTTACGCAATACTGCAGCTATAATTTGGATATCATTATTAGTTTTAGGAAAATTGTCCCTGAATAACTGTGCCACCGAATTAAAAACCTTTCCATAGTGCTTATTTAATTTTCGCTTAATCTATTTCTATTGTTGCCAATAAATCTCCTTCTATACAAAAAGAAGGAATTGACTTGATCTCTCCCTTCAATTTTCGTATATATTTAGGAAAAAAAGGTGTTCCAGGAATTTCGATTTTCATTCTGGATATTGTCAAGACATTTCTCTTCAGCCCCTTTCTTTTCCGCTAGCAAAAGCTCCTTCAAACTTCTATACTCCACTTTGCACGCATCATCATTATTTCTTCTATTGAACGCTCTCCTAGTCTTATGTTTAAGATTTCTAATAGTCGTGGTGTAGTACGGTGGATCTGAATATTCCCTAATTATCATTTTGGGAACGACTTAATTTAGTCAAGTATTTAAAAATGTTTTGAAATTCTCCCAAATGCCGTCCATCCGCTTGACCTCCTTTAACCAATTAGTATAGCATAAGCTCAAATAGTTTGGAAACCTACGGAGTCTCCCCTCCCATAGTACCAAATATTCTTAGAAATTCGCTCATTATAATAGGTACCCAAGAAAGATCGAGTACCATTGCACTGTGGTCACTAATGCCCTGAATTACATCACAGGATATAACTATGTCGTTCCGTTTGACTAGAAAAACATATAAATGTGCTCGTTTAAGCGTGTTCTTTGTAACGACTTGGCAAAAGCCATTATTCCACATTAATTAGCTTCTTCCTGTGATAGGCCCACTGCAGTTCACCCAGCCCAGATTACTGACGGTAGATTTAGATCCCCTGCAATTATAGTTTTTTCCCCGTATCTTATATTTTCTCATGCCAATTTTGAAAGACGAGTGATCGTGTTTAAACCTGATTTCGGCGGGTGATATGCTCCAGAACAGACCACTCTCTGATCTATAGTGAACTAAGAATGTCTAGGCTTTGGCCCATATTCTTGAAAGACACTCAGACGTAATCCCTGACAGAATGGTGTGGGGAGCCATACGATATATGTTCAGGTCACCTCTAACAGTGCTTCGTCAGACTTTGACGGTACAGCGATAGGCAAGAAATATTTTGCGACCGTACGTCTTAATCCTTATGGCACAGCACCATGGGACAGTGTTCCAACAAGATAATGCACGTCCACACACACACAGCACGTGTGTCTATGGACTGTCTCAGCATGTTGAGGTCCAGCCATGGCCAGCAAATTCCCCGGACCTCCCCATCATTGAACACATGTGGGATGGCATTGGATGGGGACTCCTTCCCAGTACCAACCTGCGGGATCGAGAGGGACAGCTGCAACAAGTGTTGAAAGAATTGCCCCAGGAAATGATGCAAAGGCTGTTTGACACTATTATGAACCATATAAGGGCATGCATTTCGGTCGTGGGGGGGGGGGGGTGATATCCTACTGACCTGGCGCCAATATTCCACCTGTAACTGCGAACGGCCTTTTCCCATTCATCCCATGTTGTAATCAGTTCACATTGGAGGCACATGGTCTTTGAGAATATGTAGTTTCATTCACTTTCAACCACTCCTTCTGGGTGCTTAACTATTTTGTCAGGCAGTGTTTATGCAAGGGAATAAGAAGGATTTCAATGGTTATCGAGGTTTTACATTCATCAGTTCACCGGGTGGGATGTTTATAGGCATGATCTAAGGGAGAGTGCCATCAGTGGTTGAAAGTAAGTTGGATTAACACCAGTGTGGCTTCAGACTACAGAGGGGCTGTCAGAATCAGATTTTCTGTATGCACCGGTAGTTGAAAAAATGCTGCAAGGGGAATATACAGTTATGTATATGTTTCGTGGGTCTTGAGAAAGCAAATGGCAGTGTAACGATTGGAAATGTGGTATCTGCACTGGGGGATTATGGGATTAAGTGTAGATTATTAGAACCAGTCAAAGGCATTTATTTTGATAGTTGGACTGCAGTGAGAATTAATGGTAGAATCAGTCCTCGATTTAAGGAACTTAGAGTGGCTCACTTTTGTTGTTCATAGTTTTCATGGATCTTCTACTGAAATGTATAAAGTGGCAGAGACGGATTCCGTTAGGTGGAAATTCTGTAAGCGGTTTGGCCTATGCCGACAACTTCGTCTTAAGGAACTTAAACATAGTTGCAATATAATATGAAACTTAGCATTTCACAGACAAAAGTTATGTCAATATGAAAGAAACATAAGAGAACTGAATGTCAGGTTGGGAATTAAAAAGCTGGAACAGGTCGATCATTTCACGCATTTAGGACGTGTATTCTTCGACGATGGCAGTATAGTAAGTGAGATTGCAGTAAGGTGCAGAAAAAGAAATGCTTTGAGTTCGACGTTGCGATCAACAGTATTCTTAAGGAAGGTAGTCAGCTCCCGGATGAAACTATCCTTACACCGGTCTGCTTTCAGAGCAATTTTGTTTACGGGAGTGAAAGCTGAGTGGGCCCAAGATATCTTATT
This sequence comes from Anabrus simplex, assembly GCF_040414725.1. Lineage (NCBI taxonomy): Eukaryota > Metazoa > Arthropoda > Insecta > Orthoptera > Tettigoniidae > Anabrus > Anabrus simplex. Next base: position 227,429,908 of record NC_090266.1, on the reverse strand, counting down.
CGTAGGTTAGAAATAACAGACATGAAAGTAGAGAGAATGGCCACTGGTAAAAACGGGTGGGAACTATGGCAGGTGTGTACTCGGAATGAGGGGATATAGGTTAAATCTCGAGTGAGCTCGATTTATGAAGCTGTACACATAAACCGGCTTCAGTAGTGGGGTCATATGAGGTGAATGGAGAAGGATACCTATGAAAGTAATGGACTCGGTCATGGAGAGTAAGAGAAGTAAAGGTAGACCAAGACGACAATGCTTAGACTCTGCCTCTAATGATTTAAAGCGGTTATTGATGTAAACGAGGCTATACAGCTAGTTACGAATAGTTGACAGTGAAGGTATATAGTAAATTCACTGCACACTGGATTCTGTTTGTTTGTTCGTTTGTTTGTTTGTTTGTTTGTTTGTTTGTTTGTTTTGTTTAAAGGGGCCTAACAGCAAGGTTATAGGCCCATACTGAAATATGAAAAACATAACGGTACATAATTACGATATATGTATATTTAATGATAATAATGATCATGATACGATCTCATCTAGCGATTGAAACCATCTTCATTTGACTACATCTAGGGTACCTTTGTATCAATTTTGACATGCCCTTCTTACTCTGCTAGATTGCAGAAACTGTTGGACTCTGTTGGAGAACCCATGGCTATGATTTTCTTAATTTTTTCGGATAGACACCCAATGTATCACCAGTGATACTTTTTTGCGGAGCAGCAGTGCAACGTTGAGTGCCAAATAAAAACTTTCACTGTCTTTCGAAAATTTCATTTGCTCTGCTGGGCTTGAACGTGCATTCCTGCCATCCGGAGTTCTACACTCTACCACTTACGTAGTGAGGAAGCTATGCTGTACAACGATTTTCTGTCAGAAGTAGTAACTTTGATTTTTCAATCTGGATACATCAAAGGCTAGGCATATTGACGAACATTATTATTGTCATGTATGTTGGTCACGACATGAATTCCATTCACCCTCAAATCTCCATGGGATTATCGCAAGAAAATAAAATAAAATGATATTCTTTATTTTCATATAACAACCTTAGAGCACATTCTTAAAACATTCTTATACCATTTCTCCATGTTCCTGAAATAATATAACATACCTATGAAGGCAATGCAGCAGATTCTAGCTGCTTTAAATATCTCTATCGCAATGCATACGTCTGTCGAGGAAAACAAAGAATGGAGAGAAAGCGAGAAAGGGAATGAAGAAAGAGCGGTTGAAGGAGAATGGTAGAATGGAAGCCACTGGGTTAATTCTGTATAACGCATGTCATAAACTACGGTTCATTTCCGGTTTCCGCATACATGGCATGAAATGGGGCAGAGTTTTCTTTACAGCTTAAGGTAATTACAACAACGGTACATATGAATCATTTGAAACCCTTGATTCTTTTGACTTAAGCTCCTTATATTTATGGTCGGTGCGCACATAAACAATGCCATTTCCTTTCCACGATTACCTATCCTCTTAGCGTTTATTATGTAGTAAACGTGCTCCGCGCTTCTTTTTCATAGAATTAGTTCCTAATCTGCGAAAGAGGAATGAAATAATAATATGAAACAGCGAGCAGAGCTTTTGAAATGCTGAATTACAATTTATCAGTATTTGTTCTAAAATATAGCTTCGAACACTAAGCGAATGTTCCTCTTAACTAATGAGGCAGTATATAGTTAATCATTCTCGTTTTTCTGGAAATATTGCAAATATATATTCTAAGTACTGTATTGACCAAACTACAACCTATGTTTCATTTTATAAAAGCTTAAAATTTTATCTAGTAGGTTACACATGGTATACCAGGCGGCGTGCTTTCTACTTATAAATTTCCCGCATTCACAAATTATGAATGGAATATCTACTAACTGATTTTCACAGGGGCACTACTACCAGCGGGCGAGTTACGTCAGAATATGAAGAGATAACAACCTGACGGTCGCTCACAGCATGTTTCTCAGCGCTATCCGTCTAATGTAACCCTTTTCCTTGGCAAACATAGTTTTCGACCGCCTAGTACAGGGCTGGTGTATGGTACAGCAGCACTATATTTGCTGTCTGAATATCGGGAATGGCTAGTGTGTTCAGCAACGACATCTATGGAGATCTGCTCGCAGACGGTATGCACAGGAATTTCCAATCAGATGTCTGGTTTCTACACACGCATTTCGCCGAACAGTTTTAGTTTTTGTTTGATACAAACAACTCTACTTTAGAGTGGAATGTCTACATTTTTATAAATTAATAAGTTATAAAATTTTCTTTCTGCATCTTCGGCGTATTTACAAATGCACCCTGTTATGGAACGTGTGCTGTAAAATGACTGCAAGTAGTTTCTTAACATCCGAAATACAGCACGTTGTAGCGCTCCTACGAAAACAAGTCATTAGGCTTCCCGTGCCTCACTAGTGCATGCGGGTCATTTGTAAGTAGAAAGTACGGCGCTCGTGGGCCGCCTGGTATAATTCAATTTGCAGACAGGATGATAACAAAACTTGAAACAACTGTAGATTATTACACCGGCAAAACGTGGTTTTCTCTCCTAGGGAATCCAGGATGATTGTATGTTGCGATAGGCCTATATTTACCCAGAAAACTACAGGTATTTTATTTGTATTAACTGTACATAACACAACCCACACAAGTCATCACGTTTTTCCTACGAGAAAAACTGTAAACTATATGATGCCATGAGGCGAGCACTGGAACATCTTTTATCGATGCCAGAAGCAACTTGTGTGATGGACTGGAACTTTCGCGGCAGCCACTACATTCCAGGTTGTTTCTCAGCATATGTATTCCGTACCACCCAAATGTAACCTTTTGTACTCCTGTGGACAAGATTTTCATAGCAGCTAATATTGCATATTCGAACTAGATATTATGTGGGGCATTCAGTGACGTAAAAAAAGGTTGTGATTTCCCGACCTGGAAATGGCATAGGCTTCTCGTCAGAGCGTAACGTAGTAATGAATTATCCAAGAGTATCAGTAATGGCAGTTTGACATCTAGAAAGGAAGGAGTATTTACATTCCAGCTCCAAGGATGAATTTAATTTTTACAAGTATGTTATAGTGTTATATATTATATCTTGAACTTGTGTGTCTGACGGACGGACTGAAAGGCTTTCACGTTACACATAACAAAGTTGACACTGCAAATTATTGATTACTTCTTAACAAATTGAATTGGCAAGACGATGCGACGGTTGCCTTCAATTAATTAAAATTGATCGGGGCCTTACAGTTATTGTTGATAGAAATATTAGCAGCGTATCAATGTTGGCATTCGTAAACAAGGAAATATCCATTTCCAAGTCACATTGTTCCACTGAGTACCGACGTACAGACGGAGTTCCATAACTTTGAATCGTACGACTGAGAACAGAGGAGCACGAAGGGGCCACATAATTAATTAACAGCTAGTACCGTACCAGGTATGTCAGCCAGGAACATCAGCAACTTCTTACTTCAAAATGATTTATGGTCGTGTGTGGCTTTATACCCACTTGGATACTGAGAAAGAAGCGTCTAAAATGGACGAAAAGTGAAACGTTGTATTCACTGATGTGAGATGTTTTTATCTCAGCACTAAAGACATACATTTTCATTTGCACTATCGATAGAGGGAATAGAACCTTGCCCACAGAGGACTAATACGAGGAATCATGTAGTGGGGAGCCGTAGCACACGATGTCTGCTCGTCTCCACTGTTTTTACATGAACTGCACAGGACATCCTGTTCTTCTGACTTTCTTACGGACACAGGGAGATGTGAAATTCCTGCAGAATAGCCTAATGACTGCCTAAGTACCCATCGTACGAACCAACGTGATTTGTATGATCTTCTCGAGGCCATCAAATCCTCGAATGAGCGTACGTGGGTGTGATTGAAAGTCACCTGGCTTGATATTCGTCACGGGTGACCACCTTTGCCCAGTTCTGCATACTTTATTCAAAGGGATGTTATTATGAATAATTCCAAACATATCCACGCAAGAATTAGAGACAGCATTACTGCTAGAAAAGAGGAGTACTGAAAATGTTTTTCAACATGCTTTACACAATAATTATGTCTGAAGCGAATATTTGTGTCAAAATGGTTTCATCCGTTTGGATGTGAGATTCATTGTGTTCTATTTCAATTTACTGCATTATGCATTACAATTGGGGTGCTATCAGACGGTGTGAAAGCCAAGTACAACATTGAGAGGAGGCAAGGTGCTGACCAAACGACACCTCGTAACCTGTAGGCCTTCGGGCTGATCAGTGGTCGCTTCGTACAACATGGTCCTCCGGGGCTGTTACACCATGGACTTGGATTCTGTTTATAATTCACCGATAGGTTTTTCTAATAAAAGTGCTGTTGATGATTCTTTTTGAGCATTTGCAGTCTTTGGTCGTTATCATTATGTGTTTCTGTGTGTAACACTCGGAAATTAGTCGTGGTTTCTGAACACCTTGTGTATCTGTGGAGTGGACTTGTACATTTTTTCATAATTTATTAACATCGCATTACTGCAATCATTTACCCGTATTCACGAAAACACTGGGACGAAGACATGAGTGATAATGTAGTTCAAATCTCCGCCAAAATTCAACGACCCTTGTTCCAAACAATTATTGCTACTGCATTCCCGCAGATAAGATATTAACAGCGACCATCGAAGAGATACATAGATTTTATATTTATTCCAATAGTGAAGGGTACTTCAATCTTCTGACCATCGTCTATAACCGTATTCAGAGCTTTAGCTACTTACATCATGCAGTATTGGCCATTATGTTCCTCTCATAGACACAGAATTTACATAATATGCTCGGCAGGTCTTTTCCGAGTCCCTGAACTGCACACACATTCCAGAATATTTCGATTATTTGAACTACGTACATGACGCGCACTAATAAATCAGTCGCCCAGTTTATTACTACTATTAACAAATTATTATTAACAAATGCAATACAATGGCATATATCCGGTGGCAATGGTCACTTACAGTAATGTAATAATAAAACAAATTTAACATAATTACCCAACAACAAACAAACGAACAACAAGAGTACAACAAGCAAATATATGGAAAGAAAATATTACAAGAATTACTACTAGTTTAACATTCTAAATCAGGCAACATCATATACAATTTCACCCACAACTTAAGTATTTCCAGTTCTTAACACTACGGCTTACAATACTATAGGTTGACCTTACTACTAGCTTAACATTATAAGTGATAATAAAGTGAAGTTAAACCGTAATTACCCTACAACTACAATAACAACAAGCAATAAATACTACTAGCTTAACTTTCTAAATCCAGCGTCATTTTCTAGAAATTCGCACACAACTTAAGTATTTCCAGTAGGAATTACAATACTATTGATTGAACTTACTACTAGCTTAACACTACAAGTGATAATAAACTCAAGTTAAAACATACTACACAACAACTACAACAACTCCAGTACAAAAAGCAATTTCATGGAAACAAAAATATTATAAGAAATACTACTAGTTTAACATTCTAAATCCATCATCATTTATAGTTGCATACACAACTCAATTATTTCCAATACTTAAAACCATGGGTTACAATTTATTTTTTCTGTTCGCTTTACGTCGTACTGACACAGGTAGGTCTTATGGCGACGATGGGACAGGAAGGAACTAGGAGTGGGAAGAAAG